>NC_141693.1:926833150-928033150 GCF_964263255.1 Lissotriton vulgaris | reverse complement strand
GGATAGTATCCTACCGAAAAAGTTACCTTATTCTGGGGTGGGGATGCCTTTGGGATCTCATTTGTCCGAAAAAACGAAGAATCTGATTTGGTCTGGGGCTTTTGTGGATGTTTTTCGTCTCCTCCATAGAGATGTTCAGGCAAAAGAGGGGTCGAAGGAGGAAGAGTTGGAACTGGCTCGGAGGCCTCGTGTTCCGAAATCTATAGAGAACTGGACTTCAGCCTTTTTGATTTATGCCAGTGTTTATTGTCAACGTCATCCTGACAAAGCTATTGATATGTTTAAATATGCTGATATTGTCCGCAAGGCCCACAGTTATTTTGGTGGTTTTGCCTGGTTGTCTTATGATGATGAATTCAGGGCCCGCATGAGCGCCTTTCCCGAGCGTTCATGGGGTGAGGTTGATTCTGAACTATGGTTACAGTGGATGGCATCGGCTAATCCGTCTGCTACGACCCACATGGCTAGCGGACAGCCAGTGTATTATCGGCCCTTTCCAGCTCGCCCCGCTCAGTCTGGGGCGGGGGTTTGGGGCAGAGGTCAATCAGCCGCCACTGGCACTTGCTGGCACTTTAACCGGGGTTCCTGCAACAGGCCAGCTTGTCGGTACAAGCATGAGTGTTCTCAGTGTGGGGGGAAGCACCCCCTCACCCACTGTTTTCCTGGACAACGAGTGGGCGACCAGGGACGAGGTTCAGGGGGTAGGGGCCAGCCGCAGCAGTCTGTTCACAAGGGCTCCTACTCCTATTAGACAGACGGTTCTCGATCTCTGGCTAGTGGATTATCCGGATTTTGAAGCCGCTAAGATTTTGTCTTGGGGTTTCAAACTTGGTTTTCGGATCGGGTACCAGGGGCCCAGGGTGGGTAGGTGGTCGGACAATTTGAAGTCTGTGAAGGAGAGTCCCCAGGTTGTGAGAAAAAAGCTGGACGCCGAACTTGCGGCTGGTAGAATTGCTGGTCCTTTTGTGTCTTGTCCTCTGCCTGATTTGATTGTTTCGCCCCTGGGCGTGGTGCCCAAGAAGGCGGCAGGGGAGTTTCGTCTTATCCATCATCTGTCCTGGCCAGAGGGTACCTCCATTAATGACTTCATCGATCCAGCTGACTCAACCGTTTCTTATGCCTCAGTGGACGATGCCTTACGGCTCGTGCGCCTGGCGGGTGTTGGGGCGTTGCTGGCGAAGAGCGACATTCAGTCGGCTTTTCGGCTACTGCCCATCCATCCTTGGGATTTCAGTCTTTTGGGGATGCAGTTTGAGGGTTGTTTCTACGTGGATCGAGTGTTGCCAATGGGATGTTCCGTGTCCTGCTCCCTTTTTGAAGCTTTCAGTACCTTCTTGCAGTGGAGATTCACTTTTGTCACTGGCCACTCCCTGGTCTGTCATTACTTGGATGATTTTCTTTTCATTGGGGAAGGTCGCTCCGGGCAGTGTCAGTCGGCTTTGAACAGCTTTCAGGCACTGGCGGAGGAATTGGGCGTTCCTTTGGCGCCTGACAAGACTGAAGGCCCCTGTACGTCCCTGGTTTTCTTGGGGATTGAAATTGACACGCTATCTATGATGGCGAGATTGCCTGCGCCTAAAGTGCAAGAAATGTCAGATTTCATACAACTGGTCTTGGGGGAACGGAAAGTTGCTCTGAAAATGGTACAAAAACTGTTGGGATACCTCAATTTTGCTTGTCGGGTGGTGCGGGCGGGTAGGACTTTCTGCAGGCGTCTGGGGTTGTCCATGTCCGGTGCGACCCTTCCCCATCATCGGGTTCGCATTACCGCCGCTGTCCGTTCCGATCTGACAGTCTGGCTTCAGTTTCTGCAAGATTTCAATGGCGTGTCCTTGTTTTTTGCGGATGAGGACATGGTGTGGCAAGTACAGTTGTTCACTGATGCTTCCGGGGCTCACGGCTTCGGGATCTTTTGGGACGGTCGGTGGTGTGCGGCCGGATGGCCGGCGCACTGGCAGGAACAAGGCCGTAGCATTGCCTTTCTTGAGCTCTTCCCACTACTGGTTGCATTGTATCTGTGGGGGGATGAGTTTCGGAATAGATCAGTTCTGTTTCATGTGGACAACTTGGCAGTTGTACATCTTGTCAATCACCAGAAGGCTCGTGATTTGAGGGTGTTGCGCTTACTGCGCGCATTCATGCTACGGTGTCTGCAATTGAATATTGTGTTTAAAGCACGGCATGTTCCCGGTACCTCTAACTGCATCGCTGACTCTTTGTCTCGATTTCAGTGGGCAGAGTTCCGCAAGTTAGCTCCTGGGGCGGACCTGGAACCAACAGCGATCCCACAGTACGTATGGGACCTGGGGGATTGAGGGTTCACCAACTGGTCGAACAGTCGGTGGCTGCCTCCACGAGGCGGGGGTATGTGAAGGCTTGGAGTGAATTTCTGCAGTTCGGTAAGGATTGGGTGGGATCGCCTGGGGCTGTTTGGTCTGACGAACAGGGCATCTTGCAGTTTGTGTTGCATTTGGCTGACAAAGGTTTATCGCCCACTACCATTTCGGGCAAATTGGCTGGGATTTCTTTTTATGGGCAGCTTTGGTGGGGAAGGGATCCGGTTGGGGGGGTGTTGGTTCGTAAAATGTTGAAAGGTTTGGCCAGGCTTCGGGCTGGTGGTCCCCAGCTCCGGCAGCCTGTTACTTTTGAGTTGCTTCAGTTGTTGTTACCAGGGTTGGAGGTGTGTTGTCACGATGCCTTTGAGTGTGCCAAATTCCGTTTGTGTTTCATTTGGTTGTTCTTTGGGGCATTCCGGGCATCTGAATTGTTGGGGTTACGGGGTAGGGTAGGCATGACTAGTAGTGAGGTGGTGTTGGAAAGTGAGAGGTTGCGGCTGTGGCTGCGGGCCTCCAAAACTGACCAGTTGGGCCGGGGTAAGTGGGTGTTCCTTGGCAGGAGTGGAGTTTCTGCATGTTGCCCGGTTGGGGAATGGGAAGGGTTTGTCTCCTCTCCGCATTTTGTACAAGGGTCTATATTTTGTCACGTGGATGGGAGTCCCATTGTGGCATCCCAATTGTTGGCTGTCTTGCGCAAGGTGTTGTTGCGCCTGGGGAAGGATCCGGTTCTGTTTGGTACACATTCATTTAGAATTGGTGCGGCAACGGAGGCCGCTCGTTTGGGGTGGGACTGGTCCCAGATCCGGCGCATTGGGCGCTGGCGTTCCAAATGCTGTGAGAAATATGTACGAAAGTAGTGCATTTTTGGCTTGTCTAACATTTCTTTTTCTCCTAGGTCCTTGGCTGTCGGTCGCCGGAGACAAACGGAGGGTGTGGATACTGGGGCACTCTTTTATTAAACGTGCAGCTTTAGCCGCTGCCAATCAGCTCTGTGGGAGATCGCTGGGTCTCAACAGCACGTCACACGAGGTCTCCTGGCATGGAACTGGGGGCATGCGCTGGGGCGGGCTTTTTCCCGCCTTGGCAGCTTTGGTTTCCCAGTGTTTGGGGGGCCCTCCGGATCTCCTGGTGCTACATCTGGGAGAGAATGACCTGGTTACTTTATCGGGGTTGACTTTGTTGAAACTCATGAAGCAAGACCTGGAAATTATAAGAACCACATGGGTGAACACCATGTTGATATGGACTGAATTCGTACCTCGTCTACAATGGCGTGGAGCGAGGAACCATTCTGCTCTCGAAAAGGCCCGGAGAAAAGTGAACAGGACGATGCGACCTTTTTGTCATAATTTGGGTATATATTGTTTGAATCATTATCATTTACAGGTCTCGGAACATCATTTATTTTGTGAGGACGGAGTGCATCTTTCAGCTTTGGGTCTTTCTTTTTACCTGTTGGAGCTCAGGGATTTGATTAGTAAAGTTCTTCAAGTTCAGTTATGGTGTGCCCCTTCCTGTTCTTTTGGTGGGGCAGGAAAACACTAAAGGTTTTCCTGGGTGGCGGGGTTTTTGTAGGGGGGGTGGGCAGCCTGGAGCGGGTTGGCCATCCTGAAGGGTAGCGTGGGTAGGTTAGGGGTAGTAGGTAGGAGTTTTCGTTAAGGTTTTGGGATTCAGTTTTTGCAAGATCATTGTACAGTTGGAATTTGTAAATAAATAAATAATGAAATGTGTTTCGTGAAGTGATGATGCACCTGTCCTAAAATAAAGTGGCCTTTTTTGCTCCTAAAAGAAAGAGGTGGACAATGATTTCTTGCGCGAGGGGGGACCCAGGGAGAGCCAGGCACGAGCCGGTCTCTTCCTGGGTAGGTTCGCGCGAGAATCAGGAAATCAGGTGGGACTGATTAGGGAACAGATATAAAGGGGTCAGGCTGACGGTTGGGAACTGCGTAGCGGGTGGCTATTAGGGAGGTTTGTTTTGCCCCACCCACCCTCCCTCTTTTTCTTTTACATTTGGGTGGGGGTCTTTTTTCTTCTTCTGCGGTACTTTAGGTGCTGCTCCTTTCCTTAGCTTGCCACAGTTAGGATGGGTGCAGGTGTGCTAACTAGAGGCGGGGTTTTTGTAGGGGGGGTGGGCAGCCTGGAGCGGGTTGGCCATCCTGAAGGGTAGCGTGGGTAGGTTAGGGGTAGTAGGTAGGAGTTTTCGTTCTGGGTTTTGGGATTCAGTTTTTGCAAGATCATTGTACAGTTGGAATTTGTAAATAAATAAATAATGAAATGTGTTTCGTGAAGTGATGATGCACCTGTCCTAAAATAAAGTGGCCTTTTTTGCTCCTAAAAGAAAGAGGTGGACAATGATTTCTTGCGCGATCTGCCAGCTCTGTCACATTTTTGCATTATGGTTTACTCTGCCGACATAAGGGACGCCCTTAGAAGTATTTCTTCTATGTCCATTGCATGTTTATCTCATGCATGTAAACTCAGAGTGACAGATGATGCCGACTTAACATGGAAGCCGCCCTGACCAAATTAATTAAAGAAATGTCAGGCGTGACAAGCAAGCAAAACAGTTGCGATTACAGTGGACCATAAATAGACAGGCGGTTGCGTTCCACCAATCTTCAACTCTCGACCAGTGTAATAAACCTAAATTAGGAGCACGTTTGGACAGCGAACTTGGATGTTCAGCACTTGAGAGGCCTAATCTTTTTCGTGGCTTAGTTTCAAATAAACAGTCCCTTGGAACATGGCTTACATTGTTTTATCATTTATTTTGTGTTTGTGCAAATCAAAACTAACCTGTTTTATAATTAATTGACGCAGCGGGATTAAATCTGTTTAGCATTTGGCAAGCAGCTGGTCTACTGCCGTTCACGGACAATTGGATAATGAAGTTTTATTTAAACCTGTCCTCCTTTTCTTAAGATGAACCTTTTACACTTGTTCACGAAAAGCGACAGAAGAAACACATTCAAACACCGAGTCAGTCTGTTATTGTCGCCCTGGGGCCAACAACATTCTTGGGTTTTTTTTTGCCAAGCAAAAGTTCATGTAAAAACAACTTATACAGTTTTCTGGTCTTTACTGATCTCTGCTAATTATAATATTATGGGCGGGTTCAGTTCAGGGCAGTATCTGTTGTATTTTTCATCCCCGATTGAACCCTTGTTTATACGAGTCTTGATTTACGTCATTGGTGGAGATTAATTGCACTATTACACTCTGTTCTTTGCCTGGCACTGATCCATACCCAAATGAGGTCTTAGGGGAATGTAATATAAAAGACATTTCTAAAGTTCTCTATTGCTCCAAGGAATGTCCTGGCAATCTGCACCTCCAGTGATATATAACTGAGAGAAGTAACAGAAAGTGTGCTTACAAAGCCATGTTTTCAGTTTCTTCCGAAACTGGGGGGAGGGGGGGAGGGGATAGGGGTAGCTGAAATGCACCGTAACTCCAAAGGGAGTTTAATCCAAAATGAAGGTTCCAGAAATTAAAAGGATCTGCCCCATCTTCTGGGCCGTCCAATACTAGGGTTTTGGCCAGAAAGAGTTTGGCTGAACTCAAACGCCTGAATAGAGCATACAAGAAAATTCTTGTGCTGAGGTACTCGGCTTCAGACTGATGAAGAGCCCTGTGAACCAATAGCAAAGTCTTGAAAAGGATCCTCTTCCAAATGGGAAGCCAATGCAGCTTCCTAAGATAGGGCGATACTTGAGTTCTCATTGGGAAGCTGAGGAGCGTGCGGGTTGCTGCATTTTGGACCATCTGCAGCTTACTGATCAAGTAATCAGGCATGCCCAAGTGCAGTGCATTGCTGTAAAAAAGCCTAGATGTTACTAAGGCATGTTTTACCAGTTTATTAGCAGAAAAAGACAGAAAATGGAGAATCTTCATAAGCACACTTAAACCAAAACAGGTCCCTACTACTGCATTAACCTTAGACAAAAAGAGAGCTCATCTTCAAACTTAATGCCTAGATTTTGACAGAACTAGTGTGGCTTAGTGGAGGAGGAGCACCCTCTGGCCAAAAGGACTGCCAGGGCTTGTCTGTTCTTACACCAAAAAAAGTAGCTCCGTCTTACCAGAATTAAACTTAAGCTGGTGGTGAGTCCGCTATTGAATAACTGCTCTCAAATAGGTTCTGATTTTTCCGCCAGGAAACACTTCCTCCCTTCCCCAGGAAAAAATTAACTGGGCGTCATCAGCATTCAAAATTATTTTTGCTCCCAAAGCCTCTGCCAAAACGCAAGTGGAGTGAGATATATATTGAATAACATAGGGCTCAAAGCTGAACCCTGTGGCACTCCCACTTGCAGATCACACGACCCAGTCATAAAAGGTGGACACCAGACCTCTTCCCTCCAGAAAAGAAGCCAACCATTCCCATGCCTGCCCCCTAATTCCATTGGCATGAAGATGGGTCGGGAGTGTGGAGTGGGCTACTGTGTCAAAGGCTGCTGACAGATCCACACAACCCTGCTCCTAACGTCTAAGGCCTGACCGATGTTGAGACCACAAACAGTGGCGTATAGCAAAATGATGGGGGCCCCCTGCGGAATGTGGTTAAGATGCCCTGATTCTCCCATATGTCATGGATGATCATTAACCCTCTGAATGGTTGGGGCCCGCCTGCACCTCAGGGGTACCAGGGGCCTTTGTAACTCCCCTGGACAGACAGTTAGCTACCTTTAGATATCGGCTTGACAGTAGGCTGGGAAGTCTGAGAACATTAATTAATTTCACGTATCCTTTGGAGGAGCCACTAGATAATAAAGCTTTTTGTTGACTTACAACCAGGTCCAGTTTTGAATTGCCACCTGTGAGATAGACAACAGTTATGTTATTCAATAATCTATTATGGTTTAACACCTGCCAACTTGAAAATTGGTTTTAGTTTGTGAGGAGGGAACTGGGTGAAAGTGACGCGGTCTGTTGTATGGGGTGTCTTTTGAGCACATCACTACCAGTCAAAAATGGAGAGAGGGTGGCCCTTAAAGCCTGGCATTGTCTGAGAAGATAATCCCCCAAAAAATGACAGATGTTTCTAAGGCGGCCCAATGTACTGGGGAGGTTGTTAATCCCCTGATGGACTTCAGTTGGGTAAAGCTTCTACCCAAGGAGCTGGAGACCAGATCTCTGCAGGGGCTTTAAGCTCACTGTCTCCTGCTGTGTAATATCAGGTCTTGACTGGGAGACCATGTAAAGTGAGCTGAAATTGTGTGACACACAATGGCACCAAGGCGGTAAGTGAACTGTGTCACTCCGCATCTCACACATGGTAATAATTAATAACAGACAATTAAATGGGCCTCTATCTGGCCCTATATTCATGTCCTTAAATTTAATGGCAAAACCATTTACTTATTTCTGAACAATGAATGTAAAAAACCTTATGATAATCGATTTAGCATGTTTTACTTATTCATGCCTTCCTTAATAGTATTAGCTATTTCCAGAATGTTGTCTTTATGTGTTTTCTTTGTGTAGCATGTTACTCTTGTATGGTGCATACTTTGAACAGTTCCCTCTAGTGCTCGTAACAGGCCACAATTACTATTGAGAGCTCTGAATTTGAGGCTGGCAGCAGTGTGAGTGTCTCACAGTGCCTATCAGGGGGTCAAAAAGGTGTACGGAATAAATGGTCATCCAATCCTTGGCCTCTTTCTAGCGTGCACATAACAATAGTCATATATTGCAGATGCAATTGTGATTCTGTGCAATTATGTGTGAAAGGGATACACAGTTGTCAAAATACTGTCAAGACGAAAGTAAAAGGAAGTGCAGTCCTTATAGGTGAGTGCTAATCACAGAAATGTGATGACATGTTAAGCCATGCCCCTTTTAATACCCCCCCCCTTTACATACACACTTTTCCCACCCCACTTAAATCGCTCGGTGGCGCCATGTGAGTTGGCATATCTGTGGTTTCTAGAATAATCGTTAATTATGCTCCTGAGCCCAGTTAAACTTATGAGAGTACATATACTTGATTTTTGTTCATGGTATGTAGGTAGGTATAGGCACAACCAAAATTACCATTGTATCTAAATTGGTGCGTGTGTACACTGGTGTTGTGTCCTGCGGGACACAGTCTAGTATTTATGCCAGTCACTCCTTCAAGGGCTGGCTGATACACCCATACCACACTTGTCCAACACAGGCATCAACGGTCAGGTGGCCCTGTCAATAAAAGGGCCCGAGTGCACGTGCTCGAGGCCAGTCGAAGTACTACACTTAAGTGTCTGTATCAATTATTTATAAAGTATGTGGGCCTAGAGCTGGTTTCAGTTGTACTCGGCCGTCAGCGGCTCAGCTCCTTGGTGCTGTGCGTGGTTCGCGGCGGCCATTTTGGCTGTCACTGGTAACACAGCATGGCCTTTGGCTCCTAGATAAGAGATACAGCCTTATTGAATTGATGTCGATCCGTTCCTGAGGGCGCGGGATCAGGCTGAAGTACTGTATTAATGGTGTGGATTCTAAGTGACATGGTGTCCTGCTGCTGACACAAAACACAGTATTGACTAAGTCATTAGCGTCTGACAGATGATTGACTTCAATGAATTCATTGGAAGCAAGTGGATTAACCCCTGACTCCCTTACATGAGTCAACCTGAGTTCTTATGTGTGGAACTGAAGTAAAGCCCAACGTTTACCTTTTTACATCTAAATTAGGAAATCCATTTTGTATTTTAAAATGAACAGGTTACATTCGCAATCATTCTGTTCTGCCTTTAGTTGTTTACTTGTTTTGCCTGGCATTCTTAAAGTGCTTGTTTTTTGTCAGAGATCTGATGCTGGGGAATCGAAAGACTATTTTCCATACCATGGTTGGTTGAATAGTCTAGAAATCCTACCATAAACAGTTTGCGGCTTTACTTACATATGAGTTCTTGGTCTGAAGTATGATATAAAAGATTTGAAAGAGATGTAAAAACTACTGACATTATTAAAGAAGGGCCAGAAAGGATAAAAAAAGGGCAACCTGACTATATTGTTCGTCTTCCTATTGGCATTTTATATTGGTTTTAATCATATTAGCGATCAGAGTTGTGTTGGTGAACCAGAGTGTAGTTTTAGAAAGGTAACGCGAGGCAATACTGTGTAGTGACCTCTCCTTAATACATTTGTATGGTATTCTTGTATTTTCCATGTTATGTGAACTCTTCTTTTTATTTTTTCACTGTGTTATTGACTATTTTATTTTTGGTTAGGAATTTTAAATGTTCATCATGTCAGCTGAGGTTAGGAAGGGTCATGGTGTTGTTCTCACCCTATCAAGCACAACTATCTGTATATGCACACACACAAGTGCAAGCCTTTGAAACGTCCAGTGACATTCTGGATACCTACTTTAGGAAATTGGATAACTGGTTGAGGGGAATGAAACCCATCTAAAGCAGCAACCACATTTCGTGTCTGGGTGAAACACCAGCAAACGCCAAAAAAATACCCGTGCCTAACCCTCTGGTAGCTTGGCACAAAAGCATTCAAGCTTAACTTAGAGGCAATGTGTCAAGTATTTATGCAAACAAAACAGGTGATGGACAGAATGTGGATCAATGTCACACATTCACCCCAGTCCAAAGATCTGGGCCCAAATCCATTGTTTTTTTGCACTCCACACCACCCTGGGTTAGACAATGGCGATATGCAAATCAGCTCTGACCCTGTGCCCCATGGGAACAGTCCAGTCCGAACTACAAAAGCCATGTCCTTCCCAGAACGGAATCAAGCATCCGAGGACCGGACCGGTTTCGAGGTAACACCTCTCATCAGCCCGGCTAGCTTGACTCCAGTGGTGTGGAGTGCCTGGGACCCACGTCTGAGCATCCCCAGCGCACTTATGGCGGTATTGCAAACAAAACAGGTGATGGACAGAATGTGGATCAATGTCACACATTCAACCCAGTCCAAAGATCTGGGCCCAAATCCATCGTTTTTTTTTTTGTTTTTTTTTGCACTCCACACCACCCTGGGTTAGACAATGGCGATATGCAAATCAGCTCTGACCCTGTGCCCCATGGGAACAGTCCAGTCCAAACTGCAAAAGCCATGTCCTTCCCAGAACGGAATGAAGCATCCGAGGACCGGACCTGTTTCGAGGTAACACCTCTCATCAGCCCGGCTAGCTTGACTCCAGTGGTGTGGAGTGCCTGGGACCCACGTCTGAGCATCCCCAGTGCACTTATGGCGGTATTGCAAACAAAACAGGTGATGGACAGAATGTGGATCAATGTCACACATTCACCCCAGTCCAAAGATCTGGGCCCAAATCCATCGTTTTTTTGCACTCCACACCACCCTGGGTTAGACAATGGCTATATGCAAATCAGCTCTGACCCTGTGCCCCATGGGAACAGTCCAGTCCGAACTACAAAAGCCATGTCTTTCCCAGAACGGAATCAAGCATCCGAGGACCGGACCGGTTTCGAGGTAACACCTCTCATCAGCCCGGCTAGCTTGACTCCAGTGGTGTGGAGTGCCTGGGACCCACGTCTGAGCATCCCCAGCGCACTTATGGCGGTATTGCAAACAAAACAGGTGATGGACAGAATGTGGATCAATGTCACACATTCACCCCAGTCCAAAGATCTGGGCCCAAATCCATTGTTTTTTTTGCACTCCACACCACCCTGGGTTAGACAATGGCGATATGCAAATCAGCTCTGACCCTGTGCCCCATGGGAACAGTCCAGTCCGAACTACAAAAGCCATGTCCTTCCCAGAACGGAATCAAGCATCCGAGGACCGGACCGGTTTTGAGGTAACACCTCTCATCAGCCCGGCTACCTTGACTCCAGTGGTGTGGAGTGCCTGGGACCCACGTCTGAGCATCCCCAGCGCACTTATGGCGGTATTGCAAACAAAACAGGTGATGGACAGAATGTGGATCAATGTCACACATTCACCCCAGTCCAAAGATCTGGGCCCAAATCCATCATTTTTTTGCACTCCACACCACCCTGGGTTAGACAATGGCGATATGCAAATCAGCTCTGACCCTGTGCCCCATGGGAACAGTCCAGTCCGAACTACAAAAGCCATGTCCTTCCCAGAACGGAATCAAGCATCCGAGGACCGGACCGGTTTCGAGGTAACACCTCTCATCAGCCCGGCTAGCTTGACTCCAGTGGTGTGAAGTGCCTGGGACCCACGTCTGAGCATCCCCAGCGCACTTATGGCGGTATTGCAAACAAAACAGGTGATGGACAGAATGTGGATCAATGTCACACATTCACCACAGTCCGAAGATCTGGCCCCAAATCCATCGTTTTTTTGCACTCCACACCACCCTGGGTTAGACAATGGCGATATGCAAATCAGCTCTGACCCTGTGCCCCATGGGAACAGTCCAGTCCGAACTACAAAAGCCATGTCCTTCCCAGAACGGAATCAAGCATCCGAGGACCGGACCGGTTTCGAGGTAACACCTCTCATCAGCCCGGCTAGCTTGACTCCAGTGGTGTGGAGTGCCTGGGACCCACGTCTGAGCATCCCCAGCGCACTTATGGCGGTATTGCAAACAAAACAGGTGATGGACAGAATGTGGATCAATGACACACATTCACCCCAGTCCAAAGATCTGGGCCCAAATCCATTGTTTTTTTGCACTCCACACCACCCTGGGTTAGACAATGGCGATATGCAAATCAGCTCTGACCCTGTGCCCCATGGGAACAGTCCAGTCCGAACTACAAAATCCATGTCCTTCCCAGAACGGAATCAAGCATCCGAGAACCGGACCGGTTTCGAGGTAACACCTCTCATCAGCCCGGCTAGCTTGACTATATTATTTATACAGCACTACCAACAGGAATAAAGTGAATGCACAACAAAAGAAAACCCCCACACTAATTTAGAAGAAAGAGTGAAATTTAATATTTTTAAATATTTAAGTGAAAATAGTGCCTAAAAGTGGCAACTGTGGTTATCTGGTAGTGCTGGACTGGGACAAAGTCACACGTTCGGGTCAACCACAATGGAGCACACGCTGGATACAGGGACCAAGTTAGGCCCACTGAAAAAACTACCTCAAATCCTGAGTGTGGAGCATTGTGATGCATTGGGCAGCAGCAGTTCTGAGGGCTGTAGGTGGTGATGTGAAGTCCTGCGCCAGAGATGTGTTGCTCAGTGATGATTCTGATGAGGCCATTGACAGAGCTTGCAATGTGAGGTCCTATATTGTCGAGGTTGCCATCGACGAAGGCTTGTGATGTAAAGACCTGCATCAAGGATGCGTCACACAGTGGTGCTTCTGAGAAGCTGTGGTCTGTAATGTGAGGTCCTACACCGGGGATGCCTTGCTCAGCAGCGGTTCCGATGTGTGGTAGTGTCTTGTTATGTTGAGTCTGCCCAAGAGACCACAGCTGGGCTGGCAGAGCACCTTCAGTCCTACTTCCAAGGGTTCTGGATGGGGTGGTACCACTTGGGGGAGTGGGCGGACTCACAGCAGACAAAGACCAATTTCAGGGTTCACGTGGTTGGAGCCTCTTCTATCCCTGAGGCTTTGTAAGGAGGCTTGCCAACTAGCCCTTATAGTCACTCTGATGGGCCTTGGCTCAAGAGGCAGGTACAGCTCTCACTCAGACAGCAGGGCATCAGAGTTGCAGCCCTTCTTGCAGAGCAGCACAGTAGTCCTATTGAATCTTCCACAGGTCCAGAGGTGTACTAAAAGGTTGGGTCTGAGGGTCCAAAATGTATACCTGGTGCCAGCTATGAAGTAGAAGAAGGTTCTACAGGTTTCCAGCCCCAGAGGTACTTGGAGTATTCTGCCTACTTGCCTATGTCTCAGCTTGTCTGGGACACAAAAGTCTAGTGTCATAGCCTTTGTGAGTGTGCTCAGACAGAGTCTTTGTGATGTGCAAGTGTGGAAGGCGACAGCTCAGCTCCCTTATCAAATCAGCGATTGCCCATTCTGCCAACACCTATGTCTCAGTGTCGGAAGCAATACACAAAGACCTACTGCCAGCTACACCTAGCCATGTGACCCAATATACAGGCCCCAAATTGTTGTGATAAGAAAATGCCAACTTTCTGAAAGTTTAGAACAAAATGCTGTTTGGGCGTGCGCTTTGAATTACTGCATTCAAAAACACTTTGACAACTAGAGTGGTTTGCTGTCTTTATTATTCATTTCCTTTTTCATTTATTTGTAAAGCATTAAACATTTGAGTCAAGTCATAGAGAAGAACAATGGCTTTTAGAAATATTCAACAAAACATCAACAATAACAGCACAATTGACGTTCGTTGAGTACATACCCAAGCAAATGACAAGACATGACAAGAAACACAATTGATAAGTCCTTAATTTGACAAAGAAACAATGGCGGCACAGACTGTTTACACTTAAACACAACTGTAACCTGCCATGCACACCTAGACTATTTAGTAATTGCACCAGGCTAAATGCCTTGTTTGTACACAGTATTATTCAGTGAAATGATGGTGATTACAGCTAGCTGGGGTGGATCAACGCGTTTCAGAACCCTACTTCTCCCCTTTTTTTTTCTGAACCTCTGATGGTTCACTTGACTGAGGGAGGATAGAACCGCTTATTCAAATGCAATAATACTTTTGGGGATGGTGTGGGATGGAGGGCAGAATGATGACTTGTTGCGTAAACCAGTCAACATTCTGCCCTCCATCCCACAATTGAATCATCAGAGGGTGTTTGTCAAAAGCAACATGCCGGCCAAACAACGACTGGCTATTAAGGAACTCAAAGATGTCAAGGTGTTGGTCATTAAGCCGCCCGACAAAGGTGGGGCTACAGTGATCTGGTCAAAAGAGGCATATCTCGAAGAAGGACGCAAACATGTGTGTAATCAAACATAGCACCGGAAGATCCCATTGGATCCAGTAAAACAGTTTCAAAATTAGATTAAAACCATGGCTGACGAAGTTTGGGAGGCTGGTATCTTGGGCCCCAAAGAATATGAGTACCTTACAAAGCAACATCCAAAGCCACCCATGATTTACTTCCTTCCTAAGTTCCACAAAAATGCCACTGCCCCTCCTGGTCGCCCCATTTTTTCGGGGTATGACTCAGTACTAGAGCCCATCTCCAAGTACATGGATTCTTTCCTCAAAGAATTTCTGAAAAATGTCAAATCATACCTGAGGTATACCACAGACTTCATCAACAAAATCGAGGGATTCCAATTAAACCCAAATAGTCCCAGATTAGTCACCTTGGACATTGTGTCTTTATACATGCAAATCCCCCAGGAAGATGCGCTGCGGAACAGGGCGGGAAGAACTAAATATTGCCTCTAGACTGGACAGACCACTTCCTAATACAGTTCCAGTTAATACTCCACACAGAAAATAAAGGGAGTACCAAAACTGCCCAGTCTGGCTCCTGTTGTTATGGCAGGGAATGGAACAAACTGCTTGAAAATAAACACTGTCCTTTTTTGATGGAAATAGCCTTGTTGATACCAGTAAATCAGTGGGGGAAAACTACTCTAATCTTTCTAGGCATATAAATCTGTCTCTGGACAAATGGGTCCCCATGAAAAAGATTAAGAGCAGGGACAAACCATCAGCCCCGTGGTATAGTGAAGAGTTAAGAAGACTGAGGAAAGAGTGTAAACATCCTGAGAGAAAGTGGAGAAGGGTGTATTGCGAGCAGGATAAAATCATTATGAAAAAGGCACTTAGTGCCTATGAAGCGCTAATGCTAAAGCTAAAGCGGCATACTATGCTGAAACTATTTTACAAGCACCCAACAGCACCAAGGGGTTATTTAATTTAGTAAGTAACCTCTCCAAACCGGAGTGTATAAAAAGCAAAGTTGTGGCCACACAAGAGTTAGGCAACAAGCTAGCAATGCATTTCGAAGAGAAGATCCATTGAAATCATTGTCAGTCTCAAGAGTAGTAAAGACGTTGAAATGACTCATGGACATGACCCACTTGGCCTAAGCACAAAGGAGCTGCAAGAAAGTAGAGTAGTTAATGGATCTCAGGTCATCATGGATCAATTACCGATCCCGACGGAGGAAGGCTTTAACAAACTTGCACTGAGTGTGTCCTCTGGATCACCTCTTGACCCTCTTTCACACAGGATATGGAGAGAATTTAACCAAGAGCTCTACCCCCAACTCAAACTGATATGTAATCAATCTTTAAGTAGTGATATAGTCCCTGAGTGTTGGAAGCAGGCTATTGTAATACCTCTTTTGAAAAAGGCCACTCTTGACCCCTGTGTCTGATCAACTATAGACCTATCTCCTTGCTGCCTTACCCGGTAAAGATCTTGAAGTGGCTGGTCAGTCAAACCCTATCCCTATTTTTGGAGGAAAATCATCTGTTAGACGACTGGCAATTCGGTTTCCACGCGGCTCACGGAACTGAAACAGCTCTAGTGACAGTCCTTGATGGACTCAGAATGCGGGCTGACCATGGACATCAAGTAATATTAGTATTGCTGGACATGTCATCCGCATTCGACACAGTCAATCACACAATTTTGCTGGAAATGTTAACCGATGTTGGTATAAGGGGTACAGCACTGGAATAGTTTTGGTCTTACCTCTCTGGTAGACAGCAAGCAGTGTCTATGCCACCTTTTTCCTCTAGTTACAGTCCCACCTCAAATGGGGCCCCTCAAGGCTCATGTAGAATCCACTCAAAGTGATGGTGATCCCTAAAGTGATGGGGAACACACAGTGTTGTTTAAATGCCCCTCACACACCAACAGGCCCCTTGGTGTCATGCTTCATCATCGGGGCCTTCGCACCCCTCTACGGGATGCGGCGTGCTACGACTCGCGGATACGCAGGAGCACTTGGAAGTGAACTATGCGAAGGGGTGTGTGTTAACCAAAGTGTGAGTGAGGTGAGGTGAAAAAAGGTGAATAGTTAAAAAATACCTGGCACGTGGGAGGAAAGAAAAGTTTTAATTAAATCCCCGGCTGGTATTGTTAAAAGAAGTGCAAGGCGTGGTTAAAAGGATACATATTAGGGTATCGTAACCACTGTTAAGAGTGTCAACATGTTTCGGAGCTCGAAGGCCCCTTCTTCAGGACAAAGGATAAGCACTTACCCTCCCCTTACTCACATGTAAAATGTAAAAGTGTATTTAAAAATAATTACAACAATGTGTAATGTTCCTAACTGTGTTTTTATGTTAGTGAATGTAGTTGCGCCCAGTTGGCGATTGAACCTGTGGAGAGAAATGCCCAGATAAACACATAGATCTGTAATGTACAGACCAGTGGAGAAGAAAAACGCTTCTCAGAATACAACAAGGTCAAACCAAAAATAATGGAACCCTGTAGGAAAATAAAAAGCACAAATGGACATAGCACAGTACTTACAGACATATATACAAAACACAAAATTACTCTCTGCTCAGATGGAAAGAGAGCAGACAGTAGGAAAGATAAGTCTTACTTAGAGTTCTCAACTATAAGACCTCATGAGCCTATGCGTTTATTGGGGGATCCTTCCTTTCTGCTCAGAAAATGACCTATAAAACATTAATATAAGGTGTTCAGTTGGAAAAAAGGTACTCAATGCACCAAAGTGACAGAAAAACTGCTCCTCTCTAAGACCACAACTCACGTTTACTGCAATGGCTATTCGCCTGCCTTCCCTCAACGCGGCTCCGATGAAGTGAGCCTGGATTGCGTCAAATCCCTTATATATACTCTACCTGGGAGTAATTAGTAATAGTAAATTGATTAATGAGACCCGGGAGATGCCCAAATACGGAGATTGTAATCCCTGATGGTCCGGTGTTGCGCCGTCGGCTGCCACTGCCTGACGCGCATGCGCATACTAGCTTGTGAAATGCGCATGTGCGGCACATAGAGCGACCGCGCATGCGTGAAACCAGAGCGCTAGCTGCTTGTCAAAAAAAGGGAAAACGGGGTTGGGCCTAGGGCAGGCGCACCGCGACTAAAGAAATAATCGCGTATTGCGAGTGATAAACTGGGAATTATTAATGAAAATGGAACTGATTTCCCGTTGGATGTACGAGGGGTTGAAAGGTGCCATAGATTAGTAAAAAACCATGATCGAAATGAACCCGAGTGTGACTTAAAAATGGCAATCAGGTTCATTGATAGCTAACAAATAAATTACACGTGGTTTTATAAAAGGGGCTCATCTTATGCAGAGTGATATAAGGAGCGTGTGTTATTAGAAAAGTCCCTGTTAGCTAATAATTGACTAATCTATTCGCATAGATACTGAGAGAGCAGTAGGAATGACTGAATGGAGGCAGTGTGACCTATTAAGACACCTAAATACTGGTTACAGGATGTGGCCCAAAAATCCGCCAGCTGTCAAATAGAGTTTATCTTAAGAGGTTCCAAGGAATGGAATCATTAAGTCCAGTGGTGTCGGTTCCGAGCCGGAACACCCACCGTTGTTCTTTTTCCAGAAGGCCCGTTTCTGAGGGTAGTTGTTCTATTACCGTCCACTGTAATTCATTCACACAGTGTTGGTGTTCAATGAAGTGGGCTGACATTTTTGTAGTGAGTTTTTTACACCTGATGTTACTTTTGTGCTCATTTAGTCTCACTTTCACAGGTCTTGTGGTCATTCCCACATATTCTTTTCCACATGGGCACGTGATTAAATAAACAACATTCTTGCTTTTGCAATTCGTGAACACTCGTTGCTCCCACTGTGTCCCATTAGAGAAAGTCAAAATCAGGCTTTTTTTGGTAAGATGGCAGTTATTGCAGTTGCCACACGGATGGTGACCATGTATACCCTGCAGTCTGGGCTGATCCCTTTTAGGAGGGGGTGGTCTCGTGTGGACGAGCATGTCTCTCAAGTTCTTACCCCTTCTGTGTGCGAAAAGCGTTTTCTCCAATGTTAGGCCGCCACTTGTTAAAGTGCGCCAATGCTTGTTGACCAGTTTTGTAACCTGGTTTGTTACTGGGC
Source organism: Lissotriton vulgaris (assembly GCF_964263255.1). Lineage (NCBI taxonomy): Eukaryota > Metazoa > Chordata > Amphibia > Caudata > Salamandridae > Lissotriton > Lissotriton vulgaris. Next base: position 928,014,911 of record NC_141693.1, on the reverse strand, counting down.
TGTACGTGGTGACACAAACTGTTCTTTTTTCTGCATTATCATTCCGTGGATTATCCTCCAGGAGGGCCTCACGGTTATTATTTCTAGCCCTCTTAAACGCTTTTTGGATCACAGTTTTAGGATACTTTCTCTGTCTCAGTTTTGTGCTGAGATCCTTGGCCTGAGATTTGTATTTAGCGATGTCACTACAGTTCCGACGTAAGCGTAGGAACTGTCCATAGGGTAAGTTCTCCCTCAGATGACGCGGATGAAAGCTGTCGAATCTGAGGAGACAATTCCTAGCCGTCGGTTTGAAGTGGGTTTCAGTTTTGAGGATCCCAGCCTCATGGTAAATATTTAGGTCCAAGAAAACCATACTTTTGTTTGACACCTGGTGTGTAAATTTGAGAAATGCATTCTGGTTGTTAAGCCAGTGGGTGAACTCAGATACTGTGGTCTCATCACCTTCCCAGATAACCAAGATGTCGTCAATATACCTTCGCCAGGTGCGAATTCTCGCCCTGTGTGGATTGTCTGGATAAAGGATTCTTGTGGATTCCAGGTGATGGACATATAGTCCGGCCAGGCTCGGGGCAAAAGTACTGCCCATACTCGTCCCATGTTTCTGCCAGAAGAGAGTACCCTCATACTCGAAAAAGTTTTTTGTGAGGGCCAATGAGATGCATTCCAATACTACATTCCGTGGGGTGTGGTATTCCCAATTCATAGAGTGCAGTACCTCCTCAATGATTTGTAAGGTCTCATCGTGCGGGAGACTCGTATAGAGGCTCTCCACATCTAGGCTGAGGAGCATCTGAGAAGTTGGATCAAAAGTCTGGTTATGTAACAGTTGTATTCTGAGAGGCGTTTTTCTTCTCCACTGGTCTGTACATTACAGATCTATGTGGTTATCTGTGCATTTCTCTCCACAGGTTCAATCGCCAACTGGGCGCAACTACATTCACTAACATAAAAACACAGTTAGGAACATTACACATTGTTGTAATTATTTTTAAATACACTTTTACATTTTACATGTGAGTAAGGGGAGGGTAAGTGCTTATCCTTTGTCCTGAAGAAGGGGCCTTCGAGCTCCGAAACATGTTGACACTCTTAACAGTGGTTACGATACCCTAATATGTATCCTTTTAACCACGCCTTGCACTTCTTTTAACAATACCAGCCGGGGATTTAATTAAAACTTTTCTTTCCTCCCACGTGCCAGGTATTTTTTAACTATTCACCTTTTTTCACCTCACCTCACTCACACTTTGGTTAACACACACCCCTTCACATAGTTCACTTCCAAGTGCTCCTGCGTATCCGCGAGTCATAGCACGCCGCATCCCGTAGATGGGTGCGAAGGCCCCGATGATGAAGCATGACACCAAGGGGCCTGTTGGTGTGTGAGGGGCATTTAAACAACGCTGTGTGTTCCCCATCACTTTAGGGATCACCATCACTTTGAGTGGATTCTACTTTGTTTATTCATATAACTAGGGAGACTGAATCCACTGACTCTCTCTCTCCCCCCTTTTGTTATAATTTGTTTACAGACAGCGCACAGCTGTGGGAGCCCCTTCCCATTGTCTAGTACCCACCTTTGGACCAACACAGACACTTACTTATACAAAACACTTTATTTGGAACCTTCCTGCTCTCCTCACTTGACATCATGGAGGATGAACATGGATTGACCTTTAGTGAGGATGAGATCGATCGTATTCTAGCAGATGGCAATGCCTTTGAAGGCCTTAGCAACAGTGACCCGGGCCCTGCTGTAGCGGACTGGGATGAACTAATGAATGTACGGAAAACCCAAATCAGAACAGCACTTCATGGCTTACTGATGAGGGAATACTTACGAAACAAAATGGCCCCGCAGGGTTTATTGGTTAAAACTGAACCATTCATCTTCCAAGATGACCTTGTTTTTAAAAAAGCATGGTCACTCATCTCGTGGCACTGTACCAGGGATTGGTTGGTACTCATAGTCCAAACTGCCGCAAGGAAATCAGTGGAATTGAAAGTAGAGATCCAAAAACTGGAAGTACAGCTAAAGGCTTTCATTTCACCAGCGGATCTTAGAAAAGGCTTGGAAGAGCTTAACCAACAAATGAAAGAGTTCGAGGCAAGCTTAAAACAAAGCAAATTTAACAAATTGAAGAAAGATAAAGATCGATTTACCCCTGAAAGAGCCTACCCTTACACACGAGCCGACTATGTTATGAAAGACAACATAAGCGATACTGACAGTGTCAACTCGGATGGCAGCAACTCAAGCACCAAGTCAAGAGGCTTTCAACAAAGAAAACAAAGGGGAGGGTTTCGACAACAAAGAGCCCAATTCCCACGCCAGAGAGGCTGGCGGGGTTTTCAAGGACCTCAATTCAACCCTTATCAGCCCCCTTTCCAATTCCCACAATACCAGTTTGTCCCACCACAAATGGGACAAATGTACCCTCAATGGGTTCCAGATCAAACCAATGCACCCCAGAATGCCCAGCCTTTTTTATCCTGGGGCCAGGGATCCCGCAGGGGGCGGAACAAGAAGGGCAACAACGTCAATTGGCATCCCACAGAGGAGGCAGACCCACGGGTACTGACGAGGAGCATGACAGCGAATCAGGCGTCAACGAGCAACAGGGGGACCTAGTCATCAATATAACCCCCTGGCCCCTCACTGATTTGCAGAGAGAGGTACTTAATAAAGGCTTGGGATATGTCCCCACAAATAAACCTGACATTTTTTTTACTGCATAAAGAAATGCAGGACTTTATCAGAACTATAAAACTGCGGGCTTTCTTTAAAGATAAGGAACCATCTACAGAGACCTCAGATACAGGTTTGAAACCTAGGTCAACCTTTACACCGCTGGATAACCAACTCCCGGTCGAGATATTGGCCTTTGAAAAAGCCATAATGCAAGAATTGAAATGTTTGGAAAATAAACAAAGGGTCTTTCAGAATATGACTAGAATGGAGAATGAGGCAAATAAGGAATTGAGGCTGAATAAGAACCTCACTATAAAACCCGCTGACAAGGGTGGGGCAGTGGTTATCCAAACCACCCCAGCCTACGACAAAGAATGCAGACGGCTTCTCTCCGATAATAGGAATTACCAGATCCTAACTGAAGACCCAACTGAATCACTACGAGTTCAAATAGGTGGCATGGTAAAAGAGGCACTTGCACATGATTGGATAACCAAGAAGGAGTCCGAGTTCTTGATACAGAGGAATCCACGCATTCCATATTTTTACACCATACCCAAGGTGCATAAAAACCTCGAGAATCCTCCAGGTCGCCCCATTGTCTCCGGCATCTCATCTATTTTGGAACCATTGTCCAAATTTGCCGATGCATTTCTGAGACCCATTGTACAAGCCACTGACACGTATCTGAGGGATACAAAAGCAGTACTCCAATTGTTACATAACCAGACTTTTGATTCAACTTCTCAGATGCTCCTCAGCCTAGATGTGGAGAGCCTCTATACGAGTCTCCCGCACGATGAGACCTTACAAATCCTTGAGGAGGTACTGCACTCTATGAATTGGGAATACCACACCCCACGGAATGTAGTATTGGAATGCATCTCATTGGCCCTCACAAAAAACTTTTTCGAGTATGAGGGTACTCTCTTCTGGCAGAAACATGGGACCAGTATGGGCAGTACTTTTGCCCCGAGCCTGGCCGGACTATATGTCCATCACCTGGAATCCACAAGAATCCTTCATCCAGACAATCCACACAGGGCGAGGATTCGCACCTGGCGAAGGTATATTGACGACATCTTGGTTATCTGGTAAGGTGATGAGACCACAGTATCTGAGTTCACCCACTGGCTTAACAACCAGAATGCATTTCTCAAATTTACACACCAGGTGTCAAACAAAAGTATGGTTTTCTTGGACCTAAATATTTACCATGAGGCTGGGATCCTCAAAACTGAAACCCACTTCAAACCAACGGCCAGGAATTGTCTCCTCAGATTCGACAGCTTTCATCCGCGTCATCTGAGGGAGAACTTACCCTATGGACAGTTCCTACGCTTACGTCGGAACTGTAGTGACATCGCTAAATACAAATCTCAGGCCAAGGATCTCAGCACAAAACTGAGACAGAGAAAGTATCCTGAAACTGTGATACAAAAAGCGTTTAAGAGGGCTAGAAATAATAACCGTGAGGCCCTCCTGGAGGATAATCCACGGAATGATAATGCAGAAAAAAGAACAGTTTGTGTCACCACGTACAGCCCAGTAACAAACCAAGTTACAAAACTGGTCAACAAGAATTGGCGCACTTTAACAAGTGGCGGCCTAACATTGGAGAAACCGCTTTTCGCACACAGAAGGGGTAAGAACTTGAGAGACATGCTCGTCCACACGAGACCACCCCCTCCTAAAAGGGATCAGCCCAGACTGCAGGGTATACATGGTCACCATCCGTGTGGCAACTGCAATAACTGCCATCTTACCAAAAAAAGCCTGATTTTGACTTTCTCTAATGGGACACAGTGGGAGCAACGAGTGTTCACGAATTGCAACAGCAAGAATGTTGTTTATTTAATCACGTGCCCATGTGGAAAAGAATATGTGGGAATGACCACAAGACCTGTGAAAGTGAGACTAAATGAGCACAAAAGTAACATCAGGTGTAAAAAACTCACTACAAAAATGTCAGCCCACTTCATTGAACACCAACACTGTGTGAATGAATTACAGTGGACGGTAATAGAACAACTACCCTCAGAAACGGGCCTTCTGGAAAAAGAACAACGGTGGGTGTTCCGGCTCGGAACCGACACCACTGGACTTAATGATTCCATTCTTTGGAACCTCTTAAGATAAACTCTATTTGACAGCTGGCGGATTTTTGGGCCACATCCTGTAACCAGTATTTAGGTGTCTTAATAGGTCACACTGCCTCCATTCAGTCATTCCTACTGCTCTCTCAGTATCTATGCAAATAGATTAGTCAATTATTAGCTAACAGGGACTTTTCTAATAACACACGCTCCTTATATCACTCTGCATAAGATGAGCCCCTTTTATAAAACCACGTGTAATTTATTTGTTAGCTATCAATGAACCTGATTGCCATTTTTAATTCCAACTCGGGTTCATTTCGATCATGGTTTTTTACTAATCTATGGCACCTTTCAACCCCTCGTACATCCAACGGGAAATCAGTTCCGTTTTCATTAATAATTCCCAGTTTATCACTCGCAATACGCGATTATTTCTTTAGTCGCGGTGCGCCTGCCCTAGGCCCAACCCCGTTTTCCCTTTTTTTGACAAGCAGCTAGCGCTCTGGTTTCACGCATGCGCGGTCGCTCTATGTGCCGCACATGCGCATTTCACAAGCTAGTATGCGCATGCGCGTCAGGCCGTGGCAGCCGACGGCGCAACACCGGACCATCAGGGATTACAATCTCCGCATTTGGGCATCTCCCGGGTCTCATTAATCAATTTACTATTACTAATTACTCCCAGGGAGAGTATATATAAGGGATTTGACGCGATCCAGGCTCACTTCATCGGAGCCGCGTTGAGGGAAGGCAGGCGAATAGCCATTGCAGTAACCGTGAGTTGTGGTCTTAGAGAGGAGCAGTTTTTCTGTCACTTTGGTGCATTGAGTACCTTTTTTCCAACTGAACACCTTATATTAATGTTTTATAGGTCATTTTCTGAGCAGAAAGGAAGGATCCCCCAATAAACGCATAGGCTCATGAGGTCTTATAGTTGAGAACTCTAAGTAAGACTTATCTTTCCTACTGTCTGCTCTCTTTCCATCTGAGCAGAGAGTAATTTTGTGTTTTGTATATATGTCTGTAAGTACTGTGCTATGTCCATTTGTGCTTTTTATTTTCCTACAGGGTTCCATTATTTTTGGTTTGACCTTGTTGTATTCTGAGAAGCGTTTTTCTTCTCCACTGGTCTGTACATTACAGATCTATGTGTTTATCTGTGCATTTCTCTCCACAGGTTCAATCGCCAACTGGGCGCAACTACATTCACTAACATAAAAACACAGTTAGGAACATTACACATTGTTGTAATTATTTTTAAATACACTTTTACATTTTACATGTGAGTAAGGGGAGGGTAAGTGCTTATCCTTTGTCCTGAAGAAGGGGCCTTCGAGCTCCGAAACATGTTGACACTCTTAACAGTGGTTACGATACCCTAATATGTATCCTTTTAACCACGCCTTACACTTCTTTTAACAATACCAGCCGGGGATTTAATTAAAACTTTTCTTTCCTCCCACGTGCCAGGTATTTTTTAACTATTCACCTTTTTTCACCTCACCTCACTCACACTTTGGTTAACACACACCCCTTCACATAGTTCACTTCCAAATGCTCCTGCGTATCCGCGAGTCGTAGCACGCCGCATCCCGTAGAGGGGTGCGAAGGCCCCGATGATGAAGCATGACACCAAGGGGCCTGTTGGTGTGTGAGGGGCATTTAAACAACACTGTGTGTTCCCCATCACTTTAGGGATCACCATCACTTTGAGTGGATTCTACTTTGTTTATTCATATAACTAGGGAGACTGAAGCCACTGACTCTCTCTCTCCCCCCTTTTGTTATAATTTGCCCCTCAAGGCTCAGCCATAAGTCCAATCTTATTCAACATCTACTTGCGACCACTAATCTATATTATTTGATCCTATGGGCTAGAACGTGTGAACTATGCAGATGACACTCTGCTTATTTTCTCGTTGGAAGGGGAATCAAGCGGTGTCACCGGACAGATTTCATGAGTGCATGCTGAAAACTGCTGTATGGCTTAGGGAAAACTCCTTACAATTTAACGGGGAAAAAACAGAGCTGTTACACTGTGCTGCTAGTAAGCCTCCACGTCCACTCTCAGCTGACTTCTGGCCTATTCTTACCGATAAACCTTTGACGCCATCCCAATCAGTATGTAATTTGAGGGTGATGTTTGATAACACACTACAGCTGGAATCTCAAGTGAACAATTTAGCTGGCTTGTGCTTCTAGATTACTGTAATGCCCTGATGCTTGGGGCCCCTATTACTCTGATCAGGAAACTACAGAGAGTTCAATCTTTGGCTGCAAAGCTAGCCTTAAATAGACATCGCAAGTCCTTTACCTCTTTAGCTTTGAGGGATCTTCATTGGCTTCCAATTCTGCAGAGAGTACATTTTAAGTCGCTGTGCCTGGTCTTTAGGGCAACACATGGAATGGGACCAAGTTCACATGGTATACTCCATCTAGAAATCTTGGCTCCACTTCAACATATCTGGTGTGCATCCCTAAAGTTGTAAGAACCAGGATGGGAGGTCGAGCCTTCAGCTCTGCAGCCTCACAGCTGTGGAATGAACTGCTGATTGACCTCAAACAGCCTGAGAATCTGCTACTTTTCAGGAAAATATTGAAGACCTGGTTGTTTCCCAGGGATTAAGCCAGCAATAGATCATATTTCTCTCTTCCAGTAAAGATCAGGCATAGATTTGAGTAGTGCTGGTAATTGCAGTGCCAGGATACCCGTAGAGTGACAGTGCGCTATACAAGTACAACCTACAATACAATACGACCAACGGAGATGTGGGAACTCTTTGTAGTGTGTTGGCTATAACAGTGATGTGAGAGTGGGAGAGTCAAGAAATGGTGAATTAAAAATTACCTGGTTATGTGGAACCCAACTTTTATTAAATCCTACAGCTGGTATTGTTAAAAGGGGCAGAAGGAGAAATACACTATCATGTGTGTGTGTATCCTGGTCTACATGTTTCAAGCCTATCCCCTAAGGCTTTTCTTCAGGACCTAACTAAATGAACCCTTTATACACTCCTAAATAACCAAATCGGTAATTTTTATCATATTTATGGTGAAGTATAAAACTTGTCATGCAAATACAATACCTAGTCGTTCCATATAATACCTAGTCGTTATATTTCTTCAAAATGATCTGGAAAGATAAGATTTTATCACATTGTTAATTAGTTAATAAAGTTATATTGAGGATAACACATCACCAACTTGTGAAAACTAATGTGATATATTTTTTGCTTATGCATGATAATCTTGTATATAGATTGACTGTGTCATGCTTCCCTTTAAGAAAACGAACATGACAATACAACACACGTAACATAAGTCACACACTCTGTAACATATTTTCCATTGGCTAAAGGAAACGCTCTTTATATCCATGCATTGATGATCTGAGCTCTTTTGTGACTCAATTGGCATAAATAGTAAATCTTTAGAAAAATAATGAATCTTGTAAAAATATATATATGTTACATGTAGGCTAAACGTACATGATTAGTGTCTAATTTTGGCCCCATGCGCTCTACACAGAGCGCATTGAAAACAAAGAAAATATGCTAAAATGATCAAGAGATTTTTTCAAGGGATATTCACTGTAAATCCAACCAGGGAATGCTTGTTGTCCAAGGGGATCGGCTATGCCGTACTCACATCGCCAAAGCTGCACCCATGCCCGCATACTCGGCCTGCCCTTGGCTCTGAAGATGTCTGACGAACCTTGGACCATCCTGTTAAAGGTCACGTGGTTTGCTTGTTGATGTCCTCCTGTCAGTGGTGACTAGACCGCTGACTCAAACAAAATGGCCGACCTTAAGTGGCACGACTTCCTGTAGTTGAAGTGTATTACCCTTGCTCTACCCGTGTCTGCTGGCGAGTGTGGGGTTTGAAATATATTTTTTTTAAATAACAATCAACGGGTACTTTTAACAATATTGATGGAATCATCATTTTAACAGGTTTTTGAAAATCTATCAGGCTAAGGTGTATACCAATTTTGGTTTATACAGAGGCAGACAGTGGAATATTTGGCTGTGGTTATATAGCACCTATTTTTACCAATTGAACAAAATTAGAGAATTGACATTAAAAAATAAAAAATCTTCTAAAACAGACAGGACTGTCAACTGGGGGAAGACTTATTGCTCCAAGTTTTCTTCAAAAGGAATTGCAAGGAAAAAATAGGAATTGCAAAGAAAAACATTCAGGAGGTTGTGTATTCCATATGGTAAATAATAATACAAAATTATCCCCAAATAGATAGAACATTTTTTTTAAAATTACTGAATAAGTACTAATTGTGCCATAGTTCAAAAGAAACGAGTTAAAAGTCTATCTGCAAAAGCCCAGTGTAGATGTGCTATAGGTTGGGTTAAGCAAAATGGCTCCATGTTCAACATTGTTCTTTCCTTATTGCTTTGTGTTGTTAATATATCAAAAGTGGGTACTACTTCTTAACAGACTCTTTGTACAAACCAATTACATTTTTTCCAGAATTTTTAATATTATTTAAATTTGTTTATTGGTATTCTTACAGCCTTACATATATAAGCATACAACACTTTTCAAATCCAGCCGGAGAGTTTCCAGGCATGCAGTAATTGAATTAATCACTACAAAGCAACATTGTTCTCAACATTTCTTCGCATCTCCAATTCTACTACAGGGGATATACAGGGCTCACCACGATATTTGTTCCACATTGACCACTTCCGGTCCCTTTTTTTGGGGCATCCCCTGGCCACAAACACCTCGGTCTCCGCCAGCATGCACCTGTCCATTTCCTTCACTGACATGCTAATAGTCGGCACACTGGATCCCTCCATCCCCTCGCCAGCTCCCGCTTAACCAATGTGTGTCCCAGTGTTGTGAACTGTTGTTCAGTTTTGGTGAGATCAGTCGCCTCCCATATATTTAGCAGTCCCATTTGTGATGTCAACGCTACCTCTTTGCTCAGGGCTGTCTGCATATGGTCGGAGGCTCCCTCCCAGAGTGTACGTATTCTCGGGCAGCTCTACAGGATATGATAAAAACTGGCCTGCTGTCCACACCCCCTCAGACATAGGTCGTCTGGTCTAGACCCAATCTTAGCCAATGTCTTCCCCGTCATATCTAATTGGTGAAGTATCCTAAGCTGTATGAGCCTAAACTTAAGCGTGATGGCCGCTTCTCCAGGAGACATAAGAGCCACCTGCCAGTCTTCGTCATTTATTTGGCCCAGATCGTCCTGCCACCACTCCTTGAGTTGTGGAAAGGTGTCCGGTAAGTTATTACATAGCTTTTTATGTGTGAGGGATATCGCCTTGGAACTTAAGGGCCCATCTAACAACCGTTCTTCCAATGGAGACGAATCGGGTATGTCCGTAAAGGATGGGAAAGCCATCTGGAGTGCATGTCTAATTTGCAAATATCTGTACAGTTCACCCTGGGCCAACTGATAACAGTTCTGAAGCTCCCCAAATGTCACTACAGCCCCCTTCTGAACTAGATCCTTCACCACCGAGATCCCTATAAGGTCCCACTTATCAAACCCGGGCTGACAGCACAGCATTCCCAATTTCTGTGTGTACCACAATGACGCCATCTTAGAAAGGACGCCTGCCCAGCCCAGACGGGAATGTACTATGCGCCAAATGTCCAGCGTATGTTTGGTGGGTCCAAAGAATTTCTACTTGCTTTCCATATCAGTATTATAAAGGATTCCCAAATACCCGTAGCGGTCAGTTTGATAACGGTCAAGAGCATACGCGGGGTCATCGGGGGGGGGGGGGGGGGGTATATCCAGTGGTTCACGGTCACCAATTGTACCGTTGTACCGCCCAGTAGTAAAGTTGTAAGTCGGGAAAAGCTATGCCCCCGTCATACCACCCCTTCCCACAGCAGCGTCTGCAGTTCCCCATCCACTGCCCTGAAATACGAATCAGGGACTCTATGCTGGCAGTTTTGAAGGATGGAAAGGAAGCGAGGAAGAGCCAACATCTTGAAGAGTGCAGCTCGCCCTACCAGCGAGAGAGGGAGGAATCTCCATTGCTTCACATCCGCACGCAGACGAGCCAGTGGGGGGGCCACATTTGAGCCGTAGAAACGAGCCTGATCCTGAGTAATGAAAATCCCCAAATAACTGAAGTTTTCCTCTGCTACCGCTATGATATATCAAGCCGGAAGCCGGGGAACCGGACCATGCAGCATAAACAGGACGGACTTGTGCCAGTTAATCTCATACCCGGAATATTTCCCGAAATTCGTGAAGGTGACAAGTACCACACTAATTGACTTGTACAGGGATGCCAACTACAGCAGTACGTCGTCGGTATATAGAGATATACGATCTTCCACATCAGCCGACCAACGCATCCCCGGCACCATCACATCTTGGTGTACCCAGGCCGCGAGGGGCTCCAGCAAAGGGAGAACAGAAGCGAGTACAGCGGGCATGCCTGCATAGTGCTTCTGCGTAATCTAAATGTCCGGGACGTGTATCCATTGACCCTTACCTTCCCCAAAACATCTGTATATAGCAGCTTCACCCAAGCTATATATTTAGGACCCAATCTCACCCTCTCTAGGACCTCAAACAAGTAGGGCTACTCTATAGAATCGAAGGCCATTGAAGCGTTGAGAGACAGCATTGCAGTGTCTTCATCAATATATTCCCTCCGAGCCAGCATGTTATGCAAACGCCGGATATTGAGGGCAGTACTCCTCCCTGGTATAAACCCAGATTGGTCCTGGTGAACCAATGATGTAATAACCGTCGCTAACCTGTTGGCCAGAACTTTTGCCAAAACCTTTGCTTCTACATTTATCAACGAAATAGGTCTATAGGAACTACAGCTATCTGGTGGCTTACCCGGCTTATGTATCACCACTATGGTAGCCAACCGTTGGTGCGCTGGTAACCTACCTTCCTCTAGACTTTTCAAATACATGGCCTTCAGGTGCGGCACAGTTAGAGAGGCAGTAGCTTTCAGACACTCAATCGGGATGCCATTGGGCCCCATTGCTTTCCCAGATTTAATCTGCCCTATGGCCTTGCTGATTTCATCATGTGGGAAGTCACCATCTAAGGTCTCGCTCTCCTCATCTGTGAGGGCTGGTACGTCACTATCCTGGAGGAGCTGTCTCGAATCTTCAGCTGTGTAATGGGTAGATGGGGAATACACCCTCTCTAGGTGGGCAGCGAAAGCCTCCGCAATTTCCCGTGGATGTGTCACTGTGTCCCCCTTTGGTGTTTTCAGTTTATACACCCATCTCGTACCCTGTTCTCGCCTTTCCAGCCACGCCATTGTCCTGCCTGCTCTGTCTCCCATCTCATATATCCTATGTTGGGTATGTCTATACTTGGCCAGCATGTGTTCTCTGGTTTTTATCCAATATTCATCCTGCTTCAGCAAAATCCTGTAAGTAGCGTCTGGTGAGGGATCTTGATCATGTTCCTGCTCTGCCACTAAGAGGTCTTCCTCCTCCTGAACCAGAAGTTCAAGTTCTTGGCAATATACCCCATCTTCAAAGATAGAGCTTGGCCTTTCAGGGCTACCTTATATGCTTCTCAGTTGAGTCCATGCACACAATTTGGGCTCACATTTTCAGTAAAATAGTGCTCTGACTGTGTGCAGAGTTCCTCCCCAATGTCTGGGATATGTAGGAGCCATGGATTGAATACTATGGTGGTGCGCATCTGGCGCTCCCAATGTGTGTAGTCTACCCAGACAGGGGAGTGGTCCGATATGCCTCGCGGCAGGACTCGACACTGGGCAAAATGTCCTAGGGTTGACATGTGCGTAAGAAAGTAATCAATCCGCGACAAACTATAGTGCACGTTTGAGAAGTATGTGCATAAGTTCCCAGTGGGTTGAAGTGCCCGTCCTACATCGGCCAGCCCCAATGCCTTCGCAAATTTAGCCATTTGCCCATCAGATTTTGCTTTAGGCCTCAGCGGGCATCGATCCACTGTATCATCAACAGTCATATTGTAATGCCCCCCATGATTAAAGTGCCTTTCCTGAGTCCCGTCAGTTTACAACCAAGGTCTTCTAGCGCTGTTTTACCCAGAGCTCGTGGTAAGTAAACTGAAAGTATATTTATATCTCTACCATCCCATTGGGCCTCTACCCCTGCGAACCAGCCTCTCAGATCGGCCCACGTCTTATGAACTATAAGGGGTGTACTCTTTTTTTACCAGGATTGCCGTCCCACGCGTACCTGTGGTGTAGTCTGCGTGTACCAGAAGCTTGTATCCCCATCTGGTGAGGGCCTTAGTCTTCTGTCCCACCAGGTGTGTTTCTTGCAGTAAAACCACATCAGGTGCTTGACGCTTCAAGTACTGTTTTCCAGAATTTTTAAGGACTAATCATGAGTTTAAGCAAAATGGCTCTGTGGTATGCCGTCGTTCAGTCCTTTAGTATGAGTTCCCAAATGAAAAACCAAATGTTGTTCCTTTTCAAATAGTTGGGATTCCTTAGGGATTTGTTCTATGATAGTCCACTGCAGGCCCTGTATTGTGTGTCCCTCCTCAATGTAATATGCAAACATTTTTGTTGTAGCTCTGTCACATCTTCGGTTGTGTGTCATCATACCAATATAATGGAGTTGGCATGGGCAAGTGATCATGTAAATCACATTTGTTTTGTAAATCACATATTTTGAGTAGCAATTTGTGAACAGGCGTTGTTCCCAATTGGTGTTATTGTTGTACGTGATACTTTTGTTCTTGGTGGTCAAATGGCAGACACTGCAGTTTCTGCATGAGTGCTGACCTGTAAGGGGAGAAAGGAAACCCTGTGAAGTTTCCTCGACCTTGTTTTGGCATGGTCTGGTATGGATAATCATGTCCCTTAAGCTTTTTCCCCTTCTGTGGGAGAACATTGGCTGATAGAAATCTAAAGTGCCATAGTTCAGAATTCGCCAGTGTCGGTTGATTATCTTGCTCACCTGATTAGAGGCTGTGTCGTAGGTGGTTATACAGATGGGTCCTCGATCTTTTGGTGGTCGTATATCCAATAGGGCGTCCCTATTGTTATTTTTGGCTTGTTTCATCGCCTTGTATACAACTCGAAAGGGGAATTCCTTTTCATTCGTTTGTAAAGTAAATCTTCAACTTGTTGTTTGAAATCCTTGAGGTCAGAGCAGTTTCTCCTTAATCGCAGAATTTGACAAAATGTGAGATTGTCCCTTAGATGTCTGGGTTAGACACAAATGTCAGCATTCCTACCTACTTCCAATTGAACGTTTTCACTATTAAATGTAATAAGGGAATCCCATGTTACCCTATTACAGAGGCACCTTGCAGTAGTGAAAAACGATTTTAAGAGTTTTTCATTAACAGGACATGAAAACGTTAAACACACTTGTCCAAGTTTTTAAATAGCCCCCACCCTGCCCTCTGGGCTATTTAGGGCCTACCCTTTGGATGAACAATGTGTATTAAAATGGAAGGTTTAGGTGTGGCAAAATGGGGAAACGGAAGGCCCGAGACATGTTTAAAAGGTTATTTAAGTTGGTGGCACAATAAGAGCTGCAGGCCCACTAGTAGCATTACATTTTCAGGCCCTGGGTGCATGTAGTATCACTTTACTAGAATATTACAAGTAAATGTATTAAATGTGCAATTTGTCTGTTAGCCAATATTACCATGCACAAGCACATTGACAATGGTTAGCATTGATGAAGCGTGCAGATCCCTAAAGCCAACAGAAACAATAGGATGGAAGGCAAAAAGTTTGGGAAAACCATGCCAAGGATGCCAGGTCCATCACCTACTAAGCAAGAATTAAATTCAGTTGTGAGTACACTAACAGTAGTAATCTTGTGCTTAAGACAATCTCTGCATGGAGGTTGATAACTAGTTGTGTGGTAACCTTAATATAGTTGATTTTCATGGCCTTCAACTTCAATGTTCCTCAGCTAATATATAGTGTGTCTGAGATAGGATCCATAGGCTGGCTCTTGACTGAGCATTCTCTTTTATCTATATTCACTCAAATTGTTTAGTTCTCCTCTTTAATTCAGCTACTTGGCAGTTCCACTAGGTTTACTGAGAATAAGCATATAACATGGCAGAAAAGAAATGGACAAAAGCCTCTGAAAGTCTCATTCTACAAAAACACCTGCTACTCGTACAGGCTCCTCATCTCCTCAACCAAACCCATTTCATATAATATAATAAACAAAGACTCCAAAACACTAAATTACTTTTCAAGGTAGTCAAACACTGTGTGAACCCTTCACAAGTACATCATCAATTGCTGAAAAGATAAACAAGACCAGAGTCCACCTCAAAAATATCAACAGACATTCACCCTGATTACACTACATTTCTCCTCGAACCCCTCCAAATGTTCAACTTTTAACTGCCTCATGCAAAATAGTGTCTCCTGCATCTTTAACTCTATCAAAACCCATCACCCAATAAAGATGGCATTCTGACTTCATATAAAATGACATTCTTTCATGGGGACTTCTTCATACTCCTCCTCAACATTGTTAACGTCTTGAGAGTCACTGCAGGTCGCTTACCGCCGACGACCGAGGAAGATCTGAGTAAACTTCGAGACCCCACATGTACAGATGGATGCAGTTTAAAGAACGGGGTCAGATTCATCAAGCTGAAAAAAGTAATATCCCTATTCCTGGTTCAGGAACTGGCGGCAGACCACTAGCCATATAAAGGAATGATTCCTGCATCTATGCTAATAACAAGACACTGCAACTACTGAGACCACATCTTACCGATTCATTTTGTACTACTGAGGGCATCATCAGCCATTTAAAGTTTTTAATTGACTCCCTGGAGAACAAATAATCGTCTCTGAACAGGTTGAAGTAATTCGAACCCTGTCTCACAATGAAAAGTGGTGTTTTTTAACAAGTATTCAGTCCGAAAATCTAGCAACTGAGCACGCAAGGAGCCCCCATTGGCCCATCCCTTCTTGTCCCCTGATATCCTTGACCCACAAGAGAAAAAAAGGTCCTGAGGAAGGTGGTTATCCACCGAAACGCGCGTCGACCAATCATGTGCGGGGGTCTTAAGTTCTCCTGAGACCCTTAAACCTGACAACCTGTGAACTTGTCAGTCCATACGTAGTTTCTCTCCCCTTTTTTCCCCTTTTGGTAGTGTAATTGTGGTATGCATGTGTGTATGTTTGCGAATTGAGTTGTGTATTTAAATATCAGGTGGCCATCTTAAAAATCAATCAATTTCTTTTGTGTATAAATAATTTCTTTTTTGCATGTCTGTTGTGTTATCAATAATGTGTGTCTTAATAACCAAAAAAAATTTTTTGAATTTTTTGAGTCTGTAAAATGTATTTATGATGAATTATGTAATTTGTATATGAGAAATGGAAATGAGAAAAACTTAAGCAAATGAAAATAAAAACTATGACAAAATAAACATGTTTATATAAGTCTGTCACCTTTTTCAAAATTATTTGATGTATATTGCCTATAGATATATATGACCACTGAAGGAACAACTTTCTAGAACAACTAACGTCTTGATCAATCCAGGAACTGTCCCAGCCAGGTTTGAAATACAATAAATCCTCCACCTACCTAAGAAACCCATCCAGATCCCAGACTATCTCGCTAACTGTTTAAATCCAAAAATAGATCAGCCAGTTCAGCATTCTCCAGGGCTTCCAATCTAGGTTCAGACAAAAATGCAGCATAGAGATCAATGATGCTCTCCTGATAATTGGCAATATCGACTCCTTTCTCCTGATCTTTCTTGACCTCTCTGCAGTCTTTGAGACCATTGACAATCAATCACTTGCACTGATCCACACAAATGGAATATGCATGGACTTCTCAAACATGATCCTGCTATACTTTGCCTTCTACATTGCTAATGGCCTCCATTTCATCCAGATGGTAACCTGTGGAGTTGCCCAGGGCACCTTCATGTTCTCCATCACACTCAATCTGTAAATTAAACTCCTCGGAATCCTATGCATCAACAGCGACATCAAGTTCCACCAGTACACTAACAATATGCAAACAACAGGCCTTTACTGGTGGGTTGTTCTTACACTGTGTTAAAGCCTGTAGGCAGGTATTGTTTATATGTAACTTTACAGATTACTGTAGTAGGCAAGGGTTGTGGTGTTGGTGAGACCCCAAACAAAATGTGGAGACAGAAGGTATGCACTGCAAAAAATTCTTGTTAAGCCCTCTTAGAAGGGATTTTATTTTGCTTTGCCAACTGTAATTATGTTTATGTTTGTACTTTTTATGACTGTATTTTGGAAGGTTGCCTCGTGGAAAGAATGAGCTCAATACAATGGGCGTGAGTTGAGTATGGTGGCAAGGCAACGTTAAAGGCTATATACCTGTTTGTTATGAGAAGTCACAATAAAAGCTATAGGCCTGGCATATTGATTGTGGAAAGTGTATGTTAAAGGCAATAGTCATTTAAGGGTGGATTGTTATTACTTTGAATTACAGCCTGCAGGATGCTGGCTCTGTGTATATTATCACTAGGTGGTAATGTCGCACACAGAGTCCAAGGGTTCCCCAAAAGTGTACAGGGCTCAAGGGAAAACCCAAAGTGCTCTATTAGTCGTAATGTGGGCGAGCAGCCTTAGGCCTACCACAGAGTATTGTAAGACATTTATTGCACACACATGATCAATAAAGGACACACGACACAGGAAGGAGATCCAGACACATTTTATAAAATTATACTTTGTTTGTACTTTATTTTAAGACCCAGATCTTCGTAATAAAGAATGTTTTTCATGAAAAATACTTTTCACCTTCAAACATTGACACTTAGAAACTTTTTAGCACTGTCCAATCTTATCCTATAGGGAAAACAACCTTGCGATTAAACAAAGAGTATTTAACTTACAGATTCGTACTTCGGCGACAAAAGTCAGCAAGGGCAAGGGGCCAGGTAAGTACCAAAGCTGCGCCACCAGTGGCACAGAGTTGGCCTGATGCAGAGGTCAAAATCGGAGTTCGACCCAATGCTTTCCAATGGAGACCAGGTGTGCCCGGAGCCACACTGTTTGCAGGTAAATAGATCAGTTGCAGGGCCAATCTTTCAGGATTAGGTTAAGCACAGGGTGGGTCACAAAGCAGCAAACATACACCACCAGCGGCACAGGGGCTGCCGGGTGCAGAGTACACATTTGACATTGGGCTCCTAATGCTTTTCAATGAGGATCTTCTTGATGGTAAAAAGGCTGCAGGTGTGGCACCAAGGTTGCAGGAAGAAGACCAGCAACACCAGAGGTAAGTTGGGATGTAGGGGCACTTTCAGTTCAGCTCACCAAGGCCCAGGGGCTTCGGGTGCAGGGGTGCCTTTGGACACCAGAATCTCCTTAACGGAGCTGGTTGCGGTCGGGGGAGCCTATGCAATCACACTGCAGGTGCCATCTTGGAGGGCGGGAGAAGTCAGCCAGTACTAGACACAAGGTCAGCATTACTGGAGAGACTTCACTGCACAGGTGAGCCACTCAAGCCTTGGGCGTTTGGTGCAGAGTGGGCAGGAGATGCAGAACCACCTGGATATGGAGTCTTTGAAGTCTGTTTCTTCTGGACAGATCCACTGTCCTCAGGAGATTGGAGTCTTTATTGAAGGGAGCAGTCTTCCCAGGGGTTTTGGAGGCTGTTGTTGCAAGACAGGTTGCAGGGTCATCGCAGCTGGAGACAGGCCGGTAGGACTAGGGCCAAGGCAGTTGTCTTCTGGTTTCTGCTGCAGGTTGTCTTCTTTTTCTTAGGTCATTGCAGATCTGATTTCTAGGTCTGGGGAGCCTCCTAAATGCTAAATTTAGGGAGTGTTTTAGTGGAGTAGTAGGTAGTGCCATTAGGCACCTTACCTGGGGTGACTACACCCACTATTGTGCCACCCTCCGGTGAGAGGGGGCATAGACCTAGTCCTGTATGGAGGGTCCCATCATCTTCAAGATGGAGGGGACTGAAAAGTGAGCTTACCTTCGCCTCCTCCACCAGAGGGGTGGAGTTGGCAAAGATGGGCACACTTCCTAGCCTTTCTAAGTTTTCCCGCCAAAGTGGGAAGTAAATCAGGGGATTCCTCCTGCTGCTAGTAGCAGAGTCTGGGGGTTGTATTACAAAGGCTGTAGGCCTTTGAAGCATCTCCTTCAAGCACTGGCCCATGCTGGACGTGGAGTTTTGACACCTCTGGCCAGCATGTGCATTGTTTCTGGTCCCAGGCTCTCCACCTAGTGGTCCAGAAACATGTCTGTGTGTGGCAGGCTGTCTAAAGGCAGTCAGTGCCCAAACCAGAGTCAGTAGGCTTACAGGGTGCATCTCGGAGGTGCACTCTGAGTGCATGTTTTTAATAAATCTCACACTGGCATCAGTGTGGATTTATTACTTCTGGGTTCAGTCAGGCCATCATGGTGCTGTGGAACTCAAGTTGTCAAGTTTCCAGCCCATATAGTCCGTGGCTTTCCTGTCACTTACAATGTTAGGGAATAGACCTTTATATCATAGGGGCACATCTGCTCATGCAGATATGCCCACACCTGGGATATAGTGCACCCTGTCTAAGGGCTGGTAAGGCTTGCTAGAGGGGTGACTTACCTATAGATATTAGGCAGTGCTAGCTGACATGGCACACAGGCAGTGTGCCATGTCGACTTGGTCATTTTCTTCACCTCACAGGGGAATGCCAGCTGCAGGGCAGTGGCTTGGTTCTAGTGAGGGATTCCAGGGGACCCTCTTTAGCCTCTATGCCCTGGGTACCTAGGATACCACTTACAAGGGACTTACAGGGGAAGGCAGAAGTACAAATTGTGGACATGTTTTTATGGAAAGAACAATGGCACTGGGAACTTGGACAGCAGGGACCCATTAGTCTACAGTCAGAGTTGCATCAAAAGCCACGAAAAAAGTGTGGGGGGTGGTGGGGTGCAGCAACAGAACCCCATTTTCTCACAAAGCCTAAAGATAGGATATTTTATTAGATGGAATCAGATAGATTACCATTGTGGGGAATGATTTTGGTGTTGGTTGCTGCCTCTTGTAAGAAAAGAAAATAGTTATATAAAGCAAAGTCCATATATATATAACTGTATACCCACATGCATACATTGAGGGCCCTCTTTTCTGCCATTGGTCTGTCTGATTGTCATTTGCACTCTATTATAGCTGTGACAGCACACTGCATATGGTAATGCAGAGTCCACATCAGTTATTGCCTCTCGTGTGCGTCTATTTGAAAATTAGTGCAGCAATGTGTTAGGCCAGTCCATTAGTTCTGAATTTTCTCCATTTATAGTTCCCCTCTAATTTCTTTACTTCTCCTCTGTTTATTTTAATGTTTCTTAAGAGGATACAGCAGATACCAGGCAGTGCTAGGGGTCAATGGTCTGCTGCTCTCTTTTGCAGTGCCACACACCTGGCACAGCCACTTCCTTTAAACAGGAGACACATTATGGAACGCTGTTATCCATAATGTATCATTGTTTTACTATTCCAAGATGGCCAATACATTGGTTTTAAATGTGGTGACCATGCTTGAACATTAAAAAAAGAAGACTATTAACAAAACCTTTGTAGGACGAACATACGTTCTTATGTTTAGTTTATGTTTAGTGCATTGGCTCCCTGTCGCCAACCGGATAAAATTCAAAGCCCTGACACTCGCGTTCAGATCTTTGCATGGCTCCTGCCCACTCTACCTAAAAAAACGCCTTCCTAGGTATACCCAACACCGTGTATTACGGTCTAATGACCGTATCCTGCTGGCTGTCCCACGAGCAAAAAAGGCACGCCTTGGTGGTCGCACCTTTTCAGCAAACGTTTCTGCGCTATGGAACTCCCTACCTCAAGCAATCCAGCAGGCTCCATCTGAACCCTGCTTTAAGAAGTTGCTAAAGACTTGGCTCTTCTCCCAGCCTCGCTAGGTCTCCCACTCCTGCCCCTGGACCTCTGTGGTACGTTTTTTCCAGCGCCGGGACACCTCCTTGTGAGGTAGCTGTTCGCGCTCTATAAATCACATTATTATTATTATTATTATTATTTTATTATGGCAAGTATATGCCTGTCATGTTTTAGACATCTGCATGTTTTCTTTTTTTCTACTTGTATTCTTTTAACCCCATCGCTGCGGCGGTTATTTTTTCGCTGCACGGCTTTTTTCGAAAAGCCGCGTTAGATGACGAGCTCAGCTCGTCATCCGCACACGACCACCGTGGCTGATGACGAGCTGAGCTCGTCATCAGCATCGAAGGGGTTAATTTATCTTGCATATGTTGTTGTGTTTGTGTGCGCTTCATACAGTTGTGTTCCAGGGTGAATGCAATCACGAGTCAGTGGATGGATTAATGAAAGCAAGAGTGCAAAAATATGTAGCAGAGTGCATGCATCATGACTTATTGGGTTCCTGAACCCATCAATAACACAGAATGCACTGTTAATGCCTGTTAGGTTTTTCTTCACAAATGCCATAAGCATCACTTAAATATGTCAAAGCCGACTGGAAATAATATGTATTTTGGGCTTTGGTGTGGGAAGTGCCATTGCTGGTTTTGTGATTGATTGAGCTGCTAGCTTCATGCTTTAAGAATGGATTTTTGCTTCTTTGCTGTATTTTAACAGCATTGACTGTTGTCATTGTTTGATGCTGGCAGTAAAGAAACCTGCCACAAAAATAATTCAGGTCAGGCAGCACATTGCATGACAATGGCAAAGCATTTTCAGAGAAACTCTGTTATCATTGACGTGGTCCATTACAATGATTTATCGCATGGGTCCCATTGTGCCCTAATGATACTTTTTAGAGGAGAAGAGTAAATGAAAATACTTGCAGTTTTTTTGTTGCAAATAATTTATTTGTTAAGAAGGTTTGGACATGGTAAAAGAAAAGAAAATTTAAAACTGCAAAAATTGACACTTCATATTGTCTTAAGGGCCAAATGTTTTTTTTTCTGCCCAGATGTATAAAAGCCACATGTTCTGTGTCCAATGTGGCACCATTAGCTAGTTCTTTTGTAATCTCTAGAACATTGTGCTCTGGGACTTGTAGTTATGATTTTAACACTATAAGCATGGGAATGAAGTCCAGCTGGCTAAAACATCAAGGACTGGCGGAGGGTGTCACTTATGACATGGAACACAACAACATGCTCCCCTGTTGTACATCACCACGTACATCCAGATTAGGTCATTCAGCTCAGCACAATGTACCCATTTAATACTCACATCTCTGTGCCTCTTAACTGTACATCAATTTGTGCTTCTCTGAGGCACAACACTCACTGACTCCATAATACACAGTACTCCTGTTGGGGGTGTCCCCCAAAGCACCTAGGACTCTCATTATCCAATGGTCTTCTTAGGTGCATATTTACTGCTCCCCTTGTGCTTTTGTCAAGTGCAAATTTAAGTGTCAGCATGATGGTAATGGTAGATGGCACATAAATTTATGGAAGTGTTAAGGGAGATCTTCTCTGGCTGGAACGTTTTGTTTGTAGTAGCTGTAGATACACATGCTACATCCTCCTACCATGTAGTGTTGGGCTCAGACGTGTGCAACTTCTTTTTGCTCAAAGAAGTCTTTTCGAGTCATAAGGTGTGGTGTCGCCACACATTGTAGGCAATGCACTTGGGCATCAGCTCCATAGTCAGATTGTTTTTCTCCTTCATCAGGTTCCGATGTCTATACGAGAGCTCTGGTTCGACGCCACTCGTTGTTCCTGACAGGCCTTTGGCACGCCCCTCATCTGTCACAGCAATCCCACTTTTATCAGTCTAATGCAGAGGTCTTCAAACTTTTGTCAGCTGAGCCCCCATTTAACCCTTTTTACACATCGACACCCCAGCCCCCCCCCCACCCCCCCACCACCACCACTTTCTGGCAAAAATGTTCTGGAAGCTGGTACTCTGAATCATTGATGGCCATTCCCTCCTGCAGAGCCCAGGTCATACAGGGCAAATAATGTTTAATAAAGTAAGAGTGTTTAATAAACTAAAGTTTTTGTAGTGCTTGTGCTTAATATAAAGTTCAAACAAAAAGTCTCCAAGAAAAAATTAGCACAAACAATTACATTGGTGATTTTTTTTTAACATAAAACACAAAATTTAGGATAGAATAGTAAAAACGCTCCCAAGACACAGGTGAGGGGTGTGTCTGTTTTTTTCCACAGAGACGGACAATGTGTGGATGTATTCTTGCTTTTGCCATCCTCAGGTTGTGCTCCTCTTCCAGTCTTGAGCAGTACCTGGAAATGGGAGTGCTCACAACATTTTGTAATATATTTTCTTCAGTTTTATATAGAGCGAACATGACCCAAAGGTATTGGAGCGCTTTACAGGAGCATCTTTTACATTACACAGACACACATTTATTTTTTGTAAGCACAGGGAGATTAAGTGATTTGCCCAGAATCACAGGATGTTGAGCAAACACCGAGAATTGGTTCCCCAGCTCCACGGTCATCGGCTCTGGCTGTTGCGCCACATCCTTGCCCCTAGACAAGATATCAGAAAAAGGGGTTCCACAACACATACTTTCAGACACAATTGAAAATTCTGTGATCATGTGGAGTATGGCCAGGTGTTGCCATGCCAGTAGGAGGCCAGCCACATTTTCCAAGAAGGCCTAGGAGACATTTACATACACATGTGACATAAGTAATTCAAGAGGATATATACAGCTTTATTCTCTAGCAGCATCAAGAGTCAATTTGTTAGCATAGTTGGCTTATAAAGAAGATTGCCTTCCAAAGCATCAGAAATAGCTACACAAGGAAGCATTTAAATTTGGTCTACGAAGGAAGTGAGGACAGATGGTAGGCATGCTTCACAATATTTGTTATATTAGGCTTGTTGACTCAGCTCGTGGACTCAGCTCTAGGGATTGGAACATGTTAAACAAGCACTAGTGACATTAATCAAGGTCAAATTCATTTTTCGTAAGTCACTGGTAAATTAAGTGATTTTGTCCAGGATCACATGGTGTTGAGCCAATGCCAGGACTCGGACCTAGGTCCCCAGATCCAAAGTCAGCACCTATGGCAACTGTGATGTAAATACCAAGAAAAATAATAAATGTGCCAGTACTGGTGTTTCTTGGTGGGGTGGTTCCTGCTGTTGCAGGAACAACAAGGGTAAGCTAAACATGGCGTTGCCTTAAAAAGAGCGACAGCGGCATCTCCAGTTATACAATTACTGTGAGACACATTTCTGGCTGACCTCCCCCACAACACTTGTTAGAGGCCGCTAGCTGGAAACTCTTTTCGCTACCTACCTGACCACTTACTGCCCCTGCTCCGGGCCAAATATTCACGAGAGCAGGGAAGGGGGAAGGGATCCACAGGGGCCCCAGGCCGAGTGCTGCCCCCCCTCCCACCCAGTCAGTAGAGCGCTTTGTTCAATGTTAATCATTTCACCAAATGTCAGATAGACATTCAACCCCAGCTCAGAATCAGTACTGCGTATGTGCCCACATGAATGTGGTTCATCTTTCAAAATTGGAGGGTAAACCCAGAGACCATTTTAGGAAAAGCAGAGGACTCTGGATTACTCAGAGAATAAGTGGGCACAACAGGTGATTAATAAGGAAACTCATGAGCCATCCTATACAAATCAAGAATTAGTATCTGGTGTGGTGCTACATGCTGTAGGTGGTGCTGTTTCAAGACCTGTATTAAATCTGTAGCTCGCCCCTGCCCACTTATTGCTGCGGTTGTAAACAGAGGAAAATTGGAAATTATGCTGCATCCTGATTAGCAGTCACATCAGTGGTAAGAGAAGGATTTTGGTTGGTTGTTTACTTGTTGGCAAAGTGGAAAAGCTCGCAACAGGCCTGTGGGGCTTTGCTGTTTTGTGCATTTATTCATCACTGTTTCTGCTTCCTTCTAGGTCAGTGGTGCTGTTAATCTCTGCTTCCTGCTAAATTTCTCTGGCCGAACTCTGCCCGGTAAACCCACTCATATTATACACCAGGGTGAACTCTTCACTGCAAATTAGGATATGAGGTGAAATTTTACGATGCCAATTTATAAATAGACCAGGCTTTTTTTTCCAGAGAGTTGTTAGTTCCTCATCATCTCAGCCAATGACATTTCAAATGCATTCCCTTGTTCGGGGCGCCACTGAATACCCACTCTTTCTTAGACTTTGGGCCACTTACCTTGTTTCTTGCCCACTGGTTTGGGAAATAGCCTCAAAACTAGTAGTAATAATAGTAATGCAATAGGTCTTGCATTACTGATTATTTGAGCTATTGGTGTTGCATTATTATTAGCAATGCCTATAGCTCAAACTTTAATAATGTGAGACCTATTGCATTGCAAATGCTTGTTGGGAGGGCTGCAGAAATCCAGCCGTGCTGGAGAAAAGACTCCAGACACTGCCCAGCCGAGTCCCCAGCAGCTCGAGCTGAGACACACGACGGCAGGGGGTTAAGCACTTTCAGCCTTGCGTGGCATTTCACGCTGAAAGCAACAATGAAGAAGAAGTGGTGGGGTGGAGTGCGCGCCCCCCTGAGGGGATGCTGTACCCCCCTTCAGGGGGGCTCGTGCCACAGTTTGAAGACCTATGGTCTAATGTCTGGTGTTACTTCAAGGCCATTATTTCTCTGTGGTCAACAAACTCGTACAGCAGAGCTCTGCCCTTCGACTCCATCACCTTTGAACTATCGATAATTTCCAAGTGATTGAAAAAACTCCTTTTCAGTTCTGTCTCTCTTCCCACACCTTGGATCACACGACAGACTTGCATGACATTTGTAACCTGTGTCTGTCCCCTGATCACAGACACCAATCCTTTGACCTAATACATCAACTCCTCAACATTATTTGTACTGGAGGACACCTTGATACATTTATGATTTTGGTCTTCCTCTGTTATTGTTGGAGCTGATGCACTGTTATGAATTGATTAGTTGACACAGATACACTGCCTTTCATAACTTTTATGTTAAGAGTTTTGTTCCATGTCTATCCCCATGAAATTTTCCACTTGATTAACTTTAATATAAATAATTTTGAATATAATCTATTTTGCTGTGTGTTTCTTCTCTTGATTGTATTTGTTTACTTTTTGTTTTGAAATTGGCGATTAACATCAAAGTAATCCTGCGGATACATTAGGTTCGATTTCTTGAAGAACCGATAAGTAAAAACTATTTCAGTGAAGTGACTTCCAAAACAAAATCCCTTGTAGTCATCCTTTACTTTAATTATTCATTGCCCAAGCCTACAAGGGTATATTGGGGCTTCCCACCTTTCTGATATTGTTACACCAATCCTGTGCAGCATAACAAAAAGACTCCTCAGAACCGTGGGGCATGTTGCATTACCTTGGCTTCAATGGCGCAGCGCCAGGGAGAGGGAGACACTTCAGATATCTTCGGAGAAAGCGAGGAGGAAGCTCTGCAGCAGCTAGGCTTGTCTGACATCAAGATTGAAGAGGCGTTCTCGTCAGAGGAGGTCACCTCCAACTGACATCAAAGCCCAAGGACTTCCGCCAGCCCAACACCTGTTGCTGAAGACTGCAGTGAGTACCACTACCACCCCATACTTCTGAGGCACCAGCATTTAGCTCTGGTGTTTCTTAGGGTAACTTTGGGCCTCCACTGCCTCATGGGCATGATTGGCACCAAAATACAGAGCTGGACCCGATGCTCTCGCAAGCCTCTGTGTCAGTGTCCACCACAAAGTCTTCCCCCTCAATGCCAACCGCTGATTTGGCACTGGATCTGAAGATGACCACTCTGCCACACCCGGAGTCGAAAACTTTGGAGCCGAAATTCACTTTGGGCATGCTGGATATCGACCCTCTTCAGCTTCATCCAAACTATCTTCGGCGAAGTTTGACCAACCTTTCCTTCAGAGGCTCCAGGAACATTTAGATGTTGGCCAACAGAGGATCCACATCCAGCCAAGCACAGGCAGGATCCTGGCTAAACCTGCACCACAATCCAAGGGTCCCTACAACAAGAGACTCTCTTTCAAGGAGGCCCTCAACCCTCCATCGTAGCCAACACCCAAAAAGCACCGCATCAGGACAGAGGCACCTCTCCTCTGATGCAGAATCATTCAAGGATAGTCCCCTCCTCCAACACCTCCTCTAACGCCTCCACAGTCCCCTCCTTTGCCTACCTCCTTCTTGCTATTGGAGGACCCTCACACATGCTTCTCACAGGGATATCCGCTTTCAGGTGATGGGGACCCCTATGATTCACCTTATGACCCCAGAGCACCTGACCCTTGAGCTGAATATGAGGCAGAACCCCCAGCAGATACAAACCAGGTCCAACGGCAAGCCCTCTCCCTTTGATACTACTACCTCTTGCTGTGAGGTATTACACAGGGTGGCCGGGTTCCATAAAGCTGAGATGCACGTTCAGCCTGAGGAAGATGATTGTTTGCTGAAAACACTCTCCACTACACAGAGGTCCCTCCAGTGTTTGCCCATGTTGAAAGGCATGCTCAATTCTGCTGAGGACATCTTAAAGAGCCTGTAAAATCCAGAGTCATCATGCCCGAGATGACAAACGTTTAAAACTTCATCAGACCCACTCCCCCCCAAATCAAAGGGCAGTTACCCTTCGCATCCCTGGTGGTAGATATGGCTAGGAAGAGAGTGAATTCCTAGGGCGCAGGGGATGCACCCCCTCCAGACCGGGAAAGCAAGAAAATAGATGCTGCTGGCAAGCATGTTGCAGTGCAATCTGCAATACTGTGGCACTGTGGCACATGGCCAACTCCATGGCTCAGCCTCCAGGTATGACTGCATCCACTGGGACCAGATGGAGTGTGTTATCCAACATCTCCCAGAGCAATACCGCAAGCGGGGGGGGAGGGGGCAGGAGTTGTTAACGGAGGGGAAGATTATCTCCAACACCAACATCCGGTGCGGATGTGATGGACACGGCTGCTCACATCATTAATACTAGTCTCTTCTCTGTTAAAATGCATGGCTGTACGTCTTCGTGTTTAATGTACCATTTGATGGCAAGCACCTTTTCGGACCTTAGGTCGACAAAATACTTGGGAAAAACAAGAAGGACACAGATACAGCTAAGTCCATGGGGGCCCTGCAGACTCTCACTACCCATGGCTGCTTTTTCTGGTGCAGGGAAGACATTGCTTGGCAGTTTAGGCTGGACTGTTTCCATGAGGCACAGGGTCAAAACTGATTTGCATATAGCTGTGTCTGAACTGCGGTGGCGAAGTGAGCTAAAGAACGAAGATGGATTCAACCCAAATCTGTGCCTGGGGTGAGTGTCTGAAAAGTTTCAGCGCTCCGTCAATCACCTCCTTGTGTTTTCTTACTTGTAGCTTACTTGTGGCTATCACTTCCCTCAGGTGAGTCAGTGAGGTTCATTCTCTCACCTTAGAAGAGTCTTTCTTCCAAGTTCACCCAGATAGTTTGATAGCCTGTGGCGCTGGGGCTCCGGAGCTCCACGGGCCCCCTCCAGCACTGCGTCCAGGTGGCGGGGTTGAATGGGTCCGGAGTGTGTGGGGCCCCCTCCATGTAACTTTCAGGAGGGCCCTCTCAAGTTTCATTAAGCCACTGTTTCCAGTTTTCATCTCAATCAAACAATTGAGCTGCCAGTTTTCTTTCCATGTCCTTAGTTTGTAGTTGAACGCACCTTGCATACCCTGAGTGTAAAAAGTGCTTCAATGTATTATGTGGAAAGAACAAAACCTTTTTGTAAAACATAATAACTCTTGGTGTCCTACTCCAAACCACATAAAGGCCAAGCTGTTTTCAAAGAAGGTACTGTTTGTTGACTTGTCAAGTGTGTCCAAATTTACTATGCTAAAACTAGAAGATATCTGCTCACCCCTCTCAGACACCATTCCATGCCCAAACAGGGGGCTTCTATGGCTTTTTTTCGGGAACATACCACACACTGACATCTGTAAAGCAGCTACTTGGTCCACTCCTCACACTTTTACTAAATGTTCATGTGTGGATGTCCTGGCTAGGCAAAAAGCTAGAGTTGGACAATCTGTCTTACGTACACTATTTCAATCTTCTCCAGCAACCTCCGGCTGAGCTATCGCTTTCTGGCAGGAGTGTTTTACAGCATATGCAGAGCATGTGCATCTACAGCTACACATGCTACAAATGGAAAATGTTACCCTGTAAGCATCTGTTTGTGGCATGTAGTGTTGTAGATTTACATGTGCTCACCCTCCTCCCTTCCCGCCTGAGGTTCGTTGCACTCTAATCCTTTCTTTGTTACTTACCATGGTCATCTTTTCTGTATCTCTAGGCTCCGTCTACTTCTTCACTTTCAAGGCGGGAAAAAAATCTGACTATGGAGCAGATACTCATGCCCATTGCCTACAATAGGTGAAGTCATCACACCTTGTGAGTCAAAAAGATTTCTTTGAAGAAAAGCAAGTTGCACACATCTGAACCCAACATTAGAAGTCCCGAGTATGCCCAGCATGTGAATCTTTAGCACTACGTGACAAGACAGCTGTTTTCAGGGTAACATTTCCTCCCCTATGAATCAAGAAAATATAAGTTAACGAGCAAATGCTCTTCCATCACATCAGTGGATGTATCAGCACACTTACGGTACATTTCTGTGTGTAAAGATGGTTTTGCACATGAGTACTCACTGGGATCTGCAAGAGATTTGTGAATTCCTATAATGGCAGAACTTTGCACCACATTCAGGAAAAACAAAGTTACTAATTTCTGATTTTACTGTTTTGGGGAACAGAGATGTGGTCCAGCACAGAGTGGTGGACTCTCAAAACTCTTCACTGATCACCTAATTGCTGTATCTCAAAGCATGCATGCAGGTGTAGGGAACTGTTTGTTCTTATTAACTACCTACCGTTTCATGGCAATGTTTTGAATTTTTACCTGTATCCCAATGTAGCTGTAGCAGGTCATTTAGAACTTTTTGGAACGAATATTTAAGCCCTGAAAGGGCAACATTTAATTACAAAACCTGGGTTTACTGTTTTTGCTCTTATTATATGGTTCAAATTGATAGAAAACTACAAAATAGTGCGCACTCTATTTTAAAAGATGTTAAATTCTAATGGCCTCACATTTTGAAGAGATATAAAGTAAAAACTTTTTTTTGCAATAAAACTTTGACCAATAAAATAAGTAATCTAATTATGGAGTTTTTGAAAATTGGTGCCTCTTTATTTGAAATTACTAATTTCTGACTTCAGTCCCAAGGGTTTTGTGAACTACATTGAATAAAGTCTAACAATGACATGATAAGGTTTCCATTTATATGCACGCAAGAAATTCATGAATTTTTACTCAACCATGCAATGCTGATGGTATCATAAGTTGCATCACATATGACCGCACCTACATCAAATCCATCAATATGATGTCATGCACACCACAACTCATTAGGTAATTGCTCGCATCATAGACAGCAATGCTGGAAATGTACTTGTAAATATGGATATATACTGCCTCCAGGGTGCATGCTGCCTCGCTCCTTCTGTGGTGCTTAAAATGTTGGCCATTGCTTCATACAGTCTTTCAAAGTTCCCTCTGTTGTTATTCCTATAGTCGCATTTCCCTGGTGCTGCTTTAAGTTTTTGCAGCTTAAGTCTTTCAACACAGAACTAATTAAGCTCCAATGGGGAAGATTCTTTGATGATCTGAAGTTTTAAACATGCACAACATTGGATGAGCTAACCCACCTAGAGGAAAATTAAATAATAAACCAATTCACTATATGATTCCGTTTGTTGCATTAGGTTTTGCTCAAAATGTTCGAGACCTGCTCAGGTCATGGCTCTGGCTCTTATTTGCCATTTTACCCCTCCCATGCTCATGGAGAGGTCAGCTCGTCATGAGCCACAGTGGCCGTGTGCTCATGACGAGCTGAGCTCATCATAACAGCTGCAACGCTCGCACGCTGGGCTAATTCCCCCGCTGTGCTGAACGTTCTGAGGAAACGGGTGTGGCCATGACGAGCTGAGCTCGTCATGAGCACAGCGCCACCGTGCTGCGTGACGAGCTGAGCTCGTCAAGAGCACCTGGCGCTGTGCGCGCCCCCCAGCACAGCAGGGGAATCAGCCCCGCAGGCAAGGGGTTAAAGAGGTGCTCTCGCTAGTCAAGAAGCCTAGGGCAAGCAGTGAGTTTTAGGTCTCTGTTATATTTATGCAGGTAAGATAGGATCAGATCTGATATTGTATTGAACTTAGCTGTTTCGTTTTTCAAATTTTATGTCACATTCTCATGTTGTAAGAGTCCCCACACCATTTTAAGCCACGAATCTTGATTTGGAAGAATTTCCATACCTATAGACCCAAGACGGTTGGCTTGGTCACCAGAAGAAGTGAGATTATTTTCCCCTTGGGGCAATGCTAGGTGTGAGGCTAGTGGTGTATTATGTGGTATGGTTGTGTGACCTTAGCATGTAATACACTTGCAAAACTGTCTTGGGATTAGTCAGACTTATTGTAACACCTTTAGTTCAACCCTGGGTAGCTGTGTCTTCCAGCAGAAAGGATTAAAAAAGGAACTAGTATAAATCATTTAAAAGCACAAAAAAACAATATAGGAAAATCATGCAACACTAAATAATTCGACAACAATTTGTAAAAATAGATGATACTTGTATGAATTTCTAGACACCAGGATGAGCAAAATCCACCAGAGGGTTCTGTACATATAGATTTTCAAGTTAAACATAAATCTCAGCTATTTAGTCCAAAGCGTAAACGGGCATTGGTAACTGTAAAGTTTAGAATCCCTTGAAAAGTTTGAAAGAGTTGTGTTCATCTATCCGGACAAAGTTGGGTGACCAATTCCAGCAGGAAGGAGGTCGGGGGGGGGG
This sequence comes from Lissotriton vulgaris, assembly GCF_964263255.1. Lineage (NCBI taxonomy): Eukaryota > Metazoa > Chordata > Amphibia > Caudata > Salamandridae > Lissotriton > Lissotriton vulgaris. Next base: position 927,983,365 of record NC_141693.1, on the reverse strand, counting down.
GCAAAAAGGAGTACTTGGACTGTTACCTTGTCAACAAAGCAGCCTCCAGTCCAGTTCCACATTTTAGATCAAGACCGACTAAGACTTCAGTGGAGTTGCTGGGGATGCAGGATACTGAGGATGCCGAAGGATGCTCTGGGTGCTGTGTGGTTCACAGGGGTGCTGTTATTCCTGGTTATTTGTGGCATCTAGCAATCCCAGTGTGCACTATTCTGTAAACTCTCAAGATGTCTGAACATTTCCTTGGATGTTAGGCGATTGGTAGTCCACTCTAAATGTGTGGCAACCTGTGTTCTACACACCCCAGCAAAACCGGTTGGGCCACTGGCTTCCCATCTCTGTTTCCACTGCCAGCCTGTCTGCCTGAACAAAGGGCAGCCCTACATGAGTGTGATTGCCATTTGCCCACAAGAATCAACTTCCACCTTTGAAGCTCGCGTTTTGGGCCAACACCCTATGTGGCTTCCTGTAAGGGGGAGGTACCACCTCCCTCTGCGGCAGGCTTCTATTGTTCCTGTGAGAAAGAAGGTGGGATGATTGTGCACTGGGTAGGAGTGGCGCTCACTTTTGCCGGTATTTCTGATAATACTATTTTTGGTGATGGTGCTCAAGGAGGGGGTAATCACCCAAAACCCAACAATTTAGATCCAAAAATCTGGAACACATACAGTGTTTCAAAGTTAATCACTTATATCAGAGAGACAAGCATAATATATCTGGATGATTTTAATGTTTCCTTGTTGTTATGCCAGCCAACACGTGTTTCGTTGATCGGGACAAGAGACCCGGGACTTCGTCAGGGCTTAGTGCGTACGGGATGTCTTTTTGAGCCTTCTGGCTGGTTATAATTCAGTCCCAGCCTTAGGTATGGCCAGGAAGATTTCAGATGAGCTTGCTTGTTTCTGTCCAAAATATCTGACAAAGACGGTTAGGTGTTATGTCATAGGGCCAGTGTTTAATGGCATAGACTGTCAGTTAATGAAGGGCTATGTGTGGCAGCGTCTTCGCAGAATCCGTCTGCGGCTCCTCAGTATAGCCGTGTTGGTGACTGACAGTCTACGCCATTAGGGCATGTTCTATATTCCATTGTTCCTGTGCCTGGGAGTCATTCATACTACTGCCCAGAAGGGCAGAAAGCTATCCGGTGGTCAGCAACTGTTCAAGGCCACTGAACAAACTGGGCAGCAGAATGGCAAATTTCTAAAAGTTGGCTTTCCTTAAAAGTGACATTAAATTTGGGCATCAAGTCGGGTTTAATGCAATGATTACTTTGATACTTTGAACAATAATTTTACTAATCCCTTTCAGAAGTTAGCCGGACTGAGTGGTCAGCAGGTAACCCTGAATTGGCCAATGGGGTAACTAAACTTTCCACAGAAAAATAATGAGAACTTGGGCGTTTTCCTATTCGGACATATTAAACGTATATGCCCTACGTAATAGAATACTGCTCCTTACCTTAGGGCTCAGTAGGCCTTCCTTAGGGGAGTGTTATATATATTGTTAAGGAAGTAGGGGCTTTGCCATGGGTTTAAATGGTAATGCCGAACAGCAGTTTTAAAGCTAATCTTCCAGGCGGCAATGGTAGGCTGGGAGACATCTTGTACTTTGTAACATGCAGGGTCGCTTAAACACTGCTACATCCCTGTATGTATGCGTCTTGTAAAGCGCACTGCTGCCCTGAGGCATCATGGCGCTGTAGACCGCTGGGGAACCCGTCCTGGCTATCCCTGTGAGATGGTCCCTACTGGGTATCTCCAAGGTGAAACCAGGCATCTCCGGCGAATGTGGGGGGCCGTTGTAGAGCTGAGGCAAGCTAATGCCCAGAGTTGCCGAGTGTGATCCCTGGATAGAGTAGGCACGGAGGCGAGAATTATCGAGTCCGCTGACCCTGGTCCACGACCCTGCCGCATCGGGAATTGAACGCTGGTCCGGGCAGTTCTCTGCTTCCGGGTCTGCCGCCTCTAACCAGTGAGCCACACCACTCCCTGAGTGGACACTCTTAACTTAAGTAAGCCAGCTTACAAAAATTAGAGGTAGCCTATTCAACATGCATTCTGTAATGGGTTAGAACACTGGCATTGAGTCTGGTTAGCAGGCCTCAGTGCACTCTCAGAGTCGAAAAAAACAGCAGCCTTGGTTCAAAACTTTGGGGGTGATGATACAAAAAAGGCATTTCCTTACACAAGGGGTAGCTATCCTCCCCGGGGCGGGGGTGGTTAGTAAGAAAGCTACTAGATTTTTCTCTATGTCCTTGCCCTCAGTTTGTTCGATACCTCCTGCCGTTTTACCACCAAGTAACTGAGGAGAAAAAATGAGCCGGCACAAGCTCCTATTTTGAAGAGGAATTAAAGAACACCTGTAAATGGGAATTAAATTACATCGGATGCTTTGATACAGCAGCAATGAAGGTCTAAAGGAAGTGAACACAGCTCGAGAAGCCATTCAGGAGAGAGGAAGCCTTAAATGTCTCCCATCAGAAAGGAGATGAATCAATTCTTAGCAATCCCCATGTCAGAAGACTATGTGGATCTGATCTGCATATCAACACTAAAAATATTTAAATGTATTTGCTTGAGGGCTAGCTAGGTAGAGACTGTTAAAGGGCAGACACTTGGAGCCAGATGTACAACCATTCCATTTTGCGTGTCACAAATTGTGACGTTTTGCGACTTGCAAAGTGGACTGTATAACAGTGTCTCAGACACTGTTTGCTATTCTTAATGGGGCCGCAATTGACGTGCCTCATCAATATTCATGAGGCAGGTTGCAATTTGCGACCCATTGGGAATGGCCAGCACTCAAAGGGATGGTGGCCTGCAGGGGTCAGCAAACCACCATGTCTGGGACTGCTTTTTTAATAAAGCAGTTTTACTTTTTTTAAATGCAGCCCGTTTTCCTTAGATGAAAACGGGATGCATTTAAGAAAAAGAAAAATGAAATGTTTTTATTTAATTGTTTAAGAGTAGGAAGCGGTCCATGGGACCCATGCTTGCTCTTAAAAAATATTTTCTCATCCATTCACAAAGGGGAAGGGGTCACCACGGGACCCCTTCCTGTTTCCAAGTTGCTTACCACCTACTTGAAAAAGGTGGTAAAAAACAATCGTACATTGAGTGCGACTCGCTATTAGGAAGGAACGCCCTTGGCACGCCTCTTCCTTATAGCGACTCCAAAACCCTATTTTGTGTTTCCGTAATTGGTTACCGACTCGCAAAATAGGGTTTGTGCATACCACCACCTTTTTAGCAGTCGCAAACAGGCCGACTTTCCGTTTGCAACTGCTCAAAACAGTCGCACATCTGGCCTATAAAGGCTTACATCAGTGAGTATACAACAAACCAAATCCCATTCATGAAGCTTGGAATACATTTACTTTAAAGTGGTGCTTGAGAGATAAGTGAAGGAGACAGGATCAGGAGGTATTAAAAACAGAAATACACAATTTTTCTGACTTAAAAGCACACATACTGAATTTGTTCATTATTCAACAAAGCAAATGTGTACCTTAAAGGTGGCTCAAATCTGTACAACTTTTAATAATTCGAAATAGTTTTACATACGCGCTTAAACAGTAGACAGTTGACGGGGTTGTTTTAGTGTGAATGTCTAACGTAAACATTTCATGCCTTTTGTGCACCTGGAAACCTTGACAACACTTCAACTACAGTTTTGCAGCACAATTGGACCTCAGAGCAGCTCTGTTAAATTTCATGTTATTTGAAACTTATCGGAAATCATATAGGAATGTGTTCGTGTACGCTTGTGAAATATGTGGATTGAAAAGCTTCTCCTTTTCCAAATCAATTTACACTTTACCAAGAACAGGTGTCAGATGCATAGCAAGAACAGATGTCAGATGCACAGCAAGAACAGGTGTCAGATGCATAGCAAGAACAGGTGTCAGATGCACAGCAAGAACAGGTGTCAGATGCATAGCCCGGGTGATTTTCGCAGCGTCTTCTCCCGCTATTCAGTAAAACAATAGTTACACTACACTGTATAGCACTATATAATATGCCTCCGTCAGGCGCTGTTCGTCCATTGGGGCGTGGGGGCCTCACGCGAAGAGGCCGCCCGCAGCTCCCTCATGACAATCATGTCAATGAATCAACATGACGTCAGACCGCCGGGCGGGCGTCATGTTGATTCATTGACATGATTAATGTACAGACGGCAACACAAGTACGCATGCGTGGGGACGGAGGGTGAATTTTTACCCATGCCCACGCATGCGCACTTGTGTTTTGGCGGCGTTGCGCATGCCCATCAAGAGCCCTAATGGGCGCGCTGCGGGCGAGAGGGTACCTGTGCCCCTGGCGCCAGGATTGGCCAGGGGCGTTGTGAGCCTGTGACGTGTGCGGACCGGCAGCAAGGTAAGAGTGTGTGTTTTTCGGTGTTCCAGTAAACTAGCTTGCACAAATGACTTGAGATAGTTCAGTGTGTTAAAGCATCTGCTGCAGAAATGTGTGCGTCTATTCCATTTATTTCACTGCATGGGGTTTTGGAAATGTAAAAATTCTCAGAATTTCTTTTTTGATAGTTGCAACAACAGCCTTCAACAGATTTCATTTTATAAACATTTTCCAGAAAATGAGTTAACAACTGTCACCACAAATATAATGTACTCTTTGAACTAAGGTTATAAAATTTCAAAATGTTAACAAACGGTAGAGGCGGAATAGTATGATATATGCATTTATTATTGCATGCATGTTGGTGTATGTTTGTATGTGAATTTGTATAGTACATACCTAGGGCTTACAGGATGGCAAATACATGGGCGGTAGAAGGTTTCCAGCATAAAAAGGTAGGGGTGAAGTAATATGTAAACTGGCACATCCTTCAACATCGATCCTAAAGGCTTGTTAGAGTCCATAATTTATTTTTATATGGTCATAAAAATACATGAATGATGGATGGATGCAGGGTGGGTGCATTAATGATTGTTCGGTGGATGGGTGGGTGGATGGGTGCATGGATGGATGCATGCATGATGGGTGGATGGATGCATGAATGATGGATGCAGGATGGATGGGTGGGTGGATGGGTGGATGCATGAATGAATGATGTATGGATGCAGGATGGGTGGATGGATGGGTGGATGCATGCATGAATGATGTATGGATGTATGGATGGATGCATGCATGATGGGTGGATGCATGATGGATGTGTGGATGGATGGATGGATGCATGCATGAATGATGTATGGATGGATGCATGGATGCATGCATGATGGGTGGATGCATGATGGATGGATGGATGGATGGATGGGTGGATGGATGGATGGGTGGGTGCATGAATGAATGATGTATGGATGCAGGATGGGTGGGTGGGTGGATGGATGGGTGGATGCATGAATGATGTATGGATGGATGCATGCATGATGGGTGGATGCATGATGGATGGATGGGTGGATGGATGGATGGGTGGGTGCATGAATGAATGATGTATGGATGCAGGATGGTTGGGTGGATGGATGGGTGGATGCATGAATGATGTATGGATCCATGCATGCATGATGGGCGGATGCATTATGGATGGATGGGTGGATGCATGAATGAAAGATGTATGCAGGGTGGGTGGGTGGATGGATGGGTGGATGCATGGATGCATGCATGATGGGTGGATGCATGATGGATGGATGGGTGGGTGCATGAATGAATGATGTATGGATGCAGGATGGGTGGGTGGATGTATGGGTGGATGCATGAATGATGTATGGATGCATGCATGCATGATGGGTGGATGCATGATGGATGGATGGGTGGATGCATGAATGAATGATGTATGGATGCAGGGTGGGTGGGTGGATAGATGGGTGGATGCATGAATGATGTATGGATGGATGCAAGGTGGTTCGGGCTCGCTCGCTGCGCTCGATCGCTGCGGTGCAATATGCAAATTAGTTTACGCCTCACCACTTTCAAATGTCACCAGCCGCCCCTGGCCTCTGTGTTCCCTGCTCGAAACTACGACAGCGCTTTTCTGCAATTATGTAATTTATTTGGGGCATTGATGTGGCACATCTGTCCAAGTACCTGTTACATGGTTATTAATAATTCTACTCCTTCACAGATTTTGAATCCCGCGGTATGGATCTTACAGTAGCATTACAATACATATAATGCAATAAATAATAACGTTATACATATTTGCTCGCAGAACAGCGTCTAACATTGCAAGGATAATTAAAGACAGTAAAAATTCTTGGCATCCATAATGTTTAGCTGTACTCTTAGATGTAAAGACAGGCGCTCAGAAGTCCCCATGTTAAACTCCTTTTATGGTCCGGTCTGTGTTCATTATGAGAGATGGAACTGAAGCAGATTAAATACAGAGTAATGCTGTAAATCGCCTAATGGCAGGCTGCTTATTTGACGCCCTAGCACTGTGGGTTGCCTGTGCTGCTTACTTGACTCATAAGAGGGCTTTGTTCTGCCTTCCAGGCTAAGACATTACTGTTGAAGAGCCTCTCATGAAGTGCTCCTTCTTAAGTGGCATGAACTGATGAGTGCTTTTCAAGCTAAACTATTAGGATGCGTTCTACAAAGCAGGGCTCGAAAAGGTGATAACCCCCTCCTGTAGGTTTATTGCAGCATCTGAAGTAGATTCACACATTTTGGTAGATTCGCCTTGAACCCATAGTACACTGGAAATCTTCATTATTAAAAGAGGTTCATACGTATTCTTAGAGGGCAATATTTACTCATACACATTTGTTGACAAGGTAGAAAATCCTCATGAGTAATTTTATGTAGAAATCTGACTTTGTAAATCTAAATTATATTTTTTCCTACTTTAAGGAAATCTTTTTGTGAAGAAACCTTTCTTTGACATGGTACCCCTTTTCTTTTTCATCCTTGAAATTGACTTACCGCTTCTTTTAACAAAGGCAGTTTGTGTTTTCTCAGGGTGGGAAATTACCTTTAAAATGTTTTTGAATATCTAGAAACTTATGATTATATAGGTGTTCAGTGCACTTTGTAGGAGCTCCCAGTTAGCCCTTCATAGTATATATCATCCTTTTCCCTAACGTTACATTTACAACCATGAGCAATCTACCAGCGTACTGGATTTCCACCATCATAATTGTGCCGTGTACTTCAAAATGTCACTACCCATGACTCTGTGAGTGATGAGGAAGTCTTTAGAACTCTAAACATATATATCAAGAGCCACTAAAAATCTGAGTAAGCTGCCTCCTTTCAGGGTGCCCATGTGCGCTGCGAATGGTGCTGAGGCAAAAAAAAAAATGCAGTAATAATTATATTATCCACACTCGCACAACTATGAATATAAATAAAATCCAGGTATTGTCCTTCGACTAAAAAACTAAGAAATATATCCTGTGCTATTTGGTTTGGGTGACTATTCCTCTCTTGCCTCACAATCCACCATTTCGTATTTTCAAAGGGATGATGTTATTATAAACTAAATTGTTCTGCTTGTATCTCAATTCTTTATAGGGGATGTGCCACTCCAACATTCAACATAGGCATCTGGTTTGCCACTAGCTTCGATCTGCCACACTGTGACGGAAGTATACCTTATCCAACATGGATCAGCTACTTTGCCCCTAGTGTTACAGAACCACTGCAGTGCTGCTTTGTAGTTTAATTGCCTCTTCCTCCCCATGTTTTGCACTGTATATCCATCTCTTTATTATGGATAGCTCTTGTCTGTGCTTTGTCTTATATTGGTTCATCAAGAACTGTTAGCAGGTTTGGTGAGATATAGTGTTTACAACAACAAAAAACTATGGTAGGGGGGGACCAAGGGGAAGTTTTAAGACCATGCTCTGGATACTCTCCCCTATAGAAACATGTAAACAACAAAGGTACCAGAGGGTCTCAAGAAGTATGTCCACAGGAGAAGAACAGCCAAACCATCCCTGACCTCTACTGAGATGCGTCACAGAGGGCTCTCAACAGGATGAGGAAAATACCCATCAGTCACCAAACGGATCCGCCCTTCATCATTTGGGATTTTATCCGTACCACCCGTCTGAGAAGATCGGTGCCACATTCAGAGGTCAACCCGGTGGTAAGGGGGTTCCTCAACAAATACCGGCAATGTCAGTGTGGTATGCCTCTCGATGTTATGAGTGGCCAAGGACGTGACTGGGGTGTGCAGTGTTGGGACATATGTGAAAGTGAAGATACCAAAAATGGGGGTGCATTAAAATTGGTTCAGAAAGAGCACAAAACAAACTTTATTCCCTGTGTGCCTAACTTACCAATGTTAAAAAGGGTTACCTAGGGCTGTCTAATTATGTGGACTGCCTAGGGTGGGTGTGGTCGACTAGTTTCTGCAAGTAAGGGACTACTGCGTCCTTGCATTCATCAGGACCTAGAATAATAATACAACTACTGCACCATGTGGAAATGAGTGAAGTGAAAAATAACACCTAGACAACAAACAGCAAGTGCATATGGTCACCTGTTTGCTCCGGGTGCCTCTTACAATCTGCGCTGATCACTAAGAGAAGAGAAGAAAGTTAGGAATAGCGATCACTCTCCTGTGGGCTATACAAAAAGTCTATTTAATATAAATTTAGACAAACCATCACACTCAGGGTATTGATATACATATACTCAAAAATGAGTATGGTCAGTTATTATTACATTTGGAAAGAGAATTCATGAGCCAAATGGTTTTTTTGTGCTTACCTAGATTTGTAAGGTAGGCTGGCCTCACCCCACCTGGCAGCGGCTCAGGGGAAGATGAAGCACCGCTCTAGAAAACATGTCAATCACATGTTGCACACAGTGAGCACAAACAGAACTAAACACACCTCCTAAAAACATAACACGAGTCAATGGTCTAAAATTGTTAAACTTATTCTCTTGTGCAGTGGCGGAGCGACAACCACTCCATCAGAACTACGGGACTGTCAGTTTAAAAATGCACAGCGTCAATACGATGTCCGCAAAGGCATGTTGCAAAGCGGGATATCACAAAACCTGATGCCGATAATGCATAGGGTCGGTACATTCAAAAGCACAAACCCCTTGAATAGCGCTCCTAAATCTCCGTGCTAAGCAGAGTGTCATTAAGTAAAAAATCGCGCAGCGCCGAGGACGGGGTCCTTCCTACCTCTCCGTCGGTACTCCTAGACCGGCGTCCTGGCCGTCTGGGGAGGTACCGGGAGGCAGGAGCGTGGCTGGTTATAAGCCTCGCTCTCATTGGACGCGCTACCACGTGGGACGCGTCAGCATTGTACATCATTGGTTCTGGGCAGAACACGCCCACCTTGTGATTGGTTGAACGACCGGCTATTGACAATACTCATTGGTGGACCGGCCAAATGCGTCGTCAAGGAGAAGATGATCATAACAAACGCGGGGCTTAACATGAGAGAGGAGTCATAGGGGTAAACCACTTCACGGGAGGCTGGACAATCTTTAAAAGAAGATATATAGGAAGGACCACTATGTGTAGAGTTTTCCATACACGTAGACGAACCAGAGCTATTCACCACGTGGGCAAAAATGCCTGTTTATATTCTTCTGATATCGCCCTCACCTGGTTATACCCTATAATGAGTAGTGGGTATAGGGGAGCTACTCGAATCATGTAGGGAGTCTTCTGGCAATATTCACAAGCAAACACAGGCAACCAATAAGGGCAAAAAGCCCATCTCCAATAGTGATGAGTGTAGTAACTCCTACCGGCATGTAGAGTATAAATGTAGAGACAGACGTCTACTTTTAAATATGCATAAACAAATGATGTTATCATGGTGGTGTTATGAGTTAGACGTACGGGGGTGGGTATTTAATGGCACAACCCTCTAGACCAACCTAACAATGTCAACAACGAGATAAGTCTATAACATAAGGATGGATAAACAGTAAGGTAGGTAATTACTGGCCCAACCCTCTCAACCTCCGACAGGATAAGTGTATAACATAAGACTGGATAAACAGTAGGATAAGAGACCCTGCTATTCTCTGTTGTCGGTTCAAAAAGTAGACCAAGGGATCTCATCATTCAGCCCTTCCCTGTGAGTATTCAATTTGAGCACCCATCTCTGCTCTTTCAACAGCAGATATTTAGTCACATCTGCTGTATGTTTCGGGATGAAAGGTTGTTCCAGAACAGTCCATCGGAAATTAGAGGCTGGATGTTTTGCCCCACTTCCTAGAGGCAAAACATCCAGCCTCTGATTTCCGATGGACTGTTCTGGAACAACCTTTCATCCCGAAACATACAGCAGATGTGACTAAATATCTGCTGTTGAAAGAGCAGAGATGGGTGCTCAAATTGAATACTCACAGGGAAGGGCTGAATGATGAGATCCCTTGGTCTACTTTTTGAACCGACAACAGAGAATAGCAGGGTCTCTTATTCTACTGTTTATCCAGTCTTATGTTATACACTTATCCTGTCGGAGGTTGAGAGGGTTGGGCCAGTAATTACCTACCTTACTGTTTATCCATCCTTATGTTATAGACTTATCTCGTTGTTGACATTGTTAGGTTGGTCTAGAGGGTTGTGCCATTAAATACCCACCCCCGTACGTCTAACTCATAACACCACCATGATAACATCATTTGTTTATGCATATTTAAAAGTAGACGTCTGTCTCTACATTTATACTCTACATGCCGGTAGGAGTTACTACACTCATCACTATTGGAGATGGGCTTTTTGCCCTTATTGGTTGCCTGTGTTTGCTTGTGAATATTGCCAGAAGACTCCCTACATGATTCGAGTAGCTCCCCTATACCCACTACTCATTATAGGGTATAACCAGGTGAGGGCGATATCAGAAGAATATAAACAGGCATTTTTGCCCACGTGGTGAATAGCTCTGGTTCGTCTACGTGTATGGAAAACTCTACACATAGTGGTCCTTCCTATATATCTTCTTTTAAAGATTGTCCAGCCTCCCGTGAAGTGGTTTACCCCTATGACTCCTCTCTCACGTTAAGCTCCGCGTTTGTTATGATCATCGTCTCCTTGACGACGCATTTGGCCGGTCCACCAATGAGTATTGTCAATAGCCGGTCGTTCAACCAATCACAAGGTGGGCGTGTTCCGCCCAGAACCAATGATGTACAATGCTGACGCGTCCCACGTGGTAGCGCGTCCAATGAGAGCGAGGCTTATAACCAGCCACGCTCCTGCCTCCCGGTACCTCCCCAGACGGCCAGGACGCCGGTCTAGGAGTACCGACGGAGAGGTAGGAAGGACCCCGTCCTCGGCGCTGCGCGATTTTTTACTTAATGACACTCTGCTTAGCACGGAGATTTAGGAGCGCTATTCAAGGGGTTTGTGCTTTTGAATGTACCGACCCTATGCATTATCGGCATCAGGTTTTGTGATATCCCGCTTTGCAACATGCCTTTGCGGACATCGTATTGACGCTGTGCATTTTTAAACTGACAGTCCCGTAGTTCTAATGGAGTGGTTGTCGCTCCGCCACTGCACAAGAGAATAAGTTTAACAATTTTAGACCATTGACTCGTGTTATGTTTTTAGGAGGTGTGTTTAGTTCTGTTTGTGCTCACTGTGTGCAACATGTGATTGACATGTTTTCTAGAGCGGTGCTTCATCTTCCCCTGAGCCGCTGCCAGGTGGGGTGAGGCCAGCCTACCTTACAAATCTAGGTAAGCACAAAAAAACCATTTGGCTCATGAATTCTCTTTCCAAATGTAATAATAACTGATCATACTCATTTTTGAGTATATGTACATCAATACCCTGAGTGTGATGGTTTGTCTAAATTTATATTAAATAGACTTTTTGTATAGCCCACAGGAGAGTGATCGCTATTCCTAACTTTCTTCTCTTCTCTTAGTGATCAGCGCAGATTGTAAGAGGCACCCGGAGCAAACAGGTGACCATATGCACTTGCTGTTTGTTGTCTAGGTGTTATTTTTCACTTCACTCATTTCCACATGGTGCAGTAGTTGTATTATTATTCTAGGTCCTGATGAATGCAAGGACGCAGTAGTCCCTTACTTGCAGAAACTAGTCGACCACACCCACCCTAGGCAGTCCACATAATTAGACAGCCCTAGGTAACCCTTTTTAACTTTGGTAAGTTAGGCACACAGGGAATAAAGTTTGTTTTGTGCTCTTTCTGAACCAATTTTAATGCACCCCCATTTTTGGTATCTTCACTTTCACATATGTCCCAACACTGCACACCTCAGTCACGTCCTTGGCCACTCATAACATCGAGAGGCATACCACACTGACATTGCCGGTATTTGTTGAGGAACCCCCTTACCACCGGGTTGACCTCTGAATGTGGCACCGATCTTCTCAGACGGGTGGTACGGATAAAATCCCAAATGATGAAGGGCGGATCCGTTTGGTGACTGATGGGTATTTTCCTCATCCTGTTGAGAGCCCTCTGTGACGCATCTCAGTAGAGGTCAGGGATGGTTTGGCTGTTCTTCTCCTGTGGACATACTTCTTGAGACCCTCTGGTACCTTTGTTGTTTACGAGATATAGTGTTTCCCTTTCTAGGGCATTGTCTACCTTTTGGGCTGGTGATTAACTGCTTTACACAAGGTGTGGCCACAATGGTTTCACTTTTCCTTTAATGGAGCTCTTTTACTAATGCCTTTGTCTTCTTATGTGATACGTTTTATGTGAGGGTCTGAGGATATTTTACAGACTGGAGGGGCACCGAGGAACAAAAATCTCAGCTCAGACCTCATTTTTTTTCATGCCTCAAAGAATCTACTTTTCAAAGGATAAATGCAATTAATAGTCCTGGTCCCGTGATACACTTCTATTAAAAAATGTTGTAAAGAGATTTTAATTTTTGATTTGTGTTTTTGTATCATTAGAGAAGTAATTTAGCTTGGTAGACATTGCTAATCCAGCCCACATTTTTATAGATGACATTTAAAATGGTGTATGTGTTGCAGTGATGATATAATATTTCAGAAACCTTGAGACCTATATACTTAATTTTGCTCTCAAAACATAGGTTTCAAGGGTTAAGTAGTCTCATAGAGACAGAAAATAACCCCTCAGAGCAACCCTTCCTCCATTTTCTCGAATGGCGGCCCTATAATGATGTTTTTTAGCCTCATATTGGTAATTTATTTTAATATTGTTTTGGGTTTTTCGTTGATTCAAGTTTGTAAACATGAGCGAAGCAGGTGGTAGCGAAGGATCTTTACCTCCGTATTGCTAACTACAAAATCTTGGGACTGCTTCAACAAAGAAAAATGTGTCATATGCCAAACTTGTCCAAAAGAAAAGCTAACATCAACTGTGGTTGAACAGAAGAGAGTTCTAGATGCTGCAGAAATATGATAAGGCGAAATCCACAAGAGATTGACACTGATGGGTAAAGAGGATCAAATATATTATCATTCTAACATCAAGTGCTACAAGTCTTATACAATGGAAAAAAATCCCGGAAACAATTTGTCACGAAATAGCAGAAACCAGTGAATCACAACATGAATCCACTTCTTCTGAGAAAGCTATGACAACCAAACCCAACGCCCATCAACTTAGATAATCAAAGGCTACCCCATGTCCACCTACAACAACTGATCAGAAACCAGAGGATCATCAGTGTGTTATTTGGGGTTTAGCCAGAACAAATTTCAAAAGGGCTGATGAAAGAACAAAGTACGTGTGTAAGCATCAAAGGTCAAACATGTTTTTATCTGATGGTAGTTTCTTCCAAGATCAAATTTTTGGCTGAGTAGCTGATCTTAACAGCGAGATGAATGTTTTTGCAGTGGATTTGTATGCCCACCCAAACTGCATGCATGCATATTTTCGAAAATATGAATATACAATGAGCTTTCAGCAGCAACATATCCACCAGCCTTCAGTTAAATTTGCACTGTTTGAAAAAGCAGATGAAGTTTTAAAGCCACTTGTGAGGGCTGGCTACAGGTACATACCCAGTGAGATCAGAGAAATAATGGTCAACATTGATGAAACTGTATTGATCCATAATAATGAAATGAAGATTTTTTTCTGGTGAGAATGTACAATGACAGGATTTGTTTTTGTCAGTCTTACAGAAAGAATGAGCACTTATGGGGTTATTAGCTGATTTGACTCTTGAAGTTCTTGTTGCCAAAATAAGATCACTGGGTGCAGTAAAATCAGCAGAAACCATTGTAAGAAATGTCCTGAAAGATTTAGATTTTGGGCTTAATGACACATTTTCTAATGCCCCAGAGATCCTCTAATCATGGGAGTCAACAAGAATGCCTGATGTTGTCTTAACATTTTTTGCATCATTGTTTAATATCAGCAAAGCCAATCTGTTACAAACTAAAGTTCTTGAGTTAGGAACAAAAGCCAGCAACATTGATGATGGCTTGAAGATATAAGCAAAGAAGTTGAAGACAATCCCATGAACTGACAGTCTTATGCTGTGCAAATGTACTGTCTTTTCCAAATCATGTTTAATGAATTACATCACGACAAAAAGAAAACTCCGCTATACATGATGACTGCCCAAGTGCAAAAGTAGAGAGCTAATGACTTCAATGAATAGGATTGAGGTATCAACAAGTTATAATGACATAGTATGGAACAGGAACTTGTTAGCAGTTCATGTTGTAAAATTTTGTTAATCCTCTAGGACACCACTTCCAAGTCACACTACCTGGAAAGGATTTACAATTGCTGCTCTTGATAATTTTGATTTTGAAGACCGCTCTTCTTTGTCTGGAGAATCCAGCACACATGATACTGCCATGGTGCTTTGTCAAGATTGCATCAATGAAGTAGCTGCTGGAAAACAAGCTGTGTCAGCTGTAGTCATAAACAAGCGAAGCTGCAAACTTATAACCCTACTGCCCTGCCAATGTGTGCAAAATCACTATATGCCATCAACACATCCCAGTCTACTAGAATGTTTCAAAGTGGTTAAGGACATGGCTCTTCTCCTACCTGATGCTGTGGTCTGCAAAGCTGATTTAACTGAATTTATCATATTCTTTATTCAGTAGATACTGAAGGATGAAGAAATGCCAGTTTCTCTGTGGATCGGAATTCATCCTTTGACTCCCAGAATACTGTCCCACTGAAGAAGGTTGGGCTTTTACAAATAATACCATCTCCTGTCACAAACTATACAACAGTATGCACAGCTCTAAAAATTTCCAAAATGTGCATGCTCAGCTTGAATACCGCCTATCCTGCCAAGTTTCTGTGATGAAGGTGTTTTCTGTATTGTAGCTGACAGTTTTATGATCAATCCTGTAGAACTTGATGATCTTTATTCAATGGTTGGCGCATTCCATATGACAAAATTTGCATTGTGGTGTGTAGAAAGTTATCTCAGTGAATGTGGCATAGACGATGCACTTATTGAGGCTGAAATCTTTTGAAGCAAAACTGTCCAGTCAGTATTGAGTGGAACTCATTATGTTCATTTGTTACAAGGTATTCTCATAATTTCTGAGGCAATAGAAACATTACTTGGATTGATTACTCCAACAAGAATGACAAACTTCATTTTGCATATCTTATCTCAGAAGTGAACAAGGCACAGGGTGCAATTAATTTAAAAGCCACAATGCAAAGCCAAGCAATGTTTAGTGCACTTAGTTCAAAATCAGAAAACCAAGTTTGTAGAGTTTGTCAAACAATGTGAAGAAAAATTGGAACTTTGCAAGTAATGGTGAAATGTTTTATACACGATAGCTCTATTGAAAAACTTGGTACATGTTGATCAGGAAGGTGGTTGGGAGCTGCACATGAAGACTGTGGAGTCATTGATTACTGTGTTTTGCAAATTCAATTGTATAAACTACTTGAGATATGTGACCCAGTATTTGGAAAGAGGGAAGCAGCTCGACGTGGAAAAAGCATATTGCGACAGAACATTTATTAAAAGACATTTTGTGGTGAAAGACAGAGGGGAAACATTCAATTCTGCGGCCCGATATGAAACTGGAAAAGATGATCCAGAGATCACAGAAATGCTTAAAGGAATTGTTGGTCAGACACGTAAAAGTAAATATGTTGCTTATTGGCAGCTTGTTTACCATGAAGTCGTTTCTATTTGCATTGTTTTCAGAGAGATGGCAAATTCAAAATAAATGGACCATCATGAAGCTGTTCCTCACCATGAACGTTTGGGAAAGAGAGGGAACATTTCAATAAACATGTTAAATGCCTTCTCCGTTTCATGCAGCAGCAAAGAAACCCCTTTGAAATGGCTGAGCCTGTGTTACTACACAACTACGTGACCAAATAATATATGGATAACAATATAAAGACATATCTACTTGATGTCCTGGAACGTGGATCGTAACTATACGCCATACTGAAGCAGGATAGATTTGTATTGAAAGAGAAAAATCTGTTTCACATCATCACTTGGGGGCCTTATTGCGAGTTTGGTGGTCCAAAGGACCACCGAACCCCTGGTGGCGGTCTGACCACCGCCACACTGCAGGCACGCTCGCAGTATTATGAGTGTGCCGTTTGGACCACCATGAGACTGCCAGCACCACCTGGATCAAGGGCCTGGAGGTGCAAGAAGCTGGACACATGTATTTGCCCTGTATTTGTACCCCCATTTCCCGCACTGTGTGGCATGCATACCAGACCATGCAGTAAGATGCAGTTGGTTCTCTGGCAGTGGAGGTCTACATGTGAGGCTCTTCTATATGCCTCACATACAGCTGCAGGACCACCGAGCTGATCAGGATTGAAGTCTTAATCTGGTGGGAGACAGTACCTTGGCTTTGGCGGTCCTAGAGCAGACAGCGCGTTGCACCTTCCGCTTTAGGACCACCAATGTCAAAATAAGGCCCAAAAGCTAAACTTCCAGTCTTTATTTACCATAGTAAGAGTTTCTTCCAACCAACCACTACAAAACGGGTTACAACAAAAAACAACTTTTGCAAGCACATGGAGAGATGGATGTAGCAAAAGAAAGGGGGGAATTTATCAAGGACATTCTGGCACATGATCTTCTTCCAACAAATGCATTATTTGATGGAGATGCTGCAACCAAACCAGGGAAGCACAAACTCATACAAGAGTGTGAAAAATACTTTCACCTGAAGAATTTCAATTAGAAAAAAGGTGAATACTGCTGTTGTTGTGGACTTCATGTCACAATTGCAAATGGTCAAGGTTTCATCCATGCAAAACTCTAGAGAGGTTGTTTAGATTGTTCTACAGATAACAAAGCCAGTGTGCACCTTGCAAGAACTGCAAATTGTCTTTGACAGTTATCATCAATTTTATCTGTCAAAGAATGTGAGATAATCAGACAAATGTCTACAAGTGGAACAAATGACCTTGCCTGTATTAAAAATTCGACACCTATACCTGTGCATCTTTCTGGTCATCAACATTGAACAAGATTAACATGGAGATGTTAACTCACCAAAACATTGCTGATGCTTCAGTGAACACTGAATTTCCAATTATTGCTAGTAGAATGATTGTCAATGAGGAGTTGGTCCCTGAATAGAGATATTCAAAAGATAGGGCCATATTGTTCAAGAGCTTAACAGCAAATTGGAGGAAGCTGACCTTTGTTGTCCCACATGTTGAGTTGGCTGTTCAAAATGGTTCCAATTGAGTCATTGTACTGTCAAGTGACACAGATGTTATTATTGTGCTACTTAGATTTGTGGCAATGTTCATAAATCAAGGATTATCAGAGTTATGTATACATTATGGAACAGGCCAGAAAAGACAATTAATCCCACTTCATATTCTGCACAAGAAACTTGACCCAGAGATGCCCAGTTACCATAGCACATATTCTTACCTATGAGCAAAATTGGAACAAAGCTTGGAGCTTTAAGTGCTGTACATGTGTAGTTTCTAAAAGGATTTGCTGAGACAGAAGAAGAGTGTGACTTGAAAGACGTAGAAAATACCTTGTGTGTGTGTGTGTGGGAACGAGTTCTGATTGTCATACATTTACCGATCTTCGGCACAGTGAGTTCCAGAGTTCAGTCCTGCTAATTGGCTTTCCACGGACATCATATTTTGTATGTGGACACATTAAAAGAGCCTTCTACTATCAGAAAATGTGTAAATGTTTTGGACAATGCATACATAGAGAAAGAACCGTGTGAATTTAATTGGGAATATATTGATCTGGTTCTAATACCTACAAAATTTCTAAAGCCTCTACCCACAGAACTTACACGTATATGCCCTTGCAAAACTTGTGCTTCAACAAGATGTCACTGTTGATATGCTCTTTTCAAACGCTCAAAATTCTGCAATTGTATCACAAGTGACTATCAAAATAAATAAAGAGAACTACGAAAATGTGTCTAAAACAGGAGCGATAAACATATTTTTTCATATTCAGATCATAGGCATTGCTTGTTGTATACATAAGAGGATTAATAACCATTATCATTTTTTTCATTTCTTTGTGCAGTGAGTTGGGTGGTTAATCCACTCTCCAACAGTATGTTTCTTCTTCCTCTATTAGGGCTGCCATTTTAGGTAAATAGCATAGGGTTGCTGTGTGGAGGAATTTTCTGTCTTTCTAAGACTACTTCACCCCAAAAATCTATTTTGACACCAAAAAAAGTGTATAGGTCTCATGGTTCCTGCAATATTACTTCATCGCTGCAACTCATCCGCCATTTTTAGGATGAACCTTGCTCGACTTTAGTAAGGGGCTTTTCAAAGTGCTACCTGTCGGCCACCAGCTTGCGATTACGTGCACAAGCACGCGCGCCTCGCTCCGCCTCTCCAATCATTGCTGCATGCGCATCCCTCTCATGCTTAGCAGGTCATCGGGATCACTTTCGTTTTCACCGCGATTACGATGACGTGCTAAGCACGCGAGGGATGCACGCACAGCAATGTCCCCTGAAAAGTAACATTTTAACAAGTGAATGTGCACTTGCGTGATAAATGTGTATCATGATCACCAGGAGTACTCCTAGATAGTGGCATCTTTTGCAGTTTTCAAGCCTAAACTCTTGTGAATTTCTTGTAGTCATATATCTGGACTTAAACTTAGTGATGATAGACCTGCTTTTCACAAGTTTTTTTTTTTTACGTGTCTGTGTTTATTTAATTGTTTATATATTTACCATACCGATCTACATTTTTACCATACCGATCTTATGTGTGCATTTCTTAAAGAAATGCAGGTGCATGTTAAGTGAGTCACACATTTTTACTGAATGTAATATCACTCGGTTGCACGCTCAGGTCAGAACTCTGATAAATGTGCTCAAGGTTCCATTGTGGGCCAGTGGACGTCACTTTATACCACCCAAACCAGACAGCAGCAGACACAGCAGTTCCACCCCCTGCCAGCAGGTGTAGCTATTCAATGACTGGCCAACAAGTGCCACTGTAAAAGCAACACTGCCTGCCAGAAGACGCCACTATGAGAGCCAATGTTCCAGCTCCAGCCAACTGGGTCACCATAAGAGCAGCACTCCTAGTCCTGAGCTGCAGTTATAGCAGTACAAGCACCCACTAGCTGTTGGGCGTCAGTGGCTGAGCAGCACTTCCAGACTTGCTCCATTGATATTAGCATGAGAGAGATCCCCTTCTCTGGCCCCCAGGTGCCACTGCAGTGCAGCACTACTAGCCACTGCAAGAAGGTGCTACTGGAAAGGCAGCATTTCCTGCTCAGGCCAGCAGGTGTCACTGTGTAAAGGCCATACTCCCAGTCTTTGCCAGCCATTGCCTCAGGAGCCCTCCTGACAGCACTAGCAGAGCTCCAAATTCCCTACCACAAGTGAGTACTCGAAGGGCAGAGCTGCCCTTGATTGTTAGTAGGTGTTGCTGCAAAAGTAGGTCTCGTAGCCCTCTCCAGCAGGTACCACTATAGAGCAGCACTACAAGCCAAGGCCAGCAAGTGTCATCGCAAGTGCGTCACTCCCAGCCCTAGCCAGTAGGTGTCAATGCCTCAATTCGCCACCCTCTTATTAGTGAAGAAAATATAATTAGGAGTCAAAAAGCATGTGCAGGTCACACCTGTTTTAATTTTGCTTCCTCTATCCTTGGAGTATCACATGCAGTTTAAACATGCCTGCCTTATTCGTGAGGTATAAATTATGAAACACCATCGATAGCATTGGCATAGCCAATAGGTCTCGCTTTTGGGACCTTATAAATATTTAGTTATGCAGCACACTATCCTTGGTGCAACAACATGAACTGTTGCATGGCTAAACACATATAAGGTCCCAAAGGCGAGACCTATTGGCTATGCCAATGCTTGTTAAAAATATTGTCCAGAAAAAATCTGCCCGGATCAACATTGTCTACCTAAGCTAAACTACTTCTCTAATGATCCAAAACACAAATCAAAAATGAAAGTCTCTGGGCAACAATTTTTTACAGAGGTATATCATGGGGCATGGATAATAATGGTTTAATAATAATTATGAAGACTATTTTAAGATATTTTGCGCCAAACGTTTTTTACAGTGACAGCCAAAAGTGAAGTTATGTGGGTGAACAGAGCAGACAATGTGTATATATATTTTTGTTTTGTTTTAGCCATAATACGGATCTAAATTTACAGCAGTAGGTAGTGAGAAAGATTCACACTATTGAGCATGACTTTGCATAGCTATCATGGGTTTGTGGTGTGTTGTTTTCTGAACACATCCTAAAACCATAATACACTTACAGGCTTTGTTATTTTGGTTGGTTTCCAGAGGTTAAAAACAATAGCTGAAGAATAACTAAGACCCTCAATTAGAGTGCTGTTCTATATTTGCTTATGTGCCAGTTAACAATACCACAAATGAAATTGAAAGCATACCCCCTCGATTTAGAGCTTTATGCCTATAAGTGTACTATATCGCGTGCAGTTAAAACAAATATTTGTTGGCGATACCACAGTATTTCTGTGTTTGAATTGGGAATATCCACAGCAATGTAAAATATGCAATAATCTGGTTGTGTAAAAAGAACCTGTATTGATATTTTTGTTAACATAAATTAGCCCAACTTAATGATAAATTGGTATTGCTGAGCCCTTGGGAAAAGTTTGGAGACTTTAAGAAAAACACCCTTGACAGATGACTCATAAAGAACCCTGGCTTTCTAAAAATATTGCTTTTGGAATGCAAGGACTGACACTGATCCTTAAGTACATAAATATATGCAGACCTAGTTACATTATTTATTTTTTCTTTTTGTTATTTCAGCAAAAATAAAATTATTTCTACATGTAACCAAAATCAAACCCAATGAATGTACAAGAAGCGTATTGTCATGTTTATAAGAGAGATTGTTAAATAATATCAAAGCCAGGGGTGTAGTGCACGCCCCTGCAGTCAGTATGGTGCCGGGTGCCCCAATCCTTAAGGGACAGCTATTCTTCCAGAGAAGCCCAATTGCACCCCAAGGCCAATTAATATCTGTGAGATATGGGAGACTCAGGGGCCACATAATTTTCCGTTACACCACTGATCAAAACTCTACATTTGTGCCTACACCCTAATCAGATGGAAGGAGGGAGCACAGCAAAGATGATGTCCCACACACTTGTAGTCTTTATCGTATGGTATTTATAAAAACAGAGCGATACCAAAGGGGATGATAGACGGAGCATTTGAGCAAATCAAACACTCACCCCCTGTCAACTGATCTGGGTTTAATCCATCATCATGCTTTAGCTCACTCTGCCACCCCAGTTCAGACATGGCCATATGCAAATCAGTCTGACCCTGTGCCTTATGGGAACAGTCCAGCGAGAGCTGCCAAGCCATGTTTTCCCTGGACCCGAAACAAGCATCCTGTGATCGGTTTCGGGTTATTAACCCTCATCAGCCAGGCTATCTTGAATCCAGTGGCAGAGTGAGCAAGGGACCCTTGTCTGGGCATACCCTGCCAGCTCAGGGCGAACAAATTGATACCAAAGGAGATGATGGACGGAGCGTTTGAGCAAATCAAACACTCGCCCCCAGTCAACTGATCCGGGTTTAATCCATCATCATTCTTTAGCTCATTTCGCCACCCCAGTTCAGACATGGCCATATGCAAATCAGTCTGACCCTGTGCCTCATGGGAACAGTCCAGCCTGAGCTGTCAAGCCATGTCTTCCCTGGAGCGGAAACAAGCATCCTGGGACCGGTTTCGGGTTAATAACCCTCATCAGCCAGGCTATCTTGAATCCAGTGGCAGAGTGATCAAGCGACCCATGTCTGCGCATACCCTGCCAACTCAGGGCGAACAAAGCGATACCAGAGGGGATGATGGATGGAGCATTTGAGCAAACCAAACACTCACCCCCAGTCAACTGATCTGGGTTTATTCCATTATCATTCTTTAGCTCACTCCGCCACCCCAGTTCAGACATGGACATATGCAAATCAGTCTGACCCTTTGCCTCATGGGAACAGTCCAGCCCGAACTGCCAAGCCATGTCTTCCCTGGACCGTAAACAAGCATCCTGGGACCAGTTTCGGATTAATAATCCTCATCAGCCAGGCTATCTTGAATCCAGTGGCAGAGAGAGCAAGGGACCCACGTCTGGGCATACCCTGCCAACTCGGGGCGAACAAAGCAATACCAAAGCTTGGCTTCGCAGTGTGAGTAGTGAGCTAAAGCATAATGATGGATTAAACCCAGGTCAGTTGACTGGGGTTGAGTGTATGATTGGCAGAAGCGCTCCGTCCATCATCCCCTTTGGTATTGATTTATAAAAACAGTACAGGGTGTAAAATTTCAAGGACAACCGCAAATAAAGTTTCTGCTTTTTAGCAATTTCAAACAAAGCATTCCTAAGGAAAGGTTTCTGGTTTCATGGGCTTTAAAAAGTGAAATAGTTTATTTACCTTCACACACAAGGTTGTCCAAATATTTGTCACACAATAGGACCACTATATAAAATCAACTAGTTAATTCAGATGCCGTGCTAAGGGGCCGATTATGATGGCGGGGAGACCGCCACGACAGGCTATCGGTGGCGGTCTCCCCGCCATTAGAGACATGTTTCCTGCCTGCCATATTACAATAGCGGGCTGGGGTGATGGTGGTCGAAAAGTCCGACCGCCACGCATCCGACCGGCTCCTTGAGCCCGTTGGTGCGGTGGAGGAGTTTGTAGTCTCTACCATGTTGGCAGTGCCAGCCAGGCACTGCCGTAGGGGTTACAATTTCCCTTTCCACCGGCCTTTTCATGGTGGGTAACCCACCATGAAAAAGCTTTCAGAAAGGGACTTTGGGGGTCTGTAGTTGGCACCCCTTCCTCCCTGACTGTCGACTTTGGGTGTTGGGGTGCACCTCCGGTGCCCCCCAACATATCCCTGCACCATGGTGCCTGCCACGTCGTGCAGGGATATGTTTCCTGTCCATATATTGTAATGCGGTGGGTGCTGCCGCACGCCGCAATTCAAAAGCCGGACAGTGCGACTACCTTGGAGGCTGATGCATTGTAATTTGGTTGACGGGACCACCAACAGCATGTTGGCCGGTCCCCTTGTCCGATAGGGTGGCAGGCAGACTTGAGTCCACCCGCCATCCTAATCAGGCCCTAAGTTTTCAAAATGGTGTGTAAATGAGCCACATTTCTGGAGCTACCCATAATTCAATCACACAAAAAATGTACCAATAAAATAAAGGGATCTTACCAGTACATTATAATTTAACTGTACACGCTTTCAAAATGAGGGTCTATTTTTTGGCACATTATAGAGTGATCTGTATGGTGCTGTTTCATTACTAGCTAGGCCTTCCTACAATGTGCACGTGGGCACTATGTTTGTGATCTTGCTGTAAAACAAAGGGTGTAGTATTTTTCAATTATTTCACAAACGTGCCTGGGGTGCAACAAGACGATGTGTTGCAATGCTTAAAACATGAAACCTATCTCTCCCCTCCGCAGCTAATAACGAACAAAGATACACACTTTTAAAGGAGCACATGTGGGAAAGTATTGCATTGTATTGGCATTCATGTAGGACTTTCCAAACTGCTTGTGAGGTCTAAACTGCTCATGTACAGTAAATCACCATTTCAGTTTTTTTTTGGTTGCATATTTAAGCCTGGTTTTCCCCATATGAGAGTAGTTACCTTTTCTTAGTTATAGGATGGCAACACTGTTTACACAGTTTTCTCCATGGTACACTTTCATCTAAATGGCAGTATAATTACAGTATGGTAGGTGGGTTCTTGAGCTGAAGTGCTGTAAATAGGAAAGCATGTAATTGCAGCGTCAATTCTGGGCCTTTGTACCACGCACACAGAAACCCTCTTATTTAGTGTCCTGTGCTCTGTAATCTTATTTTCAAGCACCACATTGCCTTTGATCTCAGTTAAACGATGCAATCCAGAACACTAGTTATTTTTGGATAAATAAAATATAAAAAGAGCGGAATTATGCCTGCTTCAACAGGACCTGCAGTGTGCTGCCAAGTGTTAAGTTATGCTGAGTTGTGTGTTAAGTGCTAAGTGTTAGATTTTTTTGATTATGCCTGATTGGAAACATATGCCTTTCATTTATTGTGTGAGAGAATACACGTTAAATGTTTAAAAATCTTTTATTCTCTCACAATCAAAGAAAGGCATACACTTTTTCAATAAGGTTTAATCAGATCCTCTTTTATAGTATTTGAGTTTTACTTTTCCCAAACCTTTCAGTTTGGTTAGCTGCGATTCTCTAATAATTCTTTCTATGATAATCATTTGAATTTTTAGTTTGGGTGTAAAACAAGCTGTAACAAGCATGGCTATATTTCAAACATGCTAGAAGTAACATTGGCTGGAACCCTGCCCAATCAATTGGTCACACGTCACATACACTACTTGGATAAGGTTAAGTAATTGGGGATTACCTAGGCCTGTAGCAACACAGCAGAATTATATGTGTGCCAGAGTCATAAAGGCTCCAGTAGGGCATTACAATATTTTTTTAAAGTAAAGTGTCACTGTTGCAACTGGCCCTTTTTGCAAGGTTATCCCAAAGCCTTTTGCCTTCTTCCTTCTATTTTTTTCTCACCTGTTTTTGTTGGTTTTAGGACTCTGGGCATTGCTAACCTGTGCTAAAGTGCATATGCTGATGTACTGATTGGTGATTGGTTTATCCATGATTTGCATATTTTATTTACTAGTAAGTCCCTAATAAAGTACACCAGATGTGACCAGGGCCTGTAAACAAAATGCTACTAGTGGGCCTGCAGCACTTATTGTGCCAACCACATTCAGCGGCGGCTGGCAAGTAGTTAGAGTGGGTGGGGGCGGCAAATGCCTGATCATTGCATGCACACATGCAAGGTGAGTGGAAAGTGTAAAAAAAAACAAATAACCAATTACCTTGCTTACTGCACAACATCAGACGTTCTCCTCATTCCGTCCATGTTCTGCTCTGTCTCCAGCAAATTCTCCTAACCAATCCTCATGCTGCTCTCACCACCATAAGAGCAGCACCAGCATTGGAGGGAGTGGCCTCTATCAGTGCATCCGAGGGCACTGGAGGCTTGGGCTTAGTCTAACACCGCTGTCTTAAGACAGCTAGGTTAGAGAACTTTAAAATGTGCATGTCTGGCTGACCGTCGAAAGACGGCCAACCAAAAAGACATCTGTACTTTAAACTGAAGTGCACAACTCACTGCTGCCACTCAGCAGCAGTGGGCCCTCCCCATCCTGACACACTGTCCAGGATGGGTGTATGAAAAATAAAATGGTAATTAATTAACTTTATTACCATTTAATCGTTCGTCTCTGGGGCTTTCTGGGGAAGGGTCATTTTTGACAGTAGGGAGACACTCCGTTCTCACAGAGAAGCTGCCTATGCCCACATGAGTAACCCTGCAAACATGTCTCAGTCCTGCCATGGAAGTGTCTTAGTGTACAGTTTTGAACTGCCATTTAGACCTGGCAAGTGCACCCACTTGCCAGGCACAAACCTTCCCTTTAACTACATGCAAGTCACCCCTGAGGTAGGGCAAAGGCAGCACCTTTAGCAGGATGCAGGGTATTTAAAAGGTAGGACATGTTCTGTTGTGTTTCACATGTATTAATAGTGAAATACTTTTAATTGTGTTTTTCTCTCTTGCAAGGAGTATCTCTCTCAACGGGTAACATGGGGATTGCTTTGAAATATCTTTTAAATGTAATTTCTCATTGGGAGCTGATAGAGATTTGGAGTGTGGGGTCTCAGAACTCACAATTTAAAAATAGATCTTTTGGTGAAGTTGGGTTTTAAATTGCGTGTTTGAAAATGCCACTTTTAGAAAGTAGGCATTTTCTTGCTTCTCCATTCTGTGCCTCTGCCTGTATGTAGAATCCACATCTGGGTGAGGATGCCAGTTGGGCTCCTGTGCATTCGCTCTAGACAGTCACAAAAAGGGAGCTGAGGTGTGCCTTGCGTATCCTGATGGGCCATCACCAGGTTGATGGACCTTCCTGAGCTAGAGAGGTGGGAGAAGTTGTGACTGACACAGTTAGGGTGTTTCATTGTTGTACAGTCCTTATTAAGTACACATATACATTTATGTTTTTTTCGTGCCCTACCTCGTCACTTGACACGTACATATTTTGTCTTGATTTATGAATATATATGGCATGAAAATATTATATTGAACATCAGGGTAATTAATTATACCTTGTATACAAATAAATTACTTTTTAGTTTATACACATCGTTGATGTCCCTTGCTCATGTAAAGGAGGGTGATTTGGGCATAACCCCTGTTTTTTCCAACAAAATGACACCTTTATAGGGCAGTGCATGTCCTCACTCAAAGCTGTCTCCACTCCCCTGTAGTATGTCTGGAGCTAGGTCAAGACAAGAAAGCAGTGGCGTCACTAGGGTTGGTGTCACCCGGTGCGGGTAACTCATGGTGTCACCCCCTCATGACTTACCGCATGGACCTCCTCCGCTCCAAGTCCGCCAGTGGACACAGATGGCAAATAACCGCGGCCGCTGCCAGGAGCCCCTATGCGGGGCTTCAGAAAGTCGTTGCAGCGAGCTGGCCCTTTCCTCTGATGGCGCTGCCTTCTACAGAGTACAAGTAAGTGTCTGTGTCACAAGGTAATCTCCAATTCTTCTCCAATTATTTTAAACATGTCTGATACTGAGCAAACTAAAGTTGAAGCAGCTAAACCTGAGGCCTCAAAGTCTGTAGCTCCACTATAACAGTGACCATAATGAGCTGAGTATACTCACTCAAGCTGTGTGGCTAGTGCCTCACCGGCTGTGGGGCCGGAGCAGCAGCACAACACTGCACCTGCTCGACAATCGTGACAAGTCACTTCTCAGTTGTAAGACGCATTTGATGCCCTCAAATATCCCCATTTACATGGGGGGGTCCTCATCATCAGGCAGAACTGTGATCCTAGGTAACATTGGGACATGTTCTGCTGTGTGCTGGCTTGCCTCTCAATTCCACACCCATAGAAGGTGACACAGAGCGATCCTATTCTTTGTGGTCTTTGGGACCTGTAATTGGTCATGTGTCTGAACACCGTCCGTCCAAGTCAAAGAGCAGACCTTCCTCAGTCTGCACCCATGTGATCCCGCAGTATGGCCCCAGTTTGAAAATGATTACAGCTATCACCTGGGTCAACCCATTCTGGCTGTCATGTCTGGTCAGCAGCGGTGTTCGCAGTGCTCAAGTGCAAAGTATAGGCACAGTTCACTTTAAACTGCATATAAAATCATAGCTCATTCACTTTAAAATGACAAGTAAAACCTAAATAATCAGTAGGATTTTTTTTTACATTACGAACTTCTGACCTTTTCCATTACGATATGTTTTCATCATATCTATCATACTACATAAGAGTTAAAAGAAAATGTGCATTATCGTTTGTTACCTATTTTGTTTTACATTTACAATATTATGTAATTCCGAATGTTGTGTAGTGTTGTGTTACAGGCGCTACAGTCAAGTGCTGGCTGGCTGCAGAGTGCCCTGTTCTAATTGGCGTTTCTCTGTACTTTAAGTAAACATTTTTAATAACACTAATGCGCACTCTGGTATTGTTGTGAGCATGGAAGCTGAGACTTCCTAGCAGAAACAAGTGGCCTGTTTGGGGCAAGGTCTCTCTGTGTCATATTAGTTAGTGTCCTTCCATTTCTGGTATAGCAGCAGTTTTACGATTTTTTTTTAGAGTTTCTTATTCCTCACATGGGTTTGACTTCTAACATTTATATGTTTCAATCGTCTTCATTGCTTGACTTTGTTCGTGAGAAAGTGTCACTCATAGTCGTAGTCATTGAAATGTCATTCATAATAACACTGTAATCACGAAAATGTCACACATAGCAATCTGAAACCTTGGCAGCTAGGTACCGAAGCAGACAGGCCCTGACCGCCGGCCAGCTCCTCACACGGCATCGTGCTGCTGCTATTTCAACGGGGTTTTGAGTTTGGTGGCACCCATTTAGTGCCTGGACATGGTGGACATGGTGGTGCCGCCTGTTTATATTTAGGGATATCATATGCAGTGACTTTCAGTACCAACCCCGACCCCCAAAGAGTGAACTGCAACGCAACGCGCACATAAATAATTAAGCGTCTCTTTTATAGCACCCACTGTGACTGTCTTGGGCCGACCTTGGTGACTGGGAGTCTAATGCGATTGCGAATGCGATCTGATTGTTGTGTGCCACATTTCCCTTTCTAAAGTAAACTTCATCATAAAATAAACAATATTTCTTCTCACCTCGGCCTCCAGACCCATTACCAGATGAAGGGGAGACGACGGCGTGCGATATCAAACACCGAGAGAGCAAGGCCTTAACCAGATTGGTGTCACCCCTTTGTTGGGGTGACACCCGGTGCGGTCCGCACCCCCCGCACCCCCCTAGTGACGCCGCTGCAAGAAAAGGTTGTGTGCACTGCAAAGACTTTCCTTGGAAGTTTGCCTACTTCAAAGGCAGAAGGGGTTAAGTATTAGACCTCTGACACCCCAAATTCAGAACACTTCTGGACTGAGGACATTTTGCCAGGAAGAAGAACCAGATGATGTAGGAAGAACCGACCACTATGCCTAATGCTTTGTTGTGCCGACCTGTTAGTTGCTGCTTCTGTCCTGGGAATGAAAAGACTGGACTTTGCTTTCTGTATCCTCCTTTCCAAGGTTCTCCAAGGGCTTATGTGTGCTTGCCTCCTGGTAAGAAGTCTCAGGGCCATCGAAGACTTCACCTACCACTGCCTGCCCTCTTCTGCTGAGAGTCCTGACTTACCAAGTGGTGCCAAATCCATTCCCTGTGCACTTGGAAGTGGAATATGGTGAACTGAATGAGAAGATCCATGCTTCAACTTCCAGTGTCTGTTTTTTTCTATGCAGCACTAAAAACTGTGATGCATTGCCACTGCCAGCAACGGAGCGTGGTTCCAGATTGGCTCATCAACCACTGCTTTCACTACAGGACCAAGAAGAACTGCAGCAGCATGAGTTTCGAACACCACATCGCCAAAGTCCATGACGCAGCACTCCAACTCCGATGAAGCGCCTTCTTAATCGCGTGGAATCGATGCAGTTTATGTGGATAGCCCAGCAGTAAGGAACTGAGACTGCGTGTCCAGAGACTGACACATCATCTCCCCTTCCAGTAAGGAACCGACGCATCACCTCTATTGACAGTAAGGAACCAACACATCACCTTCCCTGTGCAGCAGTAAGGAATCGACGCATCACCACCCCTGGCAGTAAGGAACTGACTCATCACCTCCCCGGGGAGTAAGGAACCAATGCATTGCTTTTCGCTTCCATCACCTCAACTCCCCTGCACATGTTTCGTGTTTGAATTATGATGCGTTGTGCTAAAATTGATGCATCCCTAGATTTCTATGGACTGAACTGATTTAACCTTTGAAAAGTGATATCATTACTTTATTTTTGTCATTTTGGTCTTGTTTTATCCAGATAAATATTGGCTATTTTTCTAAACCAGAGTGGACTTCTTTTGTAGTGTTTTCACTGTGTTACTATGTGTGTATGCACAAATGCTTTACACATTGCCTCTGAAATAAGCCTGACTGCTTGTGCCTAGCTACCGAGGGGTTATCCTAGCTGTGTGCCTCCCTTACCCTGACTAGAGTGAGGGTCCCTACTTAAACAGGGTGCAAATTGCTGCCAAGTAAAACTCCATTTCTAGCAGTCACCCATTATGTGACATAATAGATATATTAATTGAAAAAGGAAAGTTCCGGACGGCGTGAGAGTACCATTTGGTTATGAAGCAATATTTTACATTTTAGGATGTTTACCTAATTTTGTGCTAGAGTTTTCTTCAAAATTTCACAATGATGTTATACACAAACGTTTGCCAACTTTGACTAGTGGTGTACTCAAACATATGATATGTGTTTTTTTCTCGAACAGCCAGCCATAATAAATGATGCAAGTGCCACAGAGATATATTTGCAGGCGCAAGAAATACAGGGACATGTTTCTTTTCCGTAGTTAAGATTCTCAGAGCCCAACCCATGATAATATTGTCCAGATTTCCTGAGTCTCGCATTTTCAATAAAGGGTTGGTTTCGTAGAGATTGTGATATCCTCCGAGTGTCTGACAATAGAGGAACCTTACTTCTTTTGACTGATGAGCCAGAACATCTTGTGTTCTTGTGTAAAACTATATTTTTTATGATTTTTGCATGATTTTTTTTTTATCTGCCATTACTCTATGGCTCCTCAGCACAGCAGCATGCCAGTGACATAGATGATCCACTTATGTTTGCCCAAGTTATCCAAGTGTGTGCTTGCCAGAGATGTATTAGATGTGATGGAGTCCTCATAGATTCAGTAACAGGCTACGTTACTGCAAATAATTTGTGATTGACATTTTGTAGAACACCTGGGTTTCTTTAAGAGCAGATGTTATCCACATCTGCAAAGATAATTAAACCATACACCTCCAGATTCCACAGATCGTAAGGCAAGTGGAACCGGTTCCAGAAGGCACTCCTTCTGATAGCAGAACTAGAAGACTTTCCTGAAAAGTCTATTTCTGTGTTCTAATGATGAAATTTCTCTTTGCCGATTTCATACAGCAACCTGATAGAGAAAAGGCTGGATTCTTATATCCCTTTCCCCCAAATCTCCCGTATATGGGAACACCAAACAGGTTTACTTGTTCAAAATAGTAAAAACTTATATCTATTTCGAATCTCTTATAAGGTGGGAGTGATGCTTTTTATATGTTATTTATGAAGTACACAGATGCTCCCTATCTGCCACAGGAACAGAATCAAACATCAGGCAATCTGTCTGTTGACAGAAGATGATCTTACTTCTAATTGTTGTGAAAGAAGGCCACTTTGAATATATGGTCCCACTGAAGTTTCCAAAGAGGTGGCATTTCATGCATACACATCTCACGCAGAATAAGTATTAGTTAAGCCAATCGGTCTGGCCTTACACTGAGAGTAATATAGATATCGTAGTATATGTAAAATTTGGTAGTGTTTAGTGAATTTTTCAGTTTGGTCACTGGGTGACGTACTCTGGCTGTATGCAAAGAGACTGGTGCTACAAACATGTAGAGTATAAGCCCCAACACATAACCAATCATTGTCACGTGCACTGTTCACTTGTACTGCACAATAAATGTACGTGAAAAATCATCATCATCATAATATGTGTAGACTCACATTAATTTTATGAAATGTCACCATTTGCACTATATGTATGATCGAACACAAGTTTTCATGGTGCTAACATTTGATTAGTACCGCGTCACTTGAAATTTCCCCTGAGAGCACATTTGTTTTGAACTTAACAAATGTGGAGGAGGAGCTACGCTAGCAACCAAGATGGCCGCATAACCTCCCGGCTCCGCCGACCTCCACCAGCAGCTCGTATATCCTGCAAATTATCCTGACTTCACACCGAACTCCCGTATGTATGAGGAGTAACTGACTATGAAGGCGCAATCCCAAACTTTTTATCATACCGGATTACAGAGTTACGCCGTGTTTTATTTCTCGGCCTACCCCGGAGCGGAAGCCGGGGCCTCGATTTCCAACCCACCCGGGCTGGAATTGAACAACATCGGCTGTGAACCTTGGGCTTTGTCCGGTCTCCCGAGCGGAGATATAATCTTCCTGTTTTTTGACGGCGATTTCATATCCTGCCTGCGACACACATGCTACGGCGTGTCACATTGTTTGCTGCGGCCCCGTATCCTATGTTCGGAGACATAGTAAGCTTGTCGTGGGAGTGAGGACGGGAGCCCTGATCAGCGGCAAAGGAGTAGCGTCGTGAGGTGAGAGCGCCCGTTGCTGGTGTCCGCTCCAGATTTGCTTGCTACCCCGGAGAAGCTAGCCTCCGGGGTTTGCATCCTGATCTGTGGCTTGCGAGGGGAGATGGAGGAGACAGAAGACTCGCCATCGCTGCACGCCGTAATGGCGGCCATCAGAGCGCTCCACTCACAGATTACCGTCAACTACCAGGCACTGTCGGTAACAATGGACGATCTTTGCCGGAGACCAGACAGCGTTTTTTGCCATTATTGCAGCCTGCATTGGCGCCAACGGAACATTGTCTATTCGATTTCGAGGTCCCCGTGCAGACGTCGGATTCCTGTACTACGGATCGCGCGCGCATGAACATTGTCGGCGTCTTCTGCTTGAACCCTATCTCGCCGAATTTCACTATGGACAACCTTGACTGCCTTCACAAGATCACCTGTGACTATTGGAGAGTTTTATCATTCCGCCACGATTTTTCTCGCTTGCTTTGTGTGGATTGTGAACTCCTATCCCTTTATTGGCTTGTTCGTACTGACTTGAATTTTCATGCAAGCATACTTGCTCTCACTGTTGCTGTGGCCTGGGTTATAAGTGCTCCAGTGACCATTCGTACTGGCCAGGGTTAACTTGTGGGTCTTTTCAGGATACGGGACAACAATTTACTCTGCTGTTGGGATTGTGACCTGTTAACTGCGGGAGTCGGGTGGTATGTTTGGTGCTTCCACGGATTGATACTGTATTTCGCTGCATTTATTTTGAACTTGTTTCCGGGGGGTCGCACCTGGTGGGGGGTAGGGGAGTCCGGGAGTGTGTTTTTCTGTTTCTCCTCCTCCGCTACACTCTTCTTTTAGGGATGCTCCGGGGCGACAAGCACGCTGCTAGTGGGTTAGGCCGTAGCCATTGCAGGGGTGCAGGGTGGTGGGGGGTTTGTTATTTTGCCTTTGTTTTGTTCTATTGCCCCTTTTTCTTCTCTCTCTTCTCTCTTTCGGGTTTCCTCTGGGCGACAGGCGCGCTGCTAGTGGGGTAGGCCGTAGCCATTGCGGGGCAGCAGGGTGGGGGGTGTGAGGGGGGTTTGCTATTTTGCCTTTGTTGTGTTCTATGGCCCCTTGTCTCTTTCCTTTTTAGCAGGGTCCGGTAGCGATAACTTTCGGTTTCATCCTGAAGTAGATGAGTGGGTGGGGTCTGGGGTGGGTGACTGCGATGATAGATAGGTAGCTTTGTCCTTACTCTTAGTGAACTAACTGTCGCTTGCATTTATATTGTTGATCTATTTTGATTTACGACTACTTTTGACACCTACCCGCATTTATGTACCTCCGAGTTTGTAGTTCCGGATATCCTGTCTTTTCTTCTTTATTTCATTCTTGGGGGGGGGGTTAATTATAAAATGAAACCTTATTCATATCCTTGATTCGAACTGTTTCCGATGCACTATCTATCCTTTACCGCTGGCGGACCCATGGGTTGTCGGCTGAATAGCTGTGTTATTTGCACTACTGATCTGTGTTGCATACCTGTGGTACCGACCCCTGCTGTTGCAGAGCTACTTGTGTATCTTGTGTTGAACAATATAAATAAAGGTTTTCAAAAAAAAAATGTTTGCAAATTATGAGTAATTTAAAACATCACATTATTCTCCACCTAGGCGTGAACAAGTCGCATGTACAAGCATACTGAGGCGAGGAAACATGTGTTGGTCCAGTGGCCCTGTCACTGGATTCAAGCAAGCCGGGCTGAAGACGGCTGGAATGCCAGAAACCGGTCCTCGGAAGCTTGTTTCCGGTCCAGGGAAGACAAGGCTTGGCAGTTCGGGCTGGACTGTTCCCATGAGGCACAGGGTCAGACTGATTTGCATATAGCCATGTCTGAACTGGTGTGGCAGAGTGGGCTAAAAAACGGTGATGGATTAAACCCAGATCTTTTGACTGGGTGTGAGTGTTTGATTGATTCAGATGCTCCGTCCATCACCACCCACTTTTGTACCGCTTTTGGACGCCATAAGTGTGGCAGGGTATGCTCAGATGTGAGTCCCTTGCTCACTTTGCCACTGGATTCAAGCAAGCCGGGCTGAAGATGGCTGGAATGCCAGAAACCGGTCCTCGGAAGCTTGTTTCCGGTCCAGGGAAGACATGGCTTGGCAGTTCGGGTTGGACTGTTCCATGAGGCACAGGGTCAGACTGATTTGCATATAGCCATATCTGACCTAGGGTGGCAGAGTGGGCTAAAGAACGGTGATGGATTAAACCCAGATCTTTTGACTGGGTGTGAGTGTTTGATTGATTCAGATGCTCCGTCCATCACCACCCCCTTTTGTACCGCTTTTGGCCGACATAAGTGTGGCAGGGTATGCTCAGACGTGAGTCCCTTGCTCAGTTTGCCACTGGATTCAAGCAAGCCGGGCTGAAGATGGCTGGAATTCCAGAAACCGGTCCTCGGAAGCTTGTTTCTGGTTCAGGGAAGACATGGCTTGGCAGTTCGGGCTGGACTGTTCCCATGAGGCACAGGGTCAGACTGATTTGCATATAGCCATGTCTGAACTGGGGTGGCAGAGTGGGCTAAAGAATGGTGATGGATGAAACCCAGATCTTTTGACTGGGTGTGAGTGTTTGGTTGATTCAGATGCTCCGTCCATCACCACCCCATTTTGTACCGCTTATATATTTGATAGTCATTCTCTGTTTTGACAGGCAGTGTGTTATATCCGTATTGTGTTAGTTTCTGGACAAGATCAAACCATAACTAGCAAAGACACTTTACTTGAAGTTTATACACGAGACGTTGTATATCAACTCCTTTACGGCTTTGGGATGGGACCCCAGGTGTAATTTATGCTCCCTAGATACAAATGAAAGCATCGCACATGTATTATTTTTTTGCACATCTTATGTAATGCCTAGGAAAAAGTGGGTTAGGTCATTGTGTAAGAATCTGAAAACTAGGTTTTAACTAGAGGCACTGTGAATACTGAAAACAGACACCTCAATACTCATTGTATTTGGGGTCAGTAGATTTTTATTGGCCAACAGCTATCTGAGGAAAAAGAATGGACTAAAATTTAAATTCCCCTATTTTATAATGCAGTTTTACTATTTCCCCCACTATGTAAATGAATATATGGATGTAGACTATCCTAAATGAAGCTGCATCTGCAAAAGCATATTTTAATGGTTTAGTGTATATGTTTTATCACTTTGTGTGTAACTTGTAATTAGTATCTGCCAGTAGGGGGTTAATAGAGTACATATTTGTACCTCTCTATCTTTACCATAACTAATGGAGTAATTGTGGTAAGTGAGACCCAGACCACACGTACAGCGAGAGACATAGTGGCAGGTTAGTCGGCAGCAGCGAGGGGAGGGGGGAGGTGGGGGGAACAGTTGGGGGGGAACTGTTAGATTGCTATATTGGATGGCAGTCCTTTACAACTAGAGCTGCATAGTATGGCGGAAAGTCGCACAGCAAGTAGAGATATGGACAAGTGACTAGCTAAACAGCTAAGAATAGCACTTCGAACTGTTAACCAGGATTGTTTTTGATTAAGAAACAAGTTGAGTATGTACTGCTGATACTTAAAGGCCAATAAAGTATGTTAAAAAAAAATGGAGTAATTGTGGTACCATAATGTTTTAGTTTAACAGGAATTCAAAGTGCATAATTTCTTCTGTTCCTAATTACATAATCACCACTGAACTTTAAGTCACTATTAGAAACATTTTAATATGTTTTTACTGAAAGATCACATTTGTAAATATTCTTTTATGATTCTTTGAATCGAAGTAAAGAAATTTGATTTGTATTAGTTTCCCAGCCAAGCTGTCTCCCTGCTGCTCAGCCAGAGTGTGAGTTGGTATTGGAATCAGGCCCGGACTGGCAGTTGAGGGCACCAGGCAATTCCCCGGTGGGCCGCATGGTTGGGGGCCGGTTTTGGGCCCCTGGGGCCGTTTTTTGTTACAGGGCCGTTATGCTGCAAAAACGGCCCTGTAACAAAAGCGGCCGAAAACCGGCCCTGTCACAGAGCGCGGTTGCACCTCTCCCCCTTCCCCTCTCCTCCAGGAGGGGGGCCGGCCGAGCACTTTGCCAGGGCCGGTTCTGGTTCCCAGTCCGGCCCTGATTGGAATGTTGGTGTGACTGTGATTTATGGAATGCTTGGGTGCATGTGTGGAGGAGTGGTGACAGTTGGAAGATGGGGTGAGAAGCAGGCAGGCTGCTCCTGGTGGGGCTGGTGTATGAGCTGAATAGTCTGGAGTATAAGGATAACCAGACTAAAAGACAGATGTATATTTTTACCATCCTGCAACTAAGAAGTTAATAAAGTTATTCTCAAAACTCAACTCGGCTATGTCTGGTAAGCCACAACACAGTGTTTGTGTTGTTATGCCTCTTTCAAGGCAGTTAGGGCCTAATTGGGAGTTTGGCATTCCATCGAACTGCCAACCCCGTTGTGGCACGATGGTCCGACCTCTGTATTTTGAGTGGCGATGCGACGAAGATAATGAGTTGCCTCACTGCTACCCTATCCACGGTAAACCTGCCATGGAAAGGGTGGTGAGGCAACTCAGGGGGCCCTTAGAGGGTCCCCTGTCACCTCTGGGATGCATGCAGAGGGGTGCATGTTATGCCCCCTGTATGTTAGCACCTCCAGTTCCTGAATGGGAAGAAATGCACAACATGGTGCATTTCTTCCCATGCAAGAACCTACTTTGGCACTCCTGTGACGCTGCCTTTCTATGGCTCTTCTTTGAGCCTCAGAAAGGCGCTGCTGTGGGAACGCCGCCGCAGGACCGCCCAGCAGGATGAAACTCATAATCCAGCGGCTGGTCTGACTACGGATTTGACAATCTCACAGTGGGACACTGGGATGACGGCCTATTTCGAGAGTGCCAAACTTGTAATAAAGCCCTTAGTGGCTGGAGTTAAAGCAATAGCAAAGTGCTAGATATTGGATGCACGCCGTACACAGGATCTTGAGGGTCTGTGGGAGACCTGGGACACGATATCTCTGGACCTTGATTTCTCAAGTGAGAGTCATTAATGGATACCCTCTGTGCATGTGAGGGGGCATCCCGAACTGCATCAAGTGATGCAGAGGTGGTGGCAGGGCTGCAGAACTTTCTGTAACCAAGATGGCGGTTCGTTTCACTCATCCTGATACAGCCTGTTAGAGAGAAGATTCTACATTAAGGAAAAGAGAACTAAATTGGGGACATTATTGAGCAAGTTTTGAACGTCAACTAGCCCAGTTTCTCCTCTTTATGCTTATTGCAATGATGAAGTAATCTTTATTGACATAATTTAACTGTTCTAATGCCACGCATCATAACGTGCTTCAGGAATGTGATAATTGGAAAGTGAAATTCTTGAAGATTCCTGACAATCTATCAAAAAGGCGGATGTAATGATCTCAAGAAAGTCTTTTCTGTTTTCTCTAGATTATAAGGATCAACAAATGGCTTTATCTCAACTCTATGAACAATTCTTTTAATTCTGGGGTGTAAGTTTTCCTTACTACAACTTTGTATATTTTGGATGGGTACATGGCTACCACCTTAAACTGACTGTTATCATGCCCCCTATAATCCCAATCTTTTACCTCTTCTGTGATTTTAGTTTACAAAGGGCTGACGATACCAAATGGAGCCCAGCTATTTGAGCTACTGGAAATTATGTTGAAATCGTATGTAATAGAAAGATCGCTCTGTGTTGCAGGAAGGTGTAGAAAGCATGCTAAATTGAATCATTGAAGCTTAAACACATTTCATGGGCTGTAGATCATTAGCCTATTCTAGACAGAAATACAAGGGGATTGTAGAAAAATGGCAGTAGACCCTATACAAGGAAGTCAGCCAGCAATCTCTCTCACATCAAGTAAATTTTGGAAATCCCCCCCCCACCCAACTATTTATCAGCTGTATTACCACCAGTTTACCCAAAATGAGCTATTGATTAAGAACAAGTCGGACTATGATCACCTGGGGAAGGAAAATGCTAAAGTAAGACTGAGTGGCAAGCATCTGAGGTTTACATTAGGTATGTTGTTTTTCACTGTGTTATAAGTAGGCGAACAGTAATAATAATAATAATAAGACCATTTCTTAAGCGCCTGGTTACACCTATGACGGTGTGTCCCCGCGCTGAAAAACTTCTGCTCCCGGATGAGGCTAAAACCAAGTCACCGTAAAGTGCTAGAATGTGTCATAGTGTTGTTTACGTGGGAAAGAGGTGGGTTTTTAGATTTTGTCTGAATCTTGTTTCGGAGGGCTCCATTCGAAGGTTCAAGGGGAGGCTATTCCAATGCTTGCTAGCCAAGAAACGGAAGGAACTACCTCCCATTCTGGACTTGTGAACGCGGGGGAGTTTAAATAACATCACTCCCGCGGATCTGAGATTTCGAATAGGGCGATGAATGATAAGGAGTCTTTGCAGGTAGTTTGGGCCTTTTCCCTGGGCAATGCGATGAGCCATACATAGTGCCTTAAATTTGATCCGCTCCACAATCGGGAGCCAATGAAGTTTACGCAATGCCGTTGTACCGGATGCCCTGCGTGGGAGGTTCAGTACCAAGTGGGCAGCGGCATTTTGGACACACTGAAGTTGATGGATGCTTTTTTTGCTCAGGCCAAGGAGAAGGGCATTGCCATAATCCAGATGTGGCGTAACTAAAGCATGGATAAGTTTCATTCTAGCGCCAAAGGGGAGCAGGTCGAGAACTTTACGGAGAGTTTTTAATATTCCAAAGCATTTTCCAGTGATTTTGTTAATTTGTTGCTTGAAGGAAAGCTCCGCATCAATCATGATTCCCAAGTTTCTTACAACCTCTGCTGAGCGGGGGATTGGCCCTAGTTCCGTCGGCCACCAGTCCTTCGACCAGGTGGAGAGAGACTTACCGACCACTAGCAGCTCAGTTTTATCGCCATTTAGGCGAAGGCAGTGTCTTCATTCACAGGAAATAGAATTCATAAAGGGAGCAGTCACTGGATCACTTTGAGTTCCTAGCAGCACAGCTAGCTTATGATACTAGAGATGAGTGATTCAAAGATAATCATAAGGTTTCTTTTCTAAATCTGAAGTGTGGATGGAGGGCCAGTGTATAAAGGGACTATACTTCCTTCCAGGTGTGAATGTGCTCATCTACACATATCATCAAATTAGTAGACTTGCATTGCCCGTTGGCCTGCCTCACACTTGTACTTGGAGAATGTGAATAATTATCACAACTCATGAGGAAATGCACAGGCACACATCACAGCACAAAACATACAATATTGTGGGACATTGAGTCCACGATGGGTTATTTCCACAGTGAAACAATTGCTAGGTTAATATGAGGAAAATGTTCTTTACATTATATATTCCTGCCATCTAAAGCATTTTGGGAGGAATTCCCCTTTTTCAGATTTTCTTGGGAATTGGAAGGTGGCTCGTCATTTTGAATCACAAAAACAGAAAAACAGGGAGGAAACCATCTGTGGCTATGTTGCATTGACAGAGTCTGTGCTGGGACATTTCCTACAAGTGACATCTACGAATGTTACAGTGTCAACATGCCTGCTCGTGCTATGTTGACAGGAATACAGTAATGATGCAAATAGGTAGAAGTGGGAATCCACTTGCAACTCGGTACCTTGGGGGGACCAGTGCTTAATTTGAGCCGGTGGTTCACGATGGGGGCATTCAGCGTGTATTTTTGCGGACAGGCCCTCATTTTTCTGCATCAGATATTTACAGGGTGCAAGAGAGGGAAAACAAACACAAGAAAAATGGAGGACGAGAAAGAGAGCAAAGGCATCCCAGAGGGAGAAAGTAGAAGCCTGCAACAGCTAGAAAAAGGGGACGGGAGTGTCTGGTACTGGATTAAAGACTACCAGCCTTAGTAGCAGGAACAACACAGACAGGCCAACCAGTAGAGATCATAGTCAATAACAAAATATACAGTGTGAGTGTGGCACGGGGCTCGCCAATCAGCAAAACTCTTTGAAATGCAGTCATTGCTGGGCATGTCACCCCACGAAGCCAGTGGCAATTGGAAAATTTGAAGAGTGGTGGGCTGGGATTGGTGGCGGGTGGTGA
Organism: Lissotriton vulgaris; assembly: GCF_964263255.1. Taxonomy (NCBI): domain Eukaryota; kingdom Metazoa; phylum Chordata; class Amphibia; order Caudata; family Salamandridae; genus Lissotriton; species Lissotriton vulgaris. The sequence goes on along the minus strand of NC_141693.1, from coordinate 927,943,182 downwards.
AAGGGGGCACGTTAGGGATGCACCACCCAAATGAAGAGTTACCATAGTGCAAGCGTGATACAGTAAACGCCTAGACGATAGATTTGTAGCAGTTAGACAAAAGCAATTACATAATTTCATGAATATAAAAGAAGCAACAACATGTCTCTCTTTGGATTCGAAAAGAAAAAGAGCGCAGTGTAAGCCGGGCAAAACACTCTAGTCTGAAAAAGATACATTTTCTTTTGTTCCAACAGTTGTCCTGGAATTAAATGCTCTTGTTCCATTCTGAGCAGCCTTCTCAGTTCACGTGAAATGGAGTAAAGGAGAGAGTTGTGTCCTTTTAGGGCAGCGTGTGAAATTCCGAGCCCAGCCTGTTGCACTGGTGTCTGTTCCTTTAGAGTCCTGAGACGACCAGCAGGAGTTCAGCCACTTCCCACGCAAAGGTTTGTTGTTGGTCATGGAGGCAAGCCTGCAGTTAGGTGTTCTGGAATTATCCCATTCGTATCGATTTGAGCTGGTGCTGATATGAGGCTGATCAGATCAAGGCAGGCCCCGATGTGACTGGGCAGAAAAGTTCCAGGGGATGGCGCTGGTAAATACAACCTTCCCTTGCTCTTTTGTCACATTGCTCTCTGTAAGGCCAAAATCTACACACATTTCTTTTTTTCCCAGTCCCACACAATTGGTGATCTAAAATGTTTCTTTTTTAGAGACAGATGCAGGAGTAAAAATTCCAGGCATATTGGGCTTGACTGTTTTTTTATTTTTTTATTTCTTATTTCAAAGGATTTTATTAGGAAAATGTTTTACATACAGTACAGATATTCATTACACATATAGTGAAGGCAATACTGGTGTCATCGTACTCGGGAAGGACTGAGTCTGACTTGCATGTTTCCAGCCTCCTTCCTCTTCTGTTATACCACATGAGCTACCATATAACGATGCTTTGAAATATGTCAGTGGTTGAATGACTTTGAGAGATTCACTCATTTCGATGCACCTCCATTTTGTAGTGGGAGTCTACTGTCTCACTAGTTGCCCCCAAGTTTACTTGCTGTGCCAATAATGTGGATTAGTACACAGAAGATCCTGTCTATTACACTAGGCTTATGTCACATCTGGGATTCCTTCACAGAACACTGCACCCTCCCCGGGTATTCGCTCTTTCACGCTCTTGTAGCGTTCTAGTTGTTTTACGTCACGTTGACGTAACGCACGGCGGCCATGTTGGCGCCGGGGTGCGCGCGCATCATTAGCGCGCCTGGCATTCAACGGAGCAGAGCGCCGGCCGGCGCTCCTCGGACGAGTTTATTCAATAATTAAATAAATAAGCACAGCGCCTCAACCACTGCCTACGAGTCATTATTAAACAACTTTACAGTGGCGACGAGGTCGGGACGACGACCAGACCGACGCTAGGAGCACAGAAGGGAGCACCACCCCACGTTGCTCCCACGAGGCACAGGAAGACTCAGGCACAAGGACACCAGGCCCATCCAAGCACCAGTAAGGTACATCTGGATCAGCAAGGTCGGGGACACATCACAAACGGCCACACTGAACGAACTGAGGCATTGGGGAACCCGAGGAGCGTGGCAGTGCCACAGCACAGCATTGAAGCGGCAAACAGGCCAGAGAGGCAGCACGACCACAGTGTAGCCAAGAGCACACGGGCCACCTTCCTGCACACCCACGCACAGGGAGCGCTGCGCTGGCTACCAAAGAGGAGGAAGTGGGGTCTAGTGACAAGAGCCCCCAGAGGAACAAGCACACAGGGAACGAAAACAGTACCCCAGGCAGCCCCCCAGGAAAACCCACCGACGGGACAGGCGTTAAGGAAGTGAAGATGAGTACCCCGGCGGGATATGCAATTGCACCGGTACAATTCCTACCGAAGCCCGGAGAGCCTCTAATGAAGTGGGAGGACTGGAAGGAGTATATAGATAACTTCATAGGGGTCCTAGAAGATGAAAATGAAGAAAAATTCACTCCTCAGAGAAAGAAACGAATCCTACTACTAAATCTAGGACCAGAAGGACTGAGAATATACAAGAGTCTAGTACCGAAGAAGAGAGAAGACACAGACGACGATGTGTATGCACACGCAGTGGAGGACCTGGATGAACGGTATCGCCCCACCATCTGCGTGTCAGTGGATAGATATAACTTCCAGCAAAGGAAACAAAAGGCGGGAGAAACTATCGAAGAGTATGTAGCAGCATTGAGAAAACTAGCAGCCACGTGTAAGTACGCGCTGTGGGAAGATGAATTCATAAAAGACCAGGTGGTCATGCATACCACGAGCGCAAATGTACAAGACAAACTGTGGGCGAGCGGCGACACCACGCTCAAAGAAGTGTTGGTCATAGTGAAGAGAGCAGAACTCGCAAAGAGGTGCGCAAATGCAACCAAGAAAGAGGTGGCCGCTCCTACCATGGTGAACAGAATACAGGAAGAAGATCACCGTAAAGACCAAAGAAACAAGCAACCAGTAACCAAAGGAACCAGCAGATGGCAAGGGAAACAGGCGAGCAGTGAGAACAAGAAAACGTGCTACAGGTGCGGAAGCTGGTCCCATGAAGCCCACGACAGAAAATGTCCGGCATTCCGGGCCAAATGCCTACACTGCGGCATCGTAGGTCACTACGAGAAGGTATGTCGAAAGAAACAGCAGAAGGGAATGGTGAAATACGTTGACCAAAGCGAAGAAGACCCTGAGGAAGTCACGGAGGAAGAAGTGGTCACCGTCTTATGCATATACGACCAAGTGTTGAGCGTGGACGGCAAGAGATCAACCAAACCAGTCCTAGACATGTCCATGGGCGGCATCACCATCACGGTTGTGGCAGACACTGGATCTCCTTTTACCATCGTGCAGAGAGCAGTGTGGGAAGAAGAATTCCAACCCAAGTTGGGCCCAGAACTGGAGAAACTAGACATACGGCCAGTCACCTACAACGGGGATCGCATTCCCATGTTAGGCTTCCGACACCTATTGTTTGAGTTCAGAGGCCGATCGGCGTGGTGCAAACTATATGTCGCAGAGAAAGGACCCTCCGTCCTAGGATGGCTAGACCAGGGTGATCTCGGCATAAAACTCGACCCAGGAGGGAAGGAACAAATTCTCCTCACAGAACAGGAGGAATGGCCGGACATGAACAGATGGAAGAAGAACTACCCGAAGGTGTTCGGGGGTACGGTAGGAAAAATGGAGAAATTCCAACATAGAATAGTGCTTAAGGAAGGAGCCATTCCAGTGGCACACAAGGTGAGAAACGTGCCCATCGCAGTGAGGGAAGCGGTCCAGACGGAACTCCAAGACCTGGAAAGGAAGGGCATCATAGAGCCAATCACATGCGCCGAATGGCTGGCGCCCTTGGTAGTTGTAATGAAACCCAACGGGAAGGTCAGGCTCTGCGTGGACCTGAGAGAACTCAATAAGAACATAGTGGTGGAGAAATTTCCCCTTCCCAGGATAGAGGAGATGTTGGCCAAAACCAGAGGGGTTAAGTGGTACTCCACCATCGACCTTACATCAGCCTACCACCAGGTAGCACTGCACCCGGACAGCAAAAGCCTAACGTCGTTCATTACCCCGTTTGGATGCTACAGATTCTGTCGCATGCCGTTTGGGCTGGCCTCGGCGGCAGCCGTCTTTCAAAAAATGATGCACCAACTATTCAGAGGCTGTGAAGACGTCCAGTATTTCCAGGATGATATTCTGGTGATGGGGAGAGACAGGAGAGATCATGACCGAAAACTAGAGAAAGTACTACAAACACTGGAAGCCAAAGGTCTCACGGCAGAGTGGTCGAAATGTCGGTTGGGCCTGCAATCAGTGACATACTTAGGCCATGAAATTGGACAACAATGGATCACGCCAAAGGCGGAGAACGTGAAGGCCATTGCTGAAGCACTGCCCCCCAAGAACAAGGAGGAAGTCAGGTCGTTCCTGGGAATGGCGGAGTACTATAGCAAGTTTGTGGTACATTTTGCCTCCAAGACCTACAACATGAGGTTGCTGACCAGAGAGAGCACGGCGTTTCAGTGGACACCGGAAGCCCAAGCAGAATTTGAAGTCATCAAAAAGGAGATCTCGGGAGCCATACCGCTCAAGGGGTACGATCCACAAGGCACCACCGTGCTCATCACCGACGCCAGCGACAAAGGGCTAGGCGCGGTACTTATGCAAGACCGAGGAAGAGGGGACATGGAGACAATCAGCTTCGCCTCCAGAGCAGTGACAGAGACCGAAGGCAAGTACAGCGTCATCGAAAAGGAGATGCTAGCGGTAGTGTGGGCCACGACGAGGTTCCGGCAATTCTTATGGGGCACCCGATTCCTGCTAAAGACGGACCACAAGCCGTTAGTGAAGGTACTAACATCGTGTGGACATGCCAGTGCCACACCCAGGATATCGAAAATGTCCTTAAAATTACTGGAATTCAGATATGATGTAGAGTACATCCCTGGAAACAAGAATCGAGTGGCGGACTACCTGAGTCGAGCAGCGGCCATGGAGCCTGGAGAAGAAGATCCAGCAGACGGAGGGGAGATGGTGGCTCTCATAGAAGACCAAGAGAAGGTAATTAGCATACAAGAATGGACTGAAGCGTATGAAGAAGATACCGACATCAAGGATGTAAGGGCGCACATCATACAAGGTTGGCCAGAGAAGAGAAAGGTGAAGACAAACCTTAAACCATTTTATGAGGTGAAAGAGGAACTGTCAGTAGGAGACAAGGGCATATTCATCTACCGGGGAGACAAGGTAGTTCCCCCAAGGAATCTAATCAACAAGTTGCTGGACTTATTACATGAAGGCCATCTTGGCATAGGGAAGCTCAAGGCCAGAGCGAAACAAAATTACTGGTGGCCAGGAATGGACGTAAGAGCAGAGAGGCACGTCAGAGAGTGTCCCCAATGCCAAGGGGCCGACAAAACATTGAGACCACTACGTCCAGCTCTTGGAAAGTTCGACAATCCCTTAAACCCATGGGAAGAGTTATCTATAGACATTTTAGGACCGGTGCTTGATGACCAGAGCACACAGAAATATGTCTGCGTCCTCATAGACCGTTATTCCAAATGGCCAGAGATAAAAGTGAGTGAATCTATGGACACGGAGAACATTCTAGAGTTTCTTTCCGAAACGTTCACCAGAGAAGGAATTCCCAAGTCCATCCTAAGTGACAATGGACCTCAGTTCACGTCGGAAAGATGGAAACAATTCATGGAAAGGAATGGCATCTCCATAAAGCACACAGCCATCTACCATCCAGCGGGAAATGGCCTAGTCGAACGATTTAACAGAGTAGTGATGGGAGCCATACAAGCGGCCATCTCTAACAATAAAGACTGGAAGAGAGCGTTGGAGAATATGGTGTGGGCCTACAGAATAACCCCCACAGGCACGGGGTATAGCCCGTTTCAAATATTGAGAGGACGTGAGCCCTTCACGCATGACAACAGGATTTGGAAGGAGAAGGTGGTAACCAGTGAGTGGTCTCCTGCCGTAGTAAGGGCCAATCTGGAAAGAGCACAAGCCATCTACACCAATAACTACAACAAACGTAGGAATGTGAAGGACACTCACTTGGAAAGAGGAGAGTGGGTAAGAGTAAGGCTAGCCACCTTACAAAGGAAAGGAGACAGCAAGTATAGCAAGCCTATGCAAGTCAAGGAAGTATACGATCGAGCGGCTCTGCTCAGCGATGGAAACGTGTGGTCGCAGGACCGCATGGCCAGGTGCAACAAGATAGTGAGGTGGGGACGGCGGTCCTCGGAAGGTGTAGACATGGATGACGTGACCGGGGAAGATAGGTCCAGCGGAAGTGAGCAAGAAGATGGAGCAAGTGCAAGAGAAGTGCAAGAAGGTGAAGAAGGGAGCGAGACTCCGAGAGCGGAGATGGATGTGTCGGGAGGTAATATGAACGATGAAGGAGCAATGAGCGGAGGAGCAGAAGATACGGAAACGCAGGGTCAAGGGGCTCGAGAGAACATTGGTAAGGTGACCAGGAGGGGAAGACAAATTGTAAGGCCTGCCCGATTCCGAGACTTTGAACTAGACGGCGAACTGTAAGTGACTGATCTTGGGTTTGGTAAAAGGGGGAGATATGTAGCGTTCTAGTTGTTTTACGTCACGTTGACGTAACGCACGGCGGCCATGTTGGCGCCGGGGTGCGCGCGCATCATTAGCGCGCCTGGCATTCAACGGAGCAGAGCGCCGGCCGGCGCTCCTCGGACGAGTTTATTCAATAATTAAATAAATAAGCACAGCGCCTCAACCACTGCCTACGAGTCATTATTAAACAACTTTACAGCTCTCTTCTCCCCCCAGGAATGCAATGCCCCTGGTGGAGTGCCTGCCCTCTATCCACCGACTTAGATTTCCCGCAGATACTTTTGATACATTAGCTATGATTTGAAGACGCCTCTTCCCTAGGAGCCCTCTCTCACTGACCCATCCTCCACTCCCCGTCTTCCCTCCCCTGAATGCATTCATCACTGCCCCCACTCCCCTCCATCAGATTCAATTAGGAGCTTTGACGTCCGATTTCTCTGATGGCTCAGCTTCCAGTACGGCTCTCACAGATGTACATTATGTGCTCTGAGGGCCGACCGAAGTCCGCAGTATACAAGTGTCTACTGATCTACTGGTGATGCCCATACCGTAAGGAGGCCTCTTACCGGTTTTTGGTTTTCTGGAATGGCTCTCTTCTTGGAGTAGTGACCATTGAAATCTGACCTAGTTTTCATTTAAATCCCATGGAACCAGAAGATACTGGTCCAAATTACAGGTCCTCCTTCGATCAAAACGTGTGAAACTGTGCAAGTGCGGGAATAAATCTAAAAGTATTTCACTATTGGCAGCATCGGTAAGCTGGCAACAAAAGAGCAAAAGAGCACATTGAGGTAACGTATTGTATCAGGAACTCACACTCAACATGGGCCGGTAACACGGGGTAGGTCCTCCGCCTACTGAGCGTGAGTTCCTGATACAATACGTTACCTCAATGTGCTCTTTTGTTGCCAGCTTACCAATGCTGCCAATTGTGAAATACTTTTAGATTTATTTCAACACCGGGGGACGTTGATCGCTCTTGGTGCCTCAGAACTGGTAATACTTAGGTTAATGTACCCGATAACCAGTTACTAGTGTAGTTCACAACACCTTGTTTTTATCCTCTCTTGGTCCTGAAGAATTGCAGCTGGATCGCACTCCTTGGGACCATAAGGCAAGAAACATGTTGACCACGCAGGTGCAACTACCCACCACATCACAGTAGGTTAGTTGGTTAGTTGCCATTACGTTTTTAACCAGGGTAGGAGGCAGGATTATTAAAGTAGTGGCCCTGACCACCTTCCCCTGTTTTCACATATCATAAGCTCACATACTACACTTTCACATTTTAGGACCCCTCACACACACTCACCAAACGGCAAGGATAAAAGATCTCCACCAAAGAGCCCCAACTGAGGGTGCCCGTCGGGATTATCACCGCCATCCCGACGAGGAGCACGCCCAATGATGAAGCATGACACCTAGCGGGCTGGGTGTGTGAGGGCATTATATCCGAAAGGAGGAATTCCCCTTCCTCCGTTTTGGGCTACTGTACATCAGCCAGTTTTTCACATTAGTAACTCTTTCCCTCTTTAGGAACTGCATACCCTTTTTTGTTGCTTTAATTACTTGGGCACGTGTGCTGGACCTTTAACAATAGCCCTCCCTTGTCTCTCCCTTTGTTTATATATGTAAGAAATAGACAACAGTATGTTAAGGTGAAATGGTAGATTTCAGTAGGTGGATGGAGGGATGAAAGGATGAATGGATAGATGCTTGGATGAAATAGATAAGAGAGCTCTTCTAGGGAGGTTGTGATGACTAGCTCAGTGGTCTTGGTACCATTAGAGCTTTGGTTCAAAGTGGGGAGTATTGTCATTTTCTGGCTACTCCCTTGAGTGTGCTTCTCTCTCACTACTACCCAACAAGTGTGCATCCGACCTGCTCTAGATCATCTATTTGTCCAGGTGCCCTGGACCATGGCCTCTTTGCTTTGATGTACATGAATGCAACCAGCTACTGTGGTGTAGTCCAGTGATTATGCGTCGGCTGCAGATAACCATGTTTCAGACGGACGACAGAGCTAGCAAGCCCATGCATGGACTTGTCTATCTATGCAGATTTTTTAAACTATGTTAAGAGAGATTGATCCACATTGTTTTGCAGACTAGCGGAGTGTCAGATAACGAGGAGACAGAACGTTTAAACCAAGTGAACGGTGTTATGAACGTGTTACGTAAAAACCTTTCACTGGTGAGCCACAGGGTCCACAGAGGCAGTGGGGCTCCACAGCATCACTAGTTCAACGAGTCTGCTCCTGGCAGCCAGACAAGGAGCAGGGGCGTAACACGGGCCCCCACATCCCCCGCGGTGCGGGGGGCCCCCAAACTCCAGGCGGCCCCCTCGGGTCTGCCCTCTGGCCTGATTGAGCTCGGAGGGGGCCCCTCTAAGTTGGGGGTCCCTCTAAGTTCCGTGCAGGGGGGCCCCCCTCAGTTATCGTTACGCCAGTGACAATGAGTAAACCGTGCACACACGATGCACCAGATCTAATGGCGTCCTGACAAAGTGAAAGCAGGTAGCAGAAACCTGAGTCTGTGAAGTGTGTGTTCAAAAGACCTGATGACAAACTGAATTAGGACTCGATTTCTCAGCTTCCTGTCTGCAGATTCAACCCTGCGCTTTCCCAAATCGTCACAGGGTGGGGACCACCCACCCCACCCTGTGATGAACTGGGAAAGGGAGGGGGGACAATGTGCTCCACTCCCTTATTGACATGAATCCTTAGCACTACAAGGCTTCAGTCTGAAGCGGGCAGGACTAACTTTACCCCCACGTCATCAGGGGGTGGAGACTGGTCCTCCAGGCTGTGTGTTTGCCAAGTTGATGACCTCATAGGCCTCAGAGCTGTGAGATCGTCAGATAGAGTAGACTAGACTTAGTAGACTTTGGAGCAGAAGGTGTAAGTGTGGCTCAGTGTCTGATTTGTCATTGCACCGCACGGTGAGTGGCAGTGTGCAGCAGCCCCGGCCCCTGTAAGAAGAAATAAGGAGCGTGTGTACATGCTGCATTGATTTAAAAGCATAACAATCACTTTGATTTTATTTCGGGAATTTTGTCAATTGGGGCAAAAGTAAAGGGGGGGGCGGAGCCCTGACTCCCTTTACAAGAAACCCCTGCTGAGTGAAGTTTTGAAAATGCATTGCCTTGTGGGTAATTCAGCACAGGTGCCGTATTGGCAGGGATAATGAAAGGGTGAAGTCCATGCAGTGAATATATCCAACACCACGGAGGAATTACTGCAAAGTATCACTGTCGCATCACAGAAGAGAATGTGTTGGGGAAGTCACGGGTGTGACTTACCGTCAATTGAAAACTCTACAACATGCAATGTACAGAGTCTTGTGGCCTCTTATATGTGACGATAACTCTTGGTTTTCTCCAATGCGAGCCAGCCCTATCAGCATGCCAGGCCACTTTCACGGTTTTCAGTATCATTTCAGAGTTGACCAACTGAAGTATCTTTTTCAAATCAAGAGGCTACTTTTTAACTGGCAGGAAAGGTGTGTTTCTGTATCTTCATTTACAAGTTGGCTGTACCTTACTTTAACCCCTTCCATGCTGGTGACGAACCCCAGCCGTCACGCTCTGCGGCGCTCGTGTGCTGATGACGGCTGGGGTTCGTCACGGCCCGCCCTGTTCTTTCGTTTACCGCACAGCGGCGGAAACGGCCCAGCATGGAAGGTGTTAAAGCCTATTTATGTGGAACACAACATTAATGAATGCAAACTCTGGACAGAAATGGAGCTTTGTAGCAGTTGTCCTTTTTTATGTATAGTGAGTATTGTTAGCACTAATGTGGCTTCACGGCATGGTCAGATTATCTGCGAAACCCCTGCTTCTATGTGCATGCTTAGCAGGCAGCATGGACAGGTCAGGCAGGGCACTTGTGTGAGGTTGGCAGTGTGTGGGTGCATGAAGGTGGAGCTGGATTCTAAGGGTTTCTGTGGGTGTCATGGGTGAGAGCCACGGATGTGCTCCTGTCAGGGCACCACAACCGAGATGCTCTGAAGACGATTACAATCACAGGCATTTGGGGCACTGGAAGGTAGTAACAATAGTGGATGAGGAAGGGTTGCTTGGTAAATAAATCAGAATGCACCTACCCTGACCACTAATGTTATTTAATACCTACAAGTTCCACAAGCCATGCAAACATGACTGGTACCCATTGGATTTAGGTGTTTTTTTTAAACTATTTCCTTGAATAACAAAGTAACCATAGCAAGTGTGAGGAGGGACCACTTTTGGTAGTAAGGGCCTTTTGAAAGTTCTCACAGACATGGATCTTAAGAACAAAATGATTTTCCTTCCTGGGGTTCTACTTCGACCGCTTGCCTCTTCGACAAAAGAGACACATTATAGCAAATATCCAATGGGCTCTGAATGGTATTTTATAAGAACCGGTAAATTCTGAATTGTCTCTTGTCCTTTAAAACCTATTCTTTAAATGATGGTGCTATGTAGACCTCCAGCTTTTACGCGCCTGTTGTTTATTTTGGTGCGATGCTCTGCTTCAGAAGGCGTTTGTCATGGATTGCATGCTCTTCGTGCCCTGTGACAGATATTTCTGGTTCTTGGGGATGGCAGCCTGCAGTAAAAAGCAGGGAGATATGTACCTGCTGATATCTTCCCGTGAGTGTTCCCCCCTGCCACAAGCCAAGGAATGGAAGTGCACTCAGGGTGGTTTCTATAGAACGCCAATAACTTTTTCCTACACGATAAAGTCCTTTCTCAGCAATAATTCTTAAAACAGCCATCCTCACAGGAGGAGTCTAAACATTCTCTTATGTTATCAGCTGCTGACGTTGTATTGTTTGTTTTTTCAGAGCGTGCATATACACAAGCCACAGTTCCTAGCACTACATTGTCAAGAAGTTGGAGGGAAAAACTATGAAGCATCAATGGCTTACGTGGACAAGCTGGTCAAGTGAGTATTTGCTCATATCTTGGTTAGTTCAAATTCATATAACAAAATATAATGATGTTCATATTGATATCATGCACAAGAATGGTAAATTATAGGGGTGGGCAGAATTTGCGTAGTCGCGTAACGCAAAGCTCCGCGAAACGGTAAAAAATCTCCACGAGCACGCAAAAGTTCCACGAACACACAGAATTGCTTTTTCCACCTGTTCACAATGCTTTTTTTCTCTTCGTGAATGCTGTTAGCATGCACAGGAAGAAATATCTCGTGAACACGCATTTTGAAAGCGCTAACAAGAAAAAAATTCCCCAAGTTGCAGAATTTTTGGGCAATTCCGCATTCTCTGCGGAACGAGAAATTACCCAAATTCCACGAGCGGAACTGAATTTACATCCCAGGGCTAGTAAATTATCATATATTTTCCTGATAAAATTTGCGACATATGAGTGGGGGGCACAATTAGGGTCTGCAGGTCTGACTGCTGCCAGTGAATGATTTTTTTCTTCCTGTGGCAGCCCTGTTTTCTAACAATACCTCCCACCCTTGCTGGATAAAAGGCACATTTCCCTGTGCAGTCAATGAAGTCCCTATCTGAGCCAAATATAAAGATAGAATCTGCCGTTTGGATCTGGGGCTGAAGCTCGTGGAAAAAGACTAGCTGTGCTTCTGTATACAAATCCAAATGCCTCTTTCTCTGCCAAATGAGAATAAAACGGGCCACTCTCCAATATTTTGCTAGCGCGGTATGTTGCTCAATCTGGGATATTTCCAACTGTTTATTTTAGAACATAAACACCGTTCTTCGTCGTTTCTCTTGTCAGATTTAAAATAAAATGCATCAATTTGAAATCACACTGCTAAATTTGCAGTGACCGAATTTTATAGGAATATTGCCGTCGGAGTGTTGAGGGCTCAGCTTCTCATTCTCCAAGGTGGAGATTCTTCCTTTGCTTGCTAGGATTCTTTTTTCATACTTCTTCTGTAATCAGCGATCTGAACATTTTCAAACCGGCCCCTGTACCAAAAACGCCACCCACCAGCCCAAAACCTGCCCCACGCTTCCATCCCACTGGGCTGTCTTACTCTCAGTCCCAGCATGGTGTGTCCTGGTCTCCTACAGGCCACACTGACCCAGATAGTAACAATGACCTTCTGCACATAATGCAGTGTATGCAGTCTCTGCAACACAACCATTGTGGCATACTTTTGTGACTTGGGCTGGTCAATAAACCTATGACTGTGAGCTGCATACCCCAGAACTCTCATTCTCTCTGTTATGACACCTGGGTTCTGACCTCCAACAGACCACACTGATGCCTAAACACCAACACTTATCCCAGCAAATGGTGCAGTACTGCCATTTTGGGGAAATTAAGTATGTGAAAACAAGTTTGGGGTCGCTTATGTTCCTGTCTGGAGACGACATGTGGAGCAATTCAGGCTGGTCCACTCCTTCTGGATTAGGATCAAGACTAATTCGCATGAACTGATGTCTGTCTAAAGCTGTATAGTGGGCAATTTTTTTTACAGAAGATTTTCTAAGTGTGATGGATATGCCCAGGGCCACTGGAATTATGCAGGAGAGGAGGGCCCGATTATGTGTCAGGGTTCAGTTAATTATGCTGCAAGAAAAGGCAAACTATGCAGCGAAATATGGCACATTTTATTATGGTATTACTTCATTATTTTACCATTTTTACACTTGTTAACACTGTCTGGGCAATTATTGCACTTCATTAGTACCATTGTAACACCCAAATATAGGAATGAGCAACAGAATGGTGCTCAGTCAATCTTTGCAAAGGGCTAACCACTGTGGGGTAACATGTGTCACTATGTTTTAGCAACTTTTGAACTGTTTGAGCTAGAAATAAAGTTTTGGTTAAAACCTGCTGATTATGCAGCAGATGATGGATTGTGTGGCAAATGCGGCAAATCTATAATTATACTAAAAAAATCTGCAAAACCGTGTAATCCCAGTGACTCTGCATATGCCCAAATGTGGGCCCCATGCCACAGTACTCCAACTATACCATACTGACCTGGCCTAATTAGGCCAAAACCAGTCTAGCATGGCAGGAAACTAGCTCTTGTACATATGGCCAGGCTGTTACTATTGGAGAAGTACCCTGATTGTTCTGCATGTGTCTGGTCTCTGTTTGAGGTTGCACAGTGGGTGAAAAAATAGACTGGGATGTAGCCCTGATCAATCGATTTGATCATTCCATTCATCACTTCGTTGTTTTTGCTGTAGCGGAACCATGAAATGTGTTGCTTAGCACACTATTAAATCCTACTAGTTGTAGAACAAATGGGACTAAACATATTGACAGGAAGTTTTGTTGCCAAAGAAGATGGATGCAGTGGAAAACAAACAATGATGAAGACTACAGTTTTGACACTCCTGCCCAGATACTGACATAAATAAGCAAGCAAAAATACCTGCTGCAGTCCAAAACAGTTACAAAAGGATTGATAGGTTCAAAACATTCAACAAAAGATTGCTAGGTGTATACAGTACATGGATTAGTGTTGACCTGACATCCTTGGTGTGGTATTCCCCCAAACATTTTGCTTTCACTCGCACATTTTGGCTGAACTTGTTCTTGTTGGCGTTAGGACTCTGTGCACTTTACCCCTTCTAACCAGTGCTAAAGTACATGCGCTGTCTCTTCAAAAACTGTTAACATTTGCCTACACCTAATTGGCATATTTAATTTACTTGTGAGTCCCCAGAAAATGGTTATCCATGTACCCAGGGCCTGTAAATTAAATGCTACTAGTACAGCAGCACTCATTGTTCTACCCACTGAAGTAGCCCTTTATACCATGTCTCAGTTCTGCCACTGCAGCCTGTAGTGCAATTTTAAACTGTCATTTCAACCTAGCAAAAATAAACCTTTTGTCAGGCCTAAGCCTTTTTTTCCTAATTGTATAACTCACGCCTAAGGTAGGCACTAACCATCCTACGGCAGGGAGCATGGTATTTAAAAAAGTGGGACATGCATGTTTAAGTTTTATATGTCCTGACAGGGAAAAACCCCAAAAGTCTTTTCTCACTGCTGTATGCCTATCACTCCCTTAGCTAGCACTGGGTTACCTTATTACACTTAATAAGTACTAACTTCAAATTGGGAGCAGATAGAGATATGCTGTTTCCACTGAAATGTATTGTACCTTAAACAGTCTTTGATGGTAAAGTCAGAATTTAAGTTACACTTTTTGTAATGCCACTTTTTGAAAGTTGTAACCAAAACAACATCTTCCAGAATGCATGTGGGTGTTAAATAAGTTCCCAGGAGTGGACATTGATGTTCTCTGAAACATGCAGTAATCTACTCAGCAATTGACTTAAGACTTTGTCAGTCAGAACTTGGAGCACTCACATGAGCATGTTTGTCTTAACTGCTTTGTATGAGTTGTTTAGGTGTAGCCTTCTGCCTCTTAACAGAATGCATGAGGGAATATTTTATATCTGAAAACTACAGTCTGTCTTCACACATTTTTTAATCTGAAAACAAGATGGGCTTCGAGAGGGGTGTTAGCACCAATCAAGTAATACACGCAATCCTTGTAAAGGTGAACCACCAAAGTCACTAAAGTAACCTATGCTTAATCCTCTGGTAGCTTGGCAAAAAAAGCAGTCAGGCTTAGCAAAGGCAACGTGTAAAGTGTTTATGCTGCACACAAACAGTAGTAAAGTGAAATCACATCACAAGAATGATCCCAAAACAATTTGGAAATATCAAAGCACAAATTGGGCACACACAATTTGCCTTCAAATGCATTTCTTTAGGGGGACTGAATGTATTTTTTAAAACTTTATTGTGCAATTAGTCAAGATTACAAACATGGGCCTACAAACCATGGAACACGTAAAAGCGACCATTGTTCAGCACAAAATTGTGGCCGATCTCCTAGAGGTCTGGCAATAATACAGTATACGATTCGCTGCAACACAGGATAAAATCAGGATATAATAGTATTTTGTTTTTTTATAAAAGGAACAAAGAAAAGAAACAAAGAAATCTCAAGGCATAAACAATATATACAAAGTTGTACTCATACGGGGGAACCCTCAAATACAAGATGAACGAACGAGCAAGCAGTAGAGATGGTCAGGGGGGTAGTCAGTGGGGAACTCAAAAATCAGGAAGGAAAGTAGACTACACAAGGAATTTCGGATCAGGGAGATAGGGAGATGTCCGGGTTATCTTCAAACGGGGGTGTGCATATGTTTCCTCTATAGGCATTCCATTGGCCCCAGATTCTAGTCCACGCCCCAGGTTTGCCCCTAGCCAAATACACTGTCTTCTCTCTAAACATGCACCAGTCCATATTCTCCTTCCATACTGACACGGTGGGGGGCCGTTGGGAACCCCACAACTGCGCGATGTCTCCCTTAGCGATCATGTTCCCAAGGGCCGCCCACCGGGCCTGGGCGACGTTGTAATAATTCGGCTCCCACACATTCAACAGACATCTCCGTGCCTCAGGCAGCAGAGCAACTCCGGTGACACATTCCATTACAGCATGCACCCGAGTCCAATACGCAGCCACCTCCCGGCATTCCCAGATGATATGAAGGAAAGTAGCACTCAAACCACATCCACGCTTACATAACCCATCTGCAGAGAAGCCCATGGAGACCAAACGAGGACCGGTGACATACACGCGGTGAAGAATTTTGAGTTGGACGAGACGGGCGGGAATGGCTACCTCCTTCGGGGAAGACCGTGCAGACTGCCAGTCTTCATCATCCAGTTCCAACACGTCCCCAACCCAGGCCTCCCTGAAACGCAGAAGGAGATCTGCCCGATTGTTGATTAACTTCTTATATATTATTGAAATCGTACTATCAGGCAGATGACCATCGATTATGCGGTATTCCAGTGGGGAGGACTCAGGAACATTGGTATTGTGCATACCTGAAAAACTTTCTGTCACTCAGCTCATATTCATTCTGAAGCGTCTCAAAAGTCTTAACCGCACCCTTCATCTAAAGGTCACCCACTCTACCTATACCAATCATATCCCATTTCTCAAAAGCTTTCGTTGTCCAGAGGCATCCCAATCTCTCCGACGCATACAAGGGGGTCGCACGTGTCAACCTTCCAGCCCAGGGCAGCATTTGCATCACCCCAGACGCGCACAGCAATCATAGTGGGCCCTGTTAAATTTCTCCCTGCTGTCCTAGAGTAGAGCGCCCTGTTGTAATTCCCCCCCAGTAATTGATACTTGTCCATCTCAAATGCCGGATTTGGGCTGGGTGCATACATTGCGTGGTTAATCGCGCACAGCTGAGAGGCCCAATAGTACCGCCTGATATCCGGGAGCGCCATGCCCCCGTCATACCAGGGGAGAGTTAGTTTAGCAAGAGCAATTCTTGCACGGCCATCCCAGATGAGCCGCCTCTGTAGGCTTTCCACCTCCCGAAAGTAACTTGCCGGGATGATGTCAAACGAATTCTGGAGTGCGTATAAAAACCATGGCAGGGACATCATTTTAAAAAGCGTGGCACGACCGAGCGATGACGGCGGCAATCTACGCCAACGAACCACATCAAGCTTCAACCTCTGGAGAGGGGGGAGAAGATTGCGCTCGTAACGAGCAACAGGGTCGAGCGACACGAAGATCCCCAAATATTTGAAACCCGTCTGGGAAAGCTGAATAGGAAATCTACGGGGCAAGGGAGGGAGGCCACCCGAAATTACATACACACAGGATTTATTCCAATTTATGACCAAACCTGAATTCTTGCCGAACGAGGTGAGAACGTCAAACAGGACGTTAAGTGATTTACGAGGGGAGGTAAGGTATAAGAGAATATCGTCGGCATACAGCGAAATCTGATCTTCAAAATCAGGAGTCCACCGAATGCCCTTGATCGAAGACTCCCATCGGAGCCAGGCTGCAAGGGGTTCAAAGGCAAGTGCAAAGAGGAGGGGGGACAGGGGGCACCCCTGTCTCGTGCCCCTCCCAAGCGTGAAGGAATTGGATACTCGGCCATGAACAACCACCTGAGCCAACGGTTCCCTGAAGAGAAGCTGGACCCACCCTATAAACTCCGAACCGAAGCCGAATTTTGGAGGGCGGCCCAGAGGTAAGGCCACTCTATCGCAAAGGCCATCGTGGCGTCCAAGGAAGCCAAGATGCCGGCTCTTGAAGAGACCCCGCCCTCGCTAGAACACCATGCAAGCGCCGCAAGTTGAGTGCGGTGTTTCGATGTGGGATAAAACCAGATTGATCCGGATGGATCAGATCACAAATCACCGTAATCAGACGATTGGCAAGAACTTTGGCCAGGACTTTAGGTTCGGCGTTCAACAGGGAAATGGGCCTGTACGAGGAGCAGCGATGCCGAGGCTTGCCCTCCTTAGGAATTACGACAATTGTTGCTAAACGCTGATCACAGGGGAGGGTGCCAAGGTCTCGTGACTCCAGGAACATATTGCGGAGATATGGTGCTACCTTGTCGGGTCGTAGTTTGTACAGTTCAATGGGCAAACCGTTCGGGCCCATAGCCTTGCCCGAACGGACAGATCGGATAGCGATCGCAATCTCATCCGCAGACAATGGAGCATCCATTAACTCTCGATCTTCCTCAGAGAGGCAGGACAGCGCAATGTCGCGCAGCAACAAATGGGAGTCTTCCTCATCTCTATCAGACACCGGGGAATACACAGTACGAAAATAATCTGCAAAACACTCCACAATCTCACTGGGGTCAGTCACACATTCTTCATTCAAAGTCTGAATCACGGGGACCACACGATTTGCCCTTTCTTTCTTATCAAGCCACGCAATCAATTTACCCGCCTTGTCCCCGACATCATACAGTCTACCCTGTTGCTCCCTTTACATTGTTTTGGCAGCATCCGTGACAAGGGACTTATAGTCCAGCTGCTTCAAACCAAGGGCGTGGAGTCCCTCCTGGGTGACGCCTGATTCTAGGTCATTCTCCATTTCAGTTATTTCAGTCTCAAGACACACAACCTCTTGATTCTTTGTTTTCTTGGCTTCAGAAATGAGGGATAAGGCCTGTCCACGAATAACAGTCTTAAAAGCTTCCCACAGGGACACAGAAGAGGAAACAGACCCCTCATTTTCAAGGAAATAGTGGTCTAGGGACTTTATCAAACTGTTACGGGTCTTGGGATTACGCAGATACCAGGGGTTAATGGGGGCGACCCGCCCCGCACCATACACCCCAGTATCCATACAAAGCCGCAATGGGGAGTGATCCGAGATGCCCCGGGCCAGGTGTCTAATCTCTTTGACAGAAGGGGACTGGGCAGCGGGCATGAGAATGTAGTCAAGTCTAGAGAGACTTCCGTGGGCCCAAGAGTGAAAGGTGTACTGACTCTGCATCGGATGCATCAACCTCCAGCAGTCTACCAAACCAAAAGTGTCCAAAAACCCTCTAAGCCATGACTGGGACTTAGAAAGATCCCTAGGGGGGTGACGACCTACAATACCAGAAACAACAGAATTAAAATCCCCACCCATAAGGAGAGTACCATCAGGGAGCTCCAGCATCACACGTCCAATATCTGAAAAGGTGGAGGTCTGGAGACCCGGCGGAACGTATACAGTGAGCAAAGAAAGAGTCTTACCCTCCCACCTACCAGTGAGGGCGGCGTAGCGCCCCCCTGTCGTCGAGGATTACATTGTCAATCTCCAGGGGGAGTGAGGACCGAACAAGAATACCCACCCCCCTAGAACCAGTGGTGAACCCGCAGTGTGCAACCAGGCGATAGCCCCACCTATTCGTGGCCTGGCACATATTTCCCACCAGATGCGTCCCCTGCAAAAGAACCACATCTGGGGACAGGCGACGCAAGAACTGCAGTACCACTCCCCGTTTTATACGATCACCCAATCCATTGACATTCCAAGATATTATCCTCAACCCACTACCCCCATCCCAACAAGTGATGCAGAATTCACCCCACAAAGAGAAGAACATTCAAAGCATGAAGAAAAACAATACGGTGCCTTGAGAAAGAAAAATAAACCCACAAACACCCCTTCCCACCCCTCAACTAACACCCGTTACAACTACCCCCTCCCTGCACCCCTGCAGTAGACTAAAAAGCCACCCCAACATGCAGTGTGCCTGTCGCCCTAACATTTCCCAATCTACAAAAAGACCCGGAGGAGGAAAGAGGCCCATCCCCCCCGCCACCCTCGGGCGAAAATCGGTGAGCTACAAGCGAAAGAAAATTATAAAACCCAGCAGTACAAAGTCAAGTGTTCGAATATCATGGGCCGAGACATCACTTCTGTTCAGGCTCACCACCCTCGGCACCACCAGGGTGCTCAGTTCGGTCGTTCCGGGCAGGCAGAGAATCCAGCCAGTCACTTACATTCTCTGGTCGGTCAAAGAAAAATGTCCGGTCCTCGTACTACACACGAAGCCTGGTGGGGAACAGCATCGCATATCTCAGGCCTAAGTCACGGAGACGTCGCTTCACACCCTGAAAACCCATCCTTTGCCCCTGGACGAGCTGAGTGAAGTCCGGGTAAAAGTTGACTGTGGAGTTCTCGAATTTCACTGGGCCGCTCACCCTCGAAGCTTGCAGGATAGCATCACGGTCCCTGAAGTGAAAGAGCTTGGCGATGATAGGCCTTGGAGGGGTGCCCGGTTTCGGTTTTCTACCCGGGGCGCGATGGGCACGCTCCACTGCAAAGAACTTTGCTCAGTCCAGAAGGGGCAAGGTGATTCATGACAAGGTCCTCCACCAGGAGATCCATTGAATGATTCTCGGGGTATTCCGGGACACCTATGACGCGGATGTTGTTGCGTCTTGCCCTATTCTCAAAATCTTCCAGCCGATGAGCCAGGAGGTCATTTGTTGATTTAAGAATGGCAAGTTCGGTTTAAAGTTTCGACACATCGGCCGTGAGGCGAGAGGTCTTCAAATCCAACAATTTCACCTTCACGTTGGTTTTGGACAGGTCGGCTCTAATCAGGGTGACGTTGATGGCAACCGTGTCTATTTTGTGAGCAAGAGCCTCATACTGTTGGCCGATGGTCTCCTTCATTCTATTGATGGCACTCATGACGTCCTGGAGAGACGGCTCAGTAGGCGCGGTCGAATCTTCCTTGGCATCCTCCGGGGTACGGCTGGCGCCACCAGGGGATCCTTTAGATTGAGTATACCGATCCATAATGTTGGTTTGGACCAGTCCCCCGCGAAGGGGCGCCTTCGTTTTCCGTTTCTCGGCTTCGGCCTTGGCCGCCATACTGGAAGGTGCGCCCCGGAGGGGCCCGCGAGACATAGTGAAAATGGCCGCCTGCGGGCAAGTCACCAAATGTCCACAAAAGCAGGCTCGTGTGGCCGAGGCAAAGACACAGTCCGACCCAACTGCGTGGAGGGTAGAGTCACACTCTGACTAAACAGAGACTGGACAGGTCTCCGACAGAACGGAACTGTCGCGCAGTCAGACAATGCCAGGACCCAAAAGTGAAACCGAAAGTTGATGCAGGGCTGCTGGGGGAAGACCCCTCAGCCGTTGTTGTTCAACTTCGTCCCGGCGTGCCAATTCGCCTAGTCCCCGGCTTACCACAGGGTGGGCCTCAAAAGTTCGAATCAACGTAGCTTTGGTTCCCAGAGTCCGAATCACAATTTTTAAAGAGCTAGGAGATCAGCCGATGTTCTTCTTCAATAACCCATATGAAAATTCCGGATTTCGTCAGGATAAGTTGCGAAGAGTGGCGAGGGTCCCGGGAGCTCTGTGCTCACGCGGCCATCTCGGATGCTCGTGTAGCTCCTCCTCCCTGAATGTATTCTTAATGTATTCAACAATAGAATTGTTAAAGGGTAAGCATCAGCAAGAGGCATGTTTTCCACCAAAGTTCTATAAGCTCTTTGTTATAGAGAACCCTGCAATGGAAAACAGGCCATTGTTCACACTCATTTAAGTACATGGTAATATCTTCTAACACATCCTCCCATTCTTCCACAACCCAAATGAGATGCTTTCATCACCTTGCAGAAATTCGAAGGCGAAGCACTGTTTTCTGCAACCATATGTATAATGCGACACCTGGCTGTGTCTCCATCTCCATAAGAGAAAGATCTTTGACTTCCTGCTACCGTCATTCGCATGCGTTACTCACTACCTCCCTACTACGTATATGTACATTTAGAAAAGAAACCTCAGTCCCCTATGTCTCTCTCACCACTCTTAGCATTTGATACCCACTTGTATCACTTTTCCCACAAAAAGAGCTTTTAGTGTGTCCTACCAACCTCCTCCTTCTGCATATGCACCTGACCCAATAATTAAAAGTAAAACCTAATTGACATTGTGTTACCCTCCCCACCTCTAAGGATATCTTGATTCGCTTTGAAAACATTGTGCTTACACTGCAGTTCTATCCTAGCGACAGAGCTGCTGAGGAGAATGGGAATATTTATCCTGCTCTCCTGGGTTTCTGTGGACCCAGGTGAGGGAGGGGAAGGTGTCTGGAGTTGGTGTTGCAGGACAAGCATCTTTTTCTCCCTTCCTCAGGACTGAGGAGAGCCAAGGAGAGAATGGTCCATGGCGGAAATTGGTGTTGCAGCACCTGCCTTATCTCCAGTTCTCCTCGGGTTAGTGGGGACTCAGAGGAGGCAGGAGGGGATTCAGCAGCAATTTCCCAAGAGTATGAGGAGACCCAAGTGGAGGCATGTGCAGTCTTTGAGAAGTTGTCATTTGGCATCTAAACTGGTTGCCAAATTCATCACAGGAATGACTTATGCTAAAAATATTTATTGTATGTCATAATTTTAATTCTGAAATGTCCTAAATACAGGCTTTCCAACTTCAAAAAATATTGTCACATTTTGCGGAGGGGTGGAGCTTCATCACTCATTGAGACACACTCCTGCCCCTTCATATTGCTAACGCCCCTCACAAAAAAACCTTGCTGGGACTGCCCCTAATGTCCTCGAGTGTTTTAAAGCACTAAGGGCCTGATTATGAGTATGGGTGCAATTTAACACACCCTACAAATAACAATACCATGGGGTACATTATTTTTCAGGTGAAATTATATCACCTATTGCGAGTTTCTGTGGAATAACATGGGGATTTCGGTGTTTAATGTTCAAAAATTTCACATGTTATGGTAAACACCGTATGCTTTTCCCCTGTTAAATTTCGGCAGGTTTGAAAATTGATAATTGATCGCTGATAATTATTGGATGTGTTAAATGACACTCAACTCAAACTCCAACACACTGCTCTAATAGGAGCTTGCGCAGGGGTCGGAAAATGAAGGCCAACTCGCAATCAGACTCTTAATGGACTCCTGCTCCTCAGAGCCTCCAGAGACAAGCTGGAAACCCATAAAATGCTGTGGTTTCCAGCTCCCCTCCCTGTACCATTTTATATTGGCTCTTCACCGGTTGACTGTATGAAAGTAACCCATATCATGAGGCACATGGTGGCACAGTGAGTTGGCAGGTCTGCAAATAAAAAAACACACAGAAATAGCCTTTCTTTAGTCAGAGTTGCTGAGCTCTTTTTAAGTGACTGGTGTAAGTGAAAAGGTCTGCAGCTTAAGAGTCATTTGGTGTTCTTGCTTTGTCTTTTAGAGAACTACTATCAAGTGATGCAATGAAGGAGTTCAACAGAGCCCGAGTATATCTAGATGAGAACTACAAGTCACAAGAAAACTTTACTGTAAGTTTCTTCATCTTTCAATTATTCACCCAAAAAGATTAAGTGTGAAGACTGAAAAATTAGATTTTGTTTTTCTGATGAGCATAGTTCTTTGTGCATTGTATCTGTTACATTGGTTCGCTCCATATTGAAAAAGCAAGTTAACAGGTATATTAAGTCTGCTGTTAGCATGGACCTAATGAAATGGCGATTTATAGAGCGCGAAACATTCATCCGAGGGTGTCAATGCACTTACACATTGAGGCTGAGGTTCGACTAAGGCCTTAACGACTAAACAGCCAAGTCTTTAGCGCCTTCCTGAAAGCTAACAGATTCTTCTCATGTTTCAGATTTGTTGGGAGAGAGTTCCACAGCCTAGTAGCACCCAACAAAAAACTTCTCCCTCCCCAGGAGCATTTTTTCACCCTGGGAACAACAAGGCTGTTGGAAGAGGATGAACGAAGGTTACTAGCTGGAATGTAGAGTAGCAGATTCCGTTTTAGAAAACCTGGTCCTATGTCCTGAGTGGTCTTGAAAACAATACATACAGCCTTGAACGCTATACATTTTTTTATTGGCAGCCAATGTAGATCCTTCAGTGCCGAAGAAACTGATTTATATCTTGGGATATTCATCAGGAGCCTGGCTGCAGCATTCTGAATGACCTGCAGTTTGGCTAAGCATTTTTTGCGGAGGTTAATAAAAAGCCCATTTCAGTAATCTGCTCTCGAGAGAACAAGTGCTGAGACCACAAGCTTACGAAGCTCAGCTGGGATGGATGGGAGGATTTTTCGAAGGATTTTTAATGTATAAAAAGAGAGGGAGGTAGCCTGATTGACATGGTATTCAAATGAAAGTTTAGAGTCAAAAGGGACTCTCAGATTCTTAACCTTGGTCACTGGTGTCAGTAGTGGTCCCAATTCCAGGGGCCAGAGATCTGGTGACCAAACGTTGGTTTGAGCCCCAAAAAGTAAAACCTCCTTCTTACTGGAGTTCAGTTTTAAGGAATTGGTAGCCATCCATTCCCCCACCTGGTGGAGGCAGGAGTGGAATCGCTTCACAGTGTCAGTAGGGGATCCTGACACTGAAAAGATAATCTGCGTATCGTCCGCATAGGAGACAGCAGAGGAGGCCAGGGATCTAATCAGTTTCGCCAATAGTGCACCATAAACATTCGAAAGAGTGGGGCTCAAGGATGATGCCTGTGCCACCCCACAGGGTGACCTAAAGTTATCTAAAGCCACAAACTGTTCTCTACCAGACAGGAATGATTCAAATAGGGTAAGAGCCTTCCCTTTGACACCGATCACCCTCAGAACTTCCAAGAGTTTCTAAGGGTTCAAGGTGTCAAATGCCGCCGAGAGGTCAAGCAGCACAAGTGCTGCACTGCCCCCCGAGTCGATAGTTTGGCTAATCATTTCGGAGGCTGTGATTAGTGCCAATTCGGTACTGTGATGTTTACGAAACCCGAATTGAGTGTCATCAAAGAAATCATTCTTTTCAATGTATTTGAGCGAATTTTGCGGATCTCGCGTTCGCGAATTTTGCGGATTTGCGGATTCGCAATCCGCAAAATCCGCGAATTCCCGCGAATTTGCGGATTTTTTTTTTTTTTGTGTTCGCCCGTGTTTCTGCCAGTTCGCGAGGGTTTTGTACACTTTCGCAAATTGCGAACTTACCTGTCGGGTCGCAAGTTTCGCGAACTTGTTGTTTCTACGTGTCCAGCCTGTTTGGGACACTCTTCTTCATCACTGCCACTCTCTGTCACCACTGCCACTCTCTGACTACTCATGCCACCCTCTGGCCCACCCATGCCACCCTCTGTTTCATCACCACACCCTCTGGTTGTCCAGTGTACATTATTTTCGGCAAAGCAAAGCACACCTTCCCTGCCTCAAGTGACCTGAATTAATTTGGGGCTGATTCATGTGTCACAGAATATTTTTTTAGCTGGCACCTGCTTCCTTAGTGCGCCCTGATTAGTGATCTTTTGCACTTGCTAAGTGCTTTCATTGTTGCAAAATTAGTTACAACACCTGCCCTGCCCCAACTGACAATAATGAATTAGGGGCTGATTAATGGATTTTAACTTCCAGCCTGGCTCCTGCTTGTCTCCCTTAGCTGTAATTCAGGACCTTTGTGGCATATGTGTAACTATTCTGAGGTTCAGAGCAGGGTCACATACTAGTTTCAACTGGCAACTGAACTCTGGAGGGGCCCCTCAGGAAGCACTCCAGGAAATGGCTACTAATGATGAGCCTGAACTTTTGAACCTGGTAAGTAGTTACTTTCAGTTTTGCTAAGATCGTATTTCTGCAATTTTGCACTTATTCGCGGGGCGCGAACTCACGCGAACAGTGCGAGCAGTGCGAGCAAAATCCGCTGCTCGCGGATTTGCGGATTTTGCGGGAAATTCGCAAATCTCGCGGATTGCGGATTTCCCGAAAATCCGCAAAATCCGCGAGCGGAACGGATTTTCCGCCCACGCCTAATTCTGATAGAATATTGTTCATGGCTTTCTCCGCCATCTTAGCAGGTAGCGGAAGTTTAGAAATCGGACGATAGTTCTTGGGATCAGTGTTATCCAGGTTTTTTTTTTTTTAGAAGGAGCAGCACAGAAGCCAACTTCCAACTGGTAGGGAAAATACCAGATAAAAACATTTTATTAAAAATGGGTATCATGTGAGATGCAAATATCTCAGGTTCGAGATGAAAGGTTTTTGGATGGGAAAGTCCAGTGGAGAACCTGATTTGACCGATTTTAGCAGGTTTATTGTTGCTTCCATTGTCAGCTGCAAGAAGGTAGATAATTCAGGAGTATTGCTACTGTTACTACACTCAGCAGGGATGCCTGGCGCAATGCAGGCAGTCTCAGGTTTTGCCGAGTCCACTGACAAGGCAGTTATTCCATGAACCGTAGGCTCAGCGAAACTGTTGTAGACCTCCTTAACCTTCTCTTGGAAGTATGTGACCACTCTATCACAAAAAGCCTGGGTTTTAGGAGAATCAGTAGCCTCAGTGCATTTAGCTAGTCTTTTTACTGTTAAGAAAAGCTCTTTAGATGACTTTTTTGATGTCAGTATCGCCGTAGTAAAATAACTAGTTTTTTTTTACTGATGAGGGTTTTCTACTCCAGTAAGGCTGATTTATAATTAGCTTTGTTTTCAGAGTCGGGAGATAATCTCCACCTCCTTTCCAAACAGCGGCATTTTTGTTTTTGTGTCCTAAGTTGTTCGGTATACCATGGTTCGGTAGGTCTGGGCCTGTGGCTAGAGATGCATTTAGCTGGTAGACTTTGGTCAATTGATTTCCTCAACCATTCTTCAAATGCAGCCACAGCTTTATTTGGGTCTTCTAATGGTGGTGGGATGTTTTGTGCTAAGGCAGTTTGAAGCACACCCAAATCTAATTTATTCCAAGGTCGGACCATTTTTCGCTGTCTGTTTATTGAATTCTTTGTATGGGGATTTTGAATTGGAAATTAAAATATAACAACTTTATGGTCTGACCAAACAATTGGCATTGATGGGAAACACTTTAGATGGCCATTATTAGAAAATATTCCATCCAACAAATGACCTGCTGAGTGTGTATCGCCAGATTCCCGCTGAGTAAGGCCCATGCTATTTGCGATGTCTATAAAATGTACAGCGTCGCTGTCCAAGGGGTGCTCCAAGTGGACATTAAAATCACCCAGAAGCGTGAAATCTGGTGATTGAGACATGACATCCAGAGAGGTACCAATATCCTTAAAAAAACTGGCCCGAGTGCCTGGTGGCCGGTAGCATAGCAGGCCATTGAAGTTATAATGATTACCAATCATCAGTTTGAAAAGTAGGGACTCCAAATAGGGACCATTATGCTGGGAAGTAAAGATCCCTTTCCAGGTGCAAGGAAACAGGACGAACAGTCCTCCTCCTCTATAACCCACTCGGTCTTGCCTATATAATGTATACCCCAAAGGAACAGCCAACGCTAAATCAGGATCAGCTGAGGCGTCTGCCCAGGTCTCTGTATTAAATGCTCCATTAATACCATGCGATTCGATGAGTAGAGCAAATTCAGAGCATGTTTACACAATGACCGTGCATTGATAAGACACCCTAGTATAGACGTAGTCTCATTTTTCCCAATGGATAATTGTTTAAAATTAGCTGATGACTGGGGAGATTTTGGGATATTATTAATAGAGGGCCCACAGGTTTCACAGTTAAAAGGAGCCAAACAAGAGTCAGTATTAATATCAATAAGTGCATTGCACTTACCATATTTGTTGAGAGCTCATAATTGTTCCCCAGTGTACATAAATGTAGAGGCAGACTCATGGTGAGGTCTTACACTGACAGCATCTCAGGCCCTAGGCACGGGCCAGGCGCGGACAGGCGCAGACGGGCTTGCCTTTGGCAAACACACAAACACTGAGGATTGAGTCCTTAAGAAACATTTGACTGTACTAAACAGCAGTGACGGCTGGTAAATTCTAAAAATAGTGGGGTGAAAGGTGAGTTTCGAGTTGTAAACGCGAGCGAGCCAGAACTGAAAGGGAGGTACGGGAAGTGCATTCTCCCATACAGGAAATGTTGAAAAACATGGGCTTAAATGGTATGTTTGGGCCTCGTACTAACAAATTATGCCAGAGTGTGTCTCCCCTGGCCATTTGGTATAAAACAAATGACCAAGGAAGCGACAAACATCTCTGAACTATGCAGCTTTCTTCTATCCATCACTCTATAGGTCAGCTTGAGGAGTTTCTGACCCTGAAGAACAATGGTATCTTATAGGCAGGGAGTCCCTATCAGTGAAGGTTGTATAATTATCTGCCAGCACAGTGATTGTGTTTGATGGTGCTAGTACTGTGCATATTAACGCTCAACAATGTTTTTTTTTTTACCCGGGGTTCTATGTCTGCACAGGATGGCTAATGAGCTTTCATCACAATGGACCCAATAATGCAAGTGTTAGATACTGATGGACAGTCTGCTCTGGAGATTACAGACCGGTCTTTCCTGGACAATGACTCTTTATGCTTTTACTATTTCAGTAACTCACTAAAAGGATCATTTCATGATTTTGGTCACTGGTGGTGTTGCCAGGGCTTTCCAATACATCTGTTTGATTATTTTTTTTTATATATATAAATTAATTAGCCATCAATGTACACCCCTCTTCGTTAACTGTGAGCCCTGCCTAATGTCTCTTTCCAAGAAAGGCTGGCAGAACAGAATCATGGGCCGAGATTTCTTTCCCGGTGCAGCTCCGGGGCAAGGATTTTTGGAAATTCAGACAAATGTCACCCTGCTGTTTTTGCACACCCCTTGCCACAGCAGCATAACCATTTTTAGGCCACTCGTTTAAATATGACACTCTTGTGGTGTTTGGTTGTTGTGCTGTAAGACTGCTTAGCTGCCAATCATCGCCTTAGTGTAGCAGAGCCCTCTGTCACCTGGGTGCTGCTCTTGGCCCCAGTGGGTAAAACTCTAAACAGACGCTGGGAGGAAGGCTGGGCGACTCACAGACACACTTGGGGACCCTTCACTGATTTCTCTGCCTCTCCTGCTCCCTCTTTGCCTCTAGTGTTTCCACTAAATCTACTGG
Source organism: Lissotriton vulgaris (assembly GCF_964263255.1). Taxonomy (NCBI): domain Eukaryota; kingdom Metazoa; phylum Chordata; class Amphibia; order Caudata; family Salamandridae; genus Lissotriton; species Lissotriton vulgaris. The sequence continues at coordinate 927,914,899 of NC_141693.1, read as the reverse complement.
CACTTGTAGTGAAGAACTGGGCCTTTGGGCCTGGCGGCGCAGGGTACGCCTGAAATCTTCGAGTTCACCTGCCTTGTTGCACAGAGACGTACTCTGTTAGCGTAGAAAGACCAAGTTTATTAGCTGCAGCTAAGCACAGTTGTCCAAGAAGTACACCAAGTAGGTTCTCAGGAGACTGCCACTTTACTCCGTGGCTCACAGTCTTTTATAGCAAAAATACATCTGTACAAACATACACCCAATGCACAAAGTTTTAGCCAATCAGAAGAGTTCGAAAACAAGGTGTTGTGCAACCAGAATGCTCTCTGCTTACATGTTGTGTGCTATCCAGCCCCCAGAGTTAATCAATACTGGTACCCATAGTTCAGTGTTGCAATGGCAGGACATGTCTGTATGCTTCAAAAGAAAGGTTGAGAAATGGGAAAACACAGGGAGAGAATAGCGAAGGCCAAAAAGATAAGATAGGCAAGAGAAGAATACTAAAGGCTAACAGATAGTTGATACGGGGATTAGGTAGTACAGACAAGGATTAGTTAGGCCGGCTAGTGTCTGAGATTAGTTTCAAAACAAGGACGGAGGGGTTTTCAACATGTTGCAGTCCAAAAGGGCAGAGATACTTCGTTCATTGAGCAGCCTGTGTAAAGGCAACACAAAATGGCGGCGAAATGTAAGATGGAGTCGAAATTAAAGAACCTCAGTAGCAAGTTCTCTGTCTCCATAACGGAGCTGTATATTCTTATTCTGCCTATTCTTTGTAGAGTTAGAGGGAGCTTGAGCCCATGGTCGCCGGCCTATCCATTCACTGCACTCTCCGTAGGCCAACTAAGGTGTGTCACCCTAACCTCTCACTGCCTGCCCTGTGTCACCCATGTTCCGTTCTTGGGTTGGCGCCCTCAGGGTAGAGGGCCCTTAGGCGAGGCCTCCACCTCCAGACTGCAGCAGGAGTTTTTGATGCTGACCATGGTCATTTGGCAGCGGGTCTAGAGCTGCCGTATTCTGTTCAGTTAGGTGTTTCTTTTTTTAAATAGCACTTTTTATTTTATCTGAAAAGTTTTACAAAGCGCGAACAAGACCCAGATCGGGTATCGGAGCGCTGTACAAAGAGGACAATTAACGTTGCCGTGAGGAGACAGTAAAAGTACAATACTAAAAAGGTAGCATAGGAGGAACCAGGTGAAGGCCCTACTAGACGAGGCTGTGCAGTTTAAATATCTCGACCCGAATGTATTGGAGCACTTTACATAAGCCTCAGTTACATTACGCAAGTTACATACGCAAAGACATATTAATTTCTTTCCAGGCACAAGAGAGATTAAGTGATTTGCCCAGGATCAAAGGATGTAGAGAGGAGGCTGAGACATGAAGCTGGTTCCCAGCTCCAAAGTCGGTAGCTCTAGCCGTAACTCCATACCCTCAGTCTGAATGTCAAATTCATTTCAATTCACTCCAAAAGCAAAAACTCCAGAACGGCACTGGTCTATGAACAAGAAATAAAGCTCAGTGGCACTCTCACCGGGTATACAATGAGTGCTCCTCTGAACGTCTAGTAGCCAGCAGGTGCTCTGCGCTGAGGTAGTTAGAAAATAACATGGCTGCCGGACTCCTCCGCATCTCTTCCCAACATCCAACCTCACTGCCTATCACCATTCACCGCATATAAGAGCCCTGCCCCTTGCTCATACATGCTGCAATGGTGCTCTGCAGTGTTGACTCCGCCCTGGGCCAAAGGTCTAAACGCTCCCAGGCATACATTCCCCACCGCACTTTAGAATGGCCACGCCCCACTATTTACGTAGGCACTCTGGCCTTTTCCTTCAGGGCGAGTGAACCCATCCATCTACATCTTGCTTCAGCACTAAGCAGCCAGCCCTTTATGCAAGATTTGTATGTGTTTTTGCGACCCTTCCCCTCCTCCCAGGAATGGTGAGGCCACGCCCATTTTGCCCATGCATACTAGCCCCCGTTGCTAAAATGGCTTAGGGTCCAAAGCACGATTTGTATATTTCAGCATCAGCTGCAGTGAAATCTAGTAGAACGGTTGATGTGCCCAAGGAATGTCCCATAATCCTCTTGTACCTGCACACGAATAGAAAAGTGAGCCCTGCATTGTTTTGTGAATGAATCTTGCTTTTACAGCACATCCACCAACATAGGCTCTGGCATTGCATGTTGGGGATATGAAGCAACAACACTGGCTCTATTTTCTGAGCCGTGCAGTCTGGAGCGCGTGAGACAATGTGTGTTGCTAAGATACAGCCAGATTCATCAAGGGAAATTGCGCTCGCAATTATTGCATTTGGGATTCATCATCCCAAATGAAAAATTCACTATTACAGATTTCGCATTTTAGCGAGGAATAGCATTTGAGGAATCTCTATTTGAGATTCCTTAATTGCAATTCATGAAACTTTTAAAATGTGCGAATTCGCAATTTCCGGCCGCTATTTACCGCGAAGTCTGACTTCGTGGTAAATAGCGGAAACTTAGAAAAATGCACTTTAGTGCATTTTTCTAAGTGGTATGTTACACACACACATGTCCTTTGGACATGTGTGTGCGCAACATCAGGCTACATTTCCATTTCAGGGTGCTACAGGGTGTCCTTTGGACACCCTTGGCACCCTTAAAATCGCAATCTTATTTGCGATTAGCAAATTGCTAATTGCAAATAAGGAATAACTCCCCATTCATTCCTATGGGCCTTTAGGCCTAGGAATGAATGGGAAGTTATTCCTTATTTGCGATTAGCAATTTGCTAATCGCAAATAAGGAATGTGTAGGAATCGCAATTTATTTTGCGATTCCTACATGAATCCCGTTTTGCAAGTCCTTAATAGCGATTCCTTAATAATCGCTATTAAGGACTCGCAAAACGGGACCATGATGAATCTGGCTGTTAGTGTTTTACGTTGTAGAGACAGAGTGATTTGTTCAAAATCAGGGAGGTGACATCCTGGGGCCATATTATGTACTGGCATTGTTGCGCCCGGTGCACCTTTGAAAAGGTGTACCAGGCGTAAACAATGCCAATGCACCCCATTATGGTTAATGCACTTCCCCCAGGGCAGCCACGAACCCGAGCAGGCCTGGCGGCAGCGCTTTCATGTAAAAACACAGAGCAGCCGCTCTGTATTTTCACAGTGCAGGCGACACCCGCCTGCACTTTCAAAGGGGTATAGAGAACCCTTTGCAGGCGGCTGCAGTCAGTGACTGCACCTGCCTGCAAGGGAGTGTCTGGGGAGTCCGTAGCACCCCCTTTACCTCTGCAGAGCGCTGCTGTCAAGAGGCACACTGACAGTGTGCTACCTTTTAAATTGCGCCCTCTCAGTGCGCTTCCTGAGGGCTTCTTTGACTCTGCGCCCACGTCTGTAATATGGCGCGGACAAAGAACCAAAGGAATTCCATCATTTACATAGGTCACGCCCCTATGCAAATGGAGGGACGCACTCTATTGATAGCGCTGGCGCTTTAAGTGCGCCAGTGCTATCGGTATTGTAGAAGGGGACACAAAAGCGTCTGCGTCCCCTTCTATAATACCAAAGTGCCTTGGGCGCGCAAAGCGGGCGCAAACATCCGTTGCGCCCCGGGGCACTTATTGTAATACAGCCTTTGGTGACTTTGCAATACAAATGGAGGTGAGATTTGTAAATATGTCCTGTGTATCCAGCAGACAAATGCAAAAAGGAGCATTCATTGGGTTTAGAGATTACCTGTTGGGCCAGTGTCCCAAACTTCAGTATATTATTACATGTAAGGGTGCTTGAGGGGGAGTAGGAGAAGAGGTGTTTTTTATGGAGACACCTTTAGGGGGAGGAGTTTAACCAGGTTTTAGGCCTGCCAGTGTCCTTCAAATGGGGTTTAACTGGAGTCTAACAATAGAGTATTTATATTGTCAGGCTCTGTAATGTATTAGTAATATATGCCCTGGGATGCTCTGCATTGTGTGTGTGTGTGTGTATATAATTGAATTGTTGTTTCCTCATTGTTTTCCATCATTTTGTGGCACATTCGCATGATATCACTCAAGATACCAAGAGGCGGTTTGGCCATAGATTTCATATTTGACATAAAACAGCATCTTTTGGCCACACAATGCCAAGGGCCTCAGACGCACGTTCGTTAAGAGTGCAAGTAAAGTCAACAGTTGGTCAAACGTGATTAACTCGGTTAAGAAAAAGCCCCGGGCTTGATTTCACGTTAGCACACACTACTTTGATTCAATTGATTAATTTTGTTCTGTTCCGTGCTCGGGTGTACGCGGCCATTAGGCAGTAAGTTCACATAAAAAATTCCCTTCTGAACATATTTTTAGCCGGTGAGTGGGCCGCGCGCCTCAATGTCCTCCTTTGTGTGAGGGGTGTGCAGAGGAGAAGTGTGGAACCACTGCAGCGTGTCCATCTAGGGTAAAGCTCTGCTCTTATCTGCGGTGTGGTTTGGAAGGCTACCGCGCGGCTATGAATATTGAACAAGGCCCCATTAGTTGTTTGTGATCGCAAAAACCTTGGCTCTGCCATTTCTTTCCACTCCCTATATGGCTGCGGGTCGGAGGCAGGACGCCATTGGTGTTAGACAAACAAAACCAGCGCCTCTTGCTTGTGACGCATGTCAGATGCTTTGGTACATGTTTAACTATGTTCAGTACTTTGCCAAACCTCGACTTCTTAAGGGGCGGCGTATTTAGTGAAGTCTAAATAGAAAGGGCGCGAGGAAATCATGCTGATTTCTTTTACAAGTTAAGCACAATGGGCCAGATTTACTAACATTGTGCGTCGTATTTGTGCCTCTTTTCGCTGCACCCACAATGCAAAATGTTGGTTGGCATTTACTAAGCCACACAATGGCTGCCTGTGTCGCCTTACCTGGCTTGGTAAAGTAAATGTAACGCAATGAAGCGTCTTGTGCTGCGTTGTGTTACATTCTGTCAGGGATGCCTTCTACGGGTGAAGCCTTGGCCTTCCCATGGATCCGCCCATATATTTTGGTGCGTTGCCAGATTTGCGGATACCAGTAAACCTTGGAATGCGTCAAAACGCTGCGCTTTCCCCATTGAGGCGTAACTTGGAGAAATATTTGCATTTCTCTTCATTACTTCCTCTTTCCAGGCCCGGACTGGCCGTTGCAGGCACCGGGCAATCCCCCGGTGCGCCGCAAAGGTGGGGGGTGGTTTAGGGCCTAGGGGGCCGGTTTTGTTACAGGGCCGTTTATGCAGCATAGCTGCAAAAGCGGCCCTGTAACAAAATCGGCCGAAATCCGGCCCGACAAAGAGCTCGATCGCACCCCCAGGGGGCCGGCCCAGCACTTTGCCAGGGCCGGTTTTGGTTCTTAGTCCGGCCCTGCCTCTTTCTATGCGTGATGCATTCCGCATCACGCATAGAAAGAAGGAAATGCTTTTAAGTATTATTTATGTGCAGGAAGGTATCCCTTCATGCTCAAAACCAATCCCCTCCATAACGCAGGCACCCTTCCACTGTGGTGCAAGGGTCCCTGCATTGGCGCTAGGCGTCACACTGTGCACCAGCGCCAGGAGAAAGCAGAAATGCTCCATATCTTTATAAATATGGTGCATCCCTGCTCGCTGCCTTTCATGCAACTCAGCCCATCTTTGTATGAAAGATTAGTAAATATGTACCAGTGTTCTTTGATATTTATTGCTTTGAGCTTTAACTAGTGTGATTGAACCTTCACATCTTCGAAAAGCCCCAATCAGTTACCAGACAGGAACCATTTCAGGAAGTCAAAGACCATAAAATAGAAACAACAAATGCACACCCCATCAGATCCGGTATGGTAAAACATTCAACAATGTTTGTAATTTTGGGAAATATTAGACATTGAATTTACTTCTGTATAAGTTTATGTGAAGTATACAAAAAAGAGATGAGTGGAATACTGGAATAATCTCAGCCTCTGGTAGTTACTTGGACCACATCCCAGTCCATTGTTATTTTGAACACCATGCCACCTCAGATAAGACCCAGCCGTATGCAAATCAGTGTTGACCCTGTTACAATAGGAACAGTGCAGGCCGAACTACCAGGCCCGGCCCTCCTTGAACCGGAAATCAAGCTACCCAAGACCGGTGTCACCCTGCTTGGGGTTCTTCAGTCAGGTGTAGCTTGGTTCAAACTAAGGTGGCATGGCGGGCAAAATACCAATGGGTTGGAAAGCTACCCCAGCTATTGCCAGTTGTTAGACTTTTTGCAAGTATGCTTCCCTTCACCTTTGGTATGATAGGTGTACTTTTATGTGACCAATGAAGACAGTAGTCCTAGCAATGGTCTCTTCAGATAAGGCAAAAATGGACTTTTCAGAAGTGTGTGAGATGTTTCTTAGCACAGCAAAAGCACTCAAAATGTATGATTTTAGCTTAGAAAACATATTGCTTGTGATTTCAAATTTAAGCTTCGTCACTCTTAGTCTTTCATAACAGGTGGCTTTCATTTCTGATTTAGCCAGTGACGGGGCGCCTGAATCAATAAATACCTGTACTGTGGGACACACGCCTACAAACATACAAAAGGTGAGGGGAAAAACAGGCCTCACTATGGGGGAAAAGTATGCAAGAACTGGCTTGAAATAAACTGCTGGTATTCCCATTTCCCAGGGGCTTGCATGCAATTTCTGGCATTCCAGCATCCTAGAAGTAGTGAGAACTCACATGTTGGTTCCTTTGGGTGTGGCAATATCCACGGGGGAATCCCATATAATTTATAACCGTGGTCACAGCCTTACAAACTTCATAACGTTTTTGATGAACTTTACACATGATCTCTAAATGATGCTTCCATATTGGTAGTGGGTTCCGCCATCTTTGAGCCAGTGATATGTGTATATTCTGCGGGACTCTTTGCAACTCTTTGATTGCCACATTTTGCACCTATTTCAGTCTTCGTTGATAATTTGGAAGGTGCTAATAGAAACCATTGACACAATGCATTGGAAGCCACCCAATACAGAATGCAAAAAATTGAAATAATCCCTTCAATGTTTATATTGTTGGGGAAAGTTTGATTATACCCCTAAAAAAAAAACTAGAACAAAGCCTTCATCCAGAAGCCCAGCCTGTTCACATTTGAGTCCGTACATACGCTAATCGAACATGCCAGTAAATCGTTAGCCGATACCGCCTCTTATTTTTTTACTTTTTTGACTAATAAATAAATAAAGGAATGTTGGAGGACAGGTATCTTGCTCTGCTTCCCACTTGTAGATTGGATGTTCATAGACACATGGACTTGTGGGAGCCCACCCGGATCCGATAAAGGTGGAGGCAGTGCAGGGCCCTATAGAACCTCAACATTTAGCTGCCATACTCATGTTTGGAATATTAGATGCTCATGCTGCCTTCTTTGAATAAGGAAGCATTTCATCTTATTCTTAACACTGACCTGGGAAAGCGTTTTTTGGGAGGTAGACCTAAAAGGCTCATGTTTGTTGCCCACATCCGGCCGAAGACTGTCCAGGACTCCTATTAACACTAATTCAGACCAAGGATCTAAGATGAATTTTTTTTTTAAGTAGTCTTATAATTGTTATTTTATTATCTTTTTTGTGTTTTTGCTCTGTATTGCAACTTTTATACCAGCCTAAATTCAAGGGCATTGTTTAAAGTTTGGTGGACAGGTTGGTTTGTCACAAACGTGACAAATATTCTGTCCACCTTATTACAAGTGCTTTATGTCCTATGGCATTTGTAGTAAGGCGGATGGAACATCTGTCACATTTGTGTTGTAATACACATTCTCCAAACTCCAAACCAGGCCTGAGGTTTTACAATGTCAGTTTTATTTTAGCTGATGCTTGATCTAGATTCATTAAATGTTACAGGATCTATTCTTGAAATAATTGAGTTAATCGGAAAATTGCGGTAGAGAATTTTTCTTCTAGTGGTGCAGGGTATTCTGACGTACCAAGCTTGCTTTTTACAGTCCGCTCGTGCTTGAAGGTCAGTGCACACATCCTGCAGCAGCGTTCTTAATTCCTGAATATCTTATGGTTCAGAGATACCCAGTAGGTATAATTTCGAGATTTTTATTGAACAATTGGATGCTAGAGTGTTTAAATATATAAGAGAAAAGAAGTCTGAGATAAGTGATGGTGGGAACAGCAATGACAAGTAGGACTTAATGTAACAATAGCCATAATGTGATGTAAGTAGAGATATAATCACCCCTTCCCTTACTTCCCCTAGATCTTTTGTTGCCCACTTCCTATACGTTCTCTAATAGAGGAGTTATATGCAGCAGAAAGCGCAGTTGTTTGCCATATGAATGCATTTTTGTGCACTAAGGAGGCGCCAAATGACAAAAGAAACAAGCATTGGCAAAGTCAATATGCCTTGCTTATGTGATAACGGTTGGGTTTTTCAATATTTGTTTTTTGCGATGTTGAACAGCAGAACAGCTGCTCTGCATCATGGCTGAAAGTTTTAAGTTTAAAAAAAGCGCAATGACGCAGTCAATGCTGGCCGTGTCATAATGTCATACCACTTTTTTTTTTAACTTTCTACGCTGCTGCACAGCATGTCAAAAAAACCTTGACAAAGACAAATACTTCTACATGTTGCACAGCAGCACAGCTGTTGTGCAACATGGTTAATAGTAAAAAAGCCCTATGACATGGATAGCAATGACCACATCATAGCAAGTTTTTTGTTTGTTTTACTTTTAGCAATGCTGCACACCAGCCACACTGCTGTACAACATGGATAAACAAAGACATTGACAAAGCCAAAGAATCTTGCATATGTAAGACCTAATGGTTTTTGCCAGGGCTTGTTATGAGAAGGCTTGCAGAGTTCCTATCGCTGAACAGGAGCTAAAATAGCTCAGATTAGTCTTCTATATTAGTGGTTGCATGCCTCACACCTTCCCAACTGGAGAAACAAAAGCTAGACAACAATATACATCACATTATAACAGAAAAGCTGTAAAAAAGAAATGACATAATATACTTCATCAAGTGACAACAGCCTCAAAGCGTTCCTGGCTGGCTGTATGTGTAGGTGCACAAAATCCCAGAGTGTAAACTTCAAAAGAGGGGGTGCGGACCGAAAAGAGAGATGCAAATGCACCCTCAGTTGCAGTGTTCTGTAATGAATAAATGAGAGAGGTACAGACGGGTGGCTGAGGCTTTGGTCTCAAAAGTACCAAGAAAATGAAAGCATAAACAATGTACACCTAAAGAATTAGAAAAACCACAATGTCCCCAAAGCTGTGTTTTAAAAATCCATATGGATTCAGAAATTAAGATGCCATCTTACAACTCCTGCTCTGCTACACTCTTATTTAACTAGGCAATGGTGAAGTGGAATGGAATGGGGTACTTATAAAGCACAACTGTCGCTCCAGAAGGAGCCTCCTGGTGCTGTACGGATAGTGGCACGCCCAGACCCTGATCGTGAGACCTAGGAACCTAGATAAGGGCATTACAAAGTTCATCTGAAGCACCAAAGATCCAGGTTTTTAGGGCCTTCCTAAACTGCATTTCTGTCTCTAGTGATCTCAATTTGCTTGGCATGAGATTCCAAGCTCTTGCTCCTAACACTACTGCAGATTTCCCTCCCCGCGTTTTAAGTCGGAAACCAGGCAATTTGAGGAGGTTTGCCGATGAGGATCTAAGTGTCCTTGTTGTAGTATGTGGTGTAAATCTTGCTGAAAGATATACTGGACCCAGTTGGCGAGCTGCTCTGAAGGTGGTGACAAGAAACTTGAATAAAATTCTCTTATGTAGCGGAAGCCAATGAAGAGATTTCAAAGCAGCTGAGGGGGAGGCCCTACGAGGAAGTTTCAGTACCAGGCGGGCTGCTGCGTGCTGAACTACCTGTAGCCTCTTCAGGGTAGATTTGCTAGTACCCGTCAGGAGGCTATTACAATAGTCCAGACGTGAGAGTATCAATGCCACATGACTGTTTTCCTGGCCGAGAGGGGGATGAGATTGAAGAATTTCTTTGGAGTTTTAATTCAACCAAAACAGGTCCCAGCCACTTTAAGTGCATGCGGCTTAAAAGAAAGGGAGGTATCAAATAAAACTCCCAAATTTCTTGCCATTTCCACAGTGGAGGGGGGCTGGTGCCTCCTCTGGCCACCAGGCTTTTGGTTGAAAGGGGTTATCTTTTCCTATCAGCAGGATCTCTGTCTTATTGTGTTGCAACGTAGATGGTTGCTTTTCATCCATAGGATGACCTCCTTAAGGCAGAGTTTGATAGTTTCTTCTACATATGTGGAATTGTGATCCAGGGACAGGATCAACTGTGCGTCATCTGCATAGGATGTAATCTCAATCCCAAATGATGAAATGAGGGAAATGAGCATGGACATACATATATTGAACAGGAGTGGGCTACGTAAGGAGCCCTGTGGCACTCCTGTTGTAATGGAGCGTTCAGGGGATAGAAAGGGACTGAGGGAAACCGCTTGCCTCCGATTGGTCAGGAAAGACTTGATCCAGGCCAGGCCAGTATTGGATATGCCGGAAGATATTAATCTGTCCAAAAGTATGACATGAGACATGGTATCAAAGTCGGCAGACAAATCAAGCAAGATCAGTACTGCCATCCTGCCACTATCTGGAATACATTTTAGATTGTCTGTTATCTTAAGGAGGGCGGATTCTGTGGAATGTTTGGTGCGAAAACCTGACTGGTGTGGGTGAAAGGTCTGAGAGTTTTCACAAAAGTTTGAAAGCTCCTTATAGACCATTCTTTCAGTGATTTTGCCCAGAATTGGCAACAAGGATATCAGGTGGAGGTTAGAGAGGTTGGATGAATCCACATTTTGTTTTTTCTTTAATGGTTTTACTAAAGCGAGCTTCCACTCGTCAGACATCTTACCGGATTCTAGAAAAAGAGTTCACAATATGGTTAATTACTGGATTAACCATATCCATAATTTGGTATAATATCACAGGGGGGCACACATCCAGTAGTGAGCCTGATTTACAGGCTATGATTGCGGCTTGTGTGGCCGAGAATGCGACGGGTTGAAAGGTGTGCATGGAGGGCCTATTATATGTATAGTCCACTTCCTGATCATTAACAGGATCTTGTGGAATAGGTGTTACAAAATCCTTTTGGATGTTTTTAACCTTGACCTCAAAGAATATGGCTATATCGTTGCAAAGTGTCTGGGAGGGGGGGATTTCAGAATGTAGCACTCTGGGGTCAATGAAGGATTTTATGATTGAGAATATCTCTTTTTGATTGTGCTTGGCAAGGGATATTTTGTTAGAAAAATAGTCTTTTTTGACAATTTAATAGCAGTATGATGTTCTTTCCTGTATGTTTTAAAAGCATGCAGATCTGCTAAATCATAACCCCTTCTCCACCTATGTTCTAGTTGCAAGATCTTTTGTAAACCAAGGGTCATTATGCGATTTTGCTTTACTACTTCTAATGGAGTGTTTAAACAGAATTAATTAATCACTTATAGCCGACACCTATGTGTGAAAGTGAGAGGAGTCCTCTGTAGGATCACCAGTTAAGACTGGCTTACTTTCTTGGGCAAGTTTGGGCAATCTGGGGTTGGAGGCTACCAGATGCCACTTACGTCTAGGCAGCGATATAGTGGATTTCTTAGCTGCTAATGCAGTATTACGCACTGAAATGGTCAGGGGGATAAAGCTATGGTCTGACCAGGCCTGGGGAGTGGGAGTGTCTGCAAGGAGTAGAGAAAAGTTGGAGCAGACTCCATCCAACATATGCCCTGCCCGGTGTGTTGTGCCCTAACTAGTTGACTTTGGCTCAGGGATTACTTATTTCCAGAAAGGTGGCCGCCCCTGGGTCCACCTTTCTTAAAATCTCCAAGCATGGTGAAATTAGCGTATTTTAGCAGGGCGTGAATAAGTATTTCACCTAAGGAGTTGAGAACGGTGCTCCTATTACCGGGAGGGCTCCAGAGAACGAGCGGAAGCCATTTATCGCGCAGCAGAAGCCGAGGCTTTCTGCCCCATTAATGGTATGCAGGTCAAAATCTTTCCATTGTAGTGAATCCCTATGGATAATGGCCAACCCTCCTCCTCTGACAACTTCTCTGTCTTTCCTGCAGATCGAGTAGTTGGGGGGCAGGCAATCACAATATCTGGATTGCAGCCTTCCTTTAATCAGGTTTCTGTAATACATAGGAAATCCAATTCCTGTTCTATATTTAGCTCTCTGATATCAAGTGAATGTTTGACTAATGAACATGCATTAATTAATCCCCCTTTTATTAAAATCTGACGATGGGCGCCATAATTTCCAGCCGATGTGTGTTTTACTCCATTAAAAGGTAACTTAGCTCGGCATCCCAAGCAGGAAACGGGGCCTCTGATTTTATCTACTTCCATTTGGTGTCTACACTTCCTATTAGTGTTTAGCTTTATTAATAAGGTCGACAAAAATGAGGCAGCTAAGTTAAAACTGGCAGCATGACTGGTACTGGTCGCTGTCCAGGCGAGGACGGGTGCAGTCGGGCTTGCCTTTGGCACGCCTTCATCGCGCCCGACAGCCAGCCGGAAGTGGGGGTGGTCTAAGTGGGTCGGAGGCTTAGCCTATAGCGTTTTTCCGTACCATCGGCACATAACATCCACGATAGACCGGAAATGCAGGTATGTGCAAATACACTTTGTGAAGATAGATTAACAGCTTTAAAAATCTCAAACACTAATTTTAAAATTCCCAAACAGTGATAAAATTCCCGGACCTGAGTGCAATAATAATATTTAAAAGTTTTTCACCGAGGAACCCTCTCCCTGTAGAGCAGACGTCTATCCACTGGATGGTGATTGGCACCGGCCTTTTTAACTCAAATATTTGTAAAATTTCCTCACACATACATACTTATTTTTAGGCCTCGCCTGAGAGAGTGCATGCACTGTCACCTGCGAGATCGTCTGCTACTTAAAAAACGAACTAGAAAAGACCTTAGAGGTCACCCATTGTTAACCACTGTTGGCCTTCATCAGTACTTTTATATGGCAACTCCTGTTTGGTCAGTGCATACGAGTTTCACTTTCTCTTCATTTGATTTTCCCTTCCGTGGAGCACGGACCAAGTACTGATCACTTGATATCTTTGATTATTGTCCTTCTGCTGCTGCTCACACTGGGATTGAGGTGCTTTTTTCCTTCTTCTCCCCTTCCCTCAACCAGCTTGGTTTCCCCTGTTCCCCCCTCCCACCGGCATCATTGCGTGCCCGTCGTTGATGCTTCATCCACCCCTAGTCCAAGCTGTGAAACGGGTGAGATTCCAAACATCGTTGTGTATGTTAGCAGACATGTCCGAATGTATTCATTTGACTATTAACACCACTGAAAGTATGAATTGTCCTGCTACCAATGGGTTTGTGCCATTGGCTTTGTGAGTCGAACTGCAATTGTTAAACAAATGTGTGTCTAGCTATCTCTTTGTGCAGCGAGTTATTCAGGTGGATGGCTAAAACATGTGTTCACAGTGCAGCTATTTTGTCATACTGAGAACTGGTGAGTCAGGCGTATAAAATCTGTACCAGTGGTCTAACATTTCATATGCTTGCATTTCATTGTTGTACTAAATATATATCTGTTGACCAGAGGTTTGTAATTGTGGGCACTGAGTGTGAGAAGGGCAGATCTCCCAAAAGCCCATATTTAGGAGGGCTATTCTCTGTATTGCATGGGTTAGGTTATACAGGCTCTTCAGAATGATGGGGTATTGAGCCATGTTTTAAAAAGACAGCAGCTTTAGATATGTCTTACAGTAATAATATTTTTCAATACAGTGTTCATTCGTGTACCCATCTAGAACCATTCTGCGTCCGCCTTTGTGCAGCCACAGCAAGTTCTGCATAAATATTATTTTGCTGCACATGACACGCAATCCGCCCGCTGCTTCACAGCTGCAGATTGTTAATAAAAAAAACTTCCAGCCCCAACAGTTCTCAAAACTGTTGAAACGTGTACAAGATGCATAGTGCGGAAGACACTGTATAAAATATAACTTGTCACTGAAATTTTGATGATTTTCATTAGCCATTGCACTGAGAGAGATGTGAATGTTGACTAAACAGTGTAAAGATCCCCTTTAGATGGAAGGGGGGTTGGAAGCAGGAAACAAAATTCAGGAATAAGGGGGAAGGGTAGCAAGAAACAAACCCGAAAACATTTAGACTACAGCAGCAGGATAGAACAAGCATTGGCAAAGCCAATAGGTCTCGCCTATGCAGGATCTATTGGCTTTACCAGTATGTTTTAGCCATGTTGCACACCAGCGTGACTGCTGTTCGGCATGGCTACAAGCTAGTGGCATAAAGGACAGTGGTGTGAAGTGGAGTGTCATAAAGCAGAGTGTCATGGAGTTGAGTGGAGTGTTATGGAATGGAGGGGTGTGGAGCAGTGTAGAGTAGAGTTGAGAAGGGTGGAGTGTCATGGAGTGAAATGGTGTGGATTGGCATTGAATGTTGTGGAGAGTGGAGAGTGTCGTAGATTGGAAGGGTGTAGACTGAAGTAGAGTGTCGTAGAGTTGAGTGGCATAGAGTGAAATAGAGTGTCAGATTGGAGTAAGTGAAGTGGCATAGATTGTCGTGGAGTGGTGTAGAGCAGAGTAGAGTGGCATAGAGGGTGTTGAGGAGAGTTTTGTAGAGTAGAGTGGCATAGAGCAGAATCAATTGTCATAGTGTGGAGTGGCATAGAGTGTAGTAGTGTATTAGAGTGGATTACAATAGAGTGTCAGAGTGGAGTAATGTGTTGTAGAATAGAGTGTAGTAAAGTGGCATGGAGTGGCATAGAGAGAGTTGCGTAGAGTGTACAGAGTGGAGTAGTGTCATACAGTGGAGTGAAGTGTTGTGGATTAGAGTGGCATAGAGTGGAGTAGATTGTCATATAGTGGATTTGAGTTTAATGGAGTAGACCATCATAGAGTGGACTGTCAACAAGTGGAGTGTCGTAGAGTGGCCTAAAGTGGAGTGGCGTAAAGTACAGTGGTGCAGAGTTGATTGCCGTCGAGTGCAGTGGTGCATTGGTTTTAAGTAAAGTGGTGTACAGTGCATTGGCATGGAGTGCAGTGACATAGGGTAGAGTGGCATAGAGAAGTGCAAAGTGGTGTGTAGAGTGTAGTGGTGTAGAGTTGAGTGTTGCAGAGTAGAGTGCTGTTCCATAGAGTGCAGTGGTGTAGAGTCACATAGAGTTCAGTGGCAGAGAGTGCAGTCTTGCAGAGTAGAATAGTGTAGAGTGCATTGACATAAAGTGCATTGGCATAGAGTGCAGTCTTGCAGAGTAGAATAGTGTAGATTGCATTGGCATAAAGTGCATTAGCATAGAGTGCAGTGGCATAGAATAGAGTATTGCAGAATAGAGTGCTGTAGAGGGCAGAGGCAAACAGTACATTGGTCCAGAGTACAATATCCTGATGTAGATTGCAGTGACGTAGGTCGCATGGTGTAGAGTGTTTTAATGTGCCGTGGCATAGAGTGTAGTGGCGTACAGTAGAGCATTGCAGTTTAGAGTATAGTGGCATTGTGTGTAGAGTTGTTGCTCAGAGTGCAGTGGCATAGAGTGCATTTGTTCTGAGTAAAGTGGTATTGAGTACATTGGCATAGAGTGAAGTGGTTTAAAGAAGAGTGGTGCAGAGTAGAGTGGCGTAGATTGGCACAGATTAGATTGCAAGGGCATGGAGTGGTGTAGAGTGCAGTGGCATAGAGTGCAGTGGCATAGAGTAGATTATTTCAGAGTGGAGTGAAGTGGCGTGGAGTGGTGCAGGGTGGAGTGGATTGGCATAGAGTAGTGGTGTAGAGTGCACTGGCGTAGAGTAGAGTGGAGTGGTGCAGAGTAGTGTGGAGAGGCCTAGGCTGGAGTGGTGTAGAGTGCAGTGGCAATGGGTGCAGTGGAGCATAGTAGAGTAGAGTGCATTGGCATCGAGTGGAGTTATGCAGAGTAGAGTAGAGAGGTGTAAAGTGAAGTGGCGTAGAGTGTCATAGAGTGCAGTAGTTCACAGTAGGTTAGATTGGCGTAGAGTGGAGTGCCATAGAGTGCAATGCCGTAGTGTGAAGTGGCATAGAGTGTAGTGGCATAGAGTGCTCGTAGCATTACCTGCACTTGGCTTTTCCTGAGACTGAGTTGTTTGCTCCATTACCTGCTGTCCCTTGAGGCGAGGGAGTGGGAACGCTCTTCGACTGCGTGTGAGGCTGTAGTTACAGGGGCCGGGACTGCGAGACCCAGGAAGCAGCGCAGGATCACCGGAGCGCACCTGGAGTCTCTTCCCGCCCCTGCTTCGCCCTGATTGGCTGCCTGCCTAGCCTTGCCTCGCTCTGATTGGCTGCCTACTTCAACAACTGCTCGCGGCCCCCGCTTCGCGGGAGCCGCTCGTAGCATTACCTGCACTTGGCTTTTCCTGAGACTGAGTTGTTTGCTCCATTGCCTGCTGTCCCTTGAGGCGAGGGAGTGGGAACGCTCTTCGACTGCGTGTGAGGCTGTAGTTACAGGGGCCGGGACTGCGAGACCCAGGAAGCAGCGCAGGATCACCGGAGCGCACCTGGAGTCTCTTCCCGCCCCATGCTCCGCCTATAATTACGCCCCCCCGACGCTTAGCGGGACGCCGGGCTAAGCCCGGGCAAAGGGCGGGCCGTCTGTGGCCGTCCGGGGACGCCCGAGGACGGGACGGGCCACACCACTTTCATCTAGCCCAAGAGATCTGAAAACATTCGAAAAAGTAAAGATTCCAACGCAATGCTTACTTGGTGAGTCAGAATTCCAATACATGTCCACGGTTAGGGGTTGGTTTTAACTGAGGAACTCACCCAGCCATAACTTGATACTCACTTGAAAACAAATACTCAACCTATATTAAACATCTCTACCCCAGATACTGAAACAAATACATAATAATAATATAAAATCAGCTGTGACTAATCAAATTAACTAACAAGTTGACCTCTGGCCCCAACATGAGAGCATTAAAAAAACTACGCTCACGAACAATCTATATGAGGCGCATGGGGACCGACGTAGCCGTCAGAAAATCCACAGATAAATCATTGAAACCTGGACAACTCTCATATACTCCAGCTATAAACAAATATTTTTCTACCCTCACAACGAAAAAGCATTCATCTCCTTGCATACCGGAAGATCATAATAGGCTAGATCTGTCAATAAGCAAGGTAGAACATGATTTGTTACTTTCCTCCGAACAGAGATTTCATAAACAAGGATCTACAATAATAGAAAGTAACTTGGCAAAGATTTCTTTTTCTGAAGAAAATCAAAAAATGCTCCTAGATACGTCTCAAATCAAATCTATAACACCTATAAAACATGAGGACAGTGAATTATTACTGGAGGTATCTGTCAGTAATTCCACGAAGACAGAACAAGAAAAATCAGAAATACTGTCAAGACAAAAACAGCCGTTAACCAGTTCACCAGAAAAATCACCTAACCTCTACTCCAATCATGCTAACCTCATTGACCCCAATTTCACAAATTTAAACTCTGTAAACACTGTTTCTCCCTTGTCAAAAGCACTCTTTTCATTGCAGGAAATCCTGGAATCAGTACTTACCCATCTTGGCCAAATCTTAGCTAACTCTGACGACACTCTAGACGTGCAAATAGGAATACTTAAATTCCTGGTTGAAGAAAAAAAGAAAAAAGACTCAATCAAAGTTACACCAAAAAAATATGAAACAGTCAAAATGTCTCAAAGTGAAGATTGCCAAAAAAATGGAACAAAGATTCCAAAACAACAGGAAGCAAGCTCTCAAACGACTGATGTGGTAATAATTGAGACTAAAACTAAGGAATTAAGAAATAAGAAAAAATCTCCTGCCATTTATTCACTCAAAAAATTGTTTAGAGAAGATCCGGAAAATGCCTCCGAAAGCAATACTAAGCACTATCCCATTTTTTCTAATAAAGCAACTAACATCAACTCAGATCTGATAGCTCGGGATAATAAAATAGAGTCATCGGGAGTTATTGCCGAACAGGAACCTAGTCAGCCAGAAAAGACAGAAAAATGTAATGACTGGGAAAAAGCAAGGGGGAAGAAAAGGAGAAGAAAGCCCTTGAGAAGGATACAGAAGAAAAAAGGGAACAAACTTAAATTCCAAAAATCCACTTTCATAAACTCGGTGAACTCTCCGGCAACCCAAAAAACACCGCTGGTGAAACCCCTGAATCCAAAAGCAGAAGAATACTGTCCACCGACAATAAATAGTACAATAGAGCGAAAATCCATGGACTCAAATGAATTACATGACAAGAAATTCCAACAGTGGGAAGGAATTCCATCAAAACATATAATAATCGAGGAACTCTTTCCCACAGATAAGATGCCGTTCAACCGTGGTAGAATAATCAATCTTCTACAAGAAATTCCATCCTTGAACTCTCTTACAAGCAAAGAAATTGACCTAGTACTCTTTCCAAAAAAAGAAAATGATAAACTAGTACAGGTATCTTTTTTTTCTCCAGTCCTTCCTGGAATAATAATTAGAGAGAAGGAAATTCTACACAAGAATGGCTACGATGTAATTTCAGTATACGACCCCAAATCCAACATGCAAAATAAAGGTACATCAGGACAATCTTATAGAAGAAATGATAATTGCAGCTCAAAATGGGGAGAATCCGAATTACATATTACGAGGAAAGACACACTTAAAATACAAGTTAAGCATGGTGAAAGGACAGTATGGTCCCGGGATCTGGGACTAAGCAACACTGAGAACTCTATAAAATCCTGGGCATGGCTACCAGAGACATTAAACAGCAAAAAAATGGATAAACTACAACAACACCAGGTTTAGCAAAGGTTTGACGCTACTGACTTGGAATCTGGCTGGGAAAACTACCATAAAAATGAAAAATGCAATTAAAGATCTCCCGGATATCATTGCCCTCCAGGAAACATGGTCGACTGCTCCTTTTATACAAAAGGGCTACTATGTATATGAAACCCTGGCAAAAAAATCTAAAAGGGGACACGCCAAGGGAGGTCTGGCAATTTTATTGAAAGAAGAATACTCCTGGTCGCATGAAATAATTGACACAAACACAGATAATCTACAATGCATCAAGGTATCATTCAAAACTCAATCATCAACTACTCAAGAAAAAATACTACTTTTCAACATCTACGCGCCCCCCAGTAATAATTGTGATTTGGTGTTCAACTACCTAATGGAAATCATTACTCACATCATTGAAGATCAACTTTATATGCCATATATTATAATGGGAGACTTAAATGCTAAAATTTCAAACAGCGAAATTAAGAAATGGGCCCTTCTATTCAAAGAGGAATCTCTGGAAACATCACTCCCAGAACTTCCTAAAGGAGTAAAATCAGATAAGAGGGGTCGCGCATTATTATCATTTCTTCCCAGTATAAATGGGATAATACTTAATGGCAACACCAACGGAGACAAACCGGCGTCATACACAAGGCAGGGAAATGGATCTCCGTCTATTCTTGATTATTTTATATGTGGGATGGAAGAAAAAGAACAAATCACTGAACTTTCAATTAAATTTAACGAGGAAAGTGACCATGCTCTTTTGTATCTAACAACTCTCTGGAATGCACAGCTCTCTTTTCAGAACCAGCCAATATTCCAAAAATCCCAAATGGAAGTAAATACAATGAGGCGTCGCATCTACTGGGGGACAGAAAATCTGGATTACTTGAGATTTTTAATCTCTAATACTCATCTGTTGAAAACCACATACTCAAACGATCCTATAACGAACTTTGAACAAATAATCCATAAGCTCAAGCATGCTTTACAAAGTAAGATAGAACACAACAGATCAGTAAAAAGTAACTGCAGCAGAAAGAATAAAAACTGGAACCAACCAATCGCAAAACAACTTAATAGGTTGATTCGAGCCCAGTATTTGAGTTTCTCGTCTGTAAATAAAACGGAAATTAATAGACTAAAGAACCAAATACGACGAGAAAAAACCAAACAGAAAAAACTAAAGCAAGACGCCAACTGGATTGATATCCAACAAGCAGTCAAGCAATACAATCAGCGCAAATATTGGTCCTTGATTGCGAAAATGACTGGCACTAAAAAGAAGCTGGAAGCAACTCCCGTCTCAGAGGATGATTGGGACATATACATCAGCGAGCTATATAAACTGAATAAGACCACTAAGATAGGAGAGGCTGACGAACGAACTATGGAATTGAATGATACTAAAATCAACAAGACTTCGGCAGTGTCTATCTCCATAAACATCAAAAAGGCAAGAAGCACGGGTGCATCTGGCCCCGATCAGATTCCAATTAAGGTCTATCAAGCCGATCACAAAAAGTGGGGACTGTTGCTCTCGCCACTATTTAACTATATATTTGATTCCGGCCAAATTCCAAACTCCTGGAAGGGTAGTATAATAATCCCGATTTACAAAAAAGGAAAAAGAAGTATACCAGGAAACTATAGACAAATAGCCCTCATGTACGCTGCTGGGAAGATTTTTGCAGCAGAAATTCTGGACAGGCTAAAAACTTGGGCTTTTACGTCGGGTCTTATTCCTATGTTTCAGTCTGGATTTCGTCCGAACCATTCAGTCACAGACAATGTAGCAATCTTCCAGACAATTTTAGATAAATACGTATCAGGGAAAAAACAATCCATATATGCAGCGTTCATCGACTACTCGACGGCCTTTGACCGTGTGGATAGACCGACCTTGTGGACTAAATTAAGAAAGATGGGCATTCCGGAAACATTACTACAACTAATAGTGAATTTGCATAGTAATACCTGGTGCCGTGTTCAAATGGGGAGAGATAAGGGTCTGTCGAAGATAATATGGACATCTAACGGTTTAAAGCAAGGGTGCCTTTTGGCTCCAATCTTATTTTCTCTTTATTTAAGTGACTTACCATCCCAATTACAGCAGGGGATAAGCACACCTCCAAAGATAGCCACTCAGTGCATTTACTCCCTGCTGTATGCGGACGATATAGTTATGTTTGACCTAACACCTTTCGGGCTTCAAAGTCTCCTAGATATTTTATACCACTATTCTAGGAAAAACTATTTAATCCCGAATACAAACAAAACTAAAGTGGTTGCATTTTCAAAGAAATAGAAAATTGTGAGGTACGAATGGAAGCTGGGAAGTGAGAAACTAGAGCAGGTAAAGGAATATACATATCTCGGCAGAATTTTCTCACACAATATGAGTAACATCAAGCAAATTAATCATCTAAAGAGGAAATGCGAGCTACATGCTGGGGCCCTGTCACGCCTATATACGGCTACTGGAAATAGACATTTCTCTGCACTAATCCAGGTTTACAGAGCCAAGATACCACCAGTTCTGTCATACGCCTCAGAATATATCCCTCTAAAACAATGGACCTACATGGACCTAAATGAAGGCAAAATATTAAAGAAACTTCTGAAAGTTTCTACATCTACACCAGTACAGGCGTTGAGACTGGAATGTACCATCACAAGTGCATACGCCACAGCGGTAGCAAGTATCATCAGGTGGGCTCACAACCTTCTCCATTCAAAAGATGGCACCTTACGAAGTTTGCTTAAAGTTGAGACATTTAATAACGACTCCACCCATCTTATCTTTTCTAAAAATATGAGAGAGGCTTTTCAGTTTGCAAAAATCAGTTTGGAAATTCTGGCAACATGGTCACCAGCACAACTCAAACTTTTCCTAAAAAACTTTACCCCCAAACTGAGTTACGAGCTTGACCATTTACATTGTAAAAAATTATCTGTGTACAAGACCTATGCAGATTCCCAGGAATACAAGCAAAAACAGCCGTATCTAGAATATACTCTTGTACATGGCGCAAGGCGAGCAATCATGATGCTGCGTTTGGGTATACTTCCTGTATTAACCTTTAGTTCTCCCTGGAGATCAGATAATGTTGAGCTATGCACTCTTTGTCAGGGGGGCAAACAGAATTTAGAACACCTTCTTTTTATATGTCCAAACATCAAAATTGTTAATGTGTCTTGAGTCCATTTATCGGTCCTGTAGGATTGCTAACACAAAAGATTTCTTATCACTATGTAAAAACCCACCTAATGAATATGTTTGCTACAGAATTTTTAAGTTTTTGAAAATTTCATTGAATATGTATTAATTTTTCTTTTATGGAATGTAAATGTATATATTTTTTATTAATTTTGTGGTCCTCAAAAGAGTACCGTTACAAAAATAAAATCTTTTGACTTGACTTGCATAGAGTGCATTGGCATAGAGTGGCATAGAGCAGAGTTGTGCAGAGTAGAGTGGCATAGTGGTCAGTGGGGGAGAGTGCACTGTTCTAGAGTAGAGTGCATTGGTGTCACTTACTATGGCATAGAGTAAAGTGGCAGAGAATAAAATGGGTTGAGTCCAGTGACATAGAGTGCAATTGTGTAGAGTGCAGTGGCGTAGAGTGTAGTGGCATAGAGTAGAGTGTTGCAGAATAGAGTGGCGTAGTGTGCAGTGGAATAGAGTTCATTGGTTTTGAATAAAGTGGTGTAGAGTGCATTGGCGTAGACTGCAGTGGTGTAGAGTGCCATGACATAAAATAGAGTGGTGAAGAGTAGAGTGGAGTGGTGCAAGTTAGATTGCTACAGCATAGAGTGAAATAGTGCAGAGTGGAGAAGAGTGCCATAGATTGCAGTGGCATAGAGTAGATTATTTCAGAGTAGAGTGAAGTGGCATAGAGTGCAGTGTCATAGAGTGCAGTGGTGCAGAGGGGATTGGCATAGAGTGCAGTGGCACAGAATAGCGTGGAGTAAAGTTCAGTGGCAGAGAGTGTAGTGTTGCAGAGTAGAGAGGCGTGGCATAGAGTAGAATGGTGCAGGGTAAGTGCAGTGGTGTAGAGTGCATTGGCATAGAGTGGCGTAGAGTAGAGTACAGTAGAGTGTCTTAGAGTCCAGTGGCAGAGAGTGCAGTGTTGCAGATTAGACTGTCGAAGAGCCCAGTGGTGTATAGTAGAGTTGTGTAAAGTGCATTGGCAAGTGGTGCAGGGTAGAGCGGCATGGCATAAAGTAGAATGGTGTAGGGTAAGTGCTGTGGTGTCGAGTGCCTCAGTGTATTGGCCGACAGACCGGGTCGGCGGAACCCCAGCGTGACGAAAACAGCCTGCGGGACGAAGGCGTTGCATCAGCCAGCCCCCTACAGAGGCGGCCCTGCACTGTAAGACGGCATCGCTTCCACCCGCTATTTATTGAAAAAAACGACTTAACAGAGCACGATTGGAACCCCCGTCTAGGAACGGTTACCCAACCCTTGAAAGGCTCGTAGATGCCCTATAGAATTGTGCACCTCTGCGCCCTCTGAAAATTGAAAAGAAAAAACCTCACCACTATGAGCCAGCATCCCCGGCTCTATTGGTGTCAACCACTGTCTAGAACCCAGATGATCACCTAAACATAAGGGGGGAATAAAAGCATAACGCTAAGGAGCCGACCTATACTGGATCTGAACTACCTGTAGCCTGTCCCTTGAAATACCAGCAGCATCGGCGCCCCTGCATCCTAATGACGCCATCTGATGCCTGATATACTTGAATAACAGAACTTAATGCGCAATCAGAGTTTTATCCCTGTGCCCGTCCCAGTATACTGCCCCTTGCCCTGATGAAGGTGCGGCCTAACTGGCCTGTCACCGAAACGCGCGTCGGCGTATGTCTCCAGGAATACGGTCATTGTCCTTATTACATCAGGACCCGTAGCTAAAACCATCTATCCGGACTAACATCCCGATTTATACAACACATTAACCACTCATGTGCTGTATTCGCAAGGAATAGAAGAATGAATGATAGAATGAATGGTGTATGGTATTAGATGAGAAAGAGTGAGTAGGGATTGAAGTGAATGATACTGTG
Source organism: Lissotriton vulgaris (assembly GCF_964263255.1). Lineage (NCBI taxonomy): Eukaryota > Metazoa > Chordata > Amphibia > Caudata > Salamandridae > Lissotriton > Lissotriton vulgaris. Next base: position 927,891,081 of record NC_141693.1, on the reverse strand, counting down.
TGTGTAAAGAGTGGCTGTTACTGGGTAGGACGAACTGTCTTGACGTTGTTGTCCTTATATTTATGTTTGTTTTATTTATGACTTATATGTACCTATGATACACAAAAAAATATATTTCTTCCAAAATTTTTTTTTAATATCCCTGTTATCAGAAAACAATAATAAAAAAATATATATTTTCTAACATGAACTGTATAGTCTATTTGATTTGACCATGTGATTGTTATGTGTAGTGTCAACCCCTAGGCTAATCACCCCTTCATATACATCTGTTAGGACCCCTTAGCCAGGGCCTGTATATCCTGAGGCAGGGTACTCTCCTTTTCTATTTAAATCAGTGTTGCAAAGTAGACTGTGGTACAGTGAAGTGGTGTGTAATAGAGTGCATTGGCATAGAGCAGAGTGGTGCAGGGTAGAGTGGCATTGAGTGGCGCATATAAGATTGCAGTGCAGTAGAGTACAGGGGTGAAGAGTAGAACAGAGTGGCGTAGAGTGCAATGATGTAGAGTACAATGGTGTATAGTGCAGTGGCAAAAAGTGTTGCAGACTAGAGTATAGTGGCATAGAGTGCAGTGATGTAGAGTAGAATGGCATTGAGTGTAGTGGTGTACGGTGCACTAGTTTTGAGTAAAGTGATGCTGAATGCATTGGCACAGAGTGCAGTGGTTAGTGTAGAATGCAGTAGTGTATAGTAGATTGGTGCAGAGTACAGTAGAGTAGCGCAGAGTGGAGTGGTGCAGCATAGAATGCAGTTGCGCAGAGTAGACTGTTTCAGAGTAGAGTGAAGTGGCGTAGAGTGGAGTGGTGCAGGGTTTAGTACAGTGGCATAGAGTGCAGTGGTGTAGAGTAGAGTACAGTGGTGCAGAGTAGAGTACATTGGTGCAGAGTAGATTAGAGTGGAGTAGAGTGGATTGGCTTTGAGTGCACTGGTGTAGAGTGGAATGGTACAGAATAGAGTGCATTGGCAGGGAGTGGAGTGGTATTGAGTGCAAGCTGCAGAGTAGAGTGCATGGAGTGGCATAAGGTGGAGAGGTGCAGTGTCGAGTGGTGTCGACTGGAGTAGTGTAGAGTGCACAGAAGAGTAGAGTGGGGTAGAGCACATTGGCAAACAGGAGAGTGATGTAGAATATAGAGGGTAGAAAGAAGTGACGTTGAGTGGCGTGGTGCACAGTAGAGTGCAGTGACACAGTATGGAGTGGAATGGAGTAGAGGGGAGTGCCGTAGTGTGACGTGGGACAGAGTAAAGTGCAGTGGCTAGAGTGGTGCAGAGTAGAGTGGTTTGGGATAAAGTGGAGTATGCATGGTGTAGTCGCACACTGCCATTACAGACTCCACATCTTCAATTGAAATGACCCTTACATTTGCACAGACATACGGGTTTTGATCGTGTTCAGATATTTGTTTCCACCACACTTCAGAATTATAACAATTACTGCCAGTAGCTGGCATGATTGTCATATAAATCCTCTAAGTTTGAAGTTAGAGAAAAAAAAGTAAAAGCCAGACTTCCTCAGAAGGCAGAGTCTGACATTTAACTCTGTCTTTGAATGCACAGCAAATGTGACAAGATAAGAACAAGATTTAAAAGCCTGTTTACAGAAAGGGAGCAGTAAATACAGTAGAAGGATACAGTAAACAATGTATGGGCCACAAGGGTGGACTCAAGCTTATACAGCCTAAAACAAATAAAGCCAGCAAATAGAAAGCAAGAAAATGTGAGCTACAAACCACAACGCCTATGATAAATAATGGGTAGAGTTTATTCCCAGGGAAGCTCTTCAAATGTCCCCAAGATGCTCAGCTGTCTGGTAAGCTTCGACCTAAAAACATCTGAAAATTAGATCTCGATTAGGAGTGCCCATGGTGGGTTAGCAATAATTATCGCACCTGATATTTATTTATGTTCGAATTTATTTCGTTTATGAGTTAAGCCCTCTCAGTGTAGCTTAATGCATTGGTTTCTGTGCTTTATGCCCAGTATTTACCAGGCATTTTTAAACTGTTAATTTTCAGCAACTGTGACTTGCTGAAATTGAATGGGGGACATCTTGAACGGGGCAAACTTTCGTAATCCGTAATTACCAGATGTTGTTAATACCACACCGATGGTAATGCTACCTCTGCCAAAACCGGGGATTGTGCATAGATCTCAAAACACCTGGCCACTTTCAATCGATATAGTTCTAGTGAGTAAATAGAATGATTCCTTGGTTTTATTTCACTACTAGCACATCATGTTCACATCAAATCAAATTACACTATTCTCAAAGCTGTTGTACTTTCATTGGGTTATTCAGATTTTTGAAGAATCACAATCATATTGCATCTATTTGTAAGGACCTGTCTTGATTTCTAAAATACATTCTAGTGAGACACATACATAATAAAAATGAAATTTGCTATATTGATCTGCAGAACAGGTTTTTAATTGAAAGAGAAGCCGCATGGTTGCCCAATCCCTTGCCTTTCCTTCATCCATAATCCAATCAATCTTGCCTCATATTTTTGGACCTTACTTCTACATAGCTCCAGTGGCCCCGGTGTGTCAGCACTCAGCACTCAGTACTGGTGTAGGATCAGGGATGCTGCACCATTACAGTTGTGTTTCAACAGAAGCAGAAATGGACGACTTTGCCCCAAAAGGGTTTTAAAAAATGCATTGGGTAATGTGAAAGCCACTTCATTAGAAGCTTGGTATCTAACCTTAAAAGTAGTTTTGAACCATCAATTAATAAACCGCAGATCCAAAGCATACAAATAGGATGCGAGCCCTGCTCTGGCTAAGACTCCATCGGTGTGGCTCGCAAAAAAAGCTAAATGTTAGTCCAAAATTAACCCTTGAGATTCAAACAGAACATGTTAATTAGACCACGGATGCTTTCCTTAAGGTATCTGCGAGATCCCAGTTACCATATCCATTATAAACTCTTGCAAGATTTAGGGGAAATGTCTTGTAATTGGCCAGTTAACCTATTAGTTCAAGGTGGACTGGTCACTGATGAAACACCTACTGGGCTAATAGCTTGACATTGGCTAAGCAATTTCCTGAAACAAGCCCACACTTGTATCAATTTTAGTTCACATTTGTAAAACATTTTTTAATAGTATTATTTCAGATTAGTGTGCATATTGGAGAGAAACAAGATACTGGGGACTGACAGCCAATAGGTCTCCCAGGGACATTCTGCGCAGTTCTTTGACATTCTAGGTGGCACGTGCAAGTAAACCACCACACTTGGGCCTACTTTTAGAACTTCAGTGACTGAGGAATTAAGGGAGACTCCTGCAGTGAAGCGACAGGAAACCGTTCTGTCTCACTGTTCCTTACTCTTTCTGAAGAACCACAAGCCAGTACATGTTCTGAATATGCTAAATTGGGGTTTTGGCATTTGTAATGATCTTTTTTTATTCTCTGTTAATCCACACATGACTCTCTTGAAAGTAATTATTCTGCTGTTTCTCTATGAATCCCGATTGAGAAAATATTTTTTTGCAAATAAAATGAATTTAGATGCATTATACCAATTGCAGTTCCCAGAATTGTATTGTATTCATAAAACGTATAGGGGTAGAAATGCTGCCTTAACTGGGAGAGACGTTTTTCAGCTTTAAGTGACCACACACAGTGTCACAGACGTATTGGTATTCGGTGGCAGTATGACTGTCTGTGACAAGGGACGAGAAAGGGTGCATAGAATAAGATCAGAGATAGCTGAAAAAGTACGGTAAGACCTAACATGAAGATTACTCCCTTGAGGAGGAGGGTCGTAGGTATTAATTGTGCATGGAGTACAGTGTACTGTAGCCCAGGGTTATAAGGCCACGTGCACCTCAGTTATCTGCTGTTTTTCACTACCAAGCCATGGGACATGGAGCCAATTTCCTTTTCTTGCATTAGGACCCATGACACCCTTGATTTGGCACTGGAGATGAGTAACCATTGTTAGAAATTGGGTCTGTAGTTGGCAGAGGTTTGCACCCTTACCAAGTGGGGACCACAATCCTAGTCAGGGAAGGTCAAATAGAACAACGTAAATTAACCTGTGCTTACCCTCTGGTAGCTTGGCACAGACCAGTTAGGCTTAACTTAGGAGGCAATGTCTAAAGTACTTGTGCAACACTTACATTACAGTAACACAGGGAAAACACCACAAAAATATTCCACACCAGTTTAGAAAAATAGAGAAAATTTATCTGAGTAAAACAAGAGCAAAACTACAAACATCCAATTAGTAGAGATATGAATTTTTAAAGATTAAATCTAAAAACAGTGCCTAGAAGTCAATAGCGCTAAACTATTACTTGAGTTTGTGCCAAAGTTCCTGGCCGACCGTGATGGAGGGCAGGCCGGCTTCAGGACCCACGAAGGACCTGCTGAAAAAGTACCTTTGTATGGAGCTTGTTTTGACATCAGAGACTCAATGCTTCAGTTCCCATTCATGCCATCGGGTTGATGCGTAGAACTCGAGCCTCGCAGCAGTGTCTTCTGATTGGCGCTGCATTGTCATCGCAACTCGCCGTCAGGTCAATGCATCATCATAGAGATGCATAGGGATGCCCTTTGATCAGTACGGCGTCGAAGGACACTGCATCGGATCCGATCGGCACAGTGGTGACAATGTGTCGTTTTTTGCAGAACCCACTTCAGAGACCCAGGACTGAAGAGTGCACCTCAGGCAAGGGTAGGACTCACAGATGGCAGAGTCCAGCAGCACCAGAACAGTTGCAAGAAGTATGTGACTGTGAGACTTCAGAGAACAAGAGGCACACCAACAATCCCTTGAAAAAACTTGGGTTCAGGGATGTAGAGAGCATGTCCAGTCATTCTCACTCCCAGACAAGAGGCAGCAGGCTAACACAGCAGAGTTGGTGGCAAAATTACAGTCCCTCCCACAGCACAGCAATCAGCAGGCAGCAGGCCAACATAGCAATGCAGTTAGCAAAGTGGCAGTCCCTACTACAGCGCAGCAGCTCTTCTTCCAGGCATAATGTCCTTGGTCCACCAAAGTTCTGATCTGGTGGTGTCAGGGGTCCAGTACTTGTACCCGGCTGTGACTTTGAAGTGGGGGAGACTTCTAAGAGGCCTTTGAAGATCACAAGGTCCTTGCCTCTCCTGCCCTGGTCCAGACTCACTACATGAGGGGGTGTGCAGCTCTTTCTGTTGGGACAGGCAAAACTCTATTCAGGTGTAAGTGTCAACTCGTCCCTCCCCATCTACCTAAGGGAGACCCATCAGCCTGGTGATGGGCGATCAGGATGCATTGTTAATAGCACCAGACACAGAACACCCTTTAATAGGACATCAGGTCTCACCCCACTGGGCTTGAACCCCTCTCCCCTTCAGCACGTCCCATCTTAGATCCCTCATCCATACATTCCTCCCCTCTATCATCAGCAACTTCACTTCCTGAAGGAGACCCATCTGTTGCTGGATTTAGGAGGACATCGCATAGGTCTCTCCAGTCTGTTAGATCCTCTGCTAATTTGTCATCACTTCTGTGTAATTTTGTACAAAGTTACTCTGCTAGTGACCACTGCATTATGTCCCTGTGCCAATAAATTGTGATTTTAAATTGTGAGTCCAGAGACACCAACTCGCTATCTTTTCTCAATTAGAAATTACACTTAAATTATGTTTTAAGGCAATCCCAATGTTAACCTTTTTGAGAGATATACCTTGCAGTAGTGAAAAATTAATTTAGCAGGTTTTCACTAGCAGGACATGTAAAACTCAAATGTGCATGTCCTATCTTTTAAATACACTGCATCCTGTTCATAGGGTTGCCTAGGGCCTACATATGGGGTTTATATATAATAAAAGGGAAGGTTTGGGCCTGGCAAGTAGGTTAATTTTCCAGGTCGAAATGGTAGTTTAAACTGCAAACACAGGATCTGCAGTGGCAGACCTGAGACATGTTTAAATCTCCTAGCACATATAATGAATAATTGTAAATTGTGGAGATCTCTGTAGGGCTTCATGGTCAAACTTCTTGAACATGTGTCAGATCAGCCCTTTTTGTGTGGATTTTATACCGGAGGTCCAGTGAGCACACTTCCTCCTTTTATGACTGAGTCAAACAGACCTCTTCACAAGGCCCAGCAAAATAGAATGTTCTATATGGATAAAAAACCTTTTTCTGGTTCGCACCAGATTAAGTGCATTAATTTATTATGAAACCGCCCAATGACTGATGGAGCATCACCCAAGCATACAGATGCATAAATAATGAAAGTGCTACAAACACTTCCCCTTTCTATAGACAAGAACCTTCACTAGAAGCATAGTAAGTCAGGTCTGTGTTTGGGGTGGGGACTCTAAACTACTCCATTTAACTGAGCTTGGAATACAGACTGAGGGGGTGTGAGTCAGTGCTTTAGTATCACTACTGGATTCCATGCCCCAATCTAATTGCAGTAGCAGAAGTGGCTGCATGTTGGTTCTGATGGAGCCAGACTGGTGAATGCTCTGCATCTATCGGAGAAGATGAAGTTAGAGTTGGTCCATTTGTTTCTCATTACTGGCATATAATCACAGTAAATGCATGGAATCCAGATGTAAGCCAGGGGCGCTGGCTTAATCTTCCAGGATCTGGAGATGCTGTGGTCACCTCCTAGATCGAACAGCACATATACTTTATTTGTGGGGCTGATTGTAAAGTGCCGGCAGTTGTCCAGGTCTGAACCATGGAGGCAGTTATGTAATTGATAATCATCATCCTCTAATTCTGTAAGATACAGCTAGGTGTCATCAGCATAGTGTTCAAAGGAGACACCACCGCTGCACAATAGATGACCTAGTGGTTTATTTTAAATGCTGAAAGCCACTGGGCCACACTGTAAACCAGTTGGCCACCACATGACTTATAGTAGTTTTTCAGAGTTTCTTCTTGTTCAGCTTCCCAAAAACATTTGCATAATAGGGCTGCCACAGCCAGCCCCAGAAAGGAAAGTCATGGGCAGAGAGCTTGTGTTCACCTTGCTGTTGGAGTTGGAGACTATCATCAAATTATAATATTCCATACTAAATTTGTCCTTCTTAAAGGTTAGTTAGTGCCAAACGGTGCGTCTCACAAATTTCAGCAACCAGGCCCTGGACTTTAAAGACCATTGCGCAATTTTATTCCAAGACAGACCCATCACTGCAGCTAGTTATGTTATAAGGGCCCTGTCTACCACTGACCTGGCATCGTTGTGATTTTGGAGGATGTGTCCTAGCTTCTAGGATATTTCCGAGGTATCTATTGCCAGAGTTTGATTCAACTTGTTAAAGTGTGATCTTTGAAGATCTCCTTTTGCAGGGATTTTCACTCTCATTGAACTCTGGGAGAATGCTGTTGGTGTTTAAGGGGTGGGACTGAAGAGCTGTACTTAATTGTTTCTGCATCATTTAGAGAGAGGTGCATGCTGGTTGCCATACAGAGGTTTAGTTGTGTTGGGCAATTGGTGGTAGTAAGATCTATTGATTGCCGTCATAACCAATTAATTTCATATTTGGCATTTATTGGCTCTATCTTAGAAGTTCTGTCTTAATGCTTACTGCGTCCCTAGGAGAGAATTGCTCTGACCACAGTGGTACCCAACTTTGTGGCAGAAGTCTGCTGCTTTGTATGGGCGTGCGGTGCTCCGCTTCACGCGTACTGCAGGACGTTGTGTATGCGGCATGTGCATAGAGATGTATGCTTTGTGAGCAGAGTGCTATCCAACTATAAGGCTAATGTGAGCTGTGCTAATGTGCTGATGAGAGTGTGTGTGCTAGACTACATGTTTAATCAGATGTACTGGAATGCTGGGCAAGTACACAAGGGAAAATCACTGGCTCATTACTGCTGGCAGAGGGGGTTCTGGGAGATGAACTCAACCCACCTTCTCCAGCATCAGGGCATGGCATGGCACACTGTTACTGGTGAATTGGCCAGAGGGTACCTTATCTTGTCTTGGGGAACCTCTTGGCCATCACAATCTACCTGAAGGGGCGTTAATGTGCTATAGGTGCACGCACTTTGACCTCCAGCTGTTACATCCAAGGGCAAAGCTAGTTATCTGATTCTTGGAGTCTGCTAAGAGCTAAGTGTAACAATTAGGGTTCTCCTAGAAAAGGCCCAAACGACATTGTGGGACTGCTAATACAATTTATTTGCTACAAAAATCACTCTCCCCATCAGTCTATTGGGCTTTTCTTACTAGTTTGCTGATAGAAAGAGACTTGTAGCATTCCTGGCTGCAACTCCTTCCACCGATGAAGGCAAAGGTTTAACCTCTTTGGTTTGTGAATTAGTTTATAGTTAGATCGGGGAATCTGCCCTGTGAAAACAAATGCCTGCTGTGGGTAAAGCACAAATGCTTGCTGTGGGTATAACTAGTGCAAAGAAATGTGTGTTTCGGAGTGCTCAAGAGGTAGTATGATCTCCTGGCTTGGCTAAGGCTGCCTGTTTCAAGTTAAGTCAAGTAATCATGTAATGTTAGGATGTAATGCGAAGTAAAGGTATGATGGAGCATAGATTTTCATGAGTAACAGTTAATACCACCGTGCCTGCCCTAGCAGTCAACTGTTACGGATCACGCGAGGCTTCCACAGGGCATTTGAGATCACGCGAGGCTTCCACAGGGCATTTGAGATCACGCGAGGCTTCCACAGGGCATTTGAGGCAGCCCAGTTCCGGCCAGCACTTGAAGCCTTTCACCGCTGCCCTATGGGAGAACCCGCCACAGAAACACAGGCATTTGCAGTGGGATTCTTTGACCCTGCTCCCTCATAAACAAACAGCAACTGCAGTCTCCAGGTCTACACTGTCACTTTTCTCTCCATATGCACTCTAAATAAACCAGTAACACTATTTGCCCTATGCTAGGGTGACCAGACGTCCCTGTTTTCAGAGGGCTGTCCTGGTGTCCGACACTTTTCTTAATTTTAGGTAATGTCCTGGTTTTGGAACACAGGTCAGGTCATTCTGCAAAGAAGAAATGAAAGCTATATGCTCCATTCAAAAGCACCCCTGTAGAGTGACATTTTATGGTAATTTATCTGTTTCTGTCAGGCAGCACAGGAGGGGGACCGCTGCTTACTCCCAGTAGAGAGGAGACAGGGTGGCTAAGAGCGCAGGGGAGCTCAGTATGGAGGTCCTGCGCTAAATGTGTGTGTGTATGTATATATATATATGGAGGTGTTTTCTTGAATATTTATCGAGGGGGCATGGACCGCTCTCCGTTGTTTACCAGCTGTAAGGACTTCCGCGGCAATATGGCAATTACGGAGTGAAAGGGAGATGAGAGAGGCTGATTTCTCTCTCTGGTAACATCGCAGAAGCTGCACTAATAACGTCGTGGCAGAGAATCCTGCACTCGCAGCATGTAACAAATGGATGCATCGCACATGAACAATATTGCAAGTATGAAAAATATCACGCTATTAAGCAAAGATGGAAATTTCATGGCATAATCTTAAAGACTGTGGTGGTGCATTCTGGGGCCAGTAGGACAATATTGCTGGCATGTGACCACTAGGAGTATATTCACGCTCACCTGTGATCAAGGCGTAGAGGACGCCGAAACGCGTAAGGACTTTGAGCGCGCACTGCCAATGACGTGACGAATAAAGTCAGTTGCTTCATAAGTTCGATGTTGGGCTCTTTCTTGTTCAAGTGGCTAAACCGCATGTTTCCAGGATCTCCATTCCTGTCATTGAGCTCGCCCTGCAGGACCGGGGGCCCCCAGCAAAGTGGAGGTGTTTTCTTGAATATATATATATATATATATATATATATATATATATATATATATATATATATATATATATAACAAAACAAAACTCGCCAGGCGCAGCCTGCGCCTCCAATTAGTAATTCAACTGGATGAAATGACCAAGAGTTGAACCCGTTTCTGGTGCCAAAACAAAGGTGCTTTATTTATGCATAATATTGCTCAGCTTGCCCGCCATTACGCGTTTCGACTGTCTCCACAGTCTTGATCACATGGTAAGGTTGCATTGCCACAAATGGGATATAAATAGCAAACACAAAGGGCGGACTTATCATTCCCGCCCCCAACATCATTTCAAATGGTTCTCTTTAAAGGAAACAAAGAAAAGACTATGTACAATTTTGCAGTCTTTGACCTCAAATAATGAAACTCATAGTGAGTGATTTCAAAATACACAATATAATATTTGTGTGCAACATATCGCAATTGTAATAAATATTCATAAATATTTACATAAATAAATATATATTTAAACCACTAAAATCGATATGTTAATGCATTGGTATATTCGGTCCTATGTTTCCTAATTAAAAAACCTCCAAAATTTCATTCACCCCAAGTGGGGATCCATCAAAAGTGCTTGTGCAAATGAACATATTGTACAATGTAAACATATTCTACGTTTAAACAACATATATATATATATATAATATAATATGATATAATATGAACACATATACAAAGACACATACATTTACATGCCTATTGTGTGATTATGCATATATGTGCACATATTTACAAGCCTATGCAAAAACAGCACAAGCCAGATAGAGAAGTAAGACTAAAGGCTTTAGTCCTACTTTTATATTTGGCCTTTCCTGGTTTTCACTTCTCAAAATCTGGTCCCCCTACCCTGTGCCTCATAGTGCTCCATTATTCACCCCTTGCCCCCTCCCCAATTGATCACGTGGGCTCTCCTGTGTTGCTTTCACAAATATATTACATCCTCTGAAACACACTACTGTCCTTGCCTAAGAAACTGTCCTGCTCTCCAGAGTGGATATTTCTATGTGCATTGGTTTTTTTTATTATAAATAATAGCTACTGGTATGAGGGCAGCTTGGTTTTACTACTTTTATTATTGTGCATTTTTTAAACGTTGCTATTGTGGGAATGTTACTTCTAGTTAAAGGAGGCACACCTATGAGTGGTCTCCTGGCACGGTTCTATTAACTGCTGAGATTTCTGGTATAGTACAGCTACTTGCAGCTCCTATTTCAAAAAGTCACTTTGTCAGACACATCCCATGCATTTGCCCTTCCTCACAATCCTGTTCTTTTCCCAATTTTGAGAGCACATTTTCATTCCCTCTTTTTTGCGTCTTTCTCCTATGCTGTTCTCTCCAAACCCTCAAATGCATCTTCATTGCATTCAGCTCAGCCATTTCGCAAAACACCAATGCATTCTGGGCCACTTTTTATTAGGAGATCTGGCTTTAGCCAATACCTTGTGAATTTACTAAAAGTATATATTTCATGTATTTACTCACAGGGTCTTTTATTCAACCCTCTTAATCATTTGGCCTCATTCTTTAATTTGAGCCTGTGGTTTCCTCATTAGACTTTGACCCAGAACAAGAAAGAGAAAAACACAAGAGGGAAAATGGTTGAAAACAAATGGAAAACTGTGACACAGACAGAAAGCTGGAACCTGCAATAGTCAGATTAAGGGGCAGAAAGTGGCAGATTAAAGACACGTTGGGTGGATCAAGACTACATAGGCATGGTATTCAGCATGCCGACATCCAGTAACTGTTTGCGGGCTTCTGAGCAAAACATTGGTACATTGTACCCTGGCACTTATTCTCTTACAATGTAATCACTTGGCCGCGCTGGTAATTCCGCCACGGGCTGGAGGGGAGGGGGTAGCGTGGCGCCGCCATGCTTGTGACGGAACCTGCCGTCATGAGCCACGAGTGGGCTGTGCTTATGAAGGCGTGGTTCCATCACGACTCCGCCCACTCACTAATTCGCCCGCACAGGCGGGGAATCAGTGCTGCGTGGGCGGAGCGGCCACAGCATGACGGAACCACGCCATCATGAGCATACGCCACCCATGGCTCATGACGGCGTAGTTCCGTCACAAGCATGGAAGGGGTTAAACATTGATTGCTCTGGTATTGGGTCATTCACCATTGTCTTCTGCCCACTACAGCATATAGCATGAGGCAATGAGGCAGCCCATTTCAGCTTTTGGCTAACTTCGCTGTGAGTGACCGCAGTCTGCACCCTCACAAGGTGCACAGTCACTCACAATTCCAGGGAACACTATGGCAAGATGTGCTTTTTGAGACAAAAAAATATTTTGGGGTTTTAGCCAATGTTTTTTTTTCCAAATTGGTGAGGGTCTGCCACCTTCCTCAATAAAACGTTGCAAAATTCACGACTAAACAAAGGAAGTGTTGACAAAGCCAAACGACTGGCAGGCACTGTCAGATCTATTGGCTTTGCTAATGCTTGTTATAGTTTACCTGTTGTTGTCACCTGCTTCCAAATCATGCTAATTTCTGAGTGCAAAATGCTGTTTTACAACCATGCGCATATTGTGAATGGTTAGTACAATGCATTTATGATGTGTTGCTTGATGATTCTAACTATATGCAAAATTAACTCAATATTTGGTCAGTTCACTATGCAGTTTTTGCAGTTTATTACATTTTGCTCCTTAGTACATCGCTGAATGGAAATGTTGCTGTTTAAAACCAGTTAGAGACTAATTTGTGAATGTCAAAACTTTAGTACATGTGGCTAGTGGCCTCTTGGGATTAAGAACATCCTCAGGGGCGGCTCCTCCACAATGGCAGAGGAGCGTCGCCCCACTGGCTCAGAGCCAGCAGCTGAAAAATAAAATAATCTTTTATCATTGTTTTATTTTTCAGCTGCTGGCTGAGTCAGTGCTGTAGGGAGAGTCGGGCCAATGGAGGGGAGCCGAGGACTGGTTGGTGCATTTAGGCCGGCCAAACACACATGCGCACTTAGGTTTCATTACACAGCCGGTTTGGAGAAACTGCACCTACTCCCTGTCCTGAGTGGAGCGTCAAACCAGCCTGTTCAGGCCAATCCCTGTGCTGCTCTCATAGTTTGAGAGCAGTGCGGGGATTGCACAGTGTGTCTGTGTTGCTGTCCCAAGGGCTGCTGGGACCAGGAAGAATGAGGTGCGGCATGGGAAGCGACCGCCAGCTGCAGGTAGTATCTTTTATTCAAATTATTATTGACACCTCCTCCTCACGCGCTCCCCCGCCCACGCTCCCCTCACGTCCCTCCACCCATCTAACCACTGTTTGTTTATGGCGGCCGTCAATGTCCAGAAAGCCCAAGTCTAACGTTTAAACTGAATGTCCAGTGAGCGCTGTAAGCGGGACAATTGCATACATAAATATGCATAAGACATTATGCCGTTGTGAAGAACCATATATCAAGTTATATCAGTGCTGTTCCGACAGAGAATGGATTTTACAATCTAATGGGCTATAAGATACAGTTTAATTACATCAGGGCATACGCTTTCCATGACCCCCTACAATTTAATTAAATTTGAAAAGACGTGCTGAGTAATGTATTGCGAAATAAATTGTTCGTATATTTTTAAAAGAGAGAAGAACTTATGAAGACCTATTCTTGATCAAATAAAACAGGCCCTCTAAATGAATTCAGGTTAATGTTACTTTTAATTGTTTTCATTTTAAATAAATCCACATGAAAAGTGAGCTGGCAGGAGGGGGGGGGCTTGAAATGGGAAGCAGAGATGGACAGCTACATTATCTCGCTGTGATTCAATTAGAAAGTGCGCCTTGCAAGCATGAATTTAGTAAGGGACCACGTTCTCAAACGAAAACGTCGATCAGCATTTATTTAATTTTCGAACGTGTCTCAGTTTTTTAATTTTTTGGTAAATGATGTTCTTTTTACTAAGCCAGCGCAAAAGTTAATTTTTGTGAGATTAATGAGGTACGAGCAATATTTTTAGTTGAGCTTGGTTCTGATAATTGGCCATTAATTGAAAAAGGAAATTGAATTGAATGTATCTGCACATAAATCTTATCAAAGTTATTAATGGGTCTCAGAAAGCATCAGCCTGTTCCCAGAAATGAATGAAGCTCACTGATTCTTCTGGGCATATTAACTGTGTCAGGTCTCAGGAATGTGTTAAATGCAAAAGTGATTTATGAAGATGGACACAATTGAGCTGAATACAAAGTAAAATAAAGCGATTAGATTGCTAAAAAAAAAAAAGTGTTGTTCTTTGCTTTATTCTTTTTTCAGGTCTCCTCCATGAGGCTCATTTTCAGTTCAACCCCGATTTTTCCCGGCAGATGGCAGTGCAGCCTTAGTTTTCGAAATGTAAATGTTTCTTTGCTGGGCTTTTTTCTGTTCTTTTGGACAGCTCTGTAAAAAGGACGCAGATATAAGGGGCAGGCAGTATCACATAAATTGAGCACTGCCAGTGCTGAATTAGGCTGCACTATACAACAGTTTTTGGAGAATGTTGTGTTAAATATTTGAAGAGCTGGATCAGCATTGGTAACACAACCTTGGCTCATACAGCGGTGAATGGCTGCTGAACACACGGTTCAGTTCCACCAGGACTTTGGGACCAGAGTTTGCCAATTTTGAGGCAAAAAAAAGAAAAGCAAAATATATGGCCAAAACCCCACAAATTTGCAGTATTTCTGTGATTGGCAGAAAAGGTGACAAGTCAGTCACAGCGTCTGGGCTGGCAGAGTCTCCAGCAGCACTTTGACTCAGAACAGGAGGTTGTCTGCTGCCAAAGAGTGCAGCGAGCAGTTTGAAAGCTCAGCTTTCTCTTCCCCCAAACAACCTATTTCTCACCACTTCGATGCTGATGACGAGCTCAGCTCGTCATCAGGCTTACCTGCCGTGTGCTGATGACGAGCTGAGTTTGTCATGTAACGCGGTATTTCGTAAAATGCCATACACAGCGGGAAAAGCCACTGCATCGATGTGGTTAAGTGCACAGGAGAGCAGAGGGTGAGCAGGGAGGTGAGAGGCCTCCACAGGGAGCAGGAGGGTGGTAGTAGTCTGAAAAGTCTGGAGGTGTGAAAAAGGGCAAATGATTCCCAGAAGGAGGCACACTAAAGGAGGACTAGGGGTTGGGGGGGGGGGGCGGGGGGGGGGGGAGGTGAGAGATGTCAAGGGGCAACGGGGTGTGTGGGAGAGAGGCGGTATGTAAGTGGTAAATACATATTAAGATAATTCTATTGCCTACCTCTATCACTAAAGTGCGCGGGCAAGAAATATTTGTTTACTGTTACAGAAAGGAAGCCTGCAGTGCCTGATTCTCGATTAATGTCTCAGTAGACGTGTCCTATCGCATGGGTCGGGATCTTTATTGCACATCCTTCTATGAGCTTTAAGGGATGTTTAAGATAGTTTGGAAAAGGTTAACAGTTTTAATTAGTTTTTTTTCCTGCGTCTACTATCCTTGAAGATAGCAGCTTTTGCTCTAAGGAGATTTTTCCTATATACTCTAGACTGCATTGAGGTCTGTTATGTTTTTGAGGGTTGGGTGGTGTTTTCAAGATTTTTGACTGTTTTACCACTTCTCTGAGGTGATTTTTGCTGTCTTTCTCTTTAGCTTGATTCCGGTTATATTATTGATGATATAGGTTACTGTTTCAATGTAAAGCAAAATTCATCTGTGTGCATCGCTCTTCTCGGCCTTTGCGTGTGGTAAGGCTGTGGTACCTTCTCTGCAGATTTCTGTCTCTGACGATTAAATGTTTTTTCAGCTGTTCAGTCCTTTCAGTTTTATTTTAGCAAAAAATACTTGAAAGGAGTTTGCAGGTGAAATGACCGGTCTATCCCAGTAGAGTCCAGCAATTTTACTGCTCCCCTCTGAAAATGATCATGTCTATTTGGAGCCTTATTTTCTGTGGGTTTGATTCGGTGTTGGAGAATATTCTTGTTTTCTACAGAATATGAGATTCCTCACTCTTAGAACAGGGTATTCAGCCAAATGAAATGTGAGGCCATCCAGACAGATGGAGTTAGTTTTCAGGATAGTTCTGGGCATCTATTTTTTCATAAACTGCACCTCCAGTGGAAGGTAGCTAATGCTCATGTGTATGGCGGCATCCCAGAATGGGAGAATGGGAGAGGTTGATAGCCTAGTTGGGGGTTCGGATGGTCCTTTGCGTCTGTGGTCAGATACATCTTGTAGCACGGTTAACCCATATGCACCAGTTTGAACAGTAACTTATATTAAGGGTATCTGTATTTGATTTATGAAAAGTAGGATGGCAAGACTTCACAGTTAGGCTCATTCTGCTTCAGCATTTGTTTCATTTTGGTGTTGATGTGAGTTGCTTTTTGGTGCTTTCCTTTCTTGCACTGCGTATTTGTCCTGCCCAATGTGTGTATATTCTTCTTATCTCAGTTATCACATTTTGGTTCATTTGTCCTGCACTTTGTCTGTTGAGGGAATGATTTCGACTTTCTTTTGCTGCCATAGTCTTATTTAGTTGGAAGGACTTTCTCTGATCCTTTATCCGAGTCAATGCCAGCAACATCTGTGGGGCATGCTGAGCCTCAGTGTTTAACCCCTTCCATGCTGATGACGGCCCCCGTCCGTCATGCATCACGGTGGGCATGATGGCTGGGGGCCCTCATGAACCCGCCCACTCATTAAAACGGCCACACAGGCGCAGAATCGCGGCCGCGCCCAAGGGGTTAATGCTAGAGCTTGTCCATCTAAGCCTTGTTGTCATAGAGACCTTGACCTTTGGATATGGTGGAGGATTAGGCCTCCATGGAAGTTTATGTTTGTTGTGGATATACTGGGTTTATAGTGTCATTTGTCTTCTTACCCTTGCTGTCCGGGAAGGTTCTTACGATGAGATGTAGGCTTTTGCCAGACTCCTCTACCATGGTTTTGCTATTGTATGTAGAAATAGAGACTTCACATATCTCTTGGCTTGTGGCAGTGTAGATGAGCCTTTGTTTATGTTTAATTCTGCTCTTCATTGGGCATTATTTTTATTTCGAGATGCTCATGGTTCTAGGCAAGGTATCCTAAATGGAAACTGCATTTGATTGTTTGCGTATGGAGGAAAGAATGCCTGTGTTGTGTGGTGGGCTCCTATACGACTATTGGTTCATTATATTTCTCTATCTATCATTTGTGAGGCTGATACTCACAATCTGTATCTCCTATTCTTTGAGGGTCCATGGTTGCAATAAGCCACTCATTCATAGGGTAGTTCTGATGTTATAATCTGGTTTGTGTGCTGGTATTCATATTTTTTTCAATGGTTTTTTAGGTGTCTAATTTATTGGAGGTTTCAATAGCTTTTTACTAATAGAGGATTGTTTTTTAGCGGGTGACCTGGCAGAAGCTCCTGTTGACTCAACTCATGATCATGTACTCTAGATGCAGATACATGCCACTAATCAGAAGCAGGGTTTAATTTGTAAAAAAAAGGAGCCCTCTGCAGCTGGCACCATCCATAGCTCCTGCCAACGCTGCCAATGGTTGTACCTAGACAACTACTAATCATCACACTGCTACAACTGAGGCAATTCAGACAGTTAGGGGTCCCCAAAGCTCAAAGAATGGTATGGGGGATATGCATTTGTTCTTTTCAATTATTAAACAAGTGTTGTCCTATTCCTCTCTTAATTGCACAAAAAGCTGGCAGCTGTCACAAGTGCCACTGTTGACAAATAAAGTACTGTTGCCGAGCACCGGAAACCACCGGCTGAAATTAAGCACCGCTCAGGAGAGAACAGAGTGACAAGCAGTTGGATTGGTCAAGCAAAGCTGCATAAATCTCACTGCCTGTGCTGGTATTCTCCAATCGTGAGCACCCCAAATGGGGCATGAAGTAGCAAACTAGTAAGGGCCAGCCAATAAGATTCTTCGCATGCAAGGCATCCAAGAGACAATGCTTCGGGCGAGGATGCCTGCATTGGCTTTGCCTGTAAGGCCTTGACTTGCACCTCTTTCAGAGATGTAAGCCAGCTGCCTCTACATTCACAGAGGTCCTAGGAAAGGGGAGGATGTGTGGACTTCATTACACATTAAAAAGGGTTTGCATTCATTCCTTCTGTGGAATATGGAATTCCCAGAGAACACAGGTTGAGGCACAAAGGACCATGCTGCAATACACTGTGGACTTTTTTGCTTAGTAACCATGTCACATGTAACATCAAATAAACCTTAATCCTCTTTCCGTTTGTTAGTTTGTAGTTTCTGCACGTTTCCTTTTTGAGTTCCACTTAATATTCCTGTAAACCTACACGTGCTATTGCAAGTGAGGCTACATTAAAGTAAGTGTGTTTGAGATTTGGGTATAAAGTGATGTGCGTAAACAAGAGAAAATGTGATTTTTTTTTGTGCTCGTGAATAACTTTAATTTTTTGGGGTTTGTGAAGCAAGTCTAAATTATGCTTTTGTAAACTGTGACTTTTTCCCCGAAATAATTTACACTCCCCCCTGGAAACAGTGCCAGTTAATCTGGCCTGTGACAAAGTATCGACACTTGAAATTGATCCTTTTAATTGACATCAGTGTTTGTTTTGTGTTATGTATAATTTGATTTTAAACTGAAAAACTAATAGCATAGTTGCATTAGTCGATGATAGCGCAGGTAGCGCCAGAACTTACCTGTTCGATAGACTGTTGCCATTGTAGGTTCCTAGCTGCCTTTCTTGGATTTTAGGGGGAGAGAGGGCGACAGTGACGTTTATCGAGCATTGTGCTGCCCCAGCAGCATAATTTCTGGTTATGGCAATATTTAGCACTGAGAGATGTCATTTTTGACAGTATCAGTACTTAGGGTCAACTTAATTTCAGTGTTTGGTCTTTTGCCAGAAAAGTTCTTTAGAAATTGTCTCTTATAATTGGTTTTTGCTGCAGTTGCTGCAAAGTGAGATCTCTAGTTATACCCTTAAAGTGCTGAAATATTTCTTCGTTATTTCTGGTATGCTACATTTGATTGATTCCTGCAGGGTTATGTTCTTTCTATTTAATTTACAACATAAACTCGTTTAGATATTACCTATATTTCACTTACGGGAGCACCCATCACCATGCACGTGCCTCATTTCGTTTTGTGCTTTTTATCCAATCATTTTACTAATGTCTGTCTTGATAGTGATTATGTCACATTTCAATGGTGAACAGTTTTTGCCACCTTACTTCTTATTTCGATTTTCCATATCTCTGAAAACATCTCATAATATACAATAAAATATCATTACAATGTAGCATGTTTTTTTAAGAGCTTTTCTCAGATTTAATTCCCCCTATTTCCCTGAAATATTTAGTACAAGTCATGCAGTCCTATTTTTCCTGCCTAGGACCTTATCTAATAGTTCTGGACCCAAGTGTCTTCTCTTCAAAACCTGCACGCGCCATTCGCTGCCTGTATGGCAGGATAAAAACTGGTGCCTTAGATTAAATTCTGTGAGGACAAGAGACACATATTCCATTCCTACCCACGTAAACTCTGATGCTCCTCCTTTTATATAGTGAAGTGCGAAGTGCGAAATTTCTGTTTGCGTAATCAAGTGACATTTCGGAAAATTACGCAAAGCTAGCATTATGTGCTATTTTTTTTTACCACAAAGAGAGGCAATTTGATGCAATGACACACTTTAGGATTGAAAAAATAGTGCAAAAAGCAGAAGTGCCACAAATTACCCAGACAACCCTTGATTAAGCCATGTGGCGTAATGGCATAGTGTTACTAAAAAAAGACCAGGAAATGCTAGAAAATATGCAAATGAGGCCAGCGTAATAGACATTTTACCCAGGCCTACTTTCATCCCATGTACGCCTTGCTCCTCTTTTCTTCCTTTCTCTGGTTTCTTGTGATAACTGGGATCTGTACTGCTATTTTCTGTTTTTTGCAAAGTCAATTTTGGGGCCAGATTTCATCAAAATTTAGACTTGCAGCTTAGAATATAAAATTGTAAAAATTTAAATTTTGGGAAATTCAGGGTGATGGGAGAAAGGGAGGACTGAGGCACCTTGCAAGAACTTTATCTACATCATCCACAAAGAGATTTCAAAACACATATGTTGTACAATGTAAGAAACTGGAGTATTAGTTGAGGGGAGTGAGAAACCACCTCAAATAATAATCAGAATCCTTGTTAGGGTGAACCACATAAGTCACTAAATAAACCTGTGCTTACTATCTGGTAGCTTGGCTCAAAGCCTTCAGGCTTAACCGCATCGCTGCTAGAGAGTTTCCCCTGCTGTGCTGGACAGCAATTAAAACGGGTGTGGTCATGACGAGCTCAGCTCGTCATGAGCACACGAGCACTGTGCTGCATGACGAGCTGAGCTCGTCATGAGCATGGAAGGGGTTAATGTAGAGACAATATGTAAAATATGCAGGGGTGGCCGGCACTGGTAAGAACGGTGGGGTGTAGGGGGAGTCGACAGACGAAGGAATAGGTAAAATTAAATAAAGAAAAAATAATACCACTTACCATGCGGCGCGTGGAAGGTAAGTAATTTTATTATTATGATTATTATTTAATTTTACCTATCCCATCGTCTGTCGACTTCCGTCCCTGCCCCCACCTCACCGCTCTTATCTGTGCTGGCCACACCTGAAAATATATAGGCAGTACTTAAACAGTCATAAAGTGAAAACCCAGCAGAGTAATGTATAAAATGAAACCAAAATGACAATAATCCAATAAGTAGAACTGAAGATATGAATTTGAAGAATTTGAATTAAAAAAGCACCAACTGCAGTTATCTGTTCATGGCAGCAGGGTCAAAGTCAAAAGTTAAGGCCACCCCAAAGGATCTCCAGTCGGATACATGTACCTGGTTCGTCTCAATGGAAAGTTAAGTTTCAGACTTGGTGACCCCTGTCGGTTCTCCAGGCAGAAAGTTGCCAAGATCTTTATAGGTCCCACTTCTTCCAGTTTGGGGACAGGAGGAGTAAACTGTAACACCATTCAAGTGCCCCGGACCTGAGGTGATGGGGGGGGAAAGGGGGGGAGATATGTGCTTTGGGCTCGCTTCACCAGGGCCTAGGGAAGATCTAGTTGGAACTGGTCAGCTGCGCAGTTGCAGGGAGAGAAGCCCCTGGAAACTTGTTGTGTCCCTGTAACTCAAACAGGAGGTCTGTCAGCTGACCCTTGGAGTAATTCATGAGCAAGCAGGTCCAGTCTTTCTTTAGATCCTTCAGACAGCAGGACAGTTCTTCTTTTGATTCCTCACAGGTCCAGAAGTGTTCTGGGGAGCGTGCTGGCATACATGGCAACATTTTAGAACAGGAGCGTGGGAGATGTAAAAAATTGTGCAAATGGATTTTCCCTTTTGACTTCTGTTGAAGCTGAGGCAATTCTAGTTGGAAGACAGCCAAAATCGAAGCCATTTTTGGCATAAACAAATCAGGAGTTTCCAATGTGATTTGGGTCTGTTGGCATATTTTTACTGGGGATGCCACATGTATGCCCAGTGCCAGCTTGTGGGAGGAGGACACTCCTGGCCACTCCCTAACCAAGGGGGAAAATGTTTCCTGGGGTGACCATATTCACTTTTTTGCACTTCCTGTGTTTGTACCCCTCTATCCATAAATACAACATGACAGAACCTTTCTTACCTGGTCAGAGCATCCTATGCCTACCCAAAAGTGTGGCTATTATAAGAGGCAAACCCTCCTTTGTAGTCACTCCAAATTCATTCTCGTGCAACACCCCCTCCCCTGCATTTGGGATCAGGTTTTCTAAGAAGACACAAATGCGGCAAGCCTAGGTGTGAGCTACATTTGCCAGACGCAGGGTAGGTTTCCTTTGAAGCTTTGGAAGGGGCTTTGTACAGCTCGCAGGCCATCCTACTCAAGGAAGAAAAACACCTCCCCACAGCCAAACCCTTGGTCCACTGTCTGGGACCAATCCACTTCTCACCTCAGGAGACCAATCAACAGGCATGTGCCACAGGCTGAAAGGCCCTTTTAGATTTGGTCAGGCAACATTCTAAAAGTGTTATTTTCAATTTAGTAATATATAATCCAACTTGACAATGAACTTGGATTTTACATTTGTATAAAATGAGTCACGGAATCATTTTACTAGCTGCTCCCAAATAGAAATTAAGCTCTATGAATTGTTATAGTGTAACTGTGGGAGCGCAGGTTTGATATACAAGCGTGGAGGGTGGATGTATTTTTCCAAGAGATTTGTATTTATTGTCAAAAGTAACATGGGGTTGGGATTCAAGAGGGGTTTTCTTCAGGTTCTCCTTCTGATGGTGTCCTCGTTGAGCTGGATGTAGAGGTAGAGGGCGATGTCACGTGCTCTTCTTCTTCTGAACCACGGGGGTCTCCCCGGAGGTTCATAAGAGAGGAAAAGAAGAGCCATCAGAATACTATATCTAGGTTTAATTCACAAAGTTGTACCCATCACCACACGTAAAAGTGCTCACAGAAGGTCCTGTTCAGGATAGGCGGTATTAGCAGCAATTGATAAGAAGTGCCTAGAAAAGGGTCTAGGTGAAAGGGAGGGAGGGTTTTTGAAAATTTAAAGGGGACCTTTCTTAATTCCAAAACAATCAAAAGCAGACGTTACACATGCAGTGTATCAGTGCCACACGGTAATCATTTTATCCGTTCTATCGCCCTTATTTTTAGAAACCGGAAAACAACATAGCGTTCTACACAATGCTCTGGTTTACGCTCAAAGGTTTAGGTTCACTGGTTTTTACATGGGGGGTCAGCTACTTGCGGCAGAAACAACAAGGTCCCCTGCTCCTTTAAATGAAATAAACAACAACAAACAAAACCCCCAATTAAAACACCAGGTTCCCCACCCGCCTCCCTCTTTCCTCCCCTTTCTTCCCATGGGACGCTGGTACTCACCGGCTCTGCCTCAATTCTCCAGAGTTGCGGCCGCTTTACAGCATCCTCCGGAGGACTTCACCACTCCTCACACCAATGCTCGTCCGGTTCTGTCTCCGCCGCGTCTCTGCTCCTCAGGTCTTCTTCGGCTGCACCGCTGCAGGTTCCATCTTCTCCACTTTGTACTTCCGACGTCATTGCTCCTGGATGAGAAGAACTTCCGGGGTATTCTCCGCCCCTTCCGGGTTCCCGTCAGCGTCGCTCTGTGGAGATACAGGACAGCGGTATGGATTTCGTTTTCCTGCAGGATCCCGTGGGTGCCGTTGGGAGAGGGCCACAAGTGTCGGAAGGGAAGGATCTGCCCATGGCTCTACTCTGATGAGTCCCTCCTCACAGTAACCCAGTATTTTCCTACTGGAGAGCCAGCCTAGCTGCAGTGAAAAATGACTTTGGGGGGGGGGTTTCACTGCCAAGACAGGTAAACATTAAATATGCACATGCCACATTTTAAATACTCTGCATCTAGCTTGGTGGTCTTTTAGTACCTACCTTAGTGGTGACTTATACATATTAAAAAGGAAGGTTAAGGCCTGAGAAAATGTTGTTTTGCCAGGTGGAAATGGCAGTTTAAAATCCAGGTTTAAAATATTAAGACTGTGTTTGACTCTACGGATTTTGGGACATATTACTTTGTTAGGACTCACATCCTCCCCAACTAATATCCTATTTTGTTACCATGAATCATTGCATGTGATTTTTATCATGTTAGTTATTCATTTGAAGCTAATGTCTGATGTGAATCATTTTCATTTGAGGTCAAATTAGATCGTACAGATTTTTTTTTTTTGAAATTTGTTTTTATTGTTGCATCATCAAGCATGGGTACAGAGTAGATCATCTGCTGGCGTGGCGTCAACATTCAGCCGCGGTCAGCCGTTCACGCAACTTTTTTGTACATAAACCTGTGTAATTTGGCATTTCATCCACTGAACATTACAGACCAATCAGACAAGTATTCAGGCTGGGATACAGGAAACAATCTCTGCAAGGGAAAAAGAAGATTAACAATAGACATGTGAGTCCCCTCCATAGGGGTCGTTGGGTCGGGCCTGTATAGTTCGCACAGCGGTGTTGCCAGGTAACTGGGGGGACGGAACTGTGGGAGGGAGCATGTAGGCGTTAGCAAGAGCATAGCAGAAGGAGACGGGTGACGGGCGTCGGGTGGCAAGGGGGTCCACAGTATTCGCTCACAGTGAGGTAGAGCGGTCAGAGGGTGGAGGCATCCCGTGCATGTGGGTAGCGGGACGGTCGACACAAATTAGATCGTACAGATAACCAATTTTAGTTCAACTACATTTGATCATTTTAATCCTGCAAGAAATATGCATTTCTGCCCGATCTCACTTGATTTTGCACCTTTACCAAGACCCTATTTTAGTGACTATTGGATTTTGTGCTCTGTGGCATTGCCAATCAGTGCCACAGTGCCTGTGTTACATCCACAAAAATGGTAGTGTGAAACTGGTTTCACCCAATTGGTACATTTAAGTTTCCAGTAAGGCCATTGTAGGTATACACAGAAATGCACCAGTGGTGTGGAGGTTACAAGTCATATATGGGCTTTCATTTGTATTTACACCAGTCACATATGTGCCAAAAATACATGACTGCCAGGAGCTCTATTGTACTCTATCACTGCAATGAGACATTGGAAGGAAAGCTGACTTTTTCATGTGGGAAAACATATTTTTATATAATAATAAGTCACCTCTAAAGTATGCCTTGTAAGCCCACATGGTTGGGTGCTTGATAAATAAAGAAAAAAAATAGCACACTGTATATTTCAAATTATGTACCCTCTTAGTGAATACATCACCAAAAGCTATGTTCACTGTGTAGTTTAAGCTAGGTTTTCCATAACTAAGGCGTAGATGTATTTACAATATTTCTTTCACAACTCTGGCTGGAAAAATACTAGAAAAATTATTCAATTTTATTTCCCACACACTTTTAAAAGTCTGGTTTAATAGTGAAATTAGGATTTGGAAAATGCTAGAGGAAAAATAACTTTATAAAAGTGTACATTGTACTGCCTCAGCCGAAAACCAGTTACTATTCAGAACCAGTTCAGCACTCAGCCCACTTTCAGAGGTTCAATACACATTTCTATCAGGCAGTTACTGACACTTCTCCAGGAGTGCATTGTCTTAGCCTCTGGGCACTGGAAGGCTAGTTTGCTTTCATCAGTTGGCCACTTAACAGGGATTATCTATCTGGGAGGAGGACAGCATCATTTGTCAGAACACAGGACCGCCCTTGCACTTCCACTTTTGACTTGGAGATGTCAAATTGGCCTGAGAGCATCTGTCTCCATTCATTGCAGGGCCCTCAAAGACTATCGGGCTCTAACCACAGAGCCTGGTAAGAACCAGTTGTTTGCCCTTACACAAAGAAAGATACATCATCTAAATAGGGGAGTAGCTAAGGAAGAGCCAGGGCCACTCCAGGTGGTTTAGATCTTCTGTGAAATTTTACAGTCAAGTGAGTTGAACCTGCTGTAAAAGGAGGTAGGTAGATGGCCAGAAACTAGACTGGATTGGGTTGCAAAAATTCTCCAACCACTGGCTAATGAACATTAGGCACGCAGCTCTGCCCATCTCCTTAGAGCACTCCTTGATTGACCGGGGAAGGGAACACCTGAAGAATGAAGACCCTGCTGGAAGAAAATTACTGACTCCTAACGGCACCCACAAACTGGAACTGCTCTCCAAGAGGATGTTTATGTTTGGGCGATTTGTATAGTGGGCAAATACCCTGGGGTGTCTCGGCGCTTAAGGACTATAGAGTCAGACAAGGAGGTGCTTCGGGGTTATTGGTTGAACAGCCAGGTTTTAAGAGGAAAGTGGTTGACCTTCTGTTTTCCTGTTCTGGAGACACAAAGACAGAAATACCCCTTGCTATCTATTGACCAGCTGACCCCTGGGGACTGTATCCTGTAGGAGTCCCGGCTGAAGAGAGATGTGGTGCCTAGACGCCTACCCTGGGGACTGCATGAAAGACCAGAAATAACTATTGCGGCAGTTGGGAAAATGGGACCTACTCTGTTTTTTTCACCTCTCGAGGACGAGGCCAGGTTTCTTAAGTTGGGTCCTGTAGAGTGTATCCAGGAACGGAAGAACACAGATTTGCTCTCCTCAGAGTATTTTGCCATGTCTGCTTACATTTCTGTACCCTGGGTAGAAAAAGCCCTAATGCTGATAGCTGAGGAGACTAGGATGTTTGGAAATACAACAGTAGTGCCTCATCACATCTGGTAGTTGCTGAGTCAAAGCTCTAATTCAAGTTGTACAAAGGAGGCGTTTGACAAAGTTTACATTAATCATAGGGTGGCTAGCCAGAAGATTTCTAAAGCAAGGTTTCTCCTAAACCTTTAAGCATATTTTGTATCAACGTAAGATTGCAATAAATAAAAAAATAAAAAATACACAATTCCAGCTCAGGTTGTCTTAACATGGACAGATATTTTACCCTGTCTGAAAATGTGTATGGCTTTATGATCCTCTCCTGGTACCATATTGTGATTTTTCATGAATTTGTTTTGAAGTTCTGTAAGTAATGTGAGGACCCATATCGTTCCCAATTAAAACCAGTCTACATTGTGTGGTGGTCTCAATAGCCTTTTCAACAGGAATACAACATTTGCCTCAGCTTCAGGATCCCTCAAAACAGATGAATGACTACATTATAACCTCACTGTCTGGATATTCCATTTAGGATACTTTCAGGCATTCATATGCAGTTTCACAATCGTCCCACCACCACAAAAGGCATATCTCCATTGCAAGAATTTCTTGATGGATGGCTAGTCACTTAACAATAATGGTCTGTCTTCCATATGTAGTATGGCTTAATGTATGGTACACTGCTTCTTTAATCTTTGTACTTATATACCATCCCTTATTATATCAAGAGGATGACTCAGCAAGCTCAATATTTGCTGATGACAAATGCATTGTTCTGATATCATAAGAAAGTAGGTGGATAAAGTGAGAATCATAAAATGAATAATAGTATTAACTGTTATTTACAGCACATATAAACAATAGAAGTGCAACATTTAGGGTTGTATAATAGACATATTATTACATTTGCCATGTTTTGTCATCATCAGAGATATTGTCAATATGTTATCTGTGACCAACAGATTCATAGTGGATGAAACTGAAACATGTGGGTATGAATCCTGTAATCAATATCTGGGAAGTAGCAAAAATGTTTATATTTAGAAGGAGGTGCGACTGCCCATCTCTTTGATACTGACTCCCCATTCTATCAGTAATGATGGTGTGAATGAAGAACAGTGGTTGAGCAAATTAAACAATCTCTTGAACCGCATCATTGCAGATGGTTTGAAATAGACAAACTGTTTCCAGGGGGGGGGGGTGTTTATCAGCTGTAAAGTACTACTTTGTGTGTGGTAATAAAAACTGTTTTATAATTGTGGTAGTGACCCTTATACATTGTGGGTAACCTAAATAGCACTTTTTCACTCAATCTATGCACAAATCGTGAGGTACAATTAAATGACTACAGGTTGTCATTGCCCATAATAGTGAGCGAACAACATTTGTTATTTATTTATTTAAAGAGTTTTATAAAGCACGAACATGACCCTAGATTATCAGAGCACTATACATAGTCTAGAACAGAGGCAAAAACATAAATGAATATATGATCAGTTACGTTGCAGTATTCTCCAAGTGGAATCATGAACAGAGTGTATCACAGCATTGTACCCAGTCTACAACTGACACAAAACATAAACATAAACTGAGATATGATCTGTTACAGTATAAATAATCATCACATAGCCAGAGCTAATTTGTAACACAATAAGCTACTCCTCTAAAGATGATCTTCCGGCCATCATTGATCCAGTTCACAGCAAACGTATTCTGATTGTTCCTGGGCATTCTGCAAGGAGGGTGTCATTCTCTCCAGATGAATAGTCGGAGAATTGTCTAGAGGAGATAACGTAAAAGTTGGGTTGACCTGGACTCAGCCGGCTCCTAATGTTATGTGAGGGATCTGTTCATTAAGATCCTTTTCACCTCTTTTTGAAAATGGAGGTCGATGTGTTTGACCGGATATCTGGTGAGAGAGAGTTCCATATCCTAGGGGCAGATCCTGTGAAAGAGCATGTGTAGGTCTTTTGTTTCCTGAATCTAGGAGGTTCCAGTAGGAGGAAGTTGACACTCCTGGGTGAGCAGCTGCCCCCTGAGATTTTTATCTTTTCTGCTAGGTATCTGGGTTTACTGTAGGGTAAAGCTTTGTGTGAGAGGCAGGCTTTTTTCAGCTATGCTCTTGCTTCGAAAAGGGAGCCAGTTGAGAGACCTTAGAGAAGGGTTAATGTGGTCAAAGTGTTTTGTGCCAGTTATCAGATTTGCCTCTCTTGACTTAGTAAGACCTGTTAAAGTCAGCAGCCATTATCAAGCCTGTAACACTTGCCTTATTTTGATTTGTGATGGAAAACGTTAGGGTCTGATACACAAAGGAACAGTAAATCTGCAGTCATAGAAGTACTACTACTCATGCTTGCAGAATAACATATTTTGCTCAATCCACAAAACTCAGCAGTAATATGCCAGAAAAGCTGAGTAGTTCCAGCTTTGAAGAAATACTAGTAAGTGAGTGGTAGCAGGGGCAGCTCTAGGCTCATGGCGGCCCTGGGCAGGGAGCGTAGGTAGGGGGCCTCGGAAGAGGGCGTCCATGCAGGGCGGAGCCCCCCGGAGCTTGGGAAGGTGTTTTAATAAAACATCCAGAAAAGGCGTTAGATGACCAGTACCTGCAGCTGCTCCTACCCTTCCAAATTTGTCTCAGAACAATAAAATTCAGGAGGAGGAGCCAGATTTCCCCTTCCTGTGACACTACGAAAGCCTGCTGAGCCGCCTTTGTCTTTCGTTTCGAATAACCAGATTTATGTACTCGAATTCTCTTCATTTTGCTTGCAAAGTTATATACACCTGTACCAGCGGGCCAGCAGTGAGTAGGGAAAAAAAGAAGCCAATCAGGAACCAGGAGGAACGCAGGCGCTGAGGCTAGTGAAGATGGGGGGGTCAGGGTGTTTGGAAGTGGAACAATGCCGGAGGCCGCCAAATCCCTGCCAGGGGCCGCCACTCAAATATGTATCCATCCTCAGAGAATTATTATATTAAGGATATATATTGGCCTGGCGCCCCTGGGGTTTGACGGCCCTGTGCCGGTGCACAGCTTGCACATGCCTAAGGCCGCCCCTGGTGGTAGGAATTTTTTTTATGTTGCTATTTCCCCAATGATTAATTATGAATACTTATACATAATATACAATAACTTACTGGGAAAATTAGAACAATGTGATAATGATATTTTGCCTCCATAGGGAAACAATTTATCCCTGAGATAAACTTCTTCCCCTACTACCTCACAAAGTTTCACACCCTGAAAGGAGAGGTATCTCTATTTGCTTGAATCTCTATCTGTTCCCATAGTGGAAAAATGTCAGAGAGTAGTTTGGTAATTATAACAAATTCAGGAATTTGTGGGTGTTCACAAACCCCCATGGCAAAACACACCTTGAAGCTCCTATTTCCTACCCCTTATATGGAATTTACTTTTAAGGTCTTGGCTATAAAGCGCATGCGCTGTCTTGAAGAGGCATGCTTTCTTTAATCTCTGAGCTCCGGTCCACACACAGGCTTCCCATTTGCTTGATCCATCGTCTTACTCCTATTCTTTGTCACCATTTGTCCCTAGCTTGCATGGGCATGCCTCTTCTTTTGTTTAGTCCTCCCCCCAGAGCATGGGCCAAGTACTTGTAAACATCCACTGCTCCTGGTTTTATGAACATTTTATGTCCTACTTTTTTCTTTCCTTTTCAGCACTCTACACAGTGTTTGTGCTTTTACAAGCTCAGTCTCCTCTCACCCGCCCCTATACCCCATCCACAGATCACCACGTCACTCCTTTTTCTATTGTTGCCTCATTTCCTTTCCCCACCTTCTCCCTTCTGTTGCTGCTTGCTCACTCACACCACCCAGTGCTTGCCCCATGCACATATCACCCCATCCCACTTCAGCTCCCAGTCCCCTGTCACTGTTTTTCCCTTCATTGCTGCTTTTCATTTCCCCCACCTCCTCCCTCCCATCTCTGTTTGCTTCCTCATGCCTCCTGGTGTTTGCCGCGTCCACATATCACCCCCACCTGTTGACCCCGTCACTACTTTAAACCCCCATTGTAGTTTGTTTTGTTCTAGTGAGTGGTGGTGTTCTGCCTTTTAATGTCCTGGTATTGTATAGTTGACGTGCTGATTAGAGCATGTGTGCATGGCTGCTATTACTTGGCACAAGTGTAATCTCTGCTTTTTTTCCATGTGTGTGCGCGTTTCACCATATGTGGTCGCTCATTAATGGTGTTTATAGCTGGAAAATCAGACCTCAAGTAAATCAGGTATGCGTTATCACAGGGCTTGTCAGAGCTTCTACAGTACCTGTATCTTCTGCTGTAATTGCATAGCCATATTTCTACTGTGCAAAATGATTGAACTGTTTGTACCTGACCTTGTTTAGTCTTGTTTCATAGTGTGGGACTCTATTTCTTCAAATTTCTCCTGTTGGGACACTTTCTTACTTTTTCCACTGTTGTGTGTTTATCTAGGAACCATAATCAATATTACCATTCTATGACTATAATCGATAATATCCATATACCGCGGCATAAGGATCAGATCCATAATTTAGTAAATCGCCCTTGCAGTCCAAAGCACGGCAAAAGCTACTTCCTTAGACTCCTAGAAAGCACAACGAGTTCTTTCAACATACCGAACCTCTAGCAACCTGGGAAATCCCCGTTAGCTTTGTTTTGATTTGTAATAGAACTCCTGCAAGCACTGTAAGAACGGCCAGTTCTTAGTGACATCTTTATTGACGTCTTATGTCCAACCTTACGTCAAACCCGGCACCTTTCAGGTATAAATATGCCAACGCTGCCTTAAGCAAACACACGGTGGTGAATTCTGGAGCAGAACAGCTGTCCCCTTGCAGAGAGCCCAGCAGACGCGAGAAGCCCACGGACGCTGCCCCTCCTCTTTGACGCGCTGAGAAAGACGCTGTCTTTTCTCCTGTCGAGAAAATCCAGCTCCGGCGTTTCCAGCCTACCCTTGCGGGTGACTGGGATATCGGGTCCTGAGAGGGAGATACCAGACCTCCTACATTCTATTCCAAAGGTACGGTGCTGACTAAACCCTTAGAGAGAATTCTTGGATCAGACCCTTGGCAAAACCAACTTAACTTAAACTGCTACTTACTTACTCCCTCCCACGTATTAGGCTTAGGTCAGGTACACCGGGGTAGGCGTAGTTAGAAGCACCAGTTGAGGTCATTAGCCAATGTATATATGAATGTATATAATGTATATATTTTATTCATTTTAAGTATCCTATGGCTAAGAAACCATATCAATGCTTTTACAGTATTATTTCATAATACTCCTTTTACTGTACGTAATTTACTTTATATTAAGTATTGCAATTGTGGCAATCCATTTCTCTTGCATGAGAAGGAAGACTGTTCAATAAATCATACCCTTTATTGAAAACGCCCGTCTCTCTCTCTCTTCTCTGCACTCTGGTGAAACTAAGAACGCACGTCTGACCGAGTGAAATAATTGTCTATTGTTTTCACACGTCTCTAGAGATTTACTCTTCTTCTGGGGAGCAAAGTTGTCATGTTTATGCGGTTGTCGGAAGCTGAATCCCTTCTTGTCTGAGCCAGGGAAGCTGATCACTTCCTATTCAGTCCAGAAAGTTTCCAGTGACCTCTGAGATAGCTGGCGCAAACCTAAATTAAGTCTAACATAGTCAGTAGAGACCTAGAAGACCACAGTCCTACGTCTACACTGCTGTTTATGTTATTCCAATGCGCAGGGCCTATAGGGAAAATAGGAACTACACTACACCACATACACTGGTGAAGTATTTCTGTGCGCCATTGTTGCTTAACTTGAATTCTCTTCAAAGTGCCAGGCTGAGTTTTGATGTCATCAAGGTCTAACTGCCCCTTCAGTATCAATGGCAAAAGTAGTCCTTTTAAAGTGGTTGCCAATGTGATGTATTTCCTCATGTTCACTGCTGTAAACCAGGCTAACACCATGATTCTTTCTGGGTTTTTTGAGCAGTTTTATGCCGCACCAATAACACTCGAAGGTAGTGGAGCGCTTTAGATTAGCACCAGATAGTTTTTTGGTGCAGTTTTGTGTAGCGCCAACACCACCCTAACATATTGAAGTGCTGTACAGTAGCACCAGCTCCTTTGCACAAGGACACATTCACTTTTGTAGGCATGGGGAGATAAAGTGATTTGCCCAAAATCAAGGATGTTAAGCCTACGCCGCAACTCAAACCTGGTTTCCCAGCTCCATATTCAGTAGCACTGGCCCTTACGCCACATCCTCTCCCAAGGGACGCTACATAATCTCCCTAGCCTCGTTCTCATTTCCACATTTTATGATTACGGCCAAATCACTAAGTCTACCTGTGGCTGTCCTCGTTTGTTGTTGGTTGCCCGTCCACCTCCTGCCCGTTGCTGCTTACACCCACTGAACTTCGTTGCACAGATACCCTTCTCCACTGACTACTTTTCAAAAAAAAATTGTGCAGTTTTATGTAGCATCAACACCACCTGAAGGTATTGGCGCACTTTGCATATGCACCCGTTGCTTTTTTGGTGCAGTTTTATAGTGTTCCAACAAAACACAATGGTATTGGAGCTCTTTACATTAGCAACTTTTTTTGTGCAGTTTTATATAGCACCACCATCACTTTACTTTACGTTACCACAAGATTTATATAGTGGCAACGCCACCTGCAGATATTGGAGTGCTTTACATTAGCACCGGTAACTTTACTCAAAGACACATTCATTTTTGTATGCACAGCGAGATTAACTGGTTTGCCCAAAATCAAGAATTTTAAGCTGACGCCAAAACTTGAATCTGGGTTACCAGCTTCAAAGTTGGCAGCTCTGGACCTTATGCCTCATCCTCTGCTGAAAGGACACTAAATCATCTCCCTAGCTTCGGCCTGAGTTCCACATTTTGTGATTACAGATAAATTGCTTAATCTCCCGGTTTATAAACCCAACAAGCATTTGCAAAGCCAGTAGGTTTCACCTGTGCGAAATCTATTGTTTTTTTAGGTCTCGGCTAGACAGCGCATGTGCTGCTTGGCTAGAATGCACATGTGCTGTCTCAAAGAGATGTGTTGTGTTCTATCTGTGGGCTGACAGGCCGCCCATCTCCTATCATTGGTAAACTTCAGCATTGCTTTCATTTTTTTTTATGCCATTTATCTTGCCCTCTTCTTGTGGTTGGCCTTCCCATAGCGCATGGGCCAAGTGCATGTCTACTTACACTATTCCCTTTGCGGAGCTATTTTTTCTTTGTTTTCAAGCACTCGATAGGGGTACTTGTGTTTTCAGGCCATCTCGGTTGTACACGTGCACACATACCACAAAAATGCGTGCACTTGTACATAAATTAATGCATTTCTTAAAAGGTTGTTAAAACACAAACAGCACTTGTTTATTTCTTTTTGCATGAGATCCAATGGTATTGAAGTGCTCACGTCGTCCTCCGTCTTTCCATAGTGCGAACACAAACCCATGGTATTTGACCGCTATAAGTGCTCACCAGTTGGGTTCCACAAAGACACATGAATTTTTGTTGCTGATCCTGTTTCAATTAAGGTATTTTCTTACCCCTTCTTTGCTGCTTTCTCCCACCCTCTCCCATCTTTGCTTGCCTAGCCCACCATTCCCTCTTGCTGGACTCACCCAATCACTACCTTCCTCGTTGCTACTGCTTTTATTTATTTATTTTGCACCAACGGTATTGGAGCGCTTGTTCCGTCCTCCATCTTGCCATAGTACTAAAACACCAGCTGATGGTATTGGAGCGCTTTAAGTGCTCACCAGTTACAGTACGCAATGACACATTCATTGTCGTACGCGGGGAAGCATAGATGATTTGCCCAAAATCACAAACTGTTCAGTCGACCCGAGTTTTGAACGTGGTTTCCCAGTTCTCCTGACAGCAGCTCTGGCTGTTATGCCACATCCTCACTTCACTTCAAAGCTCCTTAGTGGTTTCTCACTATCACTTCTACATTTGTTCAGCAATACCCCGTCAACACTGAACAAGCCAATAGCTCTCGGCAGTGCCCAAGCTATTGGCCTTGTGTAGTAAAAAATCACTACTCAAAGAGGGTTCCAAGAATGAATTTTATTCAGTCATATGTAAACAGGTGCTCCCAGCTTGGCGACTTACTCTCACCACGAACATTCTAACTCGCGCTCCCGGAGGCAGAGCGGACCATACCAAGTGGGGAGAGGGGAGAGGGGTGGGTAACGGGGAAGTCACAGCAAGTAAAGTTACAACACACCTTCCCCCCTAAAGAGAACAAAGGAAAAGGAAATACAGAGCCCCAAGCAGTGGAGAGAGAAAGCAGTTAGAGGGAGAATGGAGAAAAAGAGGGGTGAGTTAAGAGGAGGCGTGGAAACGGGAAAGAGAGGGGGGAGAGCGAGAGAGAGAGACCGAAAGGAAAGGAAAAAAAAAAAAAAAAAGGAAACAGGGGAGAGGGAAAAACTTTACAAGAGAGAAGAAAAAGAACCGCAACATGAAAAATAGGAGTGTAGGGAAGACGATCCCCTAAAGTTTCAAAGAAAGAACAACCTGGAAGGGAAGGGTAATCCCCCAACCCAGTGCCAGCGGAGACTGTCCAAGGGGTAAACAAGGGGAAGTGGAATGGAGCTTTTTCATGGACAACTTTAAAAGTAAACTATAAAACCTTCTGGTTAACCTCTGTATCGAACTAACAGGAAGAACTCTAGAATGTTTGGTTCATTTGTTCCGCTAGGTCCCACACAATGCGCCTGACCTTTCTCACACTGGGATGAACAACTTTTTTGCCAATGGGTGCAGCCGATTCTTCCGATCCCTTGAACACCTCTTCTACCACCCCACCATTACTCTTCCTATTATCTCTTTGATAAGCATCATGACATAGGTTAAAAACAGGTTTGTGTGCCACATCACTTTTCACCCTTGGCTCCCCTTTGTCTGAACATGCCCAACAGTCTATTTCACCATAGAGTTCCACACTCCTCTTACTAGTATTTCCATTCCCCTCAGGAAGGGTGATCCTGGTGGTAACGTTCTTTTTCTTAGGCAGTAACTTGGGCAAGGACACTCCCCGACAACTCCCTCTGACACAATAAGTCTCTCTTTCAATGTCATCCTCTGTGACTGGTCTAGGCCATCTTCTACCCTCCTTTCCTTGGCCGTAACCAGTATCCAAACCTTTATCGAATTCCGTTTCAACAAGCTCCAGATCATTAGCATGAGCCTCATCTGCCCTAAGTCTGTCCTCCTGTTCCAACACGAGACTACCATGGGAGAACTCAGTTGTGTTTTCTGGGCCACAACACTTATGCTTTCTCCTATAATCATAGAGTAGACCCTTCTTCCCTGACAGGACTTTAAATGGGGAATCTTTTAGTATTTTTTGCATTTCCTTACTCTCACTCTCCAACTTACCACTATAAGACCTTTGAAAGTATTTTCCTTTATTCTCACTCTTCGACTCAAACAAACTTGAACCCACTTCTCTTTCCTGTTCATAATTGTCCACATACTCCTCCCTCGTTTTGGTCCTGAACTCGGCCGATGTAGTTCTTTGCCACGTCTCTTTGCGATTAAACTGGTTACTCTTACATTTTATCCTTTCCCGCTCTTTTCCTGTAGTAATTATGCGCTCTCCCTTTCTTTCGAATTCTCCATTTTTCCCAACTTTACCTTCACTGCCTTTTCTCTCGTGTTTCTTACGTATTTCTCTTTCGTCCACCCAACTTTGGTAAGTTTCTTGTTTTTCCTTAAGTTTGTCCTTAGCTGCTTCTTTTCCACATTCTTTATTTCTTGCAGCTCCTTCAAAGACTACCAAACCCTTAGATGGCAGCGTTCGAGCATTCAATGTTTCACCCTTTGTTACATGCATGCTTTGGATCTGTGCCAATCTAAGGCTCGAATCTCCCTTTAGAAATGTTAAAGAGAAATGTTGCACGGACACTAAAAACTGGCCACGGTTGGTTTACTGGTAAGGATGGGTCTAGTTCCTAACTACGAAGTGAAAAGATGTTGGGTTATACTTACAGCCTGCACTATCAATGAATTCCGCCGCTAAAATGCATCACAATTCCTCTTTAATGCATTAAATATTTACTGCGCTGCTTTATACTAGGTAGATTCACCTTCAAGCTTGAGTATGTAAAGAATTCAACCTACTGGAATGTTCCAAATGACCCAGTTCAATGAACGTAGTCTTCCATGTCCGGCGATATTGCCACTTTCAGTCACGCCTATTATTCTAAGCGGCTAAATCTCTCAACAAATGAACTTAATGTGCTAATTGGTACCCATTATCACTTTTAGTACCACCGCTTGTCTTTAAACTGTTACAGTCTTTATCCCTTCTTTTCCGAACAACAATTGTAATGAGCGTGAGTTGAAAAAATGGCCCACCAGGTGGCAGTGCAATATGGCGCCTGCTTTATTTATGTGCTGTAGGGGGCGATTGATACCAAAAATAAAAACAAAAATGAGAGATATGTGGGGAATAACTTTTGAAAAAATATGTAGCGCCCGATTAACTTTAAATTTACAGCTGCGGTATCAGAGAACGGTTAATCCTTTGCCTCGCTCAACTCCTCCTCAAGTTCATTTTAAGTGCGCACCTCTTGAATTCAGAGAGATATCACTGTACTACCAATTGGGCAATACTTTTATCCAATATTTCAAACACGAGTACCCCCAACGTTATGCAGTAAATTACTGGAATAATTATGTAATCTTTCAGTCCAAGGAAGTTTGTAAATAACGCTCTCAAATTTCACCTTTTACGGACTTCACTGAGGTTTTTTTTTCTTTTTTTAACTCATATATTCATCTTGTGAAAAATAAACACCTCACGATGTCATACTTCAACTTCTTCAGGGGTGAGTTATCCAGCAGAAAGATTCACTACTTGGGACAGCTTCTCAAATCAACCCTTGCTCCCTATCAGCAACCAGTCTGGTTGAAGACTGCCCAAATCTTGTCACGAAAACGGTAGATATAGAGTACACTGTTACTGGCGGATCCCGTCTTCGACACAACGGACACCGAAAGGAGAATGTGCCAGAACTGCACTGCCCCGACAGTCCAGCTCAACTCCTCCTCAACGCCAACAGCAGTCGTTCCTCCTCACGCGCTCCACCTCAGCGTCTTCTCTCACAGTTGTGACAGATCCGTGCACCGCTTCGGGACAACTCTCACACAATCGCGTTACGCCCAACTGTCCCGGCTCTACCTGCTGCTGCTTCCACGTATGTTGCTTTCACCACCGCAGGGCACTCCAAAGGGACATTGGTTACCAGCTCCACCGACGCCAGTCAGACTTCAAACAAGGAGGGAAGGTTCCTCTCCTCCACACGGCACAAGCTCACCTTCACCGAGGCCACACACCTGACTTCCTTTAGCGTTCCGGAAGCGAGAACCTCACGTCCCCCAAGGGAACACCTCGATGAGTACAGCCTGTAGTGCCGGTATGTCCGCTGTCCTGTGATCTTCAATCATCAACTGGGCAAGTCTTCCTTTTCAACTCAAATCTCCGCACAAGCATCACATTTATCCAGGGGGGAAGGCACCACACTGACCCTGGCTCAGCTCCGCGTCCTCGTCGCCAAAATGTAGTAAAAAATCACTACTCAAAGAGGGTTCCAAGAATGAATTTTATTCAGTCATATGTAAACAGGTGCTCCCAGCTTGGCGGCTTACTCTCACCACGAACATTCTAACTCGCGCTCCCGGAGGCAGAGCGGACCATACCAAGTGGGGAGAGGGGTGGGTGACGGGGAAGTCACAGCAAGTAAAGTTACAACACCTTGTCAATGGGAATGTCTTTTAGGCATGTTATCTAACGGCACATCGGCTGTTCAGCATGGCTGAAAATCACTGAAAAATCAGTATGATGCAGTCAGTGCAGGCCACGTGATTGCGCGCTTTTGTATTTGGAAGAGCAGGACAACATGGGGACAAAGAGACTCGGCATTGGCACAACATCCTGTGATTCTGGCCTTTCAGTGACTTTCAGCCATGCTGAACAGCAGATGTACTGCTGGACAACATGGTTAAAAGACATTCACATTGACAAGGCCAATAGCTTGTGCACTGCTGGGACCTATTGACTTTGCCAATGCTTTGTTACTGTATGGAGTTGTGGCTTTCTTTTATGCAGTAGTAAAAACATTTATGCCTGACAGGTATTTTTGAAAGGTTTTGTGAATCAGACCTTTGGTGTCAACATAATTCCAGCTATTAATGTGCCCTCTCAAACCTTGTAATGTATTCTAAAATTACATACAGTCGTGTAATACTTCTAGCATATTTAGTAATAGTCCGGGTTAGGACATAAATCCTTAGCAGGAACAAGTCCAAAACAATCCCAAAACAAATCGAGTCACGTGTGCGTCCACACTGTAAACTGATTAAATATACTACTTTAAATAACCTAGATTGCGCAATGTGATTTCAAGGACGTTTTGACCGAAGCCTAAAGGTAATGAAAGCAGGAAGGTGTTCGTAACACACTGTTCCCTGTTAGGAGACACATTGCTCACTTTTAAATTGTGTGTTAATTTAATTTACTCTCAGTCTACTAAAAGCAGAGTTCTTCAAGAAAGTAATTGCAGACAAGACACACTGTTCGTTATAAATAACCCATTAACGTTATGCCTTGCCTTTGGTACATAGTAACTGACAAGCTTTTAGAAATAGTTTATGTGATGCTTGCCTGCCGAAAATAAATGACTGCCATAGATTAATAGCTACAGGGGCTGCACGGGTGCATCAGAAACTCACTTCCCATACTGCGCCGCTACAATCAAACTGTGCAACTCTTAAGAACTGGATCGCTCTCTTTACCTCCATTTACTGTTCACAATTTGATAATTTGTGTAAGTCGTGCCAACAATCTCCTCTACATCTGTCTCATCTCCCGCTCTCCATTCCAACCCTTCTCAGATGTACTCCCATAAAACACACATCAGAGGTAAAATAAACACTTGACACCCATCACATTTTCACTGAAAAGGGCTGGGACATTCATTCCTTCTAGAGCATCAGACAGAATGTCACCAGCATGCAAACTCCTCCTCGGCAATGTCACCCAAGGTCATGGCTGAGATGTGGCAAGTGCAGAGAAGATAATTGTAGTATCTTAAAGAATGAATTGAAGTAGAATTGTAGTAAAATAAAGATAGATTTATTCCAAGGAAAAGAGCACATCCATGAAGAAACACCCATCCAGGTCCCTTCAGCATTCTGCTCACACCTCTTCTGAAATCAGAATTGATCAGTAGGAAGGCACCAAAAATCCCATCATGGTTATTGGACAAACTTATATTCCCATTTCTACAGGGACCACAATAACCTAACTTTTATAGTAGACTTTAGTTATAAGGAAGGCAAGCACGATAGTCAAGCTACTCGCAGTCTTATTGACAGTCTATAATCACTACTATTGGCGCAGCTATTTTCATGATTGGGCTATAAATCATGTCACACATCGCCTTCTCTTCTCTAATCCTCAAATTAGCCTTAATTTTAATTTTTGAATTTATATTTGGGAAGGTATACTTATCAAACACACTTTGAATTTGCTCTTAATTGTTCTTTTTCATTACGAGTCAGTCGCTCAGAATCATGGCTATTTTATTTTTTTATATAGTGCACACTCGACCTGAAGGTATTGGAGCGCTTTACATGAGCCCCAGTTACACTACGCAAGGACACATTTTATTTTGGTAGGGACGGGGAGATTACGTGATTTGCTGAGAATCACAGGATGTTCAGCCAACATCAAGTCTCGAACCTGCCTCCCCAACTTCAAAGTCAGCAATACGCCACATCCTCTAAGGGAGCTGATTTTCTCTCTCTGCCCCTACGTACAAGGTTTGGGATGCAATTAAGATGGAAACATGTTCCTTTATGACACCATCCTCACAAAACCTACTATGATCTTATCAAGATTGTGAGGGAGGTATCATAAGAAGGAATTCATTTCTCCCGCTCTTTATGTGTTTTTAATGTTGCATGGAACAGGACTTTTCCAAACATGAACTCTGGGTATACCCATCTTAATGCAGTTTTAGCTGGGTAGAGACCCTTCAACATTCCTGCCTGTTTGTCATTTATAGAAACACAATACACAGGGAGGGAGGAGGGCCCAAGGGGAAGTTTAAAGACCCCACACTACTATAGCCCCTTATTACAAACTTACAAAACAGAAAATAGTAGTGGGTCTAATTTATAGAAACACACAATAAAAGACTCCAAGAGCTCTGGATAGTCAACCAATAAATGTACATTTCCCTCTGTTGACATGCTAACAAAGGAGCAACCCTGAGGGTGAAGCATGCCACCTACTGTCCATGATAGGTTGCATCCTTTTTGAGGAATCGCTTCCTCAATAGAACTTCATATCTGCCAACATAGGGCTCATCGACCAATGGGTCATTACCACAACTAGACGTAATCACATAAACAGAGACTCATTAGTAGCACAAGTTGTAGCCTCAGGAAAGATGTACAGCATACCGGTCTTTCAGTTTTTTTATACCTTAAGTATCGAGGCAGTACTAAGCCAAGCTGTCATAAAAATCATCGGATTTCATCAACTTTGTTTGAGTTGCTTTCGGTGGATGTGCATTCTTAGACTGACACCATTTAGACTGACCTCGGATAGACGAAGGGTAGCATGTAGATGGGAGTACCATGGCCGAGATCAACAATGTGGGATACCAATGGTGTTCAGGAAGGCCACATGGAGACATGGCTGGATCCTTCCGCGAAAGATGTGCTATTAAAACAAAGCGACAATACAGATAAGTGTACTCCATAGATGCTCACCAGCTTTAGTATTGTTCACAGTGGAATATGTTCAACTCCTAGGGGAGGCACTTGATGAAGAGGAGTCATAGAGCTCTTCCG
The DNA here is from genome assembly GCF_964263255.1 of Lissotriton vulgaris. Lineage (NCBI taxonomy): Eukaryota > Metazoa > Chordata > Amphibia > Caudata > Salamandridae > Lissotriton > Lissotriton vulgaris. The sequence continues at coordinate 927,850,388 of NC_141693.1, read as the reverse complement.
AACCTCCGTCTTCTCCACTCTCCTGTCCTTCCAAAAAAAAGCATCATAACAGTTATAAAAGGTGTAAGTTAAAAATGCACCACTCCTCTGCTTATCTGAGCAGAGACTGCAGGACATTGGAAACGATGAAGAAGAAACTGCAAGACATGCAAGGTCCTCCTGCACTGCACTATACTGATCTGCTGCGTGTCAATGGTATCCTAAATTGTGTATGAGGAGGAGCAGCAAAAGACAGATCTGGAAGAAAGAGATAAATATATTTTGATATACTTAACCTCGGGTACAACCACAAATTGGTACGATTAAGGAATCCCCAGCACTCCTGGAGCTGAGTTGAGTTTCATGATTGGACACCAGTTCTTCTTTAGGGAAGCTTCAATGCCAGCTTATTCGGATCAGTGGGTACCAAACCTCATCAGGGAGGGGCAAAGTATACAACTCAGATTGCTGTCTCCTGATACTGAGACCTTACTTGCACATTATCCGGAGACCCCAATGAAGTTGAAGTTTATTCAGGATTCAGCAAGGGTTCTACAGGATAATAACAGGCATTGACTTTAGCTCCATTTAGGTCTTCGCTTCCTAAACTCATATATAAGTTCAACAAGACTTAGTCAAGTAGGCTTGCTCCCACTTTTTGTAACTTGTCAGCTGAGCACTGGGAGGCGGTCTAGTGATGTTGTGAATTGGAGATATTGACTATTTGTAGGATGGGCCACAGTCTTGATGTTAGCTTGACTGAGCACATTCTCTTTTTTAATTCCCCAGATACCATTTTGTGGCTCCCGCATTGGCTACATTGCACTGGCTCCCAATACAGAAAAGGATACAATTTAAAGTCCTTATGGCCTGCCTCAAAGAGGTTACAGATTGGATGTCAGACATCAGCCTCAAACTTAACGGAGGAAAAACAGAGGTATTAGTTTTCAGCAGTAACACATCAAGCTAGATGGAACTAGAATGGCTGCAATGCCTTGGAGAGCGACCAGCACCCTTCACCACAGTAAAAAGCCTTGGCTTCTGGCTGGACAATAAACTCACTATGGAAATCCAAGCTAAGAAACTGTCCGCAACCTGCTTCGGACTGTTAAGAACACTAAGAAAAATCATGCAGTGTCTCCCACCCTCTTCCGATAGGGTGGTTTTACAGGGATTATTTAATTCTCATCTTGACTATGGCAACTCCCTTTATTAGGGGAGCCCCATATACATTCTAAAATGCCCTTAGGTCATCCAAAATGCCACAGCACGTTCTCTTTTTAAACTCCCCAGATACCATTCTGCGGCTCCGGCATTGGCTGCACTGCGCTGGCTCCCACTACAGAAAAGGATACCATATAAAGTCCTATGTAGGGCCCACCGAGCAATGCATGGTAAAGGTCCCCTTCTTTTTCAGAGACTCCTCTTTCTGTATCATCCAAGAATATCATTACGTTCAGAGAATTATTTTCTGTTGACCATCCCAAAGGTCAGTAGGGCAAGGTGTGGTGGCTGCTTCTTTGCTTTCCTGACCGCTAAGCGGTGCAAAACCCTCCCAGCCAATCTTAGACTAACCCAACCAGAAACTACTTCCAGGAAGCTCATAAAATCCTACTGATTCTAGCTGTCATGTTCTCTGTATGTCTTGCCTCGGTATTGCAGGTTGTGTTTGTCTCAGTTCCGGGAGGCCTTACAGGTCAGCTGTTCATGATACAAAACGGCTTGAATAGAATAGAATACAATACAATACAGTGCCATAGAAAGCGGTGGTGTAAGGTAGAGTGGTGCAGTGTAGAGTTGTGTAGAATATACAGTGCAGTGAAGTGGTGAAGAGCAGAGTAGCCTAGGTTGCAGTGGCACAGAGTAGAGTAGCACAAAGTGCAGTAACATACAGTTCAGTTACATAGAGTGCAGTGACATAGAGTAGAGTGGTGCAAAGTAGAGTAGAGTGCAATGGGGCAGAGTGCAGGGGCATAGAGTAGAGTGGTGCAGAATAGCATAGAGAGATGTAGAGTGCAGTAGCGTAGAGTGGTGTAGAGTAAAATGTAGAGTACGGTGGCATCATGTACAGTGGTGTAGGGTAGAATGATGTAGAGTGCAGTGGTGCTATGTAGTGGCGTAGAATGTAGTGGTGTATAGTGGTGTAGAGTAGAGTAGAGTGTAGTGGTGTAGAATACAGTGGCATAGAGTAGCATGGTGCAGAAAAGCGTAGGGTGCAGTGGCGTAGAGTAAAGTGGTTCTGCATGCTGATAAATAAAATGAACCCAAGCTGTCTCCATTAGGCTACTTTTATTTATCAGCTAATGGAACAGAAATGCCCTCATTAGTCCAGAAAATGTGTCAATTGTTCAAAACGAAATGCCCTTTTTTTAGATCTATTATTTCAAATGGCACAGACTGAAGTTTGTATATAAACCTAATATTGCTGCTAGAGGTTTCTGTTCAAGGTTTTGTAAAAGAACTGTTTGTTTATTAACTTGAACAAGGCAAGATTGTACGCCCCTCTATTAAGCCACGCCCTTTGTTTCATAGGCCACGCCTTCTTAGAGACTTCCTCCACCTTTTCCATCCCACTTAAAGTGCTGTGTAAGGCTAAATCCTCAGAAAAAGAATCTAGGCATCCTCATTGACTTGGTCACCGAAGGCAGCAAACCTCTTTCATCCAGGTCTGCTTCTTCCACATGAAATGTCTATGCTGCATTCACTTTATGTAGGTTCCTCACCCTGTGACAAGTATCAAGTCAGTGATTTCCTGGACATTTATTTCACAGATTCCTTCACAGCTCGCCTCCAGAAAATTAAAAGTGCAGCAATTCATATAATCAGTCAAAATGCCCACGCAGGATTAACTCTGTGCTATGATAGAATCCCCTCACTGGTCGTCTGTTACTATTTCCTCTGCCTACTGGGCCGACAATTATATTACTTCTTTGCTTATCTTCAACTTTACAGATTGTGACATAACCCTTTTATGAGAGCTGCTAAAGCCAGTTCTTTAAGGTGCATATCAGTGCCTAATTTGAGCCGGTGGTTCCAGGGGCTCAGCACCATCACTTAAATACCAGCACTTATGACAGTCTGCCACTTGGTGGCGATGTTTGTCTAATTTAGAGATGACCTCGACAACAGTAGTTTATGTATTCGATATACATTAAAACTTAGTAATACCTGCCACACATTAATTCTTATATCTTTGGGAGCCTGGAAGAGTCTAAGCTGTCACTTTTGTAAGAGCATGAGGGTTAGTATTTGTGTCAGTGCTTTCACTGACAGCTCTGGCAGGGGCAATGGGCTGTGCAAGCTGCAGTGACCTCGTGATAAGTGTCCTGGCACTTTTTATTTTTTTTATTTACAAATTAAGCAGTGGTCCCCACTGTGAGTAATGCCGGGAAAAGTGTCAGCTCTTACTCGTACCATCAAACTCTGCAATTGTCTGCCTCTACCAGAGAAAACGAAAACCACATCACCTTCACAAAAGAAAGAGCCATTTTTCCAAAACGTCTTTTCCACTTCCCCGTCACTATATCTTATTATAAGGAGCTGCAGTGCCATTGTTTAGCATGTTTAACTATACATATAAAACGTACATTCATACAGATATGCTGCCTTTGATTTGACTAGTGTTCCTTCGAATAGGAAGAGGTGGTTTGTTGATATTGTAATCAGTTCTCTAACTAAACGTGGCCATACTCGCCTATCGTTAATGGCGTTACAGTTCAATCCTGCATTCGAGTCCCTTTCGCGCATTGTTCTGTTCTTCTGTCTCGCGTGCTGTATTCTTAAACATTCTTTTCTTCTGTAACCCAATTCATAAATAGTAATATTCCCAGTAAAGAACTGGTTCTCAGAGCAGTGTTTTCTCTCGTTTAAAGGATGTTATCCGTTACATGCAGAACACAGAATTACCACATGGTGGCACTGTCTTTCAGTTAATTATATTTCGGGCAGCACGCCTCTCCTGTTTTTAAGCTACAAAAAGCGTGCCGCGTATGAAATCGGTGCTTTGAAAGGTCAATCATTCTGAACTAGAAGCTATAATATTCACAATGAATAACCGAGTATTTCCCCCCCCCTACGGCACAAGGACTTTAGGGAAAATTACAGTAAATAAATTAAGATGTTAATTTCCGTTTTGAAAATGGCAATAACACAATGAAAGATATATTCATTTGTTCTATATTTTATTTTTCTTTCAAAATGCAGTTTTTCAAACATCTAATAGAAAAATGTGTACATTTTCCTAACCGTTCACTCGCACGTTTGTGTCGATACAGACTGGGGCAGCAAGAGGCTATTACGAGCACTGTGTTAAAGTCCTTGCTATTAATTAAGACGAGCTAAACGAGCATTGCTTGACTAAGGCCTCCTGGCTTTTGCACAGTCAACAGTTTTCTCAAGCTTCAGCAGTACACCCAGATAATGTACCACATTGGCGGTCCTAAACGAAGCTTTTCTATTTCAATGCTTAGTTCTGTTTGCTGGAGAACCAGCTCTGACTAAAAGTCACTCTCACAACTTGGTATCGGTTGACCGCCATCTTGCGATTTCATAGGTTGAAATGCACCCCATAACAACTCACTGCATGTTTGCCACACTTTCCCCAAGTAAGGAAAACAAGGCGAACCAAGAATGTGCTTTTCCTCAAGATGTCTTCGTGGCTGCGAAACAAAAATCCTGTTATTTAAATACATATGTTTAACATATTCTGAGAGACATGGACCTGGTTCTTATGTGTGTTAGGTCTTTAGAAGCCATCTTTGGAAAAACAATCAGTGTAGCCAAGCAAATTGAAAAACCTCTTGTTATGTTAAAAATTGGAAGGTGAAGGTGAAAGAAGAAGTGTGTAATATTAATTAAAAACTTGTGAACCAAGAATGGAAGAGACACAACTGTCTTGAGGATGAAGGGCAAAGGAAGGAGTAAGGAGCATATGTGGACTGATAGCAATAAGAAAATATGCTTTAGATGTGGTACCATCAAGCACAAAGCAACTTCGCTCGTGTTCGGCTGTGAAAGCTAAAAGTTTTAAGCGTAAAAAAAATGTGGACACTCTTCTAGAGTGTGCAAGAGTGAAGTAAATGGGAACAAGCAGGGTGTGAATGCACTTAGATCCAACAAGGATGGAAAGGGCAAGGTGATACTGAGGGAGATGAAAGACATTGAAAGGCTTTTTGTGTATGAAAAAGACGTGATACTAGAACACGTGCATGTGGTAAATGAACCTTATAGACCTCCTAAGTGTTCTGTGGAAATTAGAGGTTCCAATATGGGCAGATTCCTGTTCGCCATGTATGCTTTTTGACGGATATGTCTGGGAAGCTTTTGGGGCAATGGATTTTACAGAAACAGCGGTACAGCCAGAAGGATGTTGTGTTGTGAAGTTGTCTATGTTAGGTTATTTTAATGCCATGCTAGTTTTCAAAAGCAGACATGTTGAATCTAAACTTTGTTGTAAAGAAAGGATCCACTTTATTGGGTTGGAGGGACAAACGTGCCTTGGGAATTACCTTAAATCCAAATATTCTTGAACAGATCCTAGTGACAGTTCAGGATGAAGCAAAGGTGGAAACAGTCTTTTCCTGATTTGTTCAGCAATAGGTTGAGTTGTTGTAAAACATTTGCTTCACAGCTCAGCGATCTATGGCCGACTGATACCAATTCTTTAACATTGCAGAGAGTGGACTTTGTCTTCAACCACAGGAGTATACTCTCTCCCCTCGTGCAATTGGCTTTTGGTTCATCATATAGCCTTCTAGGAAATGTTCCCATTGGAATACATAAAGGACTATTTTGCATCTGAACGTACACTTAATCTTCACAATATGTGTCACATTCAATTATCTGTTGCCTATATACATTGCAGATAAAAAGCAATCTCTTTTCACTGTTTTTTTTCCTGCCATTGCCAAATTCAAGAGGGGCTGCTCAAATGTATTTAAGAGCATTTGTTCATGCAACATTTGTGACCAGTATTTGTGAATTCCTGGCCTGTGTTAACATGTATTGTCATGTTAAAGCCAAAACTATTGGCTTTGACAATGCTTGTTTTGCTGGAAGTCAGTTTGAACCTTTAGGCAGCCCCATGTCAGACCTGCGTAGCTCATCCAGTCCATGTTATTTTATTTGCATTCTGGTAAATATATTCCCATAAATTGACAACTGCAAATGCCATCATGCAAAACAAGACCTGATCTGAATGAACTCCAAACTAATGAACCTAAAAAGGTGAAATCTCTATTAGTGACTGTAGTGTGGGGTCCGAGGAAGCTATGATTCCAGTTTCAATCTATTTGCAATACCATTTTGGCGATGGTGCTGAAGTGCTTAATAGGCTAAAATGAAGTAGTGGCAGGCCCCAGGAAAAGATTTGAGGGAGTGAGAGCTACATAGGGGGTATCTAGTCCTCTCAAACGTTAACTTTTGTCTGGATTATGACTTAAGTTGGAGAAAGGATGGACATTTATATATTTCTAGTAATTGTATGTTTTGTAGCACATGCTTTCTCCCTGCCAGTCTCTCACAATCATGTTAATAAATGATTCCTATGGTCCTGCCGTAGAGCTAATAGGGGCAAGGTTCGAAACATGTTGACCTTGAAAAACGCAGGCTCATCATAATCTACTTTTTTCATACCAACCCAACCCCTGATTTTAAATTATACCAACTAGAGACAGGAATAAAGCAAAGAGACCTACTAGACAGGCATTTTAAATTTCGTTTAGCACCCCCCTCCACTCTCCTCCCATATCATTGTCTTTATCATTTTATATAAAACCATTATGTGCTCCCACGTATCCCCAGGTGCAGCACGCCCCGATCCGCAGCGGACCGGGAAAAACCCCAATGATGAAGCATGCCACCAAGGGGCAACCCTTGTGGGTGAGGGTTTTATAAGAAAAACTGTTTTTTTTTTCTTTTCCGTGAGAGTTTTGTTTTGATTAAGTATTCCGTACTGGTTTCCTGTTTTTTGTATTGATAATGTGACATTGAGGAGGACGAGCCCAGTTATCCTCATCCTCCTGCTTTTGTTTGGATTAAGATGCAGTCCTCAAACAAGGGGTCAAATTAGTTGTGTAAGCATCACCCTCCCTCCCTCTGAACTCTGACACCCCAACCATCTTTTCACCAGTAAATGTTTACCCCGAGCGCATCCTTGGTATAACCACACCCCAATTGTAGGAACTGTACGAAATTTAATGGGGGATGCCGAGTTGTCTACCTGTATTAATGCCAATCACAAGGCTACCCCACCTAACAACAAAATATGAAGCAAAATATTCACTCTGTAAACAGAAGCAATTAGACAATCCTTCGCTTACAACATCTTACAATTTGTCCACCAAACTGATAAAAAAGCAAACCTTATTGAGGCTTCACAGGCAGGAGGCAGCTATGGAGTCAAGCCAAAGAGGCCGTCTAACCCATGGTTTGCAAATTTAAAAGAATTGCCAAACCCTCCCCAGGCACCACTGGCCCCCTCAGACCCCTCCTTAGTCCCTGCATAAGCCGTCCTTTGTGGGCTCTCACTCCCTCGAGCTTAAAATCCACAGCTTCCCGCTTGCCACTAGCGCCCACACCTATTATTAGCACCCTGCACAATTGGAGTGCGTTTGTGTGCATAGGAGCATGTTACAGAACAGGGAAGTCATCGGAGCAAGTATCACACAACGAACCAACTCATTGCCTGGCTGGAATCAATGAGCACCATCCGTATGTAAACAAATGCTTCCCTCCAGACTACCATGGGTGATGGTCTGTAGGCACTCTGTACTAGGATGTCTAAACATATAGCTGTTCAACCACTTCACTGAATTAATGAGGTAGTCTCTTCTCAGAATAATGTGTGACCAGGCAATAACTGTTTGGGAACGTTCCTAGCCAGACAGGGAATGTCCGCTATAGAGAGTTCAATAAGACCCCTTCTGCCACGGTGAACCAAATCCTTCTTTTCAGTGAGGATAATTATGGCAAGCAGTTTTAGCCACTCTCCTAGAGTCCTTTCACCAGCCTGTCTTAAATAATGCACAGCATTAGTCATAGGTGCATATCACTTAAATTCACGATAATGGGAAGTGCTCGCTGTCTGCTGGACATAAGTGTGACCCCGAAGCACACTGGAGCCATAAAATCTAACTCGCATATGAAGACGAAAGAGCAAAAATGAATACTATGTCCATCAGAGACCTTGTCCACTTCCACCAACACATGGTTAAATCATGTTAGGCTGCACATATCACTGATAACAGTCAGACCTCCATCTCCCAATCCGTTAAACTTGGGCTGTTTCAAACCCCAACCACACAGCAGAAGTACAGCCTCAATCTTAAAGGAAAGAGATCTAAAATTAGAAGATCCTGCTGAACTGAAACCTGGGAGGAGGCGCTCTTTTGAAATGTACAAATAAAGTAGTGGCTTGAAATGCTGTGGGCTAGTGTATATGTTCCTCATACTCGGACACTGGGCAACACAGGTGACCTGCTGCCTATCTAAGCATTATATGATCCCCTTCATCCCAGGTGGATGGTCTTAGAAAAGGGGAAGGAGATGTGTCTGGATATGAGTAGCCATATTACATTGGCAAGGAGCAATCCGCCACACAAGTCAGCTTTGGAGCTGGCAGCCAGATCCCTAACTTTAAATGTCACATAAAAATCCTTTCAGGAAGCTGTTTTGAAAGGATCTGCCTCATGAACGGAGATGGGAGACGCGTCATTATCCTAAGTAATCTGTCCATGTTGATGGGCTGCCCTACATCCTCCCTGTTGCCCTCAAGCTTTTTCTACCTTTCATGGGTGATAAGAGTTGCCATAATCGCATACCCCTGGCTATGAAAACCAAGGCTGTGAAATGTCTTCTGGCACAAGGTGCTGACCTCCCTTCCCCCTGCAGGTATTCCAGGGACGAAACCCAAGACTTGAGTGAGAAAAATCCAACCATGTGGTCTCTTCCAGGAAAACCAAGTAGTGATGGAATGCCCTTGATAGTCTTTTTTGGCCTGTGGCACTCGACTGGCTGAGATGAGGTCTGGCAATACTGGGCACTATGATTCCAAAGACGTATAGGGAGTGGAGTGTTTTCCTTTATTGCCCTAGTGTGAAATCCTTCATCTTAAAATGAGACAAGTCACCTGCAGCTGTATTCATCACATGAGGAACATGTTTACTCTAAGGTAGGATGTTATTTCTCAAGCAAATGAGCACAATCTATTTCAGTAGCCTTACCGCCATTTTAAACTTAGAATGTTGAAGGTTGGTTGACCTTACAAAAGAAGTACTATCAGATCAAAACACCAAATACCTGTCACAAAAGTGATCAGTCCATACTTAAAGAACTAGCAGAATGGGGATAAGTTCCAACAATGTCCCATTTTAAATGGTCCTGGTTCAAATCACTCAACAGTTCATCAGTGCATGTATGAATGCTCCAATCAGACCCTAAGATGCCACCAAAAACTACACTTCCCAATGCGCCGATGAACAAGCCCATTTTCTGACTTGATATATTGGGAGCAGGCAACACTTTTTCAGCCTAACATATTTTATTCAGTTTCTCCGATTACAGTACAAGTAAGGGGAACATTCGAGAAATTACAATCTGTGTAGCAGTATATCACAATATACGGGGTGGTAAAAACAAATTGCATACAATTCCTACACAACTTGACCATATGCCACCCGTTATGTTCATTACATTTGGGACCCGGCTAAACAGCCTACATCCCGATATAATACCTCTTCTCATCCTGTCGCCTTATTGAATGTACTTGTTTCTGAGTCAAGAATTTTTAAGTAATACACATTTTTGCAAAACTTCCCACCCCCCTCCCCTCCTGTGCTTAAAAAAAATGAAATCTGTTAGAATGCAGCTCAAGCTTAGCTTCTAAGAGTTGTAAGTGGGGTGTCTATCTTGATAGATGGGTGAGTCCGTCTTAAATTGGGCGAGGACAAGGGGGGATCAAACTTGATCCTAAGCTCGGTAATTCATGTAGTGCAACCACCTTAGTAGATGCCCCCATCTACGTAGGAGTGTGATAGTAATGTGCAGTGACTCCTACAAAGTTTCATGGAAGGGGGTGCTGGCAGCCTTGAAAGTCTCCAGCAAAAGGTCCCAACTCATAGCGATTGGTTCCTTTCTGAGGCCTCTCTTCTCCTCTCGCCGGATAGCTACACTCTCAGCCAATCCCCATTTTTCCACTTCCTCCGTCCAGCTGAGAAGTGTTGGGGCTACAGGGGATTTCCACCTCTGGAGCAGGCTACCCTAAACAGGTATTAAAGCTGCTCAAAAAAGATGCCCAAATCAAAAATCCCTGTATAATCTCATTAGAAAGTCTGGTTCTATAGTCTTTTTCCTTCAAATTGATGCAAATTGAATTGACAAGGCCCCAAACAAACCTTATTAAATCCTTGATTGCTTCAACCTTCCAATATGGTAACTGACATCCCCCTTTTACTATGTCAATCTCAGTATTGAGGAATACAAAAGTGATGGCCCAGCATTTGGTCTTGTACCCCAAACCTTGCTATCAAATCAATAAAGCATGAGAACGAGTTCCTACACTACTTGGAGCTCTGTGCCTAGGGTCAGGAAATCATGAAGTAATATGAATAGGTTCCTACTTAACCATGCAGGACTCCGCTGTCAAGGTGGAGATCTCAACATGCTAAAGTGTATGTAATAATAAAATATCTAATTAACTCAAAAATAAATATTACAAATATGTCTTCAGTATTAATGTAAAATAATGTATATATTCATTTTAAATATAAGGCAAACTATAAAATGCTACAGCTCCATTAACTTAATTTTGAATAGACCTTTAATAACTAAAATGGAAGTATATTAAATTAAAATAAAACCTTTTTTAAGTTTAAATTAAACAAAATTCCCACCTTAAAAAAAAAGACATCATGCATTAATATTTATTCAAAGTGATATATAGATTTTTTTTTTATTAATGTTCACATTTTAAGAAAAAATCGTGTTAAATTAATTTTGAAAAATAGGGTAATAAATTATGTTATATACAAATAATAACTATGTTGTGTTTTCATATTTTTAACATTTAGTTATATTTATGTACATTTTAACATTATTTCCTATGAGGTTTTATTTTAATTCCCAACCACAATTATTTTCTATGGAAGGGTGTTGCAGTACCAGCGATTCACCATGTGTGGTGCTGAACTTAAAACAGTATTTTTTAGCAGTAGTAACTTCCATTCGGACTTTGTGAGTAAAAAAAAGTAATAAACTTATTCAAAAGAGTGAATTATCATTATAAATCTTTATTTGGTTTCAATACAAACCATAAAAGAAAATCTATAAAATACATATAAAGTGATGAAATAGCAATACAATATTTAACAGCAATAAAATACTACAGATCATTCATGTAACTCCAACAGAAACTATTAAAACATTTTTAAGCTCTTCCGCTCTTGATTAGGCACTATCACATAACAGAAAATGATGATGATGAGCAAACTATTCAAAAGTAAAGCTACTTTTGTGAATCTGGCCAGTTTTTTTAAACAAGTGGCATAGGGACACATATTTCATTATTTACCCACTCTCCTCACCCCCAAAGTAGACTTCACCAAAGTACAGATAAAACCTTACTTCCTTACCATTAAAAGCAAAATACAATAATGTGCTTGAGATGCTTTAAAGGTTGTATGACAGAGGCACACATGGCTTAACCACGCTTGCCTCTACAACGCTACCCCAACAACAAATGCATCTGAACGGCATATTTGTTTAATCGATTCAATTTGTGGTAAAGGCATGGCTGGTAAAAGGATGTGTGGTAAATAAAGATCACACCCCAGCCCCCCTCTCAGAGCCCTAAAAACGACCTCCCTGAGCCCTAAAAACTATTCTGAACCAGAGCCCCAAACACTGCCACGCCCGAGCCCTAAACACTACCCTGAACCCAGAGCCCTAAATACTACCTCAACCCCCCCAAGCCCTAAGCACTTATCCGATTCCCCCCCCCCCAGAGCCCTAAAAATCACCCGACCCTCCCGAGCCCTAAACACTAACTCAACCCGCGTATCCCTAAAAAATACCCCTAGTGGAGAGGGGTGTTGATGTGGAGTACAATTGAAAGATCTGTAGCTGAGGCTGAAAGGCAGTGTGAGTTTCTAAATCATAAAGGTGTTCAGATTACAAGCTCATTCAATCATTGGCCTCTCTGCAGAGTAGAGGGGGTGATGGTCACATATGTGGTAAGTGTGTATAAGGGGTAAGTGTGTGAAGCAGCCACCCAACACTCAAAATAGTGACAGTACTAAAAGAAAATGGGAAGGGTGTGTGTGTGTATATGTGTAAGAAATGATGGTGTAGTTGAGGAGACAAAAGTAAATTCATGCAGAATTAGTGAAAAGATAGCAATAAAGAGAAAGGTGATGAAATGTGAAACATGGACAGACTTCAGAAAGAGACACATGGGGCAGACAATGGCATAGATGACCAACGCGGAAGGAGAGATTGCAGAGGAAAGAGATTGAATGGGAAAATAAAAATGAGACACGCACTCATAAATGAGCTTCCCCTTCTGCAGATATTGTAACGTTTAATTCACAATCTAATAGTGTCAGAATTTTTCAGAATCTCATGTCTTCCTGGTTAAACTATTTTCAATTCTAATTATTCACAACAATATTTCATTTGTTACTCGTGTACCTGAAATTGAATAGAAAATCCGTGCTAACACGCATTGTCAAACTATTAGGTCTGGCTTGTTTTAGTTCAATGCGGTCTTTGTTGTAATCGCCAAACTGATTTTTACCTGTTGCTAACATTTCAACTGAAGACAACCTCAACATTAGAAAAGCACAAGCCCTTTCCATCCCAAATCCTTTCCACTTTCCTGCTACTACATCTTGTCTTGAGCGCAGCAAGGCCTCTGATGGGCATGCATCTGATCTACATGTAAAACATACATCCTATCCTGTCCAATCGGTTTGACTGTTGTCCCTTCGATTGCGAAGAAGTGATTATGACTTGATTTTTATGTGATGGGGATATGTGAGCGATAATCAACACTATAAGTAAATGAATGACTATATCTGAACACACACATATATATATATATTTAGCGTCATAACATTTCAATTCTACTTTAGGTTCCCTTTAGCACAAACCGCGATGCGTTATTATTCTGTCTCACTTGCTGTACACATACCTCCTGTGAATCAATTGATAAATCTTAACATTCCCAGTATGGAGAAGCTGGTGCTGAGAACGCTATTGCCCTCACATATGTAAATCAGGGTGTGTGGTTCATTGCATGCAGAATCCATTAGAACCACGCGGTGGCACTGTCTTACAGTTAATTATAGCTCTGGCAGCACACTGATCCCGTGATGTTTGAGGGCATTAACATAAAACACACAAAGAGGCACACAAACACTGCTAAGGTGGCATGATGTTTCAAGTACAGTATTCCAGTTCACATTGTTCCGGCCACAGCCTTGGTTATATCAGGCACATCTTTGTATGTGTAGGCCACGCCCTATTTACCTAAGCCACACCTCTGGCTAAGAATTCATAGTTGGCAGGCTTCTTTGGCCACTCCACTTTTAGAGAACTCTCACTTTCTTCGTTCCACGTCAATCATCTGTTTAAAAGTTGCAGGCCTAGTTCAGGCGCTGTAAGAAGTCACTTCCAACTATTAATGGATGGTAAGTCTTAGAGAAGGACCAAGCGCTTGAGGCTACCGCTTCTGAAAAGATTTTGAGGTAGGGCTGGGTCGGGGTCGGACTGGGCTGTAGGGCAATGAGGAAATGCCTTATTGGCTGGTCTCACAGACTAGTGTTTGGCTGGGTTTTCAGCAGTTTGTGGACGTGTTTTATCGCCAAGTAGTCTGGTTTTTATTACTGATGATTTCCCTGATATTACCACAAACATTGCCAACGGCAAACACAAATGCATACAGTATCCCCTACCTTGCGAAAATATTCACACAGCGTGTCTTTACAATTTAAAAACTGCCCTTATTTGCAGATGTATGCCTCTTTTTTTTAGCTTTCTTGTTGCTGGGGGGGGGGCGGAGGGGGGGGGGGCTTTTATTTTGGTGACTGGGCCTATTTTTTGCCCAAGTCCAACACTGGGAAACGACAGTGTTTATACATGCCAATATTTTAGAAATGGAAAATTTGAGTTTTTAAAAAATGAATAGGCAAAATGTATTTCTCCACTTGTGTGTTTTTCAAACAGAGGCGATGTCAGGCAGGAGACACGTGACTAGAATAAGCTATTTTTGGCTTCAGAAATCGGGATGCTCCTACCTAAATGGGTCTGCTGGCATGCGTGAGTATGTCATAAGGCATGTCACGTGACACATTCCCTTCTTAATTGAACATTGCTCGTGGGAGCAATGTCCAGTGTTCCTACGCTCCATTTACAATGGCGCCCACAAACCGCAATATTCTGCTTATCGAACGAGATACATCTATTACCCCCCCTCCCCCCCCCCCCCCCCCAACAAGTTCAATAAAGGGAAATCGCTGGAATTACTGTCAGCAGATTGATAGCCGTCAATTGGCGATACGCTATGAAGGGGACTTTCAGCTTTAACCAATGGCAGGCACTAAGCATGCTGGGAGTTGCAGGCTAGCGCTTGTGAAGAGGAAGTGGGACTTCTAGTCCCAGCGTGCTTAAAGTCACTTGTTGGCAATACAAAGCTGACTAAAAGTTATCTTTAATACATGTCGCCATGTGACAAATATGGCTGACTGTTGTTACCAAACGTAGGCATTCTTGTATTTCAGGGCCCAGCACAACTTGATTATTTCATTTCCAAATACATTGTAGCCAGAAGTGCATGGTGCATACATTTGTGCATGAATAGTGAATACCCCACTGTAAATGCGTCAGTACGTTTTGGTGATGAACTCAACACATTTTCCAATGCTCCCTATCTTCTCACCCAGCATGGTTAGATAACAGGTCGTTTACCTATGTTGCTGTTTTCTCATAAACAAGAAACATTTTATTGTGTGTCTTTCATATGCAGTTGTGACCTGATTTTATAATGCCTTGGTTACGATATTTTTTGACTTGTGCGCACCTGCCACTTGGTCCATGTCATGTAGCATAACCCCATCAAGTGCTGGCTTTTTTAGGCCATTGTTGTGTGCACAGTGTTGCATAATTGTTAGAACGGCTGTGCTATAAGTTGACCTATTGTTTTTTCTCAGTCTCCGCTGATTTATCCAGCAATAACGAATAATTAGATGTTGTCAACTATTATCGAGAAAGGACGAACGGGTGCCAATTAGCACCCTTCTGTATTTTGCAAGGTGGTTCTTTTTGCCTGCGCCCTGGGCAAAATAATAATATTACTGAAAAATTGCCAAAATGCTCACTTTTTGATATACAGTGGGTGATAAATAGCACAGAAGGCAAAATAGCACAGACCTTAAAATGGTCATATCCGGGTTTTTATATTACCGGGCACCATGGCGCTGAAACAGAAGAAATACTATAAACTACAATCTGAAGCCTAACAGCTGCAGCGATTGAGGCGGTCTCAGGCTATGTTTTATTGGACCTATTTCCGGCGTAGAAATCTTTCATGCCTCTGATCGGCCACTCTTCCTACTTCCTGTGCTCTGGCCTGTGAGAAGTGATGTCGCCTTTTTAAACGGCCCTCTTTTCAATCGCGGGATAGCTAGGCAGTCGCAGTTATGCATTCATCCAGGTCTATGCCTCGCGACCTGTTCTCCCTCTTCAATTAGTAACTGCTTCAAAGCCAACAGTGCCAACATGTTTATTCTCCACCCTGCTTTCTCAGTGGGGGGTTAGGCTGCGCTCTCAGTGATTTGGGCGAGGTCTCTTTAAACCCGCCTCTCAGCCTGTGTTCCTCCTGTGTGGCCAGCCCATCCCGGCTTCCGTTTGAGGGCTCCATGCAAATGAAGATGCTGAACCGAATGCAGTGCTGACTGTTGCCCCTCAGATAATGTGCTGACTGTACAAGCAAGATTATCACTTTCTCAGCAGCTGTTCAGCTCTTTCAGCAGATAGTGTCAGTCTATGCACCTGTTGAACAAATGGGAGTTAATATTCAAACCTGGCGAAGCATCATATTAACCCTGAAACTACTGTGGCACGCTATTTGTTTTGGGCAATTTAAGAGCGCAAAGCACATAGTGCTCGAGAAACCCGAGAAGCATAGCATATGTTGCTTTAGTGCCTCAGGTGGTTTTAGCAGATATAAGATCCTTTAGTTTCTTTAATGATTCTAGAAGTTATATGATAAATTGTCACCGCTACTCATCTTTCTCACGAGCCCCCCCCCCCCCCCTTTTATTGGCAACTGCATGTCATGGATTTGAATCCCAGCAGTACTAATTCAGCCTTTCATCCAAAGTTGATACATTGAGCACAGTGAATATAGACATTTTACAAGATAAAGCAAGTAAGCATTATATAAATTATATAAGACTATCCCTGGTATTTTTAAAATTAAAATGCTCTTTTTTTGAAAAGTTGTATTTTCCGTATGTTACTCTGAAGATTCCACCATCATTCCACATGTCCTCTTGTTTTAGCAACAAGTATCTGCTGGATAAGTCTTGTCACTACTATGTTGTGTATTTCATTTTAAAATGTTCTGTTTAACCACTTTGTTAGTTTCTTCTAGAAATGTGTGCTTATTACTAATAAACTGAAAAATACAAAGGTTACAGGGACGTAATAGGTAGGCTCAGATTTCACTCATACAGAACCATTGAAATTCAGCAGTTATACACCTTCAGAATGCACTGCTTATGACCTCACATATTACATCACTCATGACATGGTCAGTGCCATTAATGATGAGATCATCCAATGAGCATAAGAGTTTCAACAACTTTTCTGAATCTTAAAAAATATACTAAGCTACTGCATAAGTTAAATATTCTTTCTGTACTACTGAGTGATACTGTATCTAACATATCATCTGAGTGGCTGTGTGAGTGGAAGTCTGGATGGCTGTATGGGTGTGTAAGTGGGTGTGTCAGTGGCTGTATGGATCTGTCAAGTCGGTGTGTGAGTGGCTATATAGGTCTGCCAGTGGATATGTGAGTGGCTGTATGGGTCTGCGAATGGGGTTGTGAGTAGTTTTGTGGGTGTGGTTGTATGAGTGTGTGAGTGGTTGTATGGCTGTGCCAGTGGTTTTAGGGATGTTTGGGTGGGTGTTTGAGTGGTTGTATGGGCGTGTGAGTCACTTTTTGATTAGATGTTTGGTTAAGTTAGTTTGTGTGTGAGTGGATGTATTGGAGAGGGAGTGTCTGTGTGAGTGGATGTGCACGGTGTGTGAGTGGTTGTATGGATGTGTGAAGGGGCATGTGGATATGTGAGTGGTTGTATTGCTGAGTGAGTGACTGTTGAGAGGTTGTATGGGTGAGTGAGTGGGTTGTGTGAGTGGCTGTATGGGTGAATAAGTATGTCTTTGAGGAGTTGTATAAGTAAGTGTGTGGCTGTGTGAGTGGCTATATGAGTGAGTGAGTGGTTGTGTGAGTAGCTGTAAGGGTGAATGATTGGTTGTGTGTGTAACAGTGAGTGGGTGTGTGAGTGGCTCTATGGATGAGTGAATGGGTGTGTGAGTAGTTGTATGGATCTGTGTATGGGTATCCAGGTGGTTCTGTGGATGTGTGAGTGGATTTATGAGAGGCTGTATGGGGTGTTAGTGGGTCTGTGATTTGTTCTGTGGATGATGTCATCAGTGATGTAATTTGCAATGTTACCAGTGATGTCCATGACCATGTCATGAGTGATGTAATATGTGAGGTCATAAGCAGTGCATTGCTGGCGCGTACGTTATAGTTAGCTCAGGTAACTATAACTGCTGAATTTCAAAGGTTTTGTATGAATTCAATCCGAGCCTAACTAAAACTTCCTTCTATACTTTGTTTTTTTCAGTGAATGTTTAAGATTTTTCTAATTGCATTTCCAAAATATGTCCTTCTGATGTTTACTTTTTTAGTACATTTGTAGGGTTCATTTTTAATGCTAAGTGCACTACAAATTACTTTTTAAATAATTGCATTTTTTCACTGTATTCTTTCTTTTACAAATTAACTCTTTATACATTTTAAAATATAAAAATCAAATATGTACATAATGTAAAGTAAATAAAGTTTTTTGAAAGTAGTAAAACTAATGTAATTAAAATATATATATATTTTTGAGGTACTGTGGTACCTTTGCGGACTCATAAATATACAATCACTTAAAACCCATGCAGGTATGTCTTTACACCAGCACAAATTAAAGTAAAGTCTGGAAACCTTTTAGAATACCTTCAGGGGAAAAGATTATAGCTAAATATGTACTGTGTAATATTTGCGGCATACAGTTACCCAGCAGCCCTTCCAAGAAGTATTCACATGGGACAAGTTCCAATTGGAAGCACTTAAAAGCTAATAATGAAAGGGTGTACAACTGAATGATGCACAATAAACTAGGTGCAACAGAATATTCCAAAACAACAGCACCCTTGGAGGAGCGTCCATCAGCTGCGGTCATCTAAATACCAGTAGTCTGTGAATATTTGAGTGAGATGATTATTCACTGTGCGAAATGCCACATGTTTGCAGCTGTAAAAATGTGGTAGGTGTCTCCATTTTCCCTACTACTGTACCTTTGTGAATTACTGTATAGGTGTGCGAGTACATGTATGAGTACCTGTATGGGGTGTGTTTGTGAACCTTAACTTATTAATACATATAACTATACATTAAAAAAAATATTACAATACAATTTATACCAAACAATTAACAAACATAGCATACATTATTTAATTATTTGCAAATACAGAAACACACTGAAAAGTCAAATTTTACTACAAAAAGTAGTATTGTTGGAAAAGAAGAGATGATCCCTAGAAATGTAGAGGGATAAATAGATGAAGAGGTAGAAAGGAGGTGTAAACCTGCTCCTGTGTATAAATTGGAGAGTGGTATTATTTGTATTATTTGCCAGGAATAAATTGATGCAGTAGGACCCCACTCATGTACTTGCAGTGCTGCTGTCTATGTACTTTACCTCTGCAAAGTTTGGGATGAATGAGTACCGGTATCCTCATTATGTTGAGCTTAAGTAAATGTTTTGAAATTTAGGAAAACTGGCTTGGTCTCTAACCCTGAGTTGTGCAGAATATCAATGGGATCACATACATTACTTTCTGAGAGAAGCAACCTCTACCATTAAAGGTATCAGCCACTGAGCTTCTAAAAGGGCTTAAAGGTACATTTGTGTATTTTCCTTTAGATGTGAAATTGTATATTGAAACTGTTGGTGTAGAGACAGATTTAGAAGAACCGCTTGTTATTCTAGTAATTGGTGCGCCCACGTACAACAACAAAATCAGGCAGGAACTACTGGATGTAAATAAGGTGAAAAAAGCTACATTCTACCTTAAACACAATAATGTGTACTACAAATATGTGGATGTTCTCTAACATGGAACATGGAAGTTGCATGACGGAAGAAATGCTACCTTCAAGTGGGAAGTTTGAAAAAGATGATAGAAGTAGATCTGGAGAAATATATGTGCATTACAGAATCCATCTACTACATTCAAAAGAGATTATGGGGATGTCTTTGAACTGTTTCAGATAAAACAAGCTAAAAGAACTCCAATAAGTGTCTGGAAAAAAGGTTCCTCAAGTTGCGTCTTCTCAGTCCTATTTGAATAGAAAGAAAAAGTATAAAACGGTTAGAACACCTTCTTAAAAAGCAGCAGTACTTTTAACAAACTTTTCAAAACGACCCCACAAAATCCTTCCAGTAGCAGTCACACCGTTTCTGACTAACACTGAATTTCTACATGTAGTCCTCTGGGGTTAATTCAAACTTACTGACAAGGACCTCCTTTATAGTGGGATACCTAAACCTCTTCCCCTTTCTCTAGAGCCATCATGTTGTCCGTCCCATCACCACGAATGTTACTCTAAATGCACCTTTACAACCGTCCTAAGAAATCCTTTGTATCACTACAGCTACTTCTTATGCCAGAAATAACATGCCTATATGAAACCCCTCCGTAAAGTCAGGCACCAAGTCTTTGAAAATAGGAACTCTTTCTTCTGCACTGGGCACACTAGTGGTGCTCACAGCTTTTTTGCTAGACTCTAACAGTTATTTGGATTTCAAGTACACCTCCTTAACACTACAGCCAGCAAGACCCTTTTCTCCTACAAGGATCTCTCAACCTCACCTCTTCTCTCCTCTGTACCCAGCTGGCCCAGTTGTGGACTCAGGTCCCACTCAGCCTATCAGTCCTTGAGGTCCTAAAGGACTTGGTTTGGGAGTAGATGGTACTTCCTGCACTGTATCCAATAGAGGGGTCTCTGGGGGACCCACTAATTTCTCCATTCCTCTCCCTCATGAAACCCGCTACCCTTTGGGGCCCTGATTCTGAAGTCAACTACAATCAGGATTCTGCCTTTTCAAAATGGCTGAAGTAGTCCTCTTTAAACTCTTGTGGTTTATGTTGCATTCTGTGCATGTCCTCCCAGGCTCTAAGGGGAACTATAGGGATGGATAGGTAAATAAATGGGTGTGTGAATTGTTTTATAGTTATGTGACTGAGTGTTGCAGTCACTGTCTGGCTATATGAGTGGTGAGTACATAAGTGCTTTTGTGGGAGTGTAACTGGATATGTAAGAGCCTGACTGTGAGCGTGTGCAAATTACCTACTATTAAAATACACACTTTAATCAAATACCTTCATTTAATTTTAAACACATACATTCATGCTGGCTTAATAGAATTACAATACTCTTTCAGTATACCAATTTCTCTTTCTTATTTCTGCTCGTTGTAATTTTTGGTTAAAGTTCTCATCTAAGCTCCCTTCTGGGCACTCCCTCGAAGAACCGTTTTATGGCCTCCCAGAGCACTACTTTAGAAGTGACTGAGCCTTTATTTTCTTCTAAGTAGTGCTCGGAGTCCACCCTCAGTCCCACTGCCACCTCCCTGTCCCTTAAATCCCAGGCATTAGGTTTCCAACCCTTCTCCCTACTACAATGCCTACCCACCTTCACCAACAAGGGGGAGTGATTTGAGAGGCTACAGCCCAAATAGTCTGCTTGCAATAGAGTGGCAACTTCCCTTGCCAGAGCGAAGACATAGTATAGATGGGATAACACCACATGGGCCCCTGAGAAATAGGAGCATTTATTTTCCAGTGGGTGAGCACACCTCCAAAACTCTGTGAGACCCAAGCCAGCTGCAAATCTTGTGAGTGGGATGGGATGCCAGTGCTCCATCACCATGACATAATTAAAATCTACTCCCACAATGTTGAGTCAGGAGTCTGGCTTAAGGATTATTCCAGCTAGTTTATCCATGGTGGGGGCCTGTAACCTAGGGGGTGTGTATACAATAATCAGCGTAACATCCGTTCATCCCCAGAACCCTTACACTCCCACATACTTTCCAGAGGGCTCTGTCCACCTCTTAGTTATTCGGAAAGGTTGATCTTTCTGGATCAAAATAGCCACTCACCTGCAGCCTGCCGTGTACCCTGCAAGTGCCAGTGTGGTGTAGGCTCCTCTCCCAAAGAAGCTGCACTGTTTCCCCATAAGATGTGTCTCCTGTAAGAGCACCATATCTGGCTACAGTCATTTAATGTATTGGTTCACCAATCTTCTCGTGACCTTGTAACCCAGGTCGTTCACATTCAACATGGTCTTATCTGCCAATGGTGCAGTAGTCATCCTAGGTCTACAAATGGATGCAGAATGCGCAAAAAAAGTGATAGGTGTCTAAATGCCAGCTGCTGAGTGATGTGCTGCATGTTGTCACAGTAGAGGCTGGGTATCAGCCCACTTAGCCTTGACTGTTGCCCCTGAATTGTACCATCATTCTGAACCTGTCCAGTGCCCAGCCGACATATCAGTATCTGGCCCCTTAACATAGCATGCCCTAAACCCCAAACTAGGAAAACATTCCATCTCACCCCCCCCCCCCCTTCAAGGACCCCTGCAAGTAATGCTCTCATCATTAAAATGTAATTACTCTAAAGGGGAGACTGAGAGGTCTGTAGCCCCCCCCCCCTCATCAGCTCAGCCCAAAAAACTTTGAGCCACCCCTAGAAGTAATGGCATAGTACCTATAAGTGTAAATAACAACCCGTCTAACTCACTGAGCTATCCATAACGGGACAAGGAGAATCATACTCCTAGGCCCTGGATCAAACCATCAGTCCCACAATTATTGTGCTGCCACCAGCCTGGATACTGCAGCATCTGAGGGGGAAACCTCAGTTTTGCATTCTAGATGTGCAATGGCTAATGACTGAGTGTGGGGGTTTCCGCCTCCGATCTCTGGTCGTCACCTGTATATCCATGTGTGGACCCCCCCTCCAGAGCTGCATTCTTACTCCTCTTGGTGGTGACCTCTCTGTCCCTCTCTGAGTCTAAGGAGACCTATAATCACTGATTGGGGCCTCTACATCACCATGGTACGTGTACCCCTCCTCTGCAAATGGCTACCCCATTCCTGGGATGCCTCCAGTCCTCAGGTCAGGTGCTCTCTCCCCTCAAGATGTTGCAGTCTAGGATGCTCTTCTAGCCACTCCCAGGCTTCCTGTGGCATATGGAAGATTAGCAATTTTCCCCTGGAAAAAGACCTTCAGTTTAGCGGGGAATAGCAGCATGTATTGCAAGTGGAGGCTCCACAGTTTGGCCTTCATGGAGACAAATGTGCATTGTTGCTGCTGGACCTCTCAGGAGCAGTCAGGGAAGATTATTATTTTCTCATAGCGCACCTCCCCCATATTTTGTTCTTTGGAAAGGGTCATGTCCTGTCCTGGAAGTTCAGGAATGTAGCTATCACAGGTCACAGGGGGGTCCCAGGGGTAGGCTTCCTCGCAGTGCTTGATGCACCCGTTTAATGATGAAATAGGAAGAGAACTTGTCTTGAGGCAGAAGACGTCGTAACAACCCATCTAGGAGCGGCGTTACATTAGAGCCCTCAACCCCTTCAAGAAATCTAACAAATCTAAGGTTGTTTCAGCGGGTATGTTTTCAGCATCTTCTTATCTCCACACCACAGCACTAGTTGTATCACAGGCTTCTGCAGCTTCTTTACGGAGACCCTCAACGATGCCCTGCAGCTCGTAGATCGTAGTCTCTGCAGAGGTAACCCTCTTAAGTATGTTGCGGAGATCCTGGCTCAGGAGGGAGACCTCCAAGCGCACCTCCCTCAATCTTCCCTCCAGAGCCTCATGGGAAGACTGGATAGCCAGGAGGAGAGCTGCGTTTTCACGCATTGTATAGGAGGGCAGGGGGGAATCCTCCTTTGGAGGCGCTACTACCAGAGTATAACGGTCAATCTTCCCCTGCCGGGGAGGCCTCAGTTCTTTATCACAGGCCATGTTAATGACCCCGGAGCGATGCTTGATATGCCTCATGTTGGATCAGCCCTCCTGCAGTGGGGCCAATGGCCCAGGACAAGTCTCACTGGGGCAAGGGTGGCACAAGGCTCATTTCTGCTTCCAATAGGATAAGGACAGAGGGGAGATCACTTACTCACTTGTTGAGTCCCCACGTCTCTGTGGCCTATATTGTGTAAGTCCGCCTGATAGATTCATGTGGATTTGCAAGGAGGGGAGATGGGGTGGAAGGGAAGAGCCTCAGGTCCACTTTTACCGGCGACAGTCTAGGCAGATGAATGATGGCGCCCTTGGTGGCTTGCGGAGGATGTATCTCAGGTGAGGAGGGGGAGAGTGCCCCCTCGGTCCCCAGTCCGCTTCATAACCTCAATTGAAGTTATTTAATTGAAGTTATCTGTTCCCTCCAAGGTCTTCGGAGGCAGGATCCTGCAACCCACACGCTCGAAAATCTGTGGTGACACATGGAGTCTCCAGTCCTTGTTTTGCTCCAGGCTGAACTCAAAGGGGGGCCCAGGCCTTCGGCGCATCTTCGCTGGTGAATCAGGTCCATCACTGGGCTGCTGAGATGCAGATGGGATCCACTGGATATTCTATCACTTGGTCTGTCAGGTGTCAGGGTCAGTTGAGGCACAGAGGGAGGGGGCCACCAGCAACACATCCCTTCCCCAGCACTCCCAGTTGCTTGCTGCACCACCCTAACAGGGTGGTGCAGCAAGGCCCGCAGGTTTGGCTCTTCATACTGCCACACAGGTCTACCCCTCATAGCCAGGGGGATAAGGAGTGGGCGTCACCGCAATGAGGCAATGCTGGTTATGACTGGATTCCCTTCACCACAATGCAATGCTGCTGTCCCAACAATGCGGTCGGGCCTGTTGGAGACTCCCCTCACACAGCCCGGGATGGGCCGTCTCCTCCAGCGCCATGTCGCCAGTGATCCCGGACTCTTGTCGGTCACTGCAGTTGCTCCCTGGGGCAGGTGTCAATCAATTACCGGTCCTTCAGCCCGTTCCAATGATGTTGTTTGGCCAGTATCTCCCGAATCTTGGATGGGACCTAGTTTACCACCTATACCAGTGCACCACAGCTCAGAGGCAGTGGGTCCCAGCTAGGCCACAGAACTCAAGGTCGAACTCAGTCTCCCAGAACTACGATCTCGGATCGTCGCTCCTTAGCACATCTTTCCCTCCTCCTAAGGGACCCTGGGGAGGATTCTTTCTGAAGCACCACTCGTGGGTCCGATGAGGATTCCGTTGGATTATGCATGTGCCTGGCACAGAAAACACTTAAATCATGCACGTTCTCCGTCTCCATGTTGTCCCATGTTTTTCCTTATGTACATTTGTTTTCAGTTATTGCATATCCAAATCAAATTACCAAATTTCAAATTCATTTGTAGCAATCAATTCACTATTACTGTCATAGTGACAGCAATTATTTCATTTATCACCACAACTAATAATGCATGTTACTGAAGTACTCATAATTCATAAATACTTTGCATTTAAAGTGCTCATGATTGAAAGTGCTTAATAATTTTTTTCCGGCCCAACAACAGTTGGTTAAGCTCCATACATTTAATTGATAGCCCACTTGCCCTGTTTTCACCTAATTCCTTCAGTTTGCATTCCATTCAACATTTTGTCACTCATAATGACCAAATCATATAAGTAATAAAATTAAGTCCAAGGGGACAGTGCCCATGATTGAAACCCACAGGTGTACTTTTCACCCAGGTTCAAATGCATGCCATGAAAGCAATACATATGCATATAAAATGGCCTGAAACCAGCCTCAGTGGGCCTTAATTAATTTACCAAGAGCAGTGCTGTTGTTTTTTCATGTGATTAAAAACTTAATTTCGAATTTACTCGCTAAGGGTTACTTGGGATATTCACATCATATTTCTATTATTGTTAATATATATAGCGACCAAAATAAACCAGAACTCAAACAAAATCCTTAAAAAGCAAGTGGCCTATAGCCACGTATGCAGCTCCTCATCTGTATTTAGCTCATTCAGAGTCAAGATCAAGAATGTATCGAGTTTCCAATCTGCGGCGGGTTGTATCTCCGTCACCTCTGCGTCTGTTAGGTGGATAGAGTCTACGATAAAGTATCATATATGCTTTACATCACTTCCATGAAATACATCACAATGTCGTGTACTGGGTATGAAGGGTCACCATTGGTGTTTGCCTGCATGTGCTGCAGTATGCACTTGTGTACCAGTAGCACACGGCTCCCAACATACCGCAGACTGCAACAACATGTGAGCACATACACTGCAAATTCTGTTCTGCAACTGAAAGTGCCCTTAATTTTTTTTAGTTGCTTCTGAAAAAGGAGGTTTGTACTCAGTGCAGTTCATTCCTTTCGAACATGCCCTGAATCTAGTACACTTAAAAAAAGCCTTTCTTAGGCTTCAACCATGAATGCGGTCTAACTGCTTCAAGGCTAGACTTGACATGGGTGTCCCTCATGAAGTATTCTCGGCAATGTGTAATGAGGGGATTTCTGGGTACCAGGGGGCCAATGATCAGATCTGATTTGATTATGGGCTAAATTGTCCTTGCTAGTGACTGCAGAGCACCTTCCTTTGTGTTGCATATATATATATATATATATATATATATATATATATATATATATATGTATATAGGCTCAGAGTGCTGCCTAAATTATGGAAAAATAGAAGCAGAGAACTCTGGGTAGTTCCCAAGTTTAGTTGGCGAGCAGCTCCTATGTAGAGCACCCTACAATATCAGCGACATGCTAAAATCTGCTCCCCTCAAATGTCATATTTTGTAGTAAGGTTTTTAAGCAAAGGATTAGGACAGTGCCATTCACGCCAAGCTAAAAAAGAGACAAAGCCTTTTGCCATTTAAAAATTAAGTCTTAAAGCATTGGATTAGCTAGTGGCATCCATGCCAAGCTGTCAAATGACAAAAGCCTTTTACCACTCTAGGCACCGTATTATAACTTTGGATTGATAAAATACCATTCAAGCTAACCTGAAATTAATAAAAAGAAACTCTGACATGTGTTTCATGTTTCTCTGTCATTACAGCTGTTCAGGATGGTTTAACATTGTCCAGACACATGGGAGCACTAAGTATAAGGCGAAACAATACCCTTTCAGCTTAGAGTGCCACATAAATTACACAAAAAAGAAGCAGAAAACTCTGGGTAGTACTCAAGTTCAGGTGGAGAGGAGCTCCTAAATAGAGTAAACCTACAACACCGGTGATTCACTAAAATCTACTCCCCTCAATGCACTGTGCTAATACTATTTTTAAACACTTTGCTAGAAAAACAGATAGAACATTTCCAGAGGTTTTTTAGATTATGACCCATATCCTAAAAACTATGGCTCTCCAGGCAAAAATAACGACTGTCTAGATTTCTGCTCATGACCTGCGACATGACATCACAAGCGGAGCCGTCAACGACATTACCAGACCTGCAATCTTTAGCTAATTTTCCCTGTGGGATCTTTCAGGGATGGGGGCATGTCCTTGGCAAGGGGGCGGGGACATGGTGAATGAAACTTTGCATGTCCAGCTCTGAACACCCTCCCACCTGTCCCTCCACTCCATTCCCCCAAAGCAAAAAATGTGCATCTGGAGCCACTCATATGACCTGCAGAGGCCTAAAATGGAGACCCACTGTGTGAAGCATTCACACTTGGGATTAAAGGATTTCCAGTTCACAGTCTGACAGTGCTGCTCCACTGTGTTGCCATGCGGTGACGTGCAAACCTGTGCATCGTGCAGCAGCACCATGTGAGTTGCCGGTTGACAGGCCTTCATCACGGATTTAGCAACATTGTTTGCATTACTTTTAAATAAATGACTAATACAGAGTTCATTAAAAGTAATGAAAAACCTGGTATTTACAATGCTGCAGTACCACTGTTACCATCTAGATGCAGAGAGGAGAATGCTGTGATATACAGTTGTAAGCCTGATGTATAGCTGTCCAGAACCATTCACAATAGTCAGTGTCCTGCCCTTGGTTCAAGGAGGGCATGTCCACTATTCCACATTGTCATTATGAGATTTCTCATGACAAATGCTTTATTCTTTCAAGGAAACTTATTCATTCATTCATAGTGGGTGTAGAATTGCCAATACTCTCTTTGTAATGGCAGTGATCTGCACCTTGCAAGAGAGTTTAGGGTTGAATGCTGATCACTGCAAATAGTGTTTCATTGCTGAGTGTAAAAGGAAATTAATGCTTTCAGCAAAATGATGTACTGTGCATGTGATTATTTGAGGGACTACAGTCAGGGATAATATTGAGATTTATTTGGACCAGTTAACAACTTTAATAGGAATAATGGCTTTCCCTGAAATATACAATTCATTTCTTGAGGCATAAAGGAATAGTGTTTAAGTAACCTGCTAATGTGTTCGCCTGAAGGCTTTTGATCAAAACATAAATAAGAGTAACATCACTGACTGCAGAAACAACATGACTGCAGTTTCTGTATATGAGCTAATAGGTTCATTAGTGCTTGTGAACATTTCAACGTTGATCTTTGATAGCAGACTGGGATTAGTCACTCTCTGTACTCGGTTATATATGAGAGTACACATCAGAGTTTTATACACTTTGTCTGTGCTGATTAGCTTAAATCATGGGTACTCATAAGCATTTTCTCAAGGGCCGAGATGTAATGTGACGAGGGCCGCATCAATGCAAGTAGGGTGGGGATTTGGGGGGGGGTAAGTTGTGTATAGGGGAAGCGAAGCATATACATCTAGTGGCTGAATTGCACAATGTGAAACCAGAAAGCCTGAGATTAATCCCAGTTTCCCCACTTTACCAAGTTGTGTGGAATGAAATTAACTTTTTGAATTCTGAAGAGATGTTATCATAGTTTTACACTTGTGTTGCAAGATAGCTTTGAAAATGAAGGCGCTCCTGAAGTTAAGTGGGGCAGGACAACCTTGTTACTTACTATTTTTAAACTTCAATTAACTTTTAAATAAAGGCTTGCCTGTATATTTAACATCTTTTTGAAGTTAGTGCTGAGTTCATTGAGCAGCAACCCAGTGCTGATGTTGATCAGGGGGCCACATGGAAAGGTCAGGAGGGCCTTACTTTGAGTATCCCTGATGTATTGTTCTTGGGGTATAGATAATTCGGCATAAGTAAGCTTGATCAGTGGCCATGTTTTCCAAAGAGGAGTTTGGGTCTTTTCCACTAAATAAAATGTTAGTGCTGCAGTACAATCTTCAATTCATCATTATCTATTGATTCCTTATTGACCTTGGGAGGTTCAGACATTAAGACGTAAAGGTATATCATTAATTTTTAATATACAATAATTCTACGGATCGCATGACTTTCCAAAACTTTTGGATGGATATGCAGTTCAAAGGCTGGTGTATTTGCATGGTTCAGCCTTTAGTGATCAAGAAGACTCCTAGACCTCATTTTTCTCAATTCCTCCATGGCGTCTTACATGTTCAATATCCGTCCATCAGCTAATTGCAGTGAAGTAAATCTGTTCTGGCCTAACAATTTGAACAACACGTCTTCCAGCTGAGAGAAATTTCTGGACAGTCATGCTTTTGATCACTTGTGCAGGACGCCTTTTAGGCGAAGAACAACTGATTATATGACAGACTTGAAAAAAATAATGCTAATATGTAACAAGCAATGAGCAGTGCTCTGGGAACAGATAACAAAGAGAAGCTGTCAGATGCTCTTTGGTGTTCTGTTTCAATAGGTTTCAATATACAGGGTTCTCCAAAATCGGTGCAGTTGGGTCCTGGAGGGCAGGACTCATGCAAGATTTTTAGCACATCCCCATTTATATAAATGTTATTATTTTAAAAATCTGGCATGGATTCGTCCCTCCAGGACCAACTTTGGAAACTCTGGGTTAGGAAATAGGAACATGGCCAGATATGAAAATGCCTGCTGGCGACCAGGGTTGGTGACTTCTGGATATATGTCTTATTTGGAAGAAATGTACTATATGGTACCCACCCTTAAGTCTAAGTGGGGCCGGTGCCCTTCTGCTGAGACAAAGAATGTTTCCTGAAGCCTTACAGAGTTATAATCTAACTAAGGTACCAAGAGTAGTCCTGAAAAACAGCGCATTGGAGATCCAGGATTAAGCCTTCTCTGGGGCCAAGGATTACAGGAAGCCTTGGTTGTAATTTACAGCGATACTGTGCACAGAGGTAACTGTTCAGCTATCAAAGATTGTCCAAGTGATACCTTGCTCCCACAAACCCTCTTTCAAGGGTCCTCTCTCTTCTGAATGGAAACATCATACTATTGTGGTAATCTTGCTTTCCCACACAATTGGACAGGTACAAATGCCTAGACTCTGCCCCTGATCCAGGACCATTTACATTCAGTCTATTCCTGTTCAACTCTTCCTGTTATATGTTGGTCCTAAATGCCCCAGCATACAAAGCACTGCTGGCCAAAATGTCAGGACAGATATATAGTATCTCACATGACAATAGGCCACTTGGCACCTATGGGTTTGTGATATGTTAACACCCATTTGAAAAGCGTTTTGTTTATTAAATCCAGTTGTAGAGGTAAAGTTGTTTTCCACGTCTCCTATATCACCCCTTTTGTTAACAACTTACATCTTCCAGAGGTGTCGTTTTGTATCAGAGAAATTTCAACAGCATCTGACTCAAAAGTGAACCAAGTGCATAGATTATACAACCTATCTTTTGGAGGAAGCAAGGCAGACCTCTGGTAATGGGATAAAGAAGGCAGGGCACTGTGATCTGCATAGGCGTCCTCCTCAGAAGTCTTCAACATCATGGTGGTAAGCACGCATTTAATTTAAGCAGTATTATCCAAAGTGAGCTTCCTGGTTTATGTTGCCCAATGGTTGAGCAAGAGGGCTTTAGGATTAGTCACCTGCAGGTGTGGTGGTCAGTCGCGGCCGGCATGACTCACAGGTGAGGGGGCGGGGCTCTCGGGGGTCAACTGAGTTGCGCGGGTGGGTCGTATCTTTTAAAATTTTAAATTAAAAGTTAACTTACCTTCGTCGGCCCGGTCCCATGTGGTCTCTGCTCCTCTCCTGCCTCCAGCAGGAACATGACACAGGCAGACTCCCTCCCTGAAGCCAATCACAATGCTGAAATGACAGCGTTGTGATTGGTTGTGACGCTGACCAGCCAGGCGCCTCCGCGGAGGCCATTTTATCCATGTAGGCTGCATACAGCCTACATGGAGAAAACGCAGAGTGCGCATGACTGGTTTGGTTGTCCCAAGATGGCCGACCAACCAGTCAGCGCCCTCAGCAGTGGGCTAGTCACTCCTCCCCTGCCCTAGAGCTGCACCACCCACCTTCCCGCCCCCAACCAAACACTTCTGCTCTCTCACAGTGCGAGAATCAGAAACATAAAATGGTAGTTTTACCTTTTGATGTTTATGCATCTCACACTGCGAGAAAGCAGTGAGGCGATGCTCCTCCACCCTAGTGGAAGAGCCGCCCCTGGTGGTAATCAAAGCAATTTCTCACAGTGGCGGAATACTGTTTGCCACCCCGCAGATAGATTTCCCCAAAGGAGTGCCAGATACAAGTTGTTAAGCTGGTGGTAAACCGGTCCTTTTGGCCTTTTTTCCCACTTGTCTGGTCGTTTAAGAATGACTTTATGAAATTCCTACTCGCCACAGCGTTTCTATCCAGTGTAAAACAACCTTGCTGGTGGATAAATAATTTATTACAGCATTGTGTTCACCACAGATAGATGTTATATAAAGACAACATAATGATACATGGTTATATCTCTAGAGAGGATTGTTTCAATTTCTGACTAAAACTTTTCCTAGTGCAGCCAATCGGAATCCAGCATTTTGGTATTGCACCTCTGTCTTATTACTAACTCTTTTTAAATATCATAAAACCTGTATCACTAACACCATCTATGTCTTTGGTATTATCCAATAATGCTCTCAGGTTGTGCACCCATTGATATTCTGGGTCTGCTTAGCATCCACTTCAGGACGTTTTGGATGTTAATACCCCTCGTGATTGGCAGATCATTTATTTTCTCAAAGTAAATGGAAGCGAGGAGAAGATGACCTATTTCTTTCTCGCGAAGTGAAAACATCCCTAATAAATTGATCCCAAGTACCTTCAATTTAGAATATGGATTTGCCTGCCTTTGTTTTTTAAGATCTCGGATAATGCCACCGACATCTGTAATAACACAACATTTTATAGTGACATTTAAGTACATATTTACAGCCTTTCAAAGATCCTGTAAATGAGAGCTCAACCTGGTCCATGGCACCCGATTTTAATTGCCCCCTGGGGTGGGGGGGAGGAGCTGGTTTAGTGGATTGAACACTCACCTTTCACCCCAGGCACTGTGGTTCACGTCTGTCTGGGGACCTGCCTATGATTGGTTGGATGTGTTGGCCCAGCCAGCAAGAGGTCAGGTCTTCAGCTCGTGTTATTTGGCCCCAAATGGCAGGTGAGAGAGAGGGAGGGCTGAAGTGGTGTGGAACAGTGGCGGTCGTACACCCCTTCATTGCCACTGATAGTCCATCAATATCAGAGAGGAGTGGGCTCTTGGGAGCCACACAGGGCTGCCCCTGAAATGTCCTGCTGGCCTGTAGATTATGTCCCCCTGCTGCCAGTGCTTAACCTCACAGAGCACAACTAATCTTTTTAAAGTATTCTTGAAAAATGTGATTGACCAAAGTAATTGGACTGCAGTTAATAAATCAAAATATAAACTAATGAAATGGCTTTCGTCATGTTCTACTCTGAAGGCGAAAAGTCAAGTTGTGAGAAGTCAGTATAAATTTACAATGTGAGAAAGTGTTGTGAACCTCAGAGGAGTGTGAAATGTGCCACTTCCTTTCTTGTCTGCTGCTTAGTGCGGAAACCCCTGACACTGAGGCAGTGTTTCCACTTAGTTTTAAAGGGCCTTCCAAGGGTCTATTGATCAGTCCTCTCTAACTGCTCTGAAATAATGTGTCTAATTTAACTGGCCGCTTGGAGGAGTATAGAAAAAACATTATTTATTCGTCCAAGGGCTTGGAACATCAATAGGAGAACATAACATTAACGACTTTTCTATACACCGGCTCCAAAAATGGGCAAACGAGGAAGAAATTGCGAGTTTATTTTCCTATAATTTCAGCAGAGTCTTGTTTTATTGCAGAAGTGCAATGATAAGTAGAGAAATGCCGCCGAAGGACTTCTTTACTGATAAATTGTCTGATCTGCACATTATCCAATACTGACACGTTCCTTGCGTTGCAGTTTATAATTTTTTATGCACACAAAGATCAGAAGGAACCAAGCACCTCTGAAGGGCAAGCAGTGTTGGGATGTATTACCTACAGCTGTTCCTTGGGTAGGCACATGCTGTTTATCCAGAATTCAGTATTTCATTAAATGAATTATAGCAGCCATATGGAAGTTGGCCAAGATCACACAGTGTGTGACATGTGTCAACAAAGAATAGACAACCTTGGTTTTCCTATGAAAAAGTGAATAGATTTTCTGGACTTTGCGAATGGTTCCTGTAAAACTTAAAGCCACGTTCCAGTTGGCACCAAATTCGGATACAAGCATCTGTGCCTGTAAGGGTACATCGAGAAAAAGCAATCCGATTAGTTTTGATAGTAAATCTACTTCTAGGTAAATGGGCTCCTGATTCGGTTCTGAAGGCATCCAGAGTAAACCCTCAACCAGTGTCTTGGGTGTAGGCGCAGGTTCCACACTCATCTGCTATAGGAAGCCCACGACCATTGCCAAATCCACAAAAATGTTGAAATCTTACTCGATAGCAACCTGTTCATTCTTGCAAATACTCTCAGTAAAGCGAGGCGATTTTATTTCTAATTACATAGATCAAAAACTATGTAATTCACATTCGCCAACAATGACATAAGCACACTAATATTAGTCCCCTCTTTAACTGAACTTGACGATGTCAGTGATTTAGATGCTGGTCTTCCTGATTACCACATTTGCCGCTACTAAAAGACCTCGTTCCCCTTACCAAAAGCCGGCCAGAAACAATGACCAACTATTCACAATTAAATGTATGTCTCCTCTACTTTACCAATGCCATGTACATATTGAGGAGCTCCTCATCCCCAGTGAAATATTTATAGGTTACAACTTTCAACTTTATTGCTAAACTTATTCTCTCCAGGAAAGGGTACACCATGGGTGCTGCTATGGATCCAGAAAGTCCTTGACCTCTTGCACAGAGAGGCTTATATAAGATCTGTACAGATATAATAATTTGATAGACCTCTCACCCTGCACTGTAAAGGCCTCAAAAGCCTTTTGTGATGTAAAGGTTACTCCCAGATGCTATTATTAATTACACATTTTTTCTACATTATGATAGGATAATTTCTTCATTCCATCCTCAGTTCTGCCTTTGAGAGAGACACTATTCTCAGAGACACACTGCATGGTATTGAGTTATCAATTTGCATGAATTAAAAAATATGTAAGTGAGACGTTCTTTTGACTAATCTAATGTTACTAATCCTCAGGAAGGCATTCTTTCTACTAGGGCTTCAAATATGGTCAACAAGATTATTTGAGATCTCCGTGGTAACTCTTGGTACTATACATAACACAATTACAAGTTGTGTAATAAGTATCTCCCCCCACATTTTTCCCTAGGTAAATCTTGACAGGTTAAGCCTGGGAAAAATGCCCTGGAAACACGGAACATGTGGGGTCATAAGCACCAAAATCCATATTCTATGCCCCATTCTGAGTGCAGTAACCATATTTGGGTATTAATTATTGCACCCAATATATTGTTATCTCTCAAGAATCAGAATATATTGAATGCAATAGATATTCTGGGATGACAATAATCGGAGTCTATATAGGATTACAGCGCTGGGAGGCCCCTGGGTAGCCAACGCGCTCTACAAATCCTCATTCCATTCCATTCCATAGGATAATGCATTTCAGAATTCTTAGGTGAGGTTTCTGGGTTTACCCATCTTCCTCCAGTGGCTAGGTTAGCAAATATATTTTTTCACTGGTAAACCAAAGGTTGGAGGGACGTTCAAATCACTCATGACGTGGTCAGTGACATTTCTGATGACATCTAAAATGACATCACTGATAACATTATCCCATGAGTGTGTTTCATAAACGTTTCTAAGACTTAAATAGATATACAAAGCTACAGCATAAGTTAAATTACTATTCTCATTGTACTAGTAATTAGCTGTTCTAGTTCTAACATATCTCATCTGAATTGCTGTGTGACTGTATCAGTGTGTGAGTGGGTGTCTGAGAGGCTGTATGCGTGTGTCAAAGGCTCTATGGATGCTTTAGTGGGTATGTGAGTAGCTGTGTTTGTGACTGATTTGCTGTATTTGAGAGTGAGTGTATGTGCGAGTGACTGTATGGGTGAGTTAGCGGCTGTGTGAGTGGCTGTATAGGTGTGTGAGTAGGTGATGGGTGATTGTGAGTTTAGCTGTATGGATGAGGGAGTAGGTGTGTGAGTGGCTGAATGGGTGAGTGAGTAGCTGTATGAGTGTGTGTAGACGTAAGTGACTGGGTGTGATTGGCTGTATTAGAGAGTGAATGTTTGTGCAAGTGACTGTACGGGTGAGTAGTGTGTGTGAGTGGTTGTGTCGAGGTGTGAATGGATTTGTAAGTGGTTCTGTGGGTGTGTGATTGGTTGCACGTTTGAGTGGCTTTATGGGTTAGTGGATATGTGAGCAGCTGTATATGTGTTTCAGCGGGTGTGTGAGTTGGGTGCATAAGTGTCGGAGTGGGTCTGTGAGTGGGTGTGAAAATGCCTGAGTGAGTTTGAGAATGCCTCCATGTGTGTGTGAGTCAGGCTGTAAGTGGGTGCATAGGTCTGTGAGTGACTGTCAGAATATCAATGGGTCTGTTAGTAAGTGCACATGTGTCTGTATGGGTCTCTAAGTGAGTGAATGACAATATGAGTGGGTCTCTGAGTGAGTACATGAGTGTCTGGGTAGATCTGTGAGTTGATGCCTCAGTCTATGAGTGGGTCTGTGGGTGGATGTTTGAATCTCTGAGTGGGTTTGTGAGTTGGTACATGAGTCTCTGACTGGGTCTGTCAGTGGGCACGTCTGTCTCTGAGTGAGTGGCCAAGTGGGTGTTTGAGTGCCTAAGTGAAACTAAAGGTGGGTGTATAAACATAATTTTTTCAAAAACATTTTCACTGACATCCTCAAATTCGTCTGAACGTATATTCGAGAATTCCTCACAACGTTACAGGCTGGGGGGCGTGCTGACAGCCACACTAAATTTGTGAATATTGCGAGTGAAAGAAAACAACAATTCTGACATATTATACTCAAAAAGGTTACCTTAAGGACGCCTATATTCCTCTCATGTGATCAGGACACAGGCAGTCTGACTCCTCATGCCACTTTCTACCATTTGGTTTGAGCCCCGTGGACCCCTCCAATAAAGTAAAATGGCAGTTGCAACTTTCTTCTCAACTTGCAGCCAGCCAATGAAGGCATTCCTGTTTGCACGCACATTCACGATAAATCGCAAACTCCTCACAAATTAACCGTGATCTAAGATAAACAAATTTGGATTTCCTTAAAGTTCTCAACAATTACTGAAGAGCTTAACACCGGATAACTGAAAGCGTGATCTACGATCCAAAATCTACCTTTCTGCCAAATTTGGTGTAATTCCGTCTAGCGGTTCGGGCTGCAGTCGTGTCTAAAGCGCCTATGTCAATTAACATGCAAGGGAAAAGACAAGGAGATGATGGAGGCAGCCCTGAAAACTTCGCAGACACTCACCCCCAGTCACAGATCTGGATTGAATCCATCATCGTTCTTTAGCTCACTTTGCCACCCCAGTTCAGACCCAGCTATATGCAAATCGGTCTTGACCCTATGCCTCATGGAAAATCACACTATTTTTTGCTTCTCTTATTCGCCCCCCACTTCACAGATCACCCCGAACCTTTCCATGCACAACAAGATTCACTATGACACTTTTTTGGGAAAATTACCCGAAGATTCGTCAAACAACACCAAAGATATAGGCACATCAAAATATGCTTTTTCTATAGAAACATAGTCCTAACTATAACGACCCACTGGCAACTGCCAATAGGTGTTATATATATATATATATATATATATATATATATATATATATATATATATATATATATATATATATATATATATATATATATATATATATATATATATATATATATATATATATATATATAAAACAAATCCTCGAACCTCCACGCCGACAGCGTGGCGAAAGAAGAAAGCAGACCCCACGTTTTCAGGCAAGATGTTAAATTTATTGAGACCTTTCAATGACGCATTTCGAGTACGATGTACTCTTGTTCACACACCGTTAGAACAGTCAACCTGTTATTTTATATGCTTTTCCCTGACCCTTCCTAAGGGCCACACCTCCTGTCGTGCATCACATGACAGTAAACATAAACATAGAAATGGGTGCTGAATTTAGGATGGGAAAACAGACGACTTTTCTTGATGTAATTACTGAATTACAACATTGCACAAAAAATAATACAATATATACAACAAATCAATTTTGTTATATAAAATGTATTGCGTCTACAATTTTAAAATGTACAATAAGCATTTGTAAAATATAATCGTTTCCTGCCCTGAAGCATTGCACACATCTCATACATGGCCTTAACACATATCATAACTGCTTGAATGCAGATACCCAAATTGAGGGCTATTAAAGTGACTGGTGCTTTATTCTTACTGCTTAAATGCAGTTATCCCGAGAGATGTAAAGTGCCTAGTGCAAATTCATGTAAACTGACCACCAGAATAGTATTTAACATTAAAGCCTTGATTTCCTTGGTCATATACATATATATATATATATTCACTGAAAAAAACATAGGTTTCAGCCACATTATAGTTAGGAATTAGCATTTAAAAAACCTTAGAAATTCACTGGAAAAAAACATAGGTTTCACTCATGTTATGGTTAGCTGGATATTTCTCTCATACAAAACCATTGAAATTCCCCCGTTATAGTTAGTTCAGCTAACTATAACTTGTGTGCCCACAATGCTCTGCTGATGACATATTACATCACTCATGACATGGTCAGTGACATCACTCATGACATCACTGATGACATCTCAAATGACATCACTGATGACATCCTCCTTGTGAAAGGGTGGCAGACCTCCTCTCACCCTAATATAACCTTTGATACACACATTCAAAAATAGAAACTAAAATTTTCAAAAAAAATGGAGATACCAATACCAGTTACAACAACTAACTTCTAACTTTCTAAGGTTTTTTAAATGCTAATTCCTAACTATAACGTGGCTGAAACCTATGGTTTTTTCAGTGAATTTCTAAGGTTTTTTAAATGCTAATTCCTAACTATAACGTGGCTGAAAACCTCAAAGGTTTTGTAAATGATCATTTTTAAATGAATTAATTGGTATATTTTTTTATACTGATTTACTACATTGTTTTAAAGTATTTATTTTTAGAAATTTTATTTTTTAAATTACATTACATATTTTTAATATAAATTGACAAAAAAATGTTAAAAAATATTGAAATTGTAATATTAATTTTTTTATTTTATATATTTTTTAATGTATATACGTTTATATAGCAGGCAATGATATCCTATGGAAGGAAATTCAAGTTACTGGTAAGTTCAGTTAAATTTACTTTTAAGCAATAGTAGTGAGCTGAAAGATGCAGCACTGAGGTTTCTCCAGATAACAGGTAGGTAAATCGGAATTCGTAGTTCGGCTGATTTTTAGGAATTTTTTTGAGCCAAAAATTCAAGTTACTGTAAGTCTGGTTAGAATTACTTTTCAGGATCAGTAGTGGGATGAAAGATGCAGCACTGAGGTCTCTCCTTTTAACAGGTGAGTAAATCGGAATTCGTAGTTCGGCTGATTTTAGAGGAATATTTGTACGTTTCAAAAATAGACACTTGGAAATTTTTCTGGTGAAAACCACACAATCGATTCCTATGGAAGAAAATACAAGTTACTGGTAAATACACTTAGATTTACTTTTCAGGGTCCGTACTGGGCTCAAAGATGCAGCACTGACGTCTCTCGTGATAACAGGTGAGTAAATAGGATTTCGTAGTTCGGCTGATTTTAGAGGAATATTTTGCTCAATAGTGAAGGAAGGGGGCGGGACCTGAGGTGACATAATAATAATAATAATTCCTTTATTTAGATATAAAACATATCTTTACCTGAGGTGACATGTGTGCAAACACACCCTGTGGCACGTTTTAAGTTGGGGAATTAATTTCTCTTCAATCCTGAGGTCCCCTGTGGGCCAACTCACCCACCAGGTACCTCCAGTATGCGCCAGGGAGCTGTGTTGCAGAGAGGTGTTCAGAGGCCGTGCCCCCTTTTTACAACACTCTGCAACGCAGCTCCGTGCACTTACTGGAGGTACCTGTTGGGCTAGTTGGCCCCTAGGGGACCTCTGGATAGAAGAGGAATTAATTCCCCAACTTAAACGTGCCACAGGGGATGTTTGCACACATATCACCTGAAGCCCCGTCCCCTACCTTCACCACTGTGCAAACACGCCTGCAGCGCGTTCTAAGTTGAGTGGTTTAGGTCTCCTTGCGTACTGGGGGCCAACTAGCCCACCAGGAACCTCCTGTATGTGCCAAGGGGCTACGTTGCAGAGAGGTGTAAAAAGGGGCTTGGCCTCATTACACCTCTCTGCAACGCAGCCCCCTGACACGTTTCCAGAGGGGGATCTAAATACCCTTGAATACTGGGGGTCCCTGGGGTCCAAGTAGCCCACCAGGAACCTCCAGTATGCGCCAGGGGCTGCGTGGCAGAGAGGTGTAAAAAGGGGCGTGGCCTCATTTCACCTCCCTGCAAGTTTGAAGAGTGGTGCAGGGAGGGGGCGTGGCCTTCTCCTCATCCCGGGTTTTTGTTTTTAAGAAGGGAGGCTGTGTATCCCCCCTTCTTTTTCTTTTTTTTGGGGCCTTAGAGACCCCATCCCCCAGGGCCTGACCCCCAAAAATTATTTATTTATTTTTTTAACGGGAGGGGGGCCGCGTGGCCCCCTCCCATGGCTAATCCAGGCCCCAGGGACCCCATCCCCAGGGCATGCCACATTTTTTTTTTGAGGGGGGCTGCATAGCTCCCCTCAGGCCAGTTAAGGCCCCGGGGACCCCATCCCCCGGGGCCGGCCTACATCCTTTTTTTTTTGTTCGTAATTTTATTATGTGGGGAGGGGGGCCGCGTGACCCCCCTCCTGGGCCACTTCTGGCCCCGGGGATCCCAAACCCCCACGGTCCCAGCCGGCTCCCCGCATCCTGTGGGAGCCGGCATTGCATTTCTGCTTGGGGAGCAGCTAACATGCTGCTCCCCATGCAGAAAAGCAATTGGCTTTGGTTTTTGAAGGAGAGAGCAGGTTTCCAGCTCTCTCTTTCCAAAACCAAAGCAGTTTGCTATGGTAGGGCGGGAGCCGTGAGGCTCCCACCCTACCATAGCAAACAGCAGTGTCCCGGGGGTGGGCACCCAGGGACAATGCAAGAGCCGGACCTGGGGGGTAGCTGTCCCCAGGGCCACCACAAGGCTCCAGGAGGGGGCCGCGCTGCCCCCCTCCCAACATTTGTAAAGCCCCGGGGGCTGGTGGTCCCCGGGGCTGGGGGGTCCATCACGGACCCCCCAATTTAAATATGTAGTGCCCCAGGGAGGTGCCGGTCCCGGGGCGTGTGGGGGGGGGGGAGGGTTTAGCCCCCCACACTGGTTTTTTAAAATTTTATTTTAAAAAGAAGCCCCGGGTGTGGCGGTCCCCGGGGCTCTGTTGGGGGCCCATGTGCCCCCCCGCTATAATACATACTTTGTCCCGGGGGTGGGGTCCCCTGGGCAGTGTGGGGTGGGATTGGGCCCCCCCACACTTTATTTGTATAAAGCCCCCGGGATTTGGCCCCCCAGGGGGCTAATTTAAATTAAAGCGCAAGAGCCGCGTTTCGGTTTTATTTTTGTATCAGCAGGGTATGCATACCCTCCGCGTATCCCGCAATTTAAAAAAAAACATTTTTTTGGGGGGCCTTGGTCCTTGTGGGACCCCCTAAGCAGGCCTAGGGGGTCAAGGTGTTTCTAACCTGTGCCCTTTTCGGGTTTCTTTTTCTGTTTTCTTGTGCCTCAGTTCTACAGAGGCACAAGATGGCTGCCAACACTTCCTGCTTTGGAGCCAATTAGCATAAAGCTCGTGCTCGGGAAGGTACGCGTACCATACGTGTACCGTACTTCGTCTATAGATATATCTATGATTTTACGTTTCATTTTCTCAGGCACTACTGAATGGATTTACACCATTTAACAAAAAGCGTAATCTGCTAACCAAACTCTAAATTGTAGCCACATTTGGTGTAATTTCATTCAGCAGTTCAGGCTGTAGCCGTGTCTTAAGGTCCCTATGGAAAATTGCATGGGGAAAACACGTTTTGGGACCCCCCTTTTTTCTCAGCCCCCACTTGACAAATCACCCCAAAACTTTTAGGATAGGAGCGGAGCGCCCCATCTTCTTGGAGAATTTTGCGAAGATTCGTCTACCGGCGCCAAAGTTATTCCAAATAGAATGTTGCGGATTTCCTATGGAAAGTAGGTCCTAACACTGGCGACCATACTAATATAATAAAGAGAGAGCCCAAAGCTTTGAGGCGGGTAATCTCAGGAACCACAGCACCAATCACAACACCCAATACAGCGCTGGAAAGGGCAGTTGCAGCAGAAGGACATAGGCTATGCAGACACCCACCATATACATTTAAAAGGTAAAAGAAGCGTGCCAGCAAAGTAGTCCCTTGTGGGCGTGTCTGTGTTGTGCTGTGGGCATGTGCTGGGGACGTGACAAACGCTGGGGGCGTGTGGTACGTCCGCCCTTCATGCCATTTCTCATATCGGGTGCTAATCCCACCCTGCTCCCTTTAAATACCCCTGCACCCCATAATCATAACCCACCCTTACTCCTTAAAATACCCCAACACCCTTAAACACTTTACCCCAAAACCCAAACCTATCCCTGAACCCTAAAAATACCCATGTACCCCAAAACCGAGCCCTGAACCCTATAAATACCCCTGTACCTCAAAACCCAAACCTACCCCTGAACCCTAAAAATACCCCTGTACCCCAAAACCCAAACCTAGCCCTGAACCCTAAAATACACCTGTACCCCAAAACCCAAACCTATCCCTGAACCCTTAAAATACCCCTGTACCCCAAAACCCAAACCCGCCCCTGAACCCTAAAAATACCCCTGTACCCCAAAACTCAAACCTAACCCTGAATCCTAAAAATAACCCTGTACCCCAAAACCCAAACCTAGCCCTGAACCCTAAAAATACCCCTGTACCCCAAAACCCAAACATAGCCCTGAACACGTAAAATGCCCCTGTACTTCAAAACCCAAACCTACCCTTGAACCCTAAAAATACCCCATACCCCAAAACTCGAACCTAGCCCTGAACCCTAAATATACCCCTGTACCCCAAAACCCATACCTATCCCTAAACCCTAAAACTACCCCTGTACCCCATAACCCTAAACTATATCTGAACCCTTAAAATACCCAAACACCCTAAAACATATACCTCAGTATCCCAAAACATATACCCCTATACCCATACTTACCTTATCCAAACATAAAAAAAACATGCTTTTACCATTCATGCATTTACAACAAATTTCGTTGTAAATGTATGCGTGGTAAAAGCATATAAAATGTAATGCCATGCGTTATAATGGCATTGCGGAGTCATGGTACTTTCGTTATGAAAGTATGCGGAGTGATGGTATGCGGAAAGAAAGTTGCGGAATAATGGGTGTTTACCCTCCCCCGGTAAGTACATTGGTGGCACAGCGGCCCACATCTCCAGCAACAAACTCATATTTTTCACCACCCATTTGAAAAATGCACAGGTCTCTCTCATTGAAGGCCAGCATCGACATACACTTTTAGACACACCTCCCGCCACAAGTTCTAGAATTGCGAACTAGAGCTGGGGAGCTACGTTCGAATCTCGGCATCAGCTCAACATCCTGTAATTCCAGGCAAATCGCTTTGTCTCCCCATGCCTACCACAAATGAATTTGTTCTTCTGTAATGTAAATTGTGCTCATGCCATGTTGTCGAGTTCGCGCTATATAATATTGCAAGGAAAAATAAAGTAAGGAAACTCGAATTCACACACTACTGAACGCGCACTCTTAAGTGCATCAGCAGTGAACTGTGAATCGGAGCGTTTCACAGGCCTGTCACAGATAAGAAATGCTATCTAAACGAAATCCTACAAAACAATATACTACTGGCCGGCAGCATTTCATACTCGGTCAACGTCGGTACGGGCTGCTAGTATATATATCTATGTTCATGCTGTTTTGGGGTGTAGGCACTTATAGGAATAAGGTTTTTGAGTTTCCAGTGTATTTTTGTCCAGCAACAAAATAGCATTTATTTCTATATAGATATTCTTGCCAACTGATGTGGAGATAAGAACGTTGTACTTTATGATTTGCATTCCGAGAACCAGTAATCTATTGAACTTCTAAACCAGAAAAGCCAAAAATGTTTACTTTTTCCACTTGTTCCCTCCAGGATTGTGGAGAGATATCCTTGATAAATACATTATTTAAATAAATTTATATATTAAAAAGGATATCTGGATTACCCTTTACTAACTAATTAAAAATCCACTTTGCTCACATACCAGTGTATAATCTTGAGATCTTAAAACTTTACCACAATAAGCCACTGAAACTATATTTTTATTGGAAACAAGAAAAGGTTTTCACTGAAAACGAGGGGAAAATAAGATTACCTTGTAATCTCATGGAACACATACATGACAAGGAGACAACCGAGATGGGCTGTCACAGAGAAGTGCAAAAAAGGCATCAGGATGGCAAGGGGGGGGGGTCACAGCGATGGTATACAACCTTTACAACGAATCTTTTACCACACACTACCATTGCAACGCAGTCATTACAACGCAAACCATTACAACGCATTGCGCTGGGGGGCGCTCTAGGATAGGGAATAAGTTTAATTTACTATCCAACACCTTCCCTAGTGTCCACGGGGACTGGAGTTGGAATAGTAAATTAAACTATTCACTATCCAGCACCCCAAAAGCGCTATGCATTGTAATGGTATGCGTTGTAAAAACCGTGTTGTAATGGTATGCGTGGTAAAAGTATGCGTTGTAACGTCATACATCCCACAGCGATGGTAAGCAGGTGGCAGTCCCTAAAGGGTACTAGGAAACAAGGATGGTAGGATAGTACAATGATGGCAAAGAAGTAGTATGACTGGAAGCAAGTATGTAGATGGTGAGGGAGACTAGCGCAAGCAAAGCAGATGGGTGTCAAAGAGCTTAGAATTGTGGCACAATAATTGCTAGTTTTACAAGGGGTATTAGTGCCAT
Source organism: Lissotriton vulgaris (assembly GCF_964263255.1). Lineage (NCBI taxonomy): Eukaryota > Metazoa > Chordata > Amphibia > Caudata > Salamandridae > Lissotriton > Lissotriton vulgaris. The sequence goes on along the minus strand of NC_141693.1, from coordinate 927,806,577 downwards.
CTTGCCAGACAAATTGCTGTGATGCAGCACATGGTTGACAAAGGGGAAAAGAGAAGGTATAGTGGATGCAGGTGTCACAAGAATTATATTGTCCAGTTTGGTGCAACGGATAGCAAAGGGACACAGGCTTAAAAATGACAGTAGGGCTGACCAAGTAATGAAGCTACCAATAGGGTTCAAGGTGTAGATGGGTAGTTCAGGAAGCATAAGAGAGCAGGGGCACAGTTACAGCAGAGGGGCTTGGACGTATTAAGAGAGAACGAGGCATATCAAGGTAGCACCATGGTGAGAAGGGAGCATCGGGATAGACTAAGAAGCAGAAGGAAAATATAGAGGAACCGAAAATGCCTGAGAGACACGACCAAGGTAGTGGACCTTTGAACCTGTGCCAGTTGCCTCACTCAAGGCTGCTCTATGAAAAATGTGTTGAAGTTGAAAGGTACCTTGTGTTTCAGACAATGCAGCACCGCCTCCTTGACCTTCAGGCATAGCTCTGTTGGATGCAGGCAGATCAGTGACTGGTGTTTCCATTGTTCATTAGTCTTGAGTGTGGTTTTCTCAGATTTGGATTCAGGCAGATCAGTGACTGGTGTTTCCATTGTTCATTAGTCTTGAGTGTGGTTTTCTCAGATCTCACTACATGTGCTCCGGTTTCAGCTCCGGCAACCTCCCTGACTTGTCCTTTAATACATTTCTGTACCCAATAAGTTCATTCTTCATTCCATTATTTCCTTGTCAAGGTCCCTGGTGCCTTGTTACCAGGGCATGGCAGACTGCTTCCTGGGTTACCACAAGTGGACGTCTTGGGTCTGGGTCCAAAAGAGTGCAATACACTTGAGGCTGGGTGAAAGGAACAGTGCTTTTCTTATAGGAGCCAGGACCCTTGGCAGCCCTACACCAACAATGTGTATTCCACTGAATGCACTAGTAGTAATGTGTTAACAGATCCATTCAGGCAGAAGGAGTCTGCTTGATAACATCAGGTGCAAAATGCTGACAACAAAGGTAGGTGGCTGTAACATATACGTTTTTGAGGCAGGATCTTCTTTTATTGATATACGATGGCGGAAATAGCGAATGGCTAAATACATTTACTAACCTAAATGATAGGACCCCTGTTTTCACATCGAATTCCGGTAGGCTCCACACACAATGGGAATAACTTCACAATCCCTGTTCATTCTACATCTGTAAGTTATATCTGACGGCGAAGACTAACGTCGCGGCGACCTAAATCCCAATCTCTGAAACCAGAGCACGCTTCTACAGCTCTAAGATTATATGAATCCCTTCCTCTGACATTTTTTTCAAAGCATGATAGAATCTAATCCCGTGCTTAATATGGTAGATGCAACTAGATGACACACTGACATGTTGTGTGACCTTTTCCTGATCTGATGATAAAATAAATTACCTAAAAATGATTTCAAAGCTGTGTCTCGAAAATATCCAAATTTTGATTGACTGTTGAAGTTAGTTTCATCATCTATAGAAAGAAAGACCTGTCTTAGTTTTATTTATCGTTTTCTTACATCGATTCCTTTGAAATAGTTCGAGAACAGGTCTGGTGTGAGTTTAATACTGTCACTCTTTTTTTTACCTGGTAAAATCCAGGTTCAGGTCTAGTATTGTCCTTCTGTGGTTTCTGGTTAACATTTGTTTACAGTGTCTCCATAGCTGTAGTCTATATCTCATTATCAATTGTGTTTTGGCTTTTGCTATAAAAAAATATATGAATTGTAGGTATACGGTATGTATATGGTATTTCTATAGCTAAACCTAGTCGTAAGGCAGCCAAAAGCTGTACATGGTCAAGCATAACGTCAATGTGTAACAGAAGAAAAAGCTGGGTTTTGGACGGTTAATGCATTGTAATGTAATGTTCTTTATAGAGGTGAGTCTGCAACTCTTTCCTAAATTGGAGCAGTGTTGGGGCGGTCCCGATAGAAACAGGGATGCTGTTCAGATCCATGGTGCAGGGATAGAAAAGTCCTGCTGTCTTGTTTTTTCTTTGTTACACTGTTGAATTATATGCAAATAAAATGTATTGTTCCGGAAATATTTATAAGTGAATGGATCAAAAAGCTATTAACTAATGAATAACAAAGTGCATGCTCATCTTTGCATTTTTAGAATTAGACTTAAAATGTGGTTTTATCAAAGCACTAAGCAAAAATATCAAATATGATAGAGGTTGGTGCAGTGCAGACTCAGCTATATCGAATGGGAACTAAGTCAAAGAGGTAAGACACTGTGCTCCTGCTCATGGGCAAAAAACAACATGAGCACCAGTGTTTGTAGCTTCTTAAGTTAAGGCATGGAATAGAAATAGTTTACACAATATTTTAAAGTTGTAAATTACAGATGTCTGAGACAAGGAAGAGACACGAGTCAAAGATAACTCAGGTTGTGGGCAGCAGGAGAACACGGAATGGAGTTTGGCTGGAAAAGGATGGAAGGGGAAGTAAGACAGTGATAGTGTGACGATGCTTGGAAAACAAGCATCTTGATTGTAGTGCCAGCCAGCAGATTAAAGGAGAAAACTGTTCAAAATATGTGTTGAGACTACAGAAGCTTAAACATTAAAAAAATGGGCCTACTGTGATCTCACACATTAAGCCCCTGTGCATAATGCCTGATAATTATATGTGGTATAATTGAATCAAAGCCCATTTTTTAGAGTGGTAATGTATGGACTCATCTGCCAAGAGGATCTGTATGAATGTAATATCCTATTCAATCTACATGTAGCATATACACATATTTATTTTTGGCTTTACTTTAATTTCCAGAGCCCCCTGCTCCCAAACCCTTTGAGTGTTATGTGTATCTGTAATGCACACTATCACCCACAAGACTATTCTGGCACTGAGCAGTAGTGTGCGTCTAGCCCTGTCTAGGATTGGCTGGTTCGTTGAAAAGCCAGGTCTTCATGTTTTTGAGGAATTCAAGCAGAGAGGAATAGGTTCTCATTTGGAGTAAGAGGTTGTTCCACACTTTAGGAGCAGGAGAACTGAAAAACAAAATCTTTCGCCCACTCATCACAACCAAATAACACTGAAGTTTGAAGAAATATATAAGGCTTTAAGAATCTATAAAAAATGATTCATTTAAAACACAAACACATACACATAACCTATACAAAACAAATGGGTGGGGGGGGGGTACTTTCAAGACAATCCAATTTGTCTTTTCAATAGATGCACTCCCGCTTCTTGTGTCACTGGGTCTCCATGAATGCATTCAATAACTTATTCACATTGTCAGTGCACTGTAGATCATGCTTACAAATTCCTTCGATACGTTTCGGTGACAGCAACATATAAAAACCACCTTCTTCAGGACTTGTAAATAAAGATCACCTCCACAGTACACTTTCAAATGAGATATATCTCATTCACAATGGCCTCAGTACCCACATGTTCCACTCAATCCACTTCTGGTTATCCAGTCTATTCACCTCAAATGGTCCTCCTCCGTCTGCCTGGAATATCCACCACCACACTCTAGACTGAATTCACCAACAATACTATGTTGGTTAAGGGGTCGCTGAAGTAAATCCCTCTGAATAATAGGCCCTCACAGTAGTATAGTACCTCAACCCTGTAAAATTACAGTTGTGCAGATTGAAATATGCACCAATTGGTGGCCGCATTTGCTGCTTTATAGAAAGGGTTTGGAGGTGTAGTATCCGAAAATTGGTGGGCAATTGGAGTACAGCACCTTTTTAATGTTATAAAGCGTGGACTATGTTTTGAAAAGTTGAGGTAGTACACAACTGTCATTTTACAGAGTGGGGTGTGCAGTGGTGACAAGTGGTCTTTCCAGACAGCTAAAGCTGCCTTTGCTAGACCTAAACAATTGCCCACGTTTTCACATAGTAACCAATCCAGTTACCTTACATTTAATTCTGTAACTTATTGCTTGTATTGCCTTTGTAACTGTACGGCTACAAGTAGCACAATGCAAAGAAATTCATGCCTGGAGCGGAGAACCTAATCAATGTTGGCACTGAACAACTTGTTATCAATCTATGCATGTGGAATGTGGCTACTTTGAAATATATCACAAAATACAGTATATAACTAATATATATTAGCATTTGGTACACACCTATCTGGGGATTAACATAACTGTGTACATAGGAGTTGTGGTACTTATGAATTATATCAGGGAAAGGTAGAAATCAGGTACAACAGTGACCCGGCACAGATGTTCAGGTAGAGGGTTAAATCTCCTTTTGTCTCAAATATCACATCACAAGTGAATGATAGTTTAATCCTACAATCAGTGCACGTATTTTTAATGAGTAAACATTGTAAGCATTTGTAAATGTGTTGTACAGATCTGCAGGGTATAGACTATTTGAAACCTACATTATGGTATGACTCAGGAACCAACAGCAGTTTTCATTGAAATGTAAGCAGAGGTGGTGCAGAGGAACATGCTGCCCGAAACACATCTCTTGCGTGGATCTTTGTCTCAGGATCACCATGAGTGGGCAGCAGTCAAATTGAGGTGGAACCTTTGTCTCTTAACCTTAGAGTTAAAGTAGAATGGTGTGGCTCACTGGTTAGAGGCGGCAGACCCGGAAGCAGAGGTCGACCTGGGACCAGGGTTCGATTCCCGACGCAGCAGGGTCTTGGGCCATGGTCAGCGGACTCGATAATTCTTGCCTCGGTGCCTACTCCAACCATGGGTCCCACTCAGCAACTCTTGGTAATAGCTTGCTTTATCTCTACTAACGGCCCCATCAGCGCCGGGGATGCTTGTCTTCACCTTGGAGATGCCCAGGAGGGACCATCTCACAGGGAAAGCCAGGATGGGTTCACCAGCGGTATACAGCGCCGGGACGCCCCTTTACTGGGGTAGCTGTGCGCTTTACAAGTATACGACATTTAACATTTAACATTTATGTTTGCAAAGCAGGGCAGTACATCCACAAGGGTTGTACATTCGGGCTTACTCATGTAGCTACATGACCCTCGAGAAACCCATGCATTCAAATCCCAGGCCTTTATTCTGACCTTTACTTAATTATCAAAGAATTTTGCACATACCTTACTCCTCAGTTTTTATCGGAGAATGTCACAAAATTTGTTTAAGAAGTGTAATTTTTATATTCCGTTTTGCTGTTTCTAGTGACAGCCAATACAGGAATGAGGGGAAGGTTTGTTAGACATGTTTTTGGCATTTTAATGCAGAATGTTATTAACTGTGGTTTCCTGATGATTAGTGTACAAGGTTAAATGTATAGTGCCTCTAGTATGTCTGAAAATTTTCTCAACTTTTGAGCTAATCAATTGTATAATTACAACATTATAAACAATATTGAAGCCGTCAATGACTTGCAAGCACCTAAAATGGAGGGGGAACATTGGGCTATATACCAAATGTAAAATACTAATAACTTCTAAAATGTATTGAGCATTGCAATTTTTAATTTTTTTTTATTATCCTATGAATGGTTTTGGAGTGCAGAAAATATTTATGCAGAACTCAGTAGGCAGAATCTTAAATCATTAATACGCTAAAATCATGGTCGAATTAGCCGTGAGGAGTCTTAGCATGAAGGGTGCCTGATTGGTGATTTAATGCTGTACAAAAAATGCTGTTATGATTATGGTGCTGCATCAGTTTAAAGTGTGTTGTTAATTAGCAATAACACTTCTAGACCTGTCTTAGGTGCCGCAAGCCAACACTACTCCTAAAATCTAGATCAGAGTACTTTGATCATGTTGCTTGCTGCCATGCTCCGTGCATGATATTGATTACTAGATTTTCTTCTTTTGATCGAAAAATCAACTATAGTCAGAAATTGTGGGTGCCCTTAACAAGGCTGTATAATATCTTTGTTGCCCATGAATTAGGTGATAGAAAACCATTGTGGTACGCGGAGTCCACTTTGACATACCATGTCTGGTCTGGAGGAATCTGGTTTCCATCACTTTTCTTTTTGATATGGAGAAGGAAGTCCAGACTTAAACCATTTAAATGGAACAGATGTCAGAGCAGTAATACACTTGAGCCATAACTCTTCGGCCCCTACCCTCCACCGTACCGAGTAGCGATCAATGAAGCCGCCATTGGATATGAATTATAGTTAAGGGTTCTGGAGCTCTGGTTTCAGCTTTGAATAATTTTGTTTGGGAATTTATGGAAAATTAATTATGGTTTACAGATGTTCCCTAGTTCAAGGGAAAACAAATTGGATGCATTTATGATGAGGGACGCAATCTGCCTTATAAAACAGATCATGCCATCCTTACTTACCTCCCCCCGCCCCATCCCGGGAAGACAGGTCTGATAAAGTGAACGAAACAAGATTGGTTTTCTAAGGGCACGGGGCCCTTCATGATAAGCTAAATCATGGCTGTCGGAATCCATGGCGGGATAATGATATGATCCCCGCTCAGTGGCACCTGCACCCCCCTTCTTCATGTACATTATGATGTGCGGCAGTCAACTGCTGGGGTCTGGAGTGAAGGTGAAGCTGTCATATCGATCTTTTTAGCACTAAAATATGAGCCACTTTACTCTGCTCCCCAATGCTGTGATGTGAAAAATAATAACTCGGAGCCAAATTAAAAATATTGATCCCTGGAAGGTGCTGAAAGTAAATAAACACTGCCCGAAGTTTTCAGGTCAGCCAAGAAATGGTATTCAGCAATAAATGTGTCTCCATGTCAGGATTCAGGGTGCCTGATCTGTTTTTCCTTTGAATTGATTTCTCATTATTTACTTCCTAAAAGTGTTGGAATCTTGTCCCCTTCTGTTCAATCTCAGTGTTTGGTCAAATTATTTATTTTGGGCTCATGAGGTGCTTTTAATCCACTCGCTCATTGATTGATTGATTTTTGACTCAATAAACTTGCTTTGCCCTCGCTTTATTTAGGGCTTCCATCATAATTTTTTGCACATTTAGACTTGACTTTTTTATTTCCTTCTAACAGATGAGCTGACATTGGTCTATCAAACATGTGGGAAAACAATTGCCACAAGGTTAATTTTATTGCTGGCTTCTATGCATTTTAAGTAGGTGCCAGGTATTTCCACTACGGGCTGACAAATTGCACTTGAACCAGAAAAGCATTAGCTTGACTGGAAGCGCTGACAAGAGAAGCCCATAAATGAATGACAGACCCAAGATTTAAATGCTTTTTTTTTTTTTAGCTTTTGTAGGTTACCTTTATTTTTTACGTTCAAAAGAAAAGTATCTGTGCTTGTTATTTTATGAGGGTGCTTTCACTTTATGTAAAATAAACTACTGCAGTGTTAATCGTTTGTAATGAACAAACAAAATTATTTCCCTTGCATATTAGGTATTTTTACTCATTTATTGCATACCCGCATTGTGCTTTGTTTCCTAACTTCGGAAGATTCACTATTGAAATCAATTCCACGGTGTGTAATCTCGACGCAATGATATCACCTATTGGGGTTGCTGTAAAACCATCTACAAATGCATTGTAAAAGGGTTGCAAGGGCTTTATTTCAAAAGAGTCATTAATAAGGCTCCTTAGCCGTATAGTGGATTTCTAAAGGCTTGTACCACTCCACGTTTCTGCTAACATTCTTTCCGTCACAGAAGACCTCAACATCAAAATCGCTTCATGGCTGCATTTAGCCGCTGTGCTTTACGCAGTCAGAGTGACTGCCCCAAACATGCCAGAACGGGGAGCTAAATAATGTTGTCACACCTGACCAGCTGAAAGTTATGGGCACAATACCAGATCTGTACCTCCCTATTACCTGTGTATTTCCAGCCCTCTTCCACCTTTTCAGTGGACATTTAGGGCTTAAGAATGGTCGTCCAGAATTCCGCAGCCCGCCTCCTATGTCACATCCCAAGGAAAACATCCATCTCTCCTTTCCTTCGGGACCTGCACTGGCTCCGCATTGATAGCCGTATCAAATTTAAAGCCCTGTGTTTTGTCTTCAAAATCAAACAAGGGACCTCTCCGCTCTACCTTCAGGAGCTTATCTATCCTTATGCCCCTTTCCGGTCTTTACGCTCATCCACTCAAGGTAATTACGTAACACCCAGTTGCAAACTAACCAGAATGGGTGGTCGCTTGTTCTCATTTCTTGGTCCCAGACTATGGAATTCCCTCCCCAGTTCCATGAAACAGGAACCTCTTTACCTTAAGTTTCGGTGAGATCTTAAGACCTGGCTTTTCTCTCAGTGATTAGCTTGTTATTTACTCAGTCTGCAGCAGTGGACATGCCTGCGCCGGGAAACCCTGTCCAGGGTATCTGTGCGTATTATAAATTTAATTAATAATAATAATAATAATAAGAGCCAATGCGACTGACTCATTTTGTTACATACCCCAAGACCATCCTTTGCATAGATGCTGGAGAAGGTACTATTGATGAAATTAATAAGAGACTTCGGCTTTCCCCCCACACAGTTCAACAAAAAGCCAGCCTAAACAATCGCACTTTAAAAGAAAGTTATAACTTAAAGAGAGTTTGAATTTAAGTTACACAATATATGAAAGTAGCCCTGATTCACTTTGGAGGAAAAAGGAACATCATATTGAATAGCAACACACAAGCGTATAATATGTACACCTTTAAAACACCAACTAATGGATGGGGTGCAAGAAAACTGAGTTTGAGTGCAGGAAGTGAAGCCTCTTAAGGGTAGCTGGTGGCTCTTTTGTAGTGCCCCAGCCTTCCATATTTCCTGTTTTTTTCTTAGATGTTTGGTGGGCTTCCCCCTACTGATAGGTGGCCAGGAAATCTACAAAGTACCTGGAAGATGCTAGGCCTGCCGGTCTTGGCACCCACTGACTTCACAATAGCTACTGTCTTCATAAAGTCACATTTGTATTAGGGGACAATCCTGATTGCATGTTGTTTTTTGACTTAAACAGCGTGAAATGAGGAATAATGGAAAGCATTGCTTGCAATGAGTGGCTAGGGACTCATTTAAGACCATGTCAATAACTGGGCACCTGGAAAGAAGCCTGGTGTCAGCCAGTGATGCTTGGGGATAATGGAGGGTCATCCCTTCAAGAGTTCTGAGCTCCTTTACCTGTACAGGATGGGAGAGGAGAGTAACTTTCTGAAATGCTCAGACTTTCAGCCAGATTGTGTGATGTGCAGTTTTCACTACATTCTACTTAATGTGGCATGTCTTGAAGGTGCAAACAAAACAGGTGATGGACAGAATGTGGATCAATGTCACACATTCATCCCAGTCCAAAGATCTGGGCCCAAATCCATCGTTTTTTTGCACTCCACACCACCCTGGGTTAGACAATGGCGATATGCAAATCAGCTCTGACCCTGTGCCCCATGGGAACAGTCCAGTCCGAACTACAAAAGCCATGTCCTTCCCAGAACGGAATCAAGCATCCGAGGACTGGACCGGTTTCGAGGTAACACCTCTCATCAGCCCGGCTAGCTTGACTCTTGAAGGTGACACAGCCTGTTGAAACTGGCATTTCAGGCCCACCAACTTGGGAGTTATGTTGTCCTACTTCTTTAGTCCTTTGATGAGACACAAAGCAGCATTAAAGGTGCTATTCACAGGAGCCACAGATTCAAGCATGTAATTCTTTGTTACTAAGTGGATATTGTATATTCTGAAGGCCAAATACGGGAGGGCCAGTATTATCCTCTGTAGAGGGGAGAGGTAGTGCCTGGCTCAATGAGATTTCTGGGCAAAATGGGCTGTGAAGGGTTGGTAACCGTTGATAATGAAGCTGAGTGGGTTTATATTTTGTAGAAAGTTGGGGTGTGAATCCATACAGGTTCATGGGGGAGGATTGCTCCTTGAGATAAGTTGTTTTGTGTTATTGGTAACAGCCTTTGTTGGGTTCAGTTTCGTAAAAGCACATGGCATCGAAGCTTGGATGAGATCGACATGCAATTTTTGAGTCAGAGGATGTGTTTGATTTTGTAGACTTTAGCATACATTGGCATACAAGTGACTGAATGTTGATGCCTGTTTGATTGGTGATGGTTTTGAGGGCCCATGGAAAAATAAAGTTCACATCGGAGAGCTTAGATAATTATGGTACCTAAAAAACAAACTTCACTAGCATTTTTGATCTGGGGTGTGGCCATCTGGACAAATTGGCATAGGTTAGACAGGTAGAACAAACAATGACAGTCCATGTTTATAGGGTGTTGATAAGGGCATGATGGTTGAAGTTACCGCATAGTGCATGAAGATGTAGTAGGATCTTAAGGCAGTGCTCATCATTCAATCAATCAATTAATCATATCATTTGTAAAGCACACAACTTACCCGTGAGGGTCTCAAGTCGCTGGGGGGGGGGGGGGGGGGGGGGGAGGGAGGGAGAGCTGCTACTGCTCGAAGAGCCAGGTCTTGAGGAGTCTTTTGAAGTTCAGTAGGTCTTGGGTCTGCCCAAGGTGGATGGGGAGGGTGTTCCAGGTTTTGGCGGCAAGGTGGGAGAACGATCTGCCACAGGAGGTGCTCTTCGGATGCGTGGGGACTGTGGCGAGGGCGAGGTCGGCGGAGAGAAGCTGGTGGGTGGGGGTGTAGTAGCTGAGTCGTCTGTTGAGCTACCCTGGGCCGGTGTTGTGGAGTGCCTTGTGTGCATGGGTGAGGAGCTTGAAAGTTATCCTCTTGTTGACGGGGAGCCAGTGCAGGTCTCTCAGGTGGGGTGTGATGTGGCTACGGCAAGGGATGTCGAGGATCAGGCGTGCAGAGGCATTCTGGATGCGTTGAAGTCGTTTCAGGAGTTTCAATCAATCAATCAATCAATCATGGAATTTATAGAGCACGCTACTCACCCGTTAGGGTCTCAAGGCGGTGGGGGACGGGGTGCTGCTACTGTTCGAAGAGCCAGGTCTTGAGGTGTTTCCTGAAGGTGAGGTGGTCCTGGGTCAGTCGTAGGTGCTTGCGGAGGAAGTTCCAGGTCTTTGCTGCAAGGTAGGAGAATGACCTTCCTCCTGCGGTGGATTTGCGGATCCGTGGGACGACGGCGAGGTTGTTGGAGCGGAGCCGGTGGGTGGGGGCGTAGAACGTGAGTCGGTTGTTGAGGTATACGCTCTGTGTTCTGCCAAAGAGGAAGGAGGTGGTCCAGTCCAGGGCCTTCTTTTGGATCCCGGCGACGTAGAGGCGTATGCGTAGTGTGCAGTGGCAGACCGTGTCAAAGGCAGCTGACAGGTCCAGGAGGATGAGGGCCGCAGTTTCTCCGTTGTCTATCAGGGCCCTGATGTCATTGGTGGCGGCGATGAGGGCAGTTTCGGTGCTGTGGTTGCTGCGTACCCCAGTTGTTGTTGATGACCTTCGCCGGGAACAGGAGCAGGGAGATGGGCCAGAAGTTCTTGAGATCCTTGGGATCCGCCTTGGGTTTCTTGAGGAGGGCGTTGATCTTGGCGTGCTTCCAGCTCTCCGGGAAGGTTGCTGTCTCAAAGGAGATGTTGATGGCTTTCCGGAGATTGGGTGCAATGGTGGTGCTGGCTTTGTTGAAGATGTGGTGTGGGTATGGGTCTGATGGGGATCCGGAGTGGATGGTGTTCATGATTTTGATGGTGTAGTCATCGTTTATGTTGGTCCAGGAGAGCATGTGGTCGGTGCGGATGGTGGTCGTGGGGACGGATGTCTTAGTGGTTGTCTGGGCTGTCGTGGCGTTGAAGCTGGCGTGGTTGTCTACGATCTTGCAATGGGAGAAGGTGGCCAGCGAGTCACATAGGGCTTGCGAAGGTGGGATGTTGTTGGTGTCAGAGCCAGGGTTGGAGAGTTCCTTCACGATGTTGAAGAGCTCTTTACTGTTGTGTGCATTGTTGTCTAGTCGGTCTTTGAAGGAGGCCCTTTTGGTGGATCCGATGAGGTAACGGTGTCTGCGGGTGGCGTTCTTGTGGGCTATGTAGCTGTCCGGTGTTTGTTCACAGTGCCAGTTCTTCTCTAACTTACGGCAGGTTTGCTTGGAGGCCTGGAGGTCTTCCGTGAGCCAGCTGGCTTTCTTGTTGGTGTGGCTGGTGGAGAGTTTCTTGAAAGGGGCGAGGGTGTTGGCGCAGTCATCGATCCACTGTCTGAGGTTGCTGGCGGCGATGGTGGTGGTCGGTGGTTAGGCTCCGGGCGAGGGTGGTGGTTAGCTGGTCTTTGGTGACTTTGCTCCAGCAGAGGTGCAGGATCTGTTGGGTGCGGTGGTGCATGGTGGCTTTCCGGAAGGTGAAGTGGATGCAGCGATGGTCGGTCCAGTGGAGTTCAGTTGTGTGGTTTAAGGAGACGTGGGAGCTAGCGGAGAAGATGGGGTCGAGCCTGTGGCCGGCGGAGTGGGTGGGTGTAGCGACGAGTTGTTTGAGTCAGAGGTTGTCGATCAGGGTGTTGGAGTTGTTGTTCTTGAGGTGGAAGTTCAGGTCCCTGAGGAGGATGTAGTCCGTGGAGGCGAGGGCGTGTGTGCTAACAAAGTCGGCGATAGAGTCGCTGAACTGTGGTTGGGGTCCTGGGGTCTACAGATGAGGGTTCCTCTGAGGGTGGTTTTTGGGTCGGTGTGGATCTGGAAGTGCAGGTGTTCAGCTGTGCTGAGGGTGTTGTCAATGTTGGTCATTATCTGTAAAGTGCCAGACATAATACACACCTTGGGTGGTGCATATTTCAATGCTGCATTTATGTTTGGAGCTTGTCTCACAGTCAAGTGGGAGGTGAATGCTGTTCCAATAAGAATTGTAGGTATTTGATGGGATAATAGTAAACTTGTTTGACTTAATGTTTTGTTCCGTAGTGAAATGATCTGTTCTGTTGTGAGTGCCTGTTTGAAGAGGTCTTGTTTAATGGTGGGACTGATTTGTTGAAGAGTGTTGTGAGTGCTTCTAGTGTGATAGGTGTCAGGATTGAAGGCAGGGTGAGATATTTGTTTGTATATGCTCGTCTTTAGGGAGATGAAGGTTTCAGTACTGTCTGGGATTGAGAGCATCGTGGAGTGGTGCATTTAGATACTTTGCATAGTGGAATGAATAGAATGTTGCGAGTTTATTTGGTGCTGTTGTTGTGGTGCCTATATTGTCTGTGATTAATTGGCTTACGACACTGTGCTTTTCAATTAATTAAAACATCAGTAGATAAGAACTGCAGTAGGGCTTTTGAAGGTGCACTGCATCTGTTAAATTTGTTTAAAACAAACGTCTGTAGTCGACTGATTTAGCTGTGCAAAATTGAACCTTTTTATGTTTTCATGGTTTTTCATGTAGATTTGGTGTTTCGTTGTGCACCATTTCTTATCTCACGCCTGAGGGCATAATTTCCTTTTGATGAATATTTGGGTGTGTTTCCTCCTGTTGGGTGTTTTTTTTTTGGATCATTTGTTCAGTGTCATGAAACTAACTGTCAGTGCTGGTTCGCAAGCTGAGTGTGAGAGAGGCAATGATGATGTTGACATTGTATGGACAAGTCCTTCAAATAACAAGGCTGCTCTTTAAAGTGTTTAGGTCATCAATGATGGGGAAGTTGTGTGTGGTAGATGAGTATTGCATTGATAAAACAGAATGTCAGTCCTGGTAGTTTGGCACTAGTGTTTGAGTGGAGAAGAGTACCAGACCTAGGCTGTTACCTTTATAGTTGGATTGTTTGGTGATGTGGTATGTGAAGGTCAATGTGTTGAGGAGATTGATAGATGCTTCCTTTGGTTTACTGGTGGAAAAGTCTCCTGACAGCTTTATGGTGTTATTAAAGTAGCCAGTGGGAGTGGTGATGATGAGTTTTTAACCTTCAGGTTGCTGGATCATATTTTGATTTCCAGTGTGCACAGTTATAAACATATAGTGCCTCAGATCGTCTTGTTTATATCTAGATTACTAGTGAGTAGAAATATAAACATAAAGTATCATCATAAAGTATCATAATAGATGGCCTTTGCACTTATAGACTTTTTTGATTTCTGTCACATCATTAGCTTCAAATGCTGTTGTCTAAAAAGGAAAAGTACAGATAGTCCTGTGGTTGGGTGTGTGAAGTTGAGTCTTCTGTTCCCTGTCATATTTGACTTTGCCACCTATGACTGCATCATACCATGTACTCTGCATAGGTTGATGTAAGACATAGTGCAGTGATCCTGGTCACTGAAGGCTCCTATGGCTGGCGAACACAATTATTTGAGGTAGTTGGAAATAAAAAACAAATTAACTGTGGAGGGTCGGGTGGTGGGTAAGGGTTTTTTTAGGCTGTTCCTTTTAAAGTTTAGTGTTTGCCCTTAGTGTAGATGAGATTTTCAATACAGCATCCAAGTTGAGGTTGTATTCCCTTTGGTAGTCTCAATGTTGTGGCTAGATGCAATTTTCTGACCCATAGAAGAAAGCTCTGATTTAAATAGTGCTGAAACCGCCTACTTTAAATATTTTCATTAGAGTTACTGGACCTTTTGTTCAAAAACTATAAAATACATCAAAATGATGTAATGTCCTTACATGATTGATGATGCTGAGCCAGTCAGATTAGGGCGGTCTTGGGATTCCAACAGGGCAGTAGAGAGGCGCATTACAAATAATCAGAGTACCAATTCTTGACATGAAGAAATGTTGTCTACAGCTAAAAAAATCCAGCCTCGCATTCAATGAGAGCAATCTCATTTAAGAAACAAAGCCAACTCTTAAATACATTTATTGTAGTTTGCCAGGCAAACTCTTTATTTTTTAAAAGATGGATCAGGAGAAAAACACACATTTATTTCCACTCCCAAACTACACTCACAATAAAATATTGGCTGAAAGCTGGTACAATCTATGCCAGTGCCTACACATGATAACAATGGTAAACACCACAAACCATCGATTTCTCCCAATAGTCACGTCATACAGGAGAACCCCTATGTGTACTATAGCGTTTCCGAGTGCTATGGCGGTTGTTAAATGCCCTCTTCCCGAGTTATAAGCTCAAGTGCACGTGAGGGTCAATAACAACTGGCATAGTCCAAGATGATTCATTACAGTGTTAAAAAAATCGTAATGTTTGGAGCTCCATTGAAGACAATAAAATGTCGGAATGCCAGCTGGTGTAGACCTTCTTCTCCAACGTTGCAATGCTTGTCTACGCATTACTCCCAGTTTATTTTAGAATGTTATCAGTAGTGGAATATTTCTATGGGCATTATAACTCTTCTCCCTATGAAGAACTTGAAACCTATGCAATAATCTTCCCTTCCATTGCGGACACTTTGACAGTACTGAAAAGACATTGAATTAAACTCATATGTGGTGACCCTGTTGCTCTTGCAAGCTCATGGAAATAGATGTCTCCCTTCTTAGGAAAAGAAAGCTATTCTCCTTACCCCAAAGATAGGTAGAGTTGTAAACTAGTACTTTATTTATAGTTTCTAAACCACATCCTTATTATTAGAAGCAATAAAGCTGGCATGGCTTGTATATATCTGCTACCATGTTGTAATCCTTTGGTGGACTCGTACAGGTTAACCCCTTCACTGCGGGGTGTTTCCCCCCGCTGTGCGGGGGCTAGGGGGGCCGAGCGCGGTGCGGCTGTGCTTGTGACGAGCTCAGCTCGTTATGAGGCACGATGGAGCTGCACTCATGACAAGCTGAGCTCGTCACAGCCACACCTGTTTTGGAACCTTTAGCACAGTGAGGTAATTATCCCCCCCGTGTGAACGTTCCAACAGCCGTGACGAGCTCAGCTCGTGATGAGTGCAGCTCAACCGTGCCTCATGTCGAGCTGAGCTCGTCACAAGCACTCAACGGGTTAAGTAGTTTATTAATTACCTCTGAGGATATGAAGGTAAAGATGTTGGGAATCATTCGATTTGTCAGCACATTCAAAATGGATGACAATGGATGAAACCCTCCGTGCATTGCAACAGGCTCAATAATGTGTAAATAGAAAACATGCTCAAAATAGTAAAATCATATTCATAATTTGATTATCAACATCTTGTCCTTCAGCAATTATAAATTCACTCCCACAGTGAAGGATATGCCTTATAACCCCTTTTGTCCTATAGATGAACCACACATTCATGCATCCAAAGCCATTGGTCCTGGACATGATGGTAAACTGTACCTTGATTTTGCCTGCAGTGTGTTAAGTGCAAATGTGTCAGTTACACCAAATTCATGGTTATAACAAGGAATAGATGGACATGATTATTTATGAGTAAAGCTCCCTGTTTTCCGTTTATTTGATTGTCGGTATTTATTTTTAAATGTGGGTAAAAATGGAAATTGGGTTGCACCTTGAGTAATTCTAAATACGGTCTGCCATGATTGCCAGGCCAACAGCTGTGTGGATTGATAGGTAAGGGGGTTAAAACAGAAAGGGATTTTAGTAAACAGGCTTTAACAGCAGTAAACATGCACAAGGTTGATACAGAAATATGAATACTTTTTTATAAGTGCATTGATTTATCAGCTGTAGGGGTTTACAACATTGAAACGTAGTAGGCATGCAAGCATGAGTCAATATTTACTGGTTAAATAAATGTGGAAATATATTAGTTTCAGCTTAATTTTTTTCACAAAACCCAAAATAAATATTGATAAATACAGATAACATTTGCAAAAAATAAATATGGATAAATACAGGTGAAAATATCAAAAAAATAAATACCATGAACCGGGAGCCCTATTTATGAGTTATTCTATGTCATGGTCACAATACAGCTCTGATTGTCTGCTGTTTTGTGACTACCGGGGTTGATTAGGGCACTAGCTGTCCCAAAGGATGAGGGCCCTAGTTAGGGAATAACAGGAAACCAACGTAGGAAAATCCACTCAGGACAAGATTTCAGTACAAACTATGAAGGCTTATTTAAAATGTAGAATTATTATAGAAGACAAATGGTTAGTCAATTCAATTCAAACCTTCAATAAATACTCAGAATGTAATTAAATGAAAATAGCAGAAGGCGACTAGACAGACATGAAAAGATCTAAACAATGACAAGTCATGAAAAATCTTTAAGTATTGAGTTAAAGACAGAGTAATGTGAAGTCGGCTCTCTAGGGAAAGCCAAAAGTGTCTTAAAATATTCTGTGTACTTAAAGCAATAAGAGGTTTGACTTCAAGTCTTCCTCTAGAAAGACCAGAGAAAATGCTGGCTCAGATTAGAGAAACAATGTGTTAAATATAATTTTCGAGCAAAGAAACCATTTTGTCAATGTGGTGAGAAACAAAATTTGTGTTATAATTTATAATAACGAAATAGAAAACACATCCCATGGAAAATAAGAACACCATTTTGCATACATAACAAATGAGGTCTTTTTCCTTAAAAACAAGAGAATAGCTACACTGGCACATATACAATTACATGTGTGACATCTGCTAGCCCGAGGAAATGACCTTTTAAAGATACAGTCCTTCTGGAAAATTAGAAAACACAAAAATACATTATAAAGATAAATCAGAACAGGACCTTAAAACTACTTGAATTAAGAAGGAATTCTGTTGAATACTGAAGGACATCATTTTCTAACACTAGCTGCAAAGACAGAAACGAGAAACAAGTGCAAATGGATTTGAGGCCTAGTTATGTCAACTTTAAAACTTCATTGTGGAAAAATACAGTGCATTTACTCTATTTGTGACACATCCATTTTACTTAAACACACAAAATTGTTCACTTTAACTTCTCTCGCAGAAGACATACCAATGGTGATGGTCATAAATGGTTTGGGCAGAAAATACCTTTGTTTTTCATTTTCACTGGCTACTCATTGTTGTTCCTATTTGTAAAGGCCAAGGTAGATGATTGCAAAGAAAGAATGCTTCCTCAGAAAATCGTTTTGATCTCAATCATTTGGAATGGACAACAGGGCGAGTTTGCACCAAAGGTTTTAAGGAAAGGCTCCTTGCCTTCGTGCCTTCATCTACATTGTGTTAGACTGAGTATTCAAAACTGCACTTTTGCTCTTCTTGTCTACATCTGAAAATGTTGAACGATTGGTAGATTATGTTTTTAAAATGTGGCACATTTGACCTAGAATTGCATGTTGCGGTGCATCACAATGCCCTATGGTAAAGGCATCATGTCACAATTGGGAGACATTAATCGACACCTTGTAATGATATACAGCCCCAATATTGTAAATGTTGAAAATATACTTAAGGCTTTTTATGTCCAGTGGTGTCTTTGATAAAAAACTGTTTATGGGTTCAAATAGGATCACGTTCAACCCCAGAGAAATTGTGTGGTTGAAAATGAATGTACCATCTTAGTAGTATGGAAGAGGATTCTAATTTTGTGTTTTCACAGACAACCACAGGGATCAGATTGCAGTACCACATCTCCATTCACTCGCTCAACGGCCAACAGTGAACACCATCTTATTATTAGCACCTCCTTTGTTGCTGTATGTACTTAAAGATAATCTAGTATACTACTAGAAGTTTAATAAGTAGGATGAGCGTACACTGCTCATGTCAAAAGTCTTTCTGGGGATGTATAGAAATGATAATACCTGATCCACTTTCGATCTTTTCTAAATAAGTAGTCTGCTGTATTGCGAGAAGCAATTTATGATAGAGCCATTTATGAGAACTGGTCTGTGGTATGGATTTATTTATGGTACTGGGCCCTGCTATACCGACAGTATAGCAGGGCAGAAAGAAAACCGCATCGGTTTTCTTTCTGCCCTGTTATACTGTCGGTTGCCATTACTTTGACTGGAGAATTACAGAATTGATTTGATCTATCTGTCAAGCACTCCATTTCAATAATAATATTTTGGAGTGCAGTCTTGAATTTCTTATCTCTGATGTCCCCCGTAAAGTGCTGGTCGCTTTAAATAAGACTGTTAAAATAACTGGGGCATCCACGATTTCAATACGCGATACCTTGTGCCGGCTCGAAGTTGCAACTAACATGCCATAAAGTTCGAATAGGCGTGATCTGTCGTAATTAAGATAGATAAGTCCATCTCTAGTTCTACACTCGTATGAATCCTGAGATTTCCCTACAGTTCTAGGAAGTTTTCACCGACACACAATAAAATTTGAACACACTGCCATAAGGGCCACTAAGAGTTGCACATGTCCAGCGCCACAGTTATGAAGAAATTGAGTCAAGTTGGTCTGATTGTCTCTAGGGGTCTACAACCTCAATACTATACAGTCCTGAAGATGGTCTCACTTATGCAAAACTAGAGACCGAACCGTCGACTTATACACTTTTTTCTTTGATTTTGATTTGTGGTTTATTTTAAGGAAAAGTGTTGCAATTGTTACAGTGAAGGTGTTCAAGTGCATAATAATGACCTTCTTGTTTCATTGCATGTATTGTATACAAGTACTCTGAAAAATTCTAATATGAAATGTAATACTTCCATATATACACCAGTTTTTGTCTGTTTTATACACCTTTTTGTCTGTTCTATAAACCTTTTTGAGATTTACTCAATATGATTGTTCGCTCTTGAAAGGAGTGGTACCCGTTCACAAGAAATTACCTAAAAGAATTGAAGAGCTGAAAGAAATCAATTAGCAAGCATATCTTCCATCTTGCTCCCAAATGTTATCTTAAAATAAACTAATTATTCAATTGAATAAATCCCTTGAAGGCACATTTACTCATCCCTCTTACTTTGCCCGAGCCCTCAAGGGTAGTTTGGGTTGCCCATTTCTCTCACCCTATGGTAACTATAACTTGCGCCCTTGTCATGCACTGCGAATAGACGCCTCCCCATATTACATCACTCACTAAATATTCTATATCACTGTAATATTTGCAATAAAATTATTGACAAGAAAACTGTGCATGGCAGGAGCATGAATTATATTTACCATATGGCAAGAGTTATAGTACGTGAAATAACTATTACTTGTGAATTTCCGTGTTTTTTCTAGTTCAAAACATTACAGCACTGACATTGTTACCTAACTGTAACATATCTATATACATAGCTCCCCAACATCTCTCCTCATGAAGCCTCCCAGCCCAATGCGATAGTAGTGCATGCTCTGGGTGTGAAAGCCCTTCGACATGGGGTAAATAACATCCAGTATTAAAGAGTATACTGATTATTTTTGTGATTCACATTAATACTTGAAGTCGAAACAAACTACTCATGTACTGGAACGAGAATTGTGTTTTATATATTTACAAATGGTGAATACGTATATCTATTAGTCACACTTACTTGTGGTTATACTTAAATGTAATGTGCTGTAATTCAATCTCATGTGATGATAAATTCTGAAGTATAAGCACATTCCTTGATCTGAAATGGTGTGCAATCAAAAATATAAGCAAGTAATGTTGTTTTAAATGAATACACAGCATAGTAATCAAGAACTATATAAATTGTTGTTTATTCGGATTGTACACCATATTGTAAGATGGCTACCATTTGAGTCATTTCAAAATTCCCCCTTTGTTTGTTATTACCTTTTTTGCTCACTTTAAAATCATGTGATGATGTTAATGCCAATAACCCATGACGAAGGCTGTCACCGAAATGCACTGGGTTCTGTTGGTGTCAATGTAAATAAACACTATTCCACTATGTATGAATGTATATATTTACGTAGATAGATAGATAACTGAGTGGTGGTCGCCACTGGGTACAGGCCCGGACGGGCCATAGCAGGCACCGGGCATTACCCTGGTGCGCCGCATGGGTGGGGGCCGGTTCTGGGCCCCTGGGGACCGTTTTTGAAGCATAGCTGCAAAATCAGCCCTGTACCAAAATCGGCCGAAAACCGGCCTCGGCAAAGAGGTTGGCGCCGCCCCCGACCTCCTGAGTGGGGAGTGGGGGGGCCGGCCGAGCACTTTGCCAGGGCCGGTTCGGGTTCCCAGTCCGGCCCTGACTGGGTATTTATACTTAGGATCGTGTTTCCATAAGAAATTCATTTTTTGTGTTGCTGATAACTTTGGCCCCCGCTTGACAAATCTCCATGAAACTTTACAAAAAAGCTCTACTTTTTGATGAGTTTGCACGTGGACAGCTTCAGGATAATCCATCAAGTGGGAGCTGAGAAAAAGGGGGGTGCCATAATGCATTTTCCCCATTTATTTATCGATAGGAACTTCAAAAATCGCTGCCACCCAACCGCTGAATGGATTTACACCAAATTTGACAGAAAGCTAGATCTTTGTCCAGAAAGAGAGCCATTTGTGTTTTGGTGTAAACCTGTTCTGTAGTTTTTGAGAAATTAAGGTAAACATTTTTTTTATATTTCACACTGCAGAGAATCTGCGGAGCCAACAGACCTCAGATCTGATTAGCTAGTACCACCTCAACCGGGAAGTGGGTGCAGCCATCTTAGGGCTCGGGATTCTGTCCCATGTCCTAAGAAAAATGGAAAAAACAGATCTACTGACCCCCTAAGGCTGGTCCCAGAGGGACCCCTCCTAGGGTACCATTTTTTCTTATTTTAAATCTTACTGCAAATTTGTGGAGGATCAACATCAATTTTTTTTCTCAAAAAGCTGTCTCCTGCGTAATATCCTCAGTGATGTCAACAATTATGTCATGTCAGTTGTGTCCGTGATTTTACCAATTGCATCATTCAACATGTCATGAGTGATGTACTTTATGCGGTCATTAGCAGTGCATGATAGAGCGCAAGTTAGTTTACTAAACTGTAACTGACGAATTACACAGTTTTTAGTTTTTTAAGCATTAGCTCTTATCTCCTTTAAAAAACTTAACTATAAGTTAATTTCTCCTTTGTTTTTGTTTGTGATTTTCTGTTTTTTTAACACGTGTTATGATCTTTTGGGCGTACCTAACTATAGCCTCACTTTAACCATTTCACAGTGAAATTCAGTGTGTTTTGATCATATTCTAAGTTGAGTGTCCACCCCACCCTCTCGGACAATCTGTAGCCCACTCACAATGGCAGTCAACTGTCCCAGAGCATATGGATAAATGCTGCATGGCCTAGCCTTCTTAGCTAAAGTTCTCAACTAATTGATTACTTATTTTTTTCTACAGTTGACCACCTGAATAATGCTACAGGGGAATTTCTAAGGTCTCTCATATTGAGAACTCAGCCTCACCTTGTTCCTCACATGGTGGTATGATGCAATACATTTCTCACCAACAATGCAGGAAATAAAAGTGCATAAGCAGAGAAATATTAACCGATTAATACGCTCATTTCATGTTTGGTTTTAAGTGTAAAGGGAGGCAGCATACTGACAAACCATAACTATGTATTTAACTGTTATTTCATTTTCTAGCAGAGCCCAGCATGGAAAATTTATAATTTCCGTTTGCAGAATAAAAATGAGCATTTAATGTTAGCAACTACGTGCAAGTTCATGTTTGGGAAACTAAAGAATTTCTGGTTACCTTTTTTCAAATCTCTATTATTTTGGAAACAAATCTAAACAGATCTCTCACTGCTCCACTGTAACAGAGGCATCTATCTTTTTCGCAAGCCTGCTGGGATTTTAGGTTAATGCTTGTGGCACAAAACACTTTCCTTTTGGTAGCCTCTAAAACCTTTCCGAATGTAGTTATAGATCGCTCAGTTCTGCATTGTTAATAGGGCATGTTAATGGACAGCAGGCCATATGGAGCAATAAGCTAATTGTTTCTCGATGTACAGTGGCCCCATTCATCATGGGCATGTTGGCCCCATTTGCTAAAGAAAGCTTATTAATTATCATTGAGCTGAGTGCTTCAACAATCAACAAGACATCACTGTGATTAGCTTTGATTGATAGAATTAGTTCAGCATCCACCAATCCATCGGTCTCTTCGCTGATTGCTTTAAGTGGGGTTGTTTAGTGCTCCGGGAAGCAGGCTGCAGCGGTAGGTTTACTCTCCTTTGTTGATGTTTGTTTTTTAAATCACCCCTGCTTCTGTCGAGTGTTAACATATTTAAAGTATGTTGTATAGTACAAGGTAGGACTTCTCTCGAAGATGGAGCTCGTGACATGTTAGGTGTCTTAGGTGCTCCAGAGTGGAACCTCAGTAGTCTCTTTTGTGAGTTTGTTTTCAGGGCCTGATTATATGTACTCCCTGTAGGATGTAGTAAATATCACACCTGACAAAAATTTGACTCTGAGGTGTTCAGATTTTATCCGATGCAATACACCTATTCAGTGTTTTGGGGGAGTGACATGCAGAGGTTGCTGGTTACCACACCAAAACCAGCAAGTACTATTATTTCTCCTTGTTAAATTCAGGCAGGTTTGGCTTGACAGTATTTCACAAAGGGTGCAAACTTTATTGCACCTGGCAATGACCTGTTGTGATAAACATTGCAAGGATCCAAGTTAATGGTCCACATGTTATTAAGCCCTTTTTTGGTTATAATAACACATCTTTCATTGCTTTATGGCGAATTTTCATCAGCAGTGCAGAAAAGCACAACTCATGAAGTATTTCACCTGGTCTTCTTTTATAGTTCACTATGTTATAAGGGCAGGTATGGTTTTGACTGAGACCACAGAAAAAAACTGACTTCCAAAAAGCAGTGGAATCAATGTCTCTATATCAACTAGTCCCTTAGGGCCACTAGGATGAGGTAGGTGCACGTTGTAGATGGGCCCCTTAAAACTCACTATGCTAGTCAACCGCCTTGAATGGTACCAAGAATTTCCTCCATTTTCTGCCTACTATTATATTAGAAAAAGTACCATCCTTTGTCATTATCAAGGTTCTTCCCCCGACTCAGTGTTTTTCTTCCATCACCATCCTGTAATGCATTCTACTCCGAGCCCCACTCTCCCTTTTCATGTTTTCCTATGAGGTTAGCGTCTTCGTGTTCCCAAAAGATGTTCCTATAGCTACTCTCATGGAATTTTGCAAAGAGTAATATTCTCAAATTGACTACGTTTTGTTGGAATTCTTATTTTGATGACATTCAACCAGAAACAGCAGCTTCTGACCTATTTGGTAGTTGTAGTAATATAAAGAGTGTGAGATCTGTACATCTATAAAGAAATGTAGGCAGTACTAACTGTTTTACCTTATGCAGTAGTCGCCTATTACAAATGTTTGTTGTTTTGCCTTGGACTAAATCTAGGAGGCTTTCTGCTATGATCATGTCACTAGTAGTGTCTTGTTGTGGCACTAAGCAAAGTCTTATTTCCATGATGGAACAATCATACATGCTATTTTATAGAAAATGTTATTAAGGTTTTTAGCATAGTGGTCCACATAATTTTCGTGTATTGCAAATTGCCGATAGGCCACCCATTACAGCATATGTTGCCTTTTATTAATATATTCTTATGTTGGCCTTCCCCAACCAAAGAGTGCCTTCTGTATAAATCCAGTAATAACAGCCACGAGAAGTTCAAAAAGAAGAGTGCTCTTGTATTTTCTGTACTGCTTTATAAAAATGTCCAGGGATAGCATCTTCCCCCGCAGCCTTACCATAGCAGAGACTCTGTGTAATTTCCACTATTTCTTGTAGTGTTAGTAGGGACTTGCTTGCTGCTGCACCATCTAATCTGTGTGCAGAGAAAATCAGTATTATCAAAATAAGCTTGGGTTTTCAAATCCATATCCGGGTGGGAGTCTGGAAATTATATTGTGGTATATAATTCCTACAAAACTTCTACTAGGCCATTTGTATTATATTTCTACTGGGTTGTGTCACATTTCTTCATGGCTTTTCCATTCGCTACTGTGGCTAGGACTTTGTCAATCTTACCTTTCTTTCTGTAGTTTAAAATTGTTCGTTCTAAACGCCACCATTGAGTTATTAATTTTTACTGGCCATTCGGTCTGGCTAGTTCAATAAGTGGTCCTATTAAATGTTTGATGGCATATGCTGTCTTTCAACTTTGTGCAATGGACGTGTAATTTGAGGATTATACTGTGCACAGGACTAAAATCCCCATTCGGAAGATAAAACTAAATGATCATTTCACTTCAATTATTGCTGACTTAGAAAGTCGTACTATTCCCACCTTCATCCAAGCTGCTTGGTTGGACCCTTCATAATTTCCTTCTCTAATGCCATTCTCCTACCATCTATGCAAACCGAGCCAAAACACAAGTATGCCTGACTCAAAGGTGCACAACATCTATGCTTGGATACTCACAGCATTACCATCCCCTTAACATTTCCTACAGACTAATACAGCGGCTATACCATCTCCCTTGTGAAATATTATAGCACCTCCACCCTGACCATCAAGGACAACCTCGGTCTGCTCTCTAAAAAGAACAGAAATAAAAGTTTCAAAAGAATGGAATATCCTTACCTTAAACACAGGGAAGCAACACAAATACTAGCTAAACATGTTAAGAATGGCAGGGCTATATAGACAACCAACCCTCTAATCAATAAAGCCAGAGACAACATAAAAGCAGCCGCAAATCAAACCAGAAAACTATGTGACATTATTAAAGCCCAAAATACAGTAATCTACAAATTGGACCAAATCCTAGAGCAGCACAGAACAGAACAGCAAACATCTTCAACACAAAGTTCCAGAATATCCAAGTGAGTATTGCTTCCATTGGAGTGTTCTTTCCCTGTAGCATAAAAATACCTTGTGCCCAAATGACATCACTCTCATAGACATCCTTTATCCTCATCATCTCTGAAATGCTGACTAAGATAATCTCCTCCGCGAAGCCATCATGCTATTATTCATGTGAACAAATCCCACCTAACCTTTCTAAATCATACAGCTCCTCTCTTCTCCATCTAGGACGAGGATTGGTTTGCCTCTCTTAATCATGGCTTTGTCAAATGTCCTTAAAACATACATTATGGGAAGTATTAAAAAAAATTCTGAAGGCTGTCCCGAACAGAAATGAGACATACCACCTTTTCTGCTCTGCCTCTTGTTGCGAAAATCTTAGAAAAGTGTGCAGCCAGCCAACTAAACAAATACATTAATCAATTACAGGCAACTAAACAACCTGCAGTGTGGCTTCAAATGGGTTCATTATTCGGATATGGCAACACTAAACCTCTCTGTTGGCATCTATCAGATGCCAAACTAGGGTAAGGCTTGCCTCCTGATCTTGCTTAACCTCTCTGTGGCATTTGATACTGGTGGGGAGTGTGGCTCGGCACAGTGGACAAGGGAAAAGTATGGTATATAATTGAAGGAAAACTCCAATGTAATTTCAATAACAAATATTTGTGTATTTTCTTGAATAACAGACTCTGTTGGGAAGCAAATTATAAGGTGCCACGAAAATTGTAAATACTATTATTATTATTATTATTATTATTATGTTCTTATATAGTGCCTGATTCGACCCCCGAAGGGGTATCTCCGCGCTTGCCTTGGGAACCCGTCCTGGCTTTTCCCTGTGAGAACGCCCCTACAGGGCATCCCCAGGGTGAAAGCCAGGCATCCCGCCGCGGGGGGGCCGTTGTGGAGATTAAGCAAGCTTAATGCCCAGAGTTGCAGAGTGTGAACCCATGATTAGGTCAGGCACCGAAGCGAGAATTATCGAGTCCATGTACATTTGAGCTCAAGACCCTGCCGCGTCGGGAATTGAACCCTGGTCCCGGGCCTGACCTCTGCTTCAGGGTCTGCCTGCTCTAACCAGTGAGCCACACTTCTCCACTAGCACTGCTCTTTGCTGATTCTATACTAAATATTCTGGCTACAGGAAAGGCCATTAATAAAGGCTTACTCTGTGAAATTGGTCCATTCTTTCACCGGATTGGTGGACTCTTCGACATTCCTCGACTGTTCCCTTCCGGTGTTATGGACAGACCTCCTGGTGCTGCCTAACTTTGACCACCTCGGTTATTTAGATTTTCAAAACATCCAAGAGCTCGCTGAAAGGCCGCATGTACCTGAAACTTCTTCAACAACGTATACATATACATATAAATCACTTCATCATTTAGCATTATTTTGCACAAATAGTTGCTCCTAATTGATTTCAATATACTGTTAGGGAATGAGAACATGAACTGCATACAATTTAAAATTGTAATTAAACAAAAATTGCCCCTGGTCAGGGAAGCTATTTTACTGTTGGCAAAATGCGGGTGTGGTCTGTGAAGGAATTTCTCCCAGTAACTTGCATGCATATTTGACGAGCACATTTAGCCCTGCTACCAGACTCAGTTTCATAAGGATTTACCTAGAAAAATCAAAACTCGTGGGTGAAGGAATGGGTGTTTGTGCAAGCACTGCTTTGTATGAAGGACTGTGCAGGTTTTGTGAGTCATACACAAATATCAGTCCTTGCTTATTATTTTACAATTGATCAATGACACAAATACTGTTGGTCAAGTGGATAATGAATACTGATGGCAAGCATAAGTTGAATTTGTACTTTTTTCATTTTATCTTGATTCTGTCATAAATTACTAATTTCAGGGGTATTGTCGTTACCTATATTTTTAAAATATATCTTTGATTTTGTTGTATTTTGTATGTCCTTGTTTATATTTTTGTAAACCAAACATAAACTCTTTACTTGTTTTGCTATTGTTCGAATGGTACTTTTGTGGTTCAGATGCTTCATAGATGTATGTTGATTCCACCTTTTGGTGTCTCTTAAGCCCACAGCCGGACTGGGAATGTAAACCAGCCTTGGCAATTAAGTCAGATGGGGGGTGGTGGGCGGGTGGGGGATGCTCTGCTGTTATGTTGTTACAGGGGGCTGGAATTGCCACACTGCTGCTTAAACTTTGTTGGAAACAAAAAAAGAGCCCCCATCACTCGAAAAGCGGCCCCCACCCTTCAGGCCCATGGAAAACGCCTGGCGCCCACTATAGCCAGTCGGGCCCTGTTTAAGCCTATGTTTTTGTTCCAATATTATCTAATCTATAGCATAGAACCACATGAGTAATTGCTAATCTTGCATTCCATTAATTTGCAAGTTTTTTACAAATCAACGGTTCAGTCATCGGTTACCTCAAAGATTGCATCTCCCTAGGACCGAACGGGATGACTTCAAAGCAATTAAAACTCAACCAAAGTGAAACTGGGTTCATTATCATTAGCCATAGCACAAACAGAAATGGCAGTCTAAACTTCAGAAATCTAATCTGTGTTGTAAACTGATACACAACAACAAAACATTCAGCTGTACACCTGGATTATATGCATTGATATGTCTCTCTGGTATTGAAACATCCCCACTAAAAGCAATAATGATTGCTACAAAAGACTGATCTCAGCCAGTAAGATGTTTGACCGCATTTCCCTTGTAGTAATCAAGCTCCATTGAATCCCCTACAAGCATGATCTACATTCCACTCAATGTGTGTATTTTAATGCAATGGAACTCACTACCACATTTTTACCTAAGGAAGAATCCCTTTTCATCAGGCGGGCAAAGGCCTTTTTGGAGCCCAATTAATGTCCTCCTAAAAACCACATGGTGTTCCAAGACTTCCAGTTCATCTCACTGCCTCCCAGGTTTTACTCCTAAAGTCGGAATCCATATCAAAAAGCCCCTAATAGATTACAAGCTTCCTGTTTAACCTTCTTCAAAGTCAGACTGGAAAATCACTGACCGATAATTCCAGCTATACGCACACTAGCTTAACTTCCACAGGCTCCCACCTCTCTTTCCCCGATTGTATGTTGGGTGTACGATATAAAACTCCTTGAGCATACTGGATATCATTTACCTGTATTACCTACTTTCTGATTGCCAAAAATGTTTCCATTTTAAATATTGGGGAGTTGTTTGTATCCTAGTCATTTAACCTGTGTCTGTTAATAAAAACATTGCTTATCATTTTACGACACATTATATGTAATGCACACATCATCCCTGGGGATAAGGATTCATTCCTTACAAAAGGCACGCTATACACAGTAAATTAATGTTTATTGCTATGATCACAAGGAGAATAGTAAAACCAGAAAACATACATCTTCTCTGTATCCCAAACTGCAACAATCTAATCAGTATCCAAATTGATGTTAGGAAAGGTCTTACATTTATTAGAGATTAACTCTGCTTGCTCCACCTTCTATATTTAATGAGGGAGTTTTTCAGACAAACACCATTTTAGCTTCTGGTGACTGTGGATGTACTTGATTTATAGTATTATCGGAGCATTCTTGGAGACCACCATAAGGTGGGTCTGAATCAGAGCCAAAAAAAAGAAGAGAAGATGCTAATACCAAATCTATATCGGTTAACTTAGTATGTGGGAACGAATATCCAGTGCCTTAGCTTATGGAGCCACCTCAAGCATCTTGTAAAGCATACACACCCATGAATTGCTGGAATCCTGCTAGTTTTTAAACATTCGTATTGGATGTTTTGTTTGGTAGCTGTAATATGTGACTTGACGAGCTAAGCTAAGATCACCACAAAGAATACAATGTCCTTCACATTCTGCAAATTGTGGTTATATATTTTGTGTTGATGCACATTACATCAATAATAATGGTCAGTAATGGCAAAAAAATATATAAAAACTAGAGAACATACAATGAATTGCAGAAGTTCATATTTTTCATACCGCAGTACCAATTTGCGATATCTCTGCTCTGATAATGCTACATTTTGGATATCTGCACCTACCTCAGTTTTCATTACAGAACGTTTTTTTACACGTGTAACATTCCTTGAATAACTCCTCTACTCTCTTTTAAAAAGAGCTTGATCAGTAGTCAAAAATAGAGATACTGCATTCCTGAGAGTGAAAGATTGTTGACTAGAACAACTCCTATGGGGCATTCTGACCTCCTTGGTGCTACAGGCAGGAGTATGGTCGAGGTTTCCATTGCTTCATGGCACATGATTGACAATTAGTTCTCTTTGCCGGGAATCTACATGAATGTTGACTAAGGTGCTCATTCAGAAAACTATTCGGATGGTAAATATGCCTGGTAACCTGATTACCTCTTAACAACTGGAACATTTCAGTATATAAGTTACACCACATATTAGCCCTTCTTAACCGCTTCCGTGCGGTGCAGATTCTTCCCCGGTGCTGGACATTCCAGAACAGGGTCTGGTCATGACGGAACCATTCCGTCATCAGCACAGCTCAACCGTGACTGTGAACCGTCAATGGTTCCGTCACCAGCATCAAAGGGGTTAATGGCATCGGAAAATGAATGAAAGAGTACAGTAATGGTGTTATTATGCATTATTTTTTCCAGCATATCTCAAAATGAAGTCGTAAATGCTAGTGCAAACTGTAATCTTCCTGCTGGAGCGAAACTTCCAGCTTTGTTCTATGTACTCACGGAATGTCCAGTTGTGCAGTTCATGCATCTGTCACAATCATAGGTGGGATCTCCCTCTGAAGTATCATATTTCCATTGAGTTTCTCAATAAAGACATTCTGGACTTAAATTGAGGACTGCCCTCCATGTCATGAAATCCATTCCTGCCTCTTGGGAATCTCTCTGACATAGGTGCATCTACCAAGGCGGCACATGCACATAAGGCAAAGTTGAATGGCCCATGTGCGGTTGTTTATTGCCCACTCTTGAAGAGGACGTTTGTTTGTGAAATGCACAGTAACAGTGTTCCTGACATGCAATGAGTGTTTATTCTCTGTCAGCCGGGCTGTTGATTTTTTCCCTATCCTGAAATAGGATGGAGCTCAGCCATTAGGTTTAGGTGGTCCTTTGGCTGAAGGAATGCCAGGTATAAGGTTCCTGTCAGTGGAGGTAGCTAAAACTTCACCATCAGAAACCTTGTGTTTTTTCATCTCTAACTGGGGCAGAGGGGCCGTGGGGTTTGCAGAGGTGACATCTGACTTGTTTTGGCATGTCCCTGGCATTTGCCAATCTCTAAATGACCTGCTTCATCATGTGTTTTTCCTTTCATTTTCTTCCTGAGAGCACAGGCTTTTGAGAATAGATTTCTGTCTCAAACGTCTGAGGTCCATACCGTTGTCATTTCATTTTGATGCAGACTTAACAAAGTTCATGAAAGTCCTGCACATTCACCTCTTCTTGCTAGGTATTTGGATGCAAAATGTTTGATATACTCTCCTAATGACCTTCCTCTTAAGATGCAGCTTAAGAGGTACCACAAAGAATCCAAACCTTATCCGTTTCGCCACGCTTTTATGCTCAAATCTTCTTTTTTGCTTCTTTTATCTGTTTGTGTATACCTCAACCCACGTACCTTTAAGCACCATAATGTAGCCAAAAGCAACTTGAGCTATGTACGAAAAATAAATGCTATAAAATGGGTCTCAACACTTTATCCCCTCCACAGACCTTGCCTGAAGTGGAAATATTTAATTGTCGGTGAGGAACACCTGAGGAACATTGCACTTCTAATGTATGTGAAGCAGAAGGGATGCAAATCACTTCCACTTGATTTCCTTCCCTTACTTTCACCATAGTCCACTGAAAAGGTCTGTTAATACACGTTCATTCAGCATTCTTTGAACTGATCAGGGAAGGCTCCTCTGTAATGGCGGAGGACCATCGTTCCACTGCTCTGAGTCAGTCAGCGAAAAATAAAATGATAATAAAATATTAGAAATGTATTTTTCAATGACTGACTGAGCCATGTAATCTAGGGCAGGTCGGGCCATGGTAGGGAGGAGGATTGATGGACACTGTAAGTGTGCATGTTGGTTTGGCCAGCCGTCTCAGTCCAGCCAAACTGACATGTGCACTTACATTTCTCCAACCTAGCTGTGTTGCACAGCTTGGTTGAGAAATGGCACAGGCTTATCACACATAAAGAAGGGGAGAGGGGCTGAAAACTATACTCTGACCCCTTAAATGCAAGCTTATACACACAAAGAGAAGTAGAGAGTGTAAAAAGGGAAAGGTCTTCGTGGTGGCACGTGTGAAAATACTGCCCTCACTCACAAGGTTGTGACATGCTTCATCATCGTGCTTTGCTGCAATACACCCCCACGCAGACCAACGCATGGGGTGGAACAAAAGGGAGGGGAAGACAATACAGACATGTAAGATATACAAATATTTAATGCCAAATTATAATGGGATCACCGAAAGAAAAGTGCAGTGGAGGTTAAAACTAGCTCGGAGGTTAAAACTAGCTCGGAGTTGTTCTGCTCAAAAATATATTCCTGGACCCTCCGGCCAGGGTTAAAAACGCGAAGGATGGTGGTGACAGGAAAGAGTAAGGAATTCCTACACCCCTCCTTACTGCCAGTTCATCAACATGTTCTTGCCAGTTTTGGGTTCTTTTTTTGTGCGTTCTACTTTAGAGTGTGTATGAGTGGAGCTGATATGAGAAGGACACGAGTCCAGTGACATACGACTACCTGCGGCTATTTATTTAAAAGGTAGACTTACCATATGTATGATTGAATTGCCTGAGTATGGACAAGAACTGAGTGTATAGGACAAACTATGGCCATACTTATTTTACTTGGTTGCAAAAGCTAGCGAATACTAGCACTGTGTGAATAAATGGTTGTATTCCACTTGCAAGTATTAAGTCTCTTGCTTGTTCTCATCCCTTACAGTACATCATGAGCAAGTTACGTAGGGGCACCCTTGTTTTGGGAGTGACTGGTTCCTAGGAATATAAACACATAGAAGGGTGGGAAGAAAAAGCTATGTAAGACGCAACAAAGGGCTAAGGAAAAATCAAAAAGATTTGAAAAAACTGCCCTCACTCACACACTATGTGTGTGACATGCTTCATCATCGGGTCTGCTTACAATACGCCCCTGCGTAGCCAAGCAGGGGGCGGAGCATAGGGAGGGGGAACACAAAAAGACACACTGGAGGCAAACCCAGATCAACACAAAAGTGACAAACAGTGATCACACCAAATTGTGTTGTCCAAAAAGACTGGGTAAGTGGTAGACAAAAAAGTGCAGTTAGGACGTGCTCGTTAAAACTGGCTCCTAGACACCCATTTATATTTTATTCATGGGTCGTAGGGTCAGGATTAAAAATAGTGAAGGATGGTTGAGTGTTTAGGCAGGAGGTCAAGATCCTAAAACACTCCTCCTTGTACTGCTGTAGTCAACATGTTTCAACCGTTAGAAAAGTGCCCGCCGTGCAATACGCCTTCACGGCGTATTGCACGGCGGGCGCCAATGCTGCTGGATTGCTCCATCGGAACAGTTGTGTTCTTTGAGACTCCACCCGCCCTACGCCATTTCGAGCCTTATGAATTAATAGACTCGTAACAAATGTTCCACGGGTGTGGAAGTACCCCCCATGTGGTATCCCTCTGATGAATTACCAAAATTATAGGTAAGAGGTGACTAGGACTGGGACAGATAGACTGTCCTGAAGAAGACCGACGTGACCCACATAGTCAAGGGCACTTTTCTAACGGTCGAAACATGTTGACTACCGCAGTACAAGGAGGAGTGTTTTAGGATCTTGACCTCCTGCCTGCGCTTCCAGCCTCGCAGTTCCTCCGTTGGCTCGGCTTGGAGACATCGTTAAAGTAACGTGTTCTCTCCGTGTGTGTCACGGACTGTCAACTGGCAGCAACGCCTTCGCTTCCGTCGCGTGAGGGGAGGTCTGGGTTACGCCAATGAACCCTGAACACTACTGGAAGACCACTTAAGGAAGGCTCCCCTCTGCGTGTCATTGGTCTCACGCTATTATGTCCAAAGCTTCCTTTCCCAGTTAGAAAAAGATGAGGGGACGCGGCAGGGCTTCACAGGATTCTTCTATTGTGTACGGCATGACGCGTTTCGGCGGTAGCCTCATCAGATGCCTCCGTTGTTGTACTCCCAAGGTTGTCTTTTCTTGTTTTATTCGTTATGCTCCTCCTCTGAAGTAGTGAGGGGCTCACCTGCACCGCATCTCGTACCTGAGCTATATATATATATATATATATTACCTACTGGCGGTAGCCAGTAGGTATATATAGTTAGGATTTTTTCTCTATGGAACTCTTGAAAATTCTATGTCTAATAACTTTGGCGTTTGTAGACGGAATCGGCTGAAATTTTCAGGAAAATGGCCCATTTTGTTTCTGAGCAGCCCCCGAAAATTTGGGGGGGGGGTCGTCAAGGGGGGGCCGAGAAAAAAGGGGGGTCCCAAAACACGTTTTTCCCATTCATTTTTCCATAGGGCGGTTGGCCTCACTTTTAGCTCGAACGGCTGAATGGATTTGCACGAAACTTGACAACATTGTAGGGACTGTTAGCCCGATGTGCCTTTGCTAGGTCTCAATATATGTGCTTCAGTGGATTTTGAGAAATTAACGTTTAAAATAAGATATATATCTGTAACAGCGCTCCGGTTCGCGTACTTTTCGCGTAACGGAACTTTGCGATGCGAAGCTGATTGGCTCTCCGGTGTCTGTCAACATTCTAAACAGTCCGGAGCGGCCGCCATCTTGTCTCTCGGTAGGATCGAGAGACAAGAGGATTCCAAAACAAACGGGGAAATGAAGGAAAGGGGGCAAGGTAGACCCCTTCTGACCCCCTAGGATTGATGAGGGGGATATTATAGAGCCACACGGGGCCCAAAAAAAAAAATTCCGATTTTTTTCGCTGTCGAGACGCGTCTTGGTACGCGAACTGGGCAGCTAACCGGGAAGCTAACCGGCAGTGTAACAGGAGTCTGAGGAGTAGCTGATTGGCTGTCAACATTGTAAACAGTCCGGAGCGGCCGCCATCTTGTCTCTCGGTAGGATCGAGAGACAAGAGGAGGCCAAAACAAAGGGGGAAATGAAGGAAAGAGGGCAAGGTAGACCCCTTCTGACCCCCTAGGATTGATGAGGGGGATATTATAAAGCCACGCGGGGCCAAAAAAAAAAATCCGATTTTTTCGCTGTAGAGACGCGTCTTGGTACGCGAACCGGGCAGCTAACCGGGAAGCTAACCGGCAGTGTAACGGGAGTCTGAGGAGAAGCTGATTGGCTGTTATCATTGTAAACAGTCTGGAGCGGCCGCCATCTTGTCTCTCTGTGGGATCGAGAGACAAGAGGTGGAAAAAAAAAAGGTGTAAATGAATGAAAGGGGTAAGGCAGACCCCACCTGAACCCCTAGGATTGATGAGGGGGCTATTAAAGTTCCCAGCGGGGCAAAAGAAAAAAAAATTGCGATTTTTCGCGGTAAAGGTGCTTCCTGGTACGTTAACCGGGCAGCTAACCGGCAGCGTAACGGGAGTCCGACATATTGTGTTTTTTGAACGTTTGTGATATGTGCACGTGTGGATTTTGTCTAATTAAGGTTAAAAAAATATATATATCTTTAAGCGTGTTCTGGCGCGCTTACGTTTTGGGTTTGGTTTGCGCTGCAGAGACGATACGTCACGGTTATGCGATGCATCATGAGGCGTCTCACGGGCTACGTGATACGTCACTTAATAATGAATATATTTTACAGCTATAGATATTAGCTTTTAAAAAACCAATGAAATTCAAAGAAAAAACCATAGGTTATAGACCATATATAGTTAGGAATTTGCATTTACAAAACCTTGAAAATTCAATGAAAAAACCATAGGTTATAGACCATATATAGTTAGGGATTAGCATTTAAAAAAACTTATTTTATTTGCACAAAACCATTGAAATTCCATAGATAGTTAGTTGCACTAACTATATATCGCGGACCCGCAATCCACTGCTAATGATGTCACATATTACATCATTCATGACATGGTCAGTGACATCACTGATGACATCACTGATGACATCTCAAATGACATCACTGATGACATCACTGATGACATCTCAAATGACATCACTGATGACATCACTGACATCTCATTTGACATTACTGATTACATCACTGATGATATCATTTATGTGATAATACATCTTCAGACTCTAATATAACCTTAGATACACTCAGTGTAAACAGGCACTCACAGACTGTCACACATCCATGGAGTTACTCACACAACTAGTCAGTCATGCAAAGAATCAATCACATCTCCATTTCCTCAACTATACAGTTATACACACCTTACTTATTCAAACATATACTAACACATATTTACTCTCTTATACAATCCTTGATACAAGTTCACAATGATTCATACAGCCACTCTCACATTCACTGGCTCTTATGTTCAGTTATTTATATATGTCAACTCTCACATGGAGTGTGTTTTACATATGTACTTACTTTGACATGTAGCACTGAGATATCCATTCACTCACCAATATACTCATGCACACAGTCAACTGTCCATACAGCTGTTTCTACATGCACTTTTGAACCCATACACCTAGGGAATCAACTGCTCACACATCTATGCACAGAGTTATACACCTCCCAGCCACCCACACACATACTCAGTCTCCCATACAAATACTTGGGCAACCATTCAATAACCCATATCGTTTCTGATATAGCTACTGATTTAAACATGCAGCAGTTTACAGAACAACATAAATAATGATTGCCAAATTAAGACACTTTAATCACTAACCCATGCACTCAGTGAGACACATTTAATCATTCTCTCATACAGTCAGTCATGCACCTACTAAATCCTTCATCCAGACACTTATACATCCACTCATTCTTCAATATGTAAGACATATTTTAACTTTACAGAAACATACAGTCACTGGGTGTTGTCATCAGTGATGTCATCAGTGATGTCATTTGAGATGTCATCAGTGATGTCATCAGTGATGTCACTGACCATGTCATGAATGATGTAATATGTGACATCATTAGCAGTGGATTGCGGGTCCGCGATATATAGTTAGTGCAACTAACTATATATGGAATTTCAATGGTTTTGTGCAAATAAAATAAGGTTTTTTAAATGCTAATCCCTAACTATATATGGTCTATAACCTATGGTTTTTTCATTGAATTTTCAAGGTTTTGTAAATGCAAATTCCTAACTATATATGGTCTATAACCTATGGTTTTTTTCTGTGAATATATATATATATATATTCACTGAAAAAACCATAGGTTATAGACCATATATAGTTAGGAATTAGCATTTACAAAACCTTGAAAATTCACTGAAAAAAACATAGGTTATAGACCATATATAGTTAGGAATTAGCATTTTCAAAACCTTATTTTACTCACACAAAACCATTGAAATTCGCATATATAGTTAGTTGCATTAACTATATATCGCGCACCCGCAATCCACTGCTGATGATGTCACATATTACATCATTCATGACATGGTCAGTGACATCACTGATGACATCACTGATGACAACTCAAATGACATCACTGATGACAACATCCAGTGACTGTATGTTTCTGTAAAGTTAAAATATGTCTTACATATTGAAGAATGAGTGGATGTATAAGTGTCTGGATGAAGGATTTAGTAGGTGCATGACTGACTGTATGAGAGAGTGATTAAATGTGTCTCACTGAGTGCATGGGTTAGTGACTAAACTGTCTTAATTTGTGCATCATTATATCTGTTGTTCTGTAAACTGCTGCATGTGTTGATCAGTAGCTATATGATTAACTATATGGGTTATTGATTGGTTGCCGAAGTATTTGTATGGGAGAGTGAGTGTGTGTGTGGGTGGCTGGGAGGTGTGTGACTATGTGCATAGATGTGTGAGCAGTTGATTCACTAGATGTATGGGTTCAAAACTGCACGTGGAAACAGTTGTATGGGTGGTTGACTGTGTGCATGAGTGTATTGGTGAGTGAATGGATATCTCAGTGCTACATGTCAAAGTAAGTACATTTGTAAAACACAGTACATGTGAGAGTTGACATATATAAATAACTGTGTATAGGAGCCAGTGAATGTGTGAGTGGCTGTATGGATCATTGTAAACTTGTATCAGTGATTGTATAAGAGAGTAAATATGTGTAAAAATATGTTTGAATAAGTAAGGTGTGTATAACTGTATAGTTGAGGAAATGGAGGTGTGATTGATTCTTTGCATGACTGACTAGGTGTATGAGTAACTCCATGGATGAGTGACAATCTGTGAGTGTCTGTTTACACTGAGTGTATCTAAGGTTATATTAGAGTCTGAAAATGTTCATCGTATTATCACATGAATGATGTCATCAGTGATGTGATCAGTATTGTCAAATGAGATGTCATCAGTGATGTCATCAGTGATGTCACTGACCATGTCATGAATGATGTAATATGTGACATCATCAGCAGTGGATTGCGGGTGCGCGATATATAGTTAGTGCAACTAACTATATATGCGAATTTCAATGGTTTTGTGTGAGTAAAATAAGGTTTTGAAAATGCTAATTCCTAACTATATATGGTCTATAACCTATGGTTTTTTCAGTGAATATATATATATATATATATCTATATATATATCTATATATATATCTATATATATATATTTATATATATATATATATATATATATATATATATTTGGTTTTTTTTGTTGTAAAAATAAGGTATAGATGTCAATGGAAGTCATTCACTCACCTTTTTTAAAAGATTTGGCACTCGGGTTTTCCTCCTCAAACTACTCATAGTTTCAGGTGTGGAACTGGTTTACTCACTTTTCGTGCGCAACTTAGCCGCCACTTCCCTAACCTAACAGAGCACCTTTTGTCACCCAGCCGGCTAGTAGATAGTAGTATTTGGTCGCTTCAATTAGCCTTACTTCTGTATGGTCCTTGATAGCTACAGTGCTTGGTCTGTAAACCTCGCGTGGATAAGAACCTACCTCACCAAGAATTTCACAAATAGAAGCAAACTGAAAATATTTCCCAAAATATGTTAGCCACAGAACGCTTTTTCTGAATTACGTTGAATGAACAAATTAAACCATTAAAAAAAATGCTAGCAATTTGAAAGCCGTTTTCGACGTGCAGCGAGACTGCGCCTGAATGTGCATCAGAAGAGTGAGGGCTCAGGATTTGCAGTGCAGACCTCCTGGTGGCTGCTGTGTCTTTAATATAAACATAAAAACGTTACTTCATGATTAATCTTCTCACATATTTATGGTAGTACGCGTCATGGAGGTTTGATTGATGACTGTAAAAAGTTATTGTTATTTGTTGAATAAAGCATGCATGTTCCATCAAATTAAAATAAAATATATTGAATTTTCATTTATAACATAGATGTTACGTCGGTGATCTCATCCAAGTGACTTCATGAACGATTTGCTTGCTATGCACTTTTCCCTTCATGAACGGGGACAGAAAATGATATTAAAGAGAAGTGTGGCCAGGCTGGCTTGCCAAATCTATTTTTTTTAATACAAATAATATTTTATGTAAGATTTGGCAAACATTGCAAACGGGCGGGGGTGAAAAAACATCAAGTAGGTTTGCTACTACTCCACTTCAGGGCAGCAAGACTTGGTCATCCTAACACGAACTGATGAAAGTGGTTTGAGGAAAACCCGTCTAATTATTATATTGTGTTCTCATCAGATTAGCAAGTTTTTGTAGAAGTATCTTCGCACCAGGAACCCGTTGGCACGGACGTGTTAGACCCTTGTCGTGTTAATGTCTGCTCTGTAAGGAATGTTACATCCTCAGGCAAAAATTAAATTTTGCTGTTTGGGTGCACCCTTTTTTCTCACATCAAGGTTATTTCTTGAAAATAGCTTGTCGCTATGTCTCGCGATGCCATAAGCCACCTATAATGGCCTTTAAGTAGTACTATCCCACTTTATCTTATGTTATATTTGTTTTGAAAAATTATTCACTGTGTATAGGGCCTCTTGGCACTCTGGGCCAGATGTACAACTGTTTTATGAGGTCTCAAAGGGGGTTTCTGTCCCTTTGCGACCGCAAAATAGGTCAGCCCAATGTACTAACCCTATTTTGCGAGTTGGTAATCAGTTAGCGACTCGCAAAATAGGGTTAGCGATTTGCTGTTAGGAAGGGGCGTGACAAGGGCATTCCTTCCTAATAGCGAGTGCATAACCTATGTATAAATGTTTTGCAACCGCAATTACGGTCACAAAAGACTCACAGTTTACAACCTTTCTCAGAAGGGTGTTAAGGCACTAGGGGACCCCTTCCCCTTTGGGAATGGATGCACAAATATTGTTTGAGAGCAGGCAGTGATCCCAGGGACCACCACCAGCCCTTAAAAAATGAAACTGAAATGTTTCATTTTTATTTTTTATATGCATCCCGTCTTCCTTTAAGGAAAACGGGCTGCATTTAAAAAATAAATCTTTTTTATTGACAAAGCAGTCCCAGACATGGTGCTCTTCTGACCCCAGCAGGCCACCATCCCTGGGAGTGCCAGCCATTCCCAATGGAGTCGCAAATTGTGACAGCCTCATTAATATTCCTGACACATGCAATTTGCAACACCATTGGGGATTGCAAACAGTGTCTGAGAGACTGTTGTACATTGAATTTTGCAACTCGCAAATTGCGACTCGCAATTTGTCACAATTTGCGAGTCGCAAAATTCAGTAGTTGTACATCTGGCCCTAAGAGAAATGCACAGATTTAGAGAAAGTGTGTTGCGTGTGGGAATTATTTCTTCTTCCTGTGATTTCTGTTAGTCGTTGACCTGTTGCGAAATGGAAAAGTATTCTAAAGCCGTGGGGCAAGGATGAGAAGAGAATGGTGTCCTCAGCAGGTTTTCTGCATCTTGGGGAACTTGGACAAAAGGGCTGAGTCTGTGGATTACAGGATTCCCTAGAGTCATGTATAAGTGCTATACAGTGCCCCCATGCAGATTCTTGAAAACAATTGGTGTGTATTTGCCAGCTGGTGCCAAGATTTAGACAGGACAAATGCTTTGTTTGAAATGTGTGACAAGTGCCTGCCCATTGCAGAGATTGCATCAGGTAAAAAAGAGACCTTTGGTCCTCTGTTACCAAGTAGTAAAGGTGAGTTATGAAATATTAAGAACTTGCTAATAACTAAAGTGCCAAATTAGTTATTTTACAAGCACATCGGGATCAGTGCCTTTAATTATATATTCCAAAGCAGTACATGAACATTTAAAAAGCTGTGTGCTGATTGATATCCTCACAAACCTCTGCTTGTCTTACCATGCTGAAGTAGTGAAATTATGAAGCCCCACTGAAAATGATAAGAAGGGTCCCTGAAATTACATGGAAAGTAGCCAGCTTGCAAGTATATTAGGGCCATATGCATGAACACTTTCCCATTGGCACAGAATGGGAAAAAACCCTTTGAGACATCTGGCCATTAGAGCCGTAGCGTGGTACCAATGTGGTTGGGGAGCTCCATACCGCAGGGGCTATAGGAGCCTGAGTAGCTCACTTTGTTTACTACCTGATTTCAAATCAAATGTGGGATATTGATGAAGTCCATCCCTGCAGTTCCCTCCACCACTTTTCCCTCCAATCTATGCCTGCTTAGGACCCTCAACTTTAAGCAAAATATCTCAGAATGGACTACCCAGAGCAGTAACCAGCTAAATGGACTAAGAACACAAGAAATTCCAAATTTGGGACCAGTTGAGCTGCTCAAAGCTGCCAGCATTCTAAAAACTATAAAATGCATGCCTATCCCTTAAACTTCTTCATCAATCATACATAGAAGCTTTACATCTCGTAACACGATAACCAAACCTCGGTGGTCCACACGCACAACTTGGAAACACTTCCCACATAAGATCAAAACAAACACAACTTCCTTGCAACCACACATGCTACAGGATATAGTGTGCTATTTATGAGGGTAAGCACTTCAGCATCCCGCTTAGGGGTCATAAGCACTATATAAATGTTGCAATACAATACAATACCATCATCTTCGTTGTATCGCCTATATAGCAACTTATAGTGGCTGAGGGAATGGTGAGAATGACTTTCAAAGGCAATTTTAGATCTCAACAGAGCATACAATGTGGAATAATATCCCCACTGTGGTGGCTATATTTGGAACATTATGGATCTGATTCAAGTAGCCATTTGTGTGTGGAATGGCTTCATAAAGGGTTGTATAATAGAGGCATGCATGGCTAAACCATGCGTACCTCTACCACACAGCCCGAACCACGAACGTATCTTAACAATGCATTCCTGCACAACTTATGCCTTTACCACGCAATTTTGTAGTAAAGGCATGAATGCTAAAGGGGTAGGCGTGGCTAAGGTCGCGGCCACTCCAACCCCCCCTCTCCCAGCCGTAAGCTACAAACCCCCAACGTGCCTCCCTCCTTGGGGCCCAAAAACCCTCCCTGAAAACTACCCATTACCCTCCCTCTGCCCTACCACCCGCGCTGTCCCTAACCCTTAAAATACACCACCGGACCTCCTCCCACTCCACGCTGTCCCTAAAACTACCCCAACCCCTTCTTTTGCCCTTAAGCCTAAATCACTAAGCCCTAATTTAAAAAACTTCCCTGACCCCCTGCCCTAAAAACTACCACACCCTCCCCTATTCCCTAAAAACTAACCATTACCTTTCCCTGCCCTGTGGCCTAAAACACTGCCCCTTATCATACACTACCCTGACACCCTCCCACCCCACGCTGTCCCTAAAACTACCCCAACTCCTTCCACTGCCCTTAGGACTAAAACCCTATTCCCTTATTATAAAAACTACCCTGACCACACAGTCTTAAAAACTACCCTGTACCCTCACACAGCTCTGCAAACTACCACGACCCTCAGACATGAAAACTACTCCAACCCCCCAGCCCTGAAAACTACCCCAACACCCCCAGCCCTGAAAACTACCCCGACCTTCCCCCAGCCCAACCCCACTTACCTAACCCCGTCCCCTATCTCTCTTCCTGGCCAGTTCTTCCTGCTTCCACCCAGCAGCAACCAGCAGCTGGACCATGTACTGCCTTAACTACGCATAAGTGTGCTTAAGGCATATGCGTGGTTAAGGCAAGGGTGGTTATGCTTGCAATGTTGGAACACACA
Organism: Lissotriton vulgaris; assembly: GCF_964263255.1. Lineage (NCBI taxonomy): Eukaryota > Metazoa > Chordata > Amphibia > Caudata > Salamandridae > Lissotriton > Lissotriton vulgaris. The sequence continues at coordinate 927,764,058 of NC_141693.1, read as the reverse complement.
TGTCTGAGGCAGCGTGTTCCGACTATTTCCCTTTGTAAATGAGTGTAGGGTTTTCACAAAAATTGACTTGTGAATTAATTTACCCATGTGTGATATTATTCCACACTGGTGTCATTTTACAGATGGTTTAACCCTATACTCCTGAATAGTGAGTAGGGCTTTCCAAGGTGGAGTTCCAGGACTCATGATTTTGTGGGTATTCATTTCTAGGATTAAATTGGTTGGCAATTTTCTCCAGTCAGTGGCATGAATGGCCATTTCCTGGTTGTGAATTAGGAGGCAACACCACCAAAAGGTATACAGGTGTAAGAGATGGAGGTTTTTCCGTGAAAAAAAATAAATTTCCCTAATAGGTAAAAAAAAAACATTTCCCCGCTAGGTGCAGCTATTTGTGCAGAAGCCATTTGCATGGTTACAATTCAAATTCTCAGCAATTTTCCCAGAGTAGCCCTTGAAACGTGCAGGTGCATCTAGATATACTAACACCTTTATACTGACAACACCTTGAATTCACTATTTAGATATAGCGATGCGCCATCTTGAATTCGATACATTTTTTTCTTTCGTTTATTATCATTTTCATGCATAACTATTGGGCTTTTATAAATTACCCTGGTTAAAATGTTCACAGGCAACTTTCCTCGTCACTGTGTGAACTTGAATTTCCACATCATTTAACGTCAATGTGTTTTTTTAATGGCCACAGTTGTTTATCGAAAGCCAAACTGCATTTGTGTGAAACATTTTAGCAGCAAGTCAGTCAGTAATTGCCTACGAATGCCCTGTGCTCGAGTCTCTGTTCAGAAGTGACAGGGTATCATGTTAGGGCGAATTGTTCCCAGCACGCGTACACACCTTCCACTGTGTTCTGTCAGTGGAAGGCTTGAAGGCATTTCCCATCACTGTTAAATGATTTGTAATGACTCCATGACTGCGCGCGCATTATGCACATATGGGCGCTGATACCCATTTGCATCATTCAATATGAAGTATGAACAGCGCCTTTTATTTTGAAAGGCCTGCACTTGAAACATTTTGTCATTGATTGCAATCACAGTCCTTGTATTTTTTTTTAAAGTGATTTACAAAATCAGGTTGATGTTAATCTGGGCCATGTGCAACATTGTTTTAACATAAAAGAAAATGTAATTCTGAAACAGATAATTCAAAGTCTCATAAAATCCCACGAGAAGCTAATACCCGCCCGTGCCTGTTATTATTTACAATTAGACTGGAAATAGATTCGCAATACCTTAGCTGTCAAATGTAGCATTAACATTTTGATTAAATTCTCCCAGAGGAGTTACACTAACGCCAGCTGTCATACCTAAGGAGGGGAGAGAGGCCAGAATGTAAAACAAGCAGGGATTTTTTTTCTCCTGATGCTGGTTGAGTTTTATAGGACTATTTCTGAGATCCCATAATATAATGATGTCATTTTACTTGCCTAGTAAATGTGTCTGTGTCCAGGAAGGACAGCAAGCCGCTTTCCTTGGGAATACATTCTTCCAAAGAGCCGCCACTCTCAGGTTGGGTCCAAAGCGGCATGATAATAAAGCATGGGGATTCGAAGCACCACCATTATTCCAAGGCTTTCTTTAAAAAAAGGCTTCAAGTAAATCGAATAAAACAATTACACTTCTATGTTATTCCAGAATGAAGTGGGCGCGTGTGTCGTTTTTAAGGGGCCGCCTTCGGAGACTCCTCCCAGATCTCATCCAATATCATAATAATTGAGTTTGGGGCTAGAATGGAATTTATCAAATTGTGTTATCCTCTTTTGAAATTGGATAGGGATGCTGGCAGGGGGAGCTAGAAGTTAATCTGCTTTGCTAAACCTCCTGTGGCACAGCGGCTACAGGATTGAGAAGGCTCAAGCATTTTCCTGTCACCCTGGACACGATGTAATTTCTTCCCAATCCCTTGCGCAAATAATGACATTTGAATCGAGCATTAACAGGCTTAATTACTTTAAAATTGTCATTTTAATTTACACTGATATAGTATTGATCATACAAGCAGAGATTAAGCTGTTCAGTGGAGCAGATGATGGGGAATTAAACATTGAAGGGTCCTCGTGGGGCCGCGAGGGCCGTCCGGAGTGTGCCAGAAGAGGGATGATATTTCTCTGTAATGAACTGGCGGCATGCAGGGACATGAATCTTTGGCCTGCTGGAAAAAGGGAAATAATGGGGTTTGGGATGCATTTGCAGGTTATTCATTCGCTGCCATGCACCAATTCTCCAGTGATTCATCCGCCTCACCAACATTTATTTATCTAGCAAATTTAGGAGATCTGACCTTTCTGCAAAGTACATTTAACGGGAGGCTAAGTGGAGCTTTTCCAGTGTAACTTTTTTTAAATATAAATATGAGTTATTATTTCCTGTTTGCAGGCAATATAAGACAGAATGGTGGTGATTGTCAGAGGATATTTATTTTCTGCTGCTTTGCTCTTGGTCTGCCCTGTGATGATAAAAGCTGGAGATAGCACCCTAATGAATCTAAAGTGGATCTTAAACTGCGGGTGAAGGAGGGCACTTTGGTGTTGCTGTTTGACCTTATTTGTAAGATGCAGTCTTAAAAGCTGTGATTTGATGTGTAAACATGCTTGGCAATACTAAAGGTACATAGTGTCTTGGGTATTATCAATCTCCAAAATCAGATATGAAATATGAAACCGTAATTTCTGAAATGTTAACGTGTTTTGTGTAGTGAATCTTTATGATGTATAGCATGGAATTGTATGTGGGCTTATCAAAATCTCTTTAAGTGATACAATAAAAGCTCATTGGCATGGTTTTGATTATGCAAGGTATCAACATAAAGAGACTGAACTTCTATAGCAAAGCTCAGGATCATTTCGCAAATAAAATAAATGTGTAGCACACCTCATGATTACGTGTGCATGCTTTTCAACGAGAGGCAAAGGCATTCTCACAAACGAGTCAAGTGACGTTACAAACAATATTAGCCTTGAGAAGCTCTGATGTGCAGTTGCAGCGAGAAAGGGTGGATTTTGTGGCCTCTTACTTGTACAGGCGTCTGCGGATCCCCATCATCAGTAAAATGATGCTGTTGGCTAAGAGGTAGGTCCCAGTTGTGACCCTTACATATATGTATAATCCGCCTTATCCCGTCAGTAGACGAAGGAGCCAGTTCTTCATGTTCCTATGATTCCCGGTAGCTGCCTCTAGAAAGGCATCCCCTTTCATCAACCATAGATTGATGTGTAGATATTCTCTAGTCGATATATTCATACGTAAATATTATAAATTCAGTATGCCTTTTTGGAGTCCCTGTCTTATATGGTGTGTGCATTTCTGAAGCCCCTTATCTAGAGCTGGTGCCATCTTGTCATATAAAGTCCAGCTCTGGTTGTCACATCTAGAATGCTGTCTTCAGTTTACGGATCCTAAATCCAGAGTGTTGCATCTAGTGTTGAAGGCTTTTTTTGAGTTATTTATCTCCCTGAATGGAAGCCTAATCAGGAGTTTTCTCTCAAGTGCTTAGCACCTTATTTTGAATATTATATCGAGTACTATTGCTTTTACAGGTCAAGAGTGGCATTCTGCTTGCAGTTCTTTAGGCCTCATATGGTGTGTTGTATCTGTTACTGAAGGTCATCTGTTGAATATTCTATACGAGTAAGAAGGTGTCACTTGGCATGTTGGCTGAGTTCCGGAGGCCTCAACTGGTTCTATATTCAGTTCTGGAGGATTCAGCTGGAGTGTACTGTTCAGTTCTGTGGGCCACAAATGTATTAGTTGTGCTGTTATGGAGGTCATTTGGGGTGTATTGTGTTCAGTTGTGTAGGCCTTATTATAGACGTGTCCAGTCTCGAGGCCACCTCTGTGTATTGTGTTCAATTTCTTACGTCCTTGCCTTAAGCAGTGTGTGAAATTCTGTAGGAGGTCATCTCTTTCAATTATGTTCAGTTACTTGAGGCCCGCCTGGCCTGGGGCCCCCAACACAGTTCAGGGGCTACTTATGTGATTTTCGGCCACATGCATCATGGTTGCCGTTTGCGATTCCTAAATTGCGAAAATTAAGGAATCTCAATTTAGAAATCGCAAACGGCAATGCATGAAAAATTCGCATTTATTTTTGCGATTCGGTATTTTTCCTTAATTGCGATTCACAATTTGCGAATCGCAACTAAGGAAAACCCTTCCCATTGATTCCTATGGGCCAAGAGGTCCGTAGGAATGAATGGGAAGGCATTCAAATTTTGCGAATTTCATTTTGCGAATCACAAAATGTGAATGCAATTTCAAGGGTGCAGGGGGGGTCCAAAGAACCCCTCCCTACACCCTTGAAATTTAACTTTAAGTGCAATTTACACACACACATGACCCAAGGACATGTGTGTGTGTAAATTAAAACTTTCAAATATGCAACTAGTGCATGTTTGAAAGTTTTCGGTAAATTAGCATGAAGTTCAACTTCATGCTACTTTACCCCTTCCAAAGTGCGAATTCGCAATTTAAAAATAATAATTATATATATATATATATATATATATATATATATATATATATATATCCTACTGGCGGTCGCCAGTAGGTAGTTATAGTTAGGATTATTTTCAATACAAGATCTCAACATTCTATTGTGAATAACTTTGGCGCCGGTTGAGGAATCTGCCTGAAAATTTCCTCAAATTTTCCTCGCGGCGCCACGGTCCTTCCCTGAAAGGTTGGGAGGGATTTGTTAAGCGGGGGCCGAGATAAAAGGGGGGTCCCATAACGTGTTTTCCCCATGTTAATTTCCATAGGGCGGTCGACCTCACTTTTAGCCCGAACGGCTGAATGGATTTCCACCAAACTTGGCAAAATTGTAGGGACTGGTAGCCTCAAGCCTCAGAGGAAGGGGAACGAATTCCCCGAAACGCGTCAGGCTAAAGGACTTGAAAAACGAGAGGAGTAAGCTGTCTTGTTTATGAATAAAGGTTGTTACCTTCCCTGCCTAGGAGTGCGGAACTCGTCTTTGAAGCAAACTAGGAATAATGTTTTCACGGCGGCTTCAAGCCGTGGAGTCGACGCACCGCCCCAGCAAAGAGGAAGGGGTCTGCACGGGGGGGAAGAAAAGAAATATTCCCTCGGTGACCAGCGTGGCAAGGAATTTTGAATTACAAGCAGTTTCTTTTTTCGACTCACCAGAGAGTTGTGAAAACAGTCCAGAAAACGGCGTGAGCAAACTGAACCCACCAAAGGGGAGTAAATCAGATGGAAAGTACTGCAAATCCCAGCGTGCAATAGGATGCCACAAAAACTGCTGTTGCAGTGTGATGACACACCTGAAGTCAATAAATCAGAGTAAGAGCACGCAGGGGACAGGGCAGAGATCCACAAACTGAAGTTTCTCACTCAAGCCTCAGAGGAAGGGGAACGAATTCCCCGAAACGCGTCAGGCTAAAGGACTTGAAAAACGAGAGGAGTAAGCTGTCTTGTTTATAAATAAAGGTTGTTACCTTCCCTGCCTAGGAGTGCGGAACTCGTCTTTGAAGCAAACTAGGAATAATGTTTTCACAGCGGCTTCAAGCCGTGGAGTCGACGCACCGCCCCAGCAAAGAGGAAGGGGTCTGCACGGGGGGAAGAAAAGAAATATTCCCTCGGTGACCAGCGTGGCAAGGAATTTTGAATTACAAGCAGTTTCTTTTTTCGACTCACCAGAGAGTTGTGAAAACAGTCCAGAAAACGGCGTGAGCAAACTGAACCCACCAAAGGGGAGTAAATCAGATGGAAAGTACTGCAAATCCCAGCGTGCAATAGGATGCCACAAAAACTGCTGTTGCAGTGTGATGACACACATGAAGTCAATAAATCAGAGTAAGAGCACGCAGGGGACAGGGCAGAGATCCACAAACTGAAGTTTCTCACTCAAGCCTCAGAGGAAGGGGAACGAATTCCCCGAAACGCGTCAGGCTAAAGGACTTGAAAAACGAGAGGAGTAAGCTGTCTTGTTTATGAATAAAGGTTGTTACCTTCCCTGCCTAGGAGTGCGGAACTCGTCTTTGAAGCAAACTAGGAATAATATATATATATATATATATATATATATATATATATATATATATATATCCTACTGGCGGTCGCCAGTAGGTAGTTATAGTTAGGATTATTTTCAATACAAGATCTCAACATTCTATTGTGAATAACTTTGGCGCCGGTTGAGGAATCTGCCTGAAAATGTCCTCAAATTTGCCTCGCGGCGCCACGGTCCTTCCCTGAAAGGTTGGGACGGATTTGTTAAGCGGGGGCCGAGATAAAAGGGGGTCCCATAACGTGTTTTCCCCATGTTAATTTCCATAGGGCGGTCGACCTCACTTTTAGCCCGAACGGCTGAATGGATTTCCACCAAACTTGGCAAAATTGTAGGGACTGGTAGCCTGATGTGCCTTTGCTATGTCTCAAGATATGTGTTCCAGTGGATTTTGAGTAATTTAGGTTAAAAAAAATATATATATCTATTAAGCGCTCCCCGGTACGCGCACCGGGGCGCTAACCAGCGAGCTACGCGAGTTCGCGCGCAGAAAGCTGATTGGCTCTCGGGTGTCTGTCAACATTCCAAACAGTCCGGAGCGGCCGCCATCTTGTGTCTCGGTAGGATCGAGACACAAGAGGTGGCAAAAACAAAGGGGGAAATGAGTAGACCCCCCCCCCCGACCCCCTAGGTTTGATGTGAGGGCTATAAAAGGGGCGTGGGGGGAGCGCCCGGTACGCGCGCCGCGGAGCGTACCGGGGAGCGTTCCATGGGGAAAAAAGAATGATAGAGTTTTAAAAAAATGTAGCCTTTTTTTATAATTTGGAGGTAGTTCTAAAAAGAATTGATTTTTTTCTTCTTTTTGTTGTTTTATATTTTTTAATGTTTTTTGAACATTTTGTACTTTTTTGGCTTTTATGAACTATTTTATATTTTTTTTGTTATATTTATGGGGAGAAACAAAAAACAGGGAATTGAAAATGGCTCAACTGGAGCAAAAAAAAAATCAGGAAAAAATTAGGGTTTTTTGGGGCAATTGTGGTTGTCACCAGCAAGGAGGATGAGCTTTATGGTCTGCTCACCATAGGAGATGGTCTTACCACAAAAAAGTACATGTGATCCTGAATTCACCAAACCGTAGTTGTATGCAAGGGATTGTCTCCCTTTTCTATGGTCCCGATGGAGTGGGTTGCTTTCTTTTGGAGGTGCTGGTTGAAGATTGGGGAGGGTTACTGGCCAGTTCTCTCACCTCTGCGGCAGCATAGTTGTTCGGATGTTTGCGCTGCATGTGCCTAATCATGGTGTTATTACCAAATGAATATTTTTTGTTAGGGTTCCCCCTTGAAAGTTCAATGCCACAGATTTGGCAAAAATGATTCAGAAAAGGGGGTGGTGATGAACAGAGTGTCTGAATTAAGCAGACCACTCTTACCCAGTCCAAAGATCAGGGCTTGATCCATCACCGTTTTTTAGCTCACTGCACCATCCCAGCTCAGAACTTGGCTATATGCAAATTAGTCTGACCCTGGCCCAGTGCATCATGGGAACAGGGCAGACCAAACTACCAAGCCAGTCCAAGCTGAATGACTTGGATGCGGAAGCGTCGAACGAAGCGAATGATATATATATATATGTATGTGTATATATATATATATATATATATATATATATATTAATATATATATATATATTCACTGAAGAAACCATATGTTTCACACCAGTTATAGTTAGGAATTAGCATTTAAAAAAACCTATTAAATTCACTGAAAAAACCATAGGTTTCACACCAGTTATAGTAACCACAAATGCACACAGAAGCCTTAATTTTTCCTGGTTTTTTTTGCTCCAGTTGAGCCGTTTCCATATCCCTGTTTTTTGTTTTTCCCTATAAAAAATACAAAAAAATTATAAAACTGTTCATAAAAGCCAAAAAAAGTAAAAAAATGTTAAAAAAAACAATAAAAAAATATAAAACAAAAAGAATAAAAAAACAGTTCTTTTTAGAACTACCTCCAATTTATAAAAAAAGGCAACGTTTTTTTTAAAGTCTGTCATTCTTTTTTCCCCATGGTACACTCCCCGGTGCGCTCCCCGGTGCGCGTACCGGGCGCTCCGCCCGCGAAAATGGAAAAAAAAAAAAATGTTTGCCTCGCGGGGCCCTTTTATAGCCCCCACATCAAACCTAGGGGGTCAGGGGGGTCTACTCTGCCCCCTTATGGTCATTTCCCCCTTTGTTTTTGCCACCTCTTGTGTCTCGATTTTACCGAGACACAAGATGGCGGCCGCTCCGGACTGTTTGGAATGTTTACAGACACCCGAGAGCCAATCAGCTTTCCGTGCGCAAGTCGCGGGGCGCGCCCGGTGCGCTCCCCGGTGCGCGTACCGGGGCGCTGCCATAGATATATATATTTTTTTGAACCTAAATTACTCAAAAACCACTGGAGCACATATCTTGAGACATAGCAAAGGCACATCAGGCTACCAGTCCCTACAATTTTGCCAAGTTTGGTGAAAATCCATTCATATATATATATATTACCTACTGGCTATCGCCAGTAGGTATATATAGTTAGGATTAATTCCCTATGGGATTTCTGAAAATTCTATGTCTAATAACTTTGGCGTTTGTGGACGGAATCGGCTGAAATTGTCAGGAAAATGGCACATTTTGTTTCTGAGCAGCCCCTGAAAATTTGGTGGGGTTTCGTCAAGGGGGGGCTGAGAAAAAAGGGGGGTCCCAAAACGCGTTTTTTACATTGAGTTTTCCATAGGGCGGTTGGCCTCACTTTTAGCTCGAACGGCTGAATGGATTTGCACGAAACTTGGCAAAATTGTAGGGACTGGTAGCCTGATGTGCCTTTGCTAGGTCTCAATATATGTGCTTCAGTGGATTTTGAGAAATTAACGTTTAAATCAAGATATATATCTGTAACAGCGCTCCGGGCAGCGATCCGGTCCGCTTACTTTTCGCGTTTCGGAACTTTGCGCGCAGAAAGCTGATTGGCTCTCCGGTGTCTGTCAACATTCTAAACAGTCCGGAGCGGCCGCCATCTTGTCTCTCGGTAGGATCGAGAGAGAAGAAGAGGTGAAAAACGAAAGGGGAATTTAATGAAAGGGGGCAAGGTATCCCCCTCTTGACCCCCTAGGAATGTTGTTGGGGTTATTAAAGGGTCCCGTGGGGAAAAGGAAAAAAAAAAGATTTTTCACGGTAGAAGCGCTTCACGGGCCGCGAACTGGGCCGCAAACTGGTAGCGAAACGGGAATTCGCCATTTTGTGCTTCGTTAATTAAATTACTAGGTATAAGGGGGTGCGGGAGACGTATCCTAATCCCCTATGTTTCCTGAGGGTGGCTGAGGAGGCTCACTCTTCCAGCGGCTGCGCCATCTTGCCTTTTTTCCAATGCCACAATTTTGTCGTGCACGGCAGCCATTTTAGATGCCAGGCTGGTCCCAGGCTATCACCTACCCCTGCGGATGTAGTTTATGGCCCCAGCTGTAGAGAATTCAGACATGCCAACCCTCTTGATTCAGGCGTGTGACTACTGATTTCAGTGCTAGTCTCCCGCCTCCCGATTTCTGCAAGCAAAAACCCGGGGGCATATTACGAACAACTAGCGATAATTTTTGTCTCTAACTTGTTTAGAGACAAAAATTATCGCCGCACATCGGCGATTTTTATCGCAGATAAACCTTGCTATTATCGCAGAAAAGTCAGCGATATTCATGTATTATCGAGCAAATGCTCTTAGCCATGTTATCCACCTCCCATTGGATAACATGGCTAAGAACTGCTCAGGGCAGGTGTTAGATTTTGGAGATATTCGCGCTTAGCGCGAATATCTCCAAAAGTTGGTAATAGAAGATAGCGATGTTAGGGACTGTTTCCAGTCGCTAACATCTTGGTACGCCACTTTGCATGTCATTAGTGATAAGTATCACTGACATGCAAAGCGGGGCCCAAGATGGTCGCTATCTCCTTTTAGCTGTCACTAACTGGTGTTAGCGACAGCTTGGTAATAGGGAGATAATTTTATCTCCGCTTTCATGGCTTTTAAAGCCAAAAAAGCGGAGATAAACCCCCTTGATAATATGCCCCACGATTCCTTGGGGGTTTCAGCTGACAGGGCTTGGTATTGTGTTACATGGTAATTTTTCCAGGAAACGTCAGAGGGTCGATGCAGGGGTTCTAGAAGAGGTGATAAACCATTTAAGCCTCATGAACAAGCGCATGGTCTTTTAAAGATTTGTGAAGTACTCGGGGCGGCGGTGTGTGTGTGCCCTCTTTTAGGAGCGGGCGGGGGGGCACTGCCAGCAACTTGCCAGGTCAGGTAGTGTTCAACACGTGCATCACCCTTTCTCTGCCTGCTATTGCGCTCCATGCTTCGGAAAGGTAAGAAAAAGAACGTGCATTTGAGTTTGAAATGTCCGATCCTGCAGCAGCACACTTCCAAAGCCCACACATGACAATAACCCGATTCAAGGCCCCATTCACCCGTTTTAAAAAAAATAGATAACACTCCAACAAAGTAAGATTATAAAACTTTATTAACTATTAACTATAACGAACGGAACAAAAACTAAAAACATTTAAACATTTTTCAACACAAAAAGCAACAATGGTTAGAAGCTGTCTTTTGTGCGAATAGTCCCAAGGCAGCACAACGTGCAGAGTTCTGGACGGCACCCAGGTGATGTCGCCTGGGTGCCGCACTGGTTTTGGGATCCTACAATGCAGCACAGAAAAACAGCGTAGGGCGTCCCGGGTGGTGCGGGGGGAGGCCTCGTCAGTAGCGGTCTGTTGTGCGAATAGCCCCAAGGCAGCAGAACGCGTTGAGATGTTGATGGGACTGTGTCCAGTGTCACATGGCTGACACAACATGTACGACAGGCACCCAGGTGATGTCCAGTAAACTGCTGCACTGGTTTTGGTATCCTACAATGCTGCTCCGAAAATTGGCGTGCGGCGGCCCGGGGGTGGGGGAGGCGGCGTGAACGGGCCTCCCCAGGTGGCGGCCATCTAGCTGAGTTGCGCCCGCTCTTGCGGCTACAGCGTCTCGCTCACCATGTTGTTGAGTTGCTCCCACTCTTGCAGTTCAGCGATAGGCGGCTGCCACATGGCTCTTAAAATGGCGGACGGCTCCTCGGTTTTGGGCCTGGTCCACTGAAATGGCCCTGGGACACCTTGGAACTCGGACGCTTGCCTGCTAGGGCTTGGGCTCCATTCTCGAAAAGCGTCCCCTCAGCCGTGAAGATTTTACAAAAGTCTTGGGGGCCCCCGACTCCCGCAGGCTTCCGGTGGGGAGCGGATGCCATGATTGCTCGCGGAATGACCACGACGGAGCCACGAGATGGTGGTGCTCTCATGCTGACGCCAGCTTCAGTCTGAATGATCCAGAAACAAGGTGGGGCTTTCATCGTTTGGGAAAAAAAAATGTTCTAAACCAATGAAAAGTGTTATTTTTAGGTCATATGACCAAGCCTTCCATCTTTAGGAAACCAAAAGTAAAATGAACCAATGAAAAGTTTTATAAACAAGTCACATGACCTGTTATGCGGCATAGGGCTACAAAAAGCGTAGAAAATCCGTTGGCACGTGAGGCGGCGTCAGTAGCGGACCGATGTGCGAATAGGCCGAAGGCAGCACAACGCGCCGAGATTCGGATGGCACCGAGGTGGTGTCCAGCAAATTGCCGCACTGGTGTGGCCATCCTACAATGCTGCTCCGAAAGACGGCGTGTCCAGCTGAGTTGCGGTCACTGTTGCGGTACAGTGACTCGAACGCGCCGAGATCCGGATGGCACCGAGGTGGTGTCCAGCAAATTGCCGCACTGGTGTGGCCATCCTACAATGCTGCGCCGAAAGACGGCGTGTCCAGCTGAGTTGCGGTCACTGTTGCGGTACAGTGACTCGAACGCGCCGAGATCCGGATGGCACCGAGGTGGTGTCCAGCAAATTGCCGCACTGGTGTGGCCATCCTACAATGCTGCGCCGAAAGATGGCGTGTCCAGCTGAGTTGCGGTCACTCTTGCGGTACAGTGAGTCGAACGCGCCGAGATCTGGATGGCCCCGATGTTGTGTCCAGCAAGTTGCCGCACTGGTGTGGCCATCCTACAATGCTGCGCCGAAAGTCGGCGTGGGGTGCCCCGTTGGCTTATGAGGTGATGTCAGTAGTGGACTGATGTGTGAATAGGTCGGAACCAGCACAAGGCGCCAAGATCCGAATGGCAAGTCCTGGATGTTGAGTGCCTCAGTTGAGAGTTCTGAGCAGTGCTTGTAAGACTGTCTGAAGCTTATTTGCACCTGCTGCAGCTTCACTAGGTCCGGCGGAACTTTTTGCCTTTTCCTTTCTGCTTCTTTTCCTACAATGCGTTTCATCTGAAGACACGACCAGGTCCCTGAATGTGTGCAGGGGGACGCTATTGATTGAATGAAAATGGCGGCTTGACACAAAGCTGACTCAAGCGTTACTGTTGATGCTATACAGACAAAAATTGGTTTTCAGTTTGTACATTCTTCAGGTTTTTTTTTTCCATCCAAGTCTGATTGAGAGTTTGTAGAAAAATGGCTTCAGATTTTCCACATACTACTCTTCAACATTCTTCCTAAATGTAACAATGTGAAACTCACTAGGAGAATGGCTGTTTCTGTTTCCTTTCAAAATGCTGCCAACACTATTTTCTGAATGGAAGACACCATCTTGTAGCATAAAGGGCCGAAAGGGGTTCTGGTCTGGCCGATGGTTGGTGGAGACATTTTGACTATATCTTGGACCTGCCCGGCCTCGCCCAAAATGGCGCCGGTATAAATGGGACTCGTAACTCCTTGCCCGCAAATGTATATCTAGAAAATGTTATTGTAAGTGGCCGTGTCGTATTTTAATTACAAAATGTACGTCCACCGATTCCGCAACTGTTAGACACCTTTGTTCTTGCAACCTAATGGCCCGCTCGTTACGTTCTTCTACAGTGTAAATGTCTCCTCATCATATACGATTTCAGTTTGCCCCGTGGCCGGGCCACGTGGTTATAGGCCCGTATTTGTATACTGACATTTTCACAATAAAGGTTTTTAAAACAAAACACGGTAGTAGTATTTACATTGGTAAAGTTTTTACTTTTAGTCACTGTTTTCGAATCAGTAAAGGCAAGTGAAATAAAGCAGTCCAATTACATGACGGATAAAAGGTATAATATGTAGGAACGCAGTAAAGATAAATGCTTAATAGCAGTTGTGTTTTTCATGTCTGCAATATAAAGTGATCGATAAGAATCTGATAATCAGGCGTATCGGCGACTAAGATAGCAGGCCGAATCTCTTTTACTCAACGGCTCCGTCATGGAAGGAAGAAACGCCCTTTTTCTCGAAAAAGGAATATATTTTACTTACAAGACAGTTGTAAATTTTCCGGGAAAGTACATTAGCCTGGAATATTATAACATATGTTTGAAAAAAAAATATTGTTCGAAAACAATAAAAAGCGTAATTTTTAGGTCATATGACCAAGCTTTTCATCATTAAATTAACAAAAGTAAAATGAATCAATGAAAAGTTTTATTAACAAGTCACATGTCCTGTTATGCTTACGTTACGCGCTGCGCGCCGCGCCTCGGATCACTTCCGGGTGCGGTAACGCGGCGTGTCATATAACGCATTACGCGACAACGTAGGTCAAGAATATAGTCAAAATGGCTCCACCAACCAGCGTTCGGAACACAACTCCTTTCAGCAGTCCAAAAAGTTCTGTTAAATGACAACAGAGGGGACAGGCAACAAGAACCATCAGTCAAAGAGGGGAGGGCAAGTTCTTCTCTTCCGGGTCATGTTGGGGCGCTACCGGAACTGATCGAATTGGTAGTCTACAGTGTTTCTGGATGTTTCAGACTAAAGCTGGCGTCAGCATGAGACCACTACCATCTCGTAGCTCCGTCGTGGCCATTCCACGAGCAATCATGGCAGCCGCTCCCCACCAGAAGCCTGCGGGAGTCGGAGGCCCCCAAGACTTTTGTAGAATCTTCACGGCTGAGGGGACGCTTTCCGAGAATGGGACCCAAGCCCTATCAGGGAAGCGTCCGAGTTCAAAGGTGTCCCAGGGCCATTTTAGTGGACCAGGCCCAAAACCGAAGAGCCGGCCGCCATTTTGAGAGTCCTGTGGCAGCCGCCTATCGCTGCACCGCAAGAGTGGGCGCAATTCAGCTGGATGGTGGGCAAGACGCTGTAGCCGCAAGAGTGGGTGCAACTCAGCTAGATGGGACAAGGTTCAGAATTGAAGAGTCATCAAAAGGCAAAAAGTTCCGCCGGATCCCGGGAGCCGGCCGCCTATGTCGGGGGCGATCTCAGGCTACACCAGTGCTATAAGACTTGGGGAGGGTGTCGGAGCCAAGCGTCTTCTCCGAGTCCATGGCCATCACACCGCCCCTCAGGGGCCTCCGTCAAGCTGTTTAGGAAGGTAACATATCACATTGTTTTCTAATGCAGTCAGGTCCACAAACGACACTCACTTACTTTGAGAATAGTGAAGCTGCAGTAGGTGGAAATAAGCTTCAGGCAGTGTTACAAGCGCTGCTCAGAACTCTTAACTATGGCACCCAACATCCAGAACTTATGCTATTTGAGAATGGCAGTGACATTGAAGCATCTCAGGGACCAAAACCATTAACGTACTTTCACGTATGAAAATCTTACTTGGGGAGGGGGCAGGAGCGAAGCGCCCCCTCCCAGTCAGCGCCACCACACCGTATGTTGAAAATTTGAAGCCATCGTTCTACAAAGTCAACCAAACTTGGATTAAAAATCTAGAAAAATGTACAAACTGAAAACCAGTTTTGGTCTGCATAGCATCAGTAGCAACGCTTGAGTCAGCTTTGTGTCAAGCCGCAAATTTGATTCAACAAAGCACAGACATTGAAAAAGGCTCAAATTCAGAACTCTAAACTATGGCACCCAACATCCAGGAGCTTGCCATCCGGATCTTGGAGCCTTGTGCTGCTTTCGATCTATTCACACATCGGTCCACTACTGACATCATCTTATAAACCAACGTTATGTAAATAGTTTTTTAATAAAATGTTTTACCCTGTTTCTTTGCTGGTGTGTTGTCTATATTTTTAATATTTGCATAGGGTTTGTCGTTATTTTGTGCGGGATGGGTGATGGAGCCGAGCTGTCTTGCAGCCCTCATGGTGTGGAGCTCAGTTCATCTCACTATTTTCGTATTTCTCATGAAGGGTTGTTCCTAATATTTCTATTTTAGCGAGGTCAAAAAGAGATCCAATTAGTGGCCTACTGATTTTGCTCGATTACTTTTATTTTTTTTACACGATTTTTCACTATCTGCAAAGACTAAACAGAGTATTGCGACTTTGTGCTTGTTTGTAAATAGAGAATGATCCAAAGAGAACCAATTCTAAAACAGTAAATGCTTGGACAACAATCAATCAAATGGAGAGACAAGCAGCCACGACGGATTACAACGGGGGTAAAGGCCTGCGTTAACTACCCTTCAGTATCTGCAAAGAGAGAGTACTACTAAGACAAAAGAGGGGAGGGGGGGGGGGTGCAGCGTTCAAAGCACATCAGCGTGCATAAATACGGAAATGTTTTTATTTATCACGTACTTGACATTTTTAAGCTTTTCATATTTGCTATTAAAAAACCAATGAAATTCACAGAAAAAACCATAGGTTATAGTGGATATATAGTTAGGAATTTGCATTTACAAAACCTTGAAAATTCAATGAAAAAACCATTGGTTTTAGGCCATATATAGTTAGGGATTTGCTTTTACAAAACCTTATTTTACTCGCATAAAACCATTGAAATTCCATATATAGTTATAAGCGCTAACTATATATCGCGCACCCGCAATCCACTGCTGATGATGTCACATATTACATCATTCATGACATGGTTAGTGACATCACTGATGACATCACTGATGACATCTCAAATGACATCACTGATGACATCCTGAAAACATCTCATTTGACATGACTGATAACATCACTGATGATATCATTCATGTGATAATACGATGAACCTCTTCAGACTCTAATATAACCTTAGATACAATCAGTGTAAACAGACACTCACAGACTGTCACTCATCCATGGAGTTACTCACACACCTAGTCAGTCATGCAAAGAATCAATCACACCTCCATTTCCTCAAATATACAGTTATACAAACTTTACTTATTCAAACATATACTAACACATATTTACTCTCTTATACAATCCCTGATACAAGTTCACAATGATCCATACAGCCACTCACACATTCACTGGCTCTTATGCACAGTTATTTATATATGTCAACTCTCACATGTACTGTGTTTTACATATGTACTTACTTTGACATGTAGCACTGAGATATCCATTCACTCACCAATACACTCATGCACACAGTCAACCGCCCATGCAGCTGTTTCCACATGCACTTTTGAAACCATACATCTAGTGAATCAACTGCTCACACATCTATGCACAGAGTCACACACCTCCCAGCTACCCACACACACACTCAGTATTCCATACAAATACTTGGGCAACCAATCAATAACCCATATAGTTACTCATATAGCTACTTATCAACACATGGAACAGTTTACAGAACAACAGACATAATGATGCACAAATTAAGACAGTTTAGTCATTAACCCATGCACTCAGTGAGACACATTTAATCACTCACTCATACAGTCAGTCATGCACCTACTAAATCCTTCATCCAGACACTTATATATCCACTCATTCTTCAATATGTAAGAGATATTTTAACTTTACAGAAACATACAGTCACTGGATGATGTCATCAGTGATGTCATCAGTGATGTCATTTGAGATGTCATCAGTGATGTCATCAGTGATGTCACTAACCATGTCATGAATGATGTAATATGTGACATCATCAGCAGTGGATTGCGGGTGCGCGATATATAGTTAGCGCTTATAACTATATATGGAATTTCAATGGTTTTATGCGAGTAAAATAAGGTTTTGTAAATGCAAATCCCTAACTATATATGGCCTAAAACCAATGGTTTTTTCATTGAATATATATATATATATATTCTCCAACCCCACTGTTTGGCATTTACTAGTAGCGGCCCGTTCTTAAGGTCTGAGGGGCTTGCCCATCTTTTAGCAAATATGAAGAGTCTGCTTCAGCCTGAGCAAAGGTCAGCCTGACAGATACTCTTCATGTTCAGGTCAGGCAGGCAGGCACTGTACATGCACTACATCCTCAGGTGCCTGTCTACCTGAGCTGAACTTTGGTGGGCTCAAGATTGCACAGATAATTGGATGTGACTTCCTGAGCCTACCAAAGTGCTTAGAGGTCCTCCCCTTCAAGATGATGGTGGGTGGTACAGATAGACTCGGACCCCAGTGCTTCAGTTTTAAACCCTGAAGTTCCCAGGACCGAAAGTCCATCAGGGATGCCTCGTCACAGAAAAGGGTGGTGTCAGCAACCTCACTGATCCGATCCAACTCTGTGATGAGTAAGGGAGTGCTGCCTCCTCTTATTGGCTGACTCAAATCAAGGTCAGTTGATGGGAAGGGGTGGCAGTCTCAATCCTCCAGGAGCTACCAAGACTTCCCTCTCACAACTTGAGATCACCGCTGCTTCTGGTACTTTTTTTTCTTCTAATGGTTGGTGCATGTGTGTATCTAGGAATGTATGCTTATTTATCAAAGAATAATATCCTACTGCACTTAATTCTAGTTATAGTAGTGTTCTAACTAAACTATGTGTCTTCAGTCCTTCCCATAAAATATACAGATACACAGTAGATTCTCTAGTCAAATTGCCACCTCTAATGTTACGAAATCACAACTTCCTTCAGGAAATATGTGATGAAAGCGTGTCTATCACAAATGCCCAAATGCCTCACAGCTGATTTATCTAGACTTGATGGCTGAGGGGGACAACCTAAACTTAAGTCAACAACATCCAAGAAACGGAGTGCCCATCAACGGTGTCCAGCACAACTGGAGCAGGCTAATACCATTGTCTTAGCACAGCTGTGGTGTGTCCATCACCGATGCTCTTCGCAGCGATGCGAGCGTCGATACTGGATCAAAGATGGCGGCACGCACAGCGTCTTCCCGTATCTCAGCAACCACGTCTTCGTGCACATGCAGCGTACGTGATGTTGTATGATTTCCACGTCAGTAAACACAGGGCAAGAACTTCATGCCATCACTAAGACACCAGCAGCCAGCATGAACGTTCCCACTCCTCAAACAGGGTTGCCATGCAACGGGATGCTCACGAGGAGTTGTATATGCTTAAAGCTCAACTGTCTTTAAATCACACGCTATGTCGAAAAGTAGCTTGGTACTACAGCCTGCCGCTAAACACGTCCATAAATCTCACCTCAAGAGGAGGAGTTCAATCACGGCACATTGTAGCAGGGCTAGGGTGGCAATTTTCCAACAGCCAGTTTCCTCAAACTGCCGGCAACTTCAGTTCCTCTTATCTCTTGCTCAGATCCTTTTCTCAAGTATGTGCTCGTGCTCTTCTGGTACAACCCATCCTGGTCGCCAACTTTGGGATATCAGGATACAGCACATCTGTTTAAAGGTGTTTATCGAATTTCGGTTCTACGACCCCAGCAGCCATCCTCGTACTGCCAGGCCCTGGTTTACTAATGCTTTGCACTGTGTTTGTAACACTTTTATGACACAAACCTGGTGCAAAATGTTAAGGTAGAATGTACCATCCAGCGCAAATCCAGATTTAAAAAAAAAGTCTTTATTGCATTTTCATATATAGATCATCTTCAAAAACTGACAGTTATCTCGCTAACCTGAAAAGTAACATGTCAGGCATCGAAAATCAACCCCACAGTGTAATGACACATAGCATCTTGTGTATTGCCATGGAATGACAGCTAGTGCTCCCTGCCGAAGTTCAGGAACCTCTGGGGGTTGTGATAGAAATCAAGACATATTAACAATAACACAACCTTAACAGAAAACTTGTTCCGTTATCGAGGGAGGACCATACCACTTTGACAATACCACAGAAGTTATAACAAGAGGGGGTTAAGGAGGCCGGAGGCCCCAGTGGAACCACCCATGATACGGCTCTCCTCCCTCTTCTAGGGCAGGCCCACAGCGTCGATTGAGTACATACGTAGCCCATAACGTGGTGGCACAAGCTCTGCCCCACCGGTGAACATCCAGGGACTTTCCATTGGCCTCCACCACTGCCTACTTGCGGACTTTCCTTACCCAGAACGTCTCCATCGGTGGAGAGGCTGCATTCCAGGACATTGCTCTCTGATGCTTAAATAAAATCATAGCTCAATTCATGAACTTAATGAAAGGTCTTTTTTTGTTTTCCTGTTATATCCAATAAACACAGTTGGGGACATGGGCCAACGGTACATCAACCACTTCAGATATAACCTTCATCACTTTCACCCACACCTGTTCTAATACCTGCCACCCCTATACCATATGGAGAAACATTGCGTCAGGGTGTCTGCATCTCGGGAACTCTGGTGGTGAGAGCGGGAACATTTTATGCACTCGGTCAGGCATGAGGTAGGCCTGGGAGCAGGGTAGTTAAATTGCTTAAACTTCAGACGGGCATTGTGAGATGCTCGCTTAAGTTATGCAAGTGCCATTCACCCTGTTTTGCTGAAAAGGCCACCCTAGGCTTTCCTCCCATTTAGGCGTACTGTGCAAGGCCTGAGTATTGGTTACAGTTGATAGTGCAACATACAGCATTATTACTGTCTTTCTTCCCATCCCATGGGTAAGAACCCATTGGAGACCCTCATGTAGCACTGGTTCCAGCTGCCCAATTCCCCAGGTGTCGCGCACTGCCAGCACAAATGCATTACGTACCAAAAAAAGACCCCCCCCCCCCTAGCCGTGAGATGCGTAATCAAGTCAGGAAAAGAACAAAGAACTCCCTCCGCGTAGAGATCCCCACCCAGCCGCCTATCACCGCGGGGATGCATGAACTGCTTACATTGTTTTCACACTCGGCACACTCCAGAGTGGCAGATGAGGGGGGTATGGCTCCTGGTGGCACTATAAGGGGCTGCGTCTGTTCCTCGACCAATCTAATATTTTGGTCCCCAGTAGTTCGCCTCAGATAGCCACACTCTTAGCCATTGTATTGTTGGCCAACCATCTCATGGGCCTTTGCAGTTTGGCCGTGAAATAATAAAGTTCAAGGTCTGGCACTCCCATGCCTCCCTTGAAAAGGAAATACGCACTGGGCAAAAGTGCTGCTAATACAAGAGTGCGGGCAAATGTATCATAGGTACACAGACACAAAAACTATATTAGACACAGGTATATTACAAAAATATTTTCTGTTTATTATTCTTAGAAATCTTATTTTTGTATCTTTTTGTTTAATGGGTTTGCGCTTATTTATCCAAAAAGTTTATAACATCATTACATCTACTCAAAGAACAATAACATTCATTAGAGAAACATTATTTACACATGATATATCCAAAAGTATTTTGATGAGGTATGACCACAAAAAACAAATATTACAAGAGAAACCATCAAGGGCCTTTGGAGTGTGGCTATCAATACTCTTTGCTACCCCCCCCCCCCCAAATCAGTTTTGACATGAGACCCCTCAGTTCCTAGTAGAAACAACCTGTGTGCACTACCAGTAAAGCTCCGAATAGATACTGAAAGCAAGGCAAACCCAACATTTTTGCTCTGGACGTATGTCCCGTAGGTGAGAGTGGCAGACGCTGTCAAAAGGACAGGGACTGGAGCACAGCTGCCAGCACCCTACATACATTACCATTGAGTAGATCTCTGTCCAAGTAAAAGACATTGACCTCTTGGTAGCAAAAAGTTTCCATGTTCCATGACAAGCACTAGGACTTCAATCCAGCCCATTCCACCAGTTCCACCTGCCTCAAAGGGAACAAGCAAGATTTCCCCCAATTAATCTTTATGCCAGTCATATCCCCAAAGTGATCCAGTAGTTCTAGCAGATCTGGTAACACCCTTCGGTTGTTTCATATATATACATCCATACTACTATAATAAACAGAGAGCCCAAACCTTTGAGGCGGGTAATCTCAGTAACCACAGCACCAATCACAACACCCAATACAGCGTTGGAAAGGGCAGTTGCAGCAGGAGGACATAGGCTATGCAGCCGCCCACCATATACATTTAGAAGGTGAAAGAACCGTGCCAGAAAAGTAGTCCCTTGTGGGCGTGTCTGCGTTGTGCTGAGGGCGTGTGCTGGGGGCGTGACAAATGCTGGGTGCGTGTGGTACGTTCCGCCCTTCATGCCATGTCTCATATCGTGTGCTGTGGGCGTGTGCTGGGGGCATGGGCGTGTGCGGGTCGTGGGATTACGGAAAGAAAAAGCGAGCGTTGTGCCCAATATTTCATTGTTTTTTCTTCCTAGGTACTGTACATTCCAGCTCCGGGTGTCCACCCTGCTCCCTTTAAATACCCCTGCACCCCATAATCATAACCCACCCTTACTCCTTAAAATACCCCAACACCCTTAAACACTAACCCATCTTAACCCTATAAATATACCCTGTACCCCAAAACCCACACCTATCGCTAAACACTAAAAATACCCCTGTACCCCAAAACCCAAACCTAGCCCTGAACCCTATAAATACCCCTGTACCTCAATACCCAAACCTACCCTTGAACCCTAAAAATACCCCTGTACCCCAAAACCCAAACCTAGCCCTGAACCCTAAAAATACCCCTGTACCCCAAAACCACCCCTGAACCCTAAAAATACCCCTGTACCCCAAAACCCAAACCTAGCCCTGAACCATAAAAATAACCCTGTACCCCAAAACCCAAACCTACCCCTGAACCATAAAATACCCCTGTACCCCAAAACCCAAACCTAGCCCTGAGCCCTAAAAATACCCCTGTACCCCAAAACCCAAACCTAGCCCTGAACCCTTAAAATACCCCTGTACCCCAAAACCCAAACCTACTCCTGAACCCTAAAAATACCCCTATACCCCAAAACCCAAACCTAGCCCTGAACGCTAAAAATACCCCTGTACCCCAAAACCCATACCTAGCCCTAAACTCTAAAACTACCCCTGTACCCCATAACCCAAAACTATATCTGAACCCTTAAAATACCCAAACACCCCAAAACATATACCTCAGTACCCCAAAACATATACCCCTATACCCATACTTACCTTATCCAAACATTAAAAAAAACATGCTTTTACCATTCATGCATTTACAGCGAATTTCGTTGTAAATATATGCGTGGTAAAAGCATATAAAATGTAATGCCAAGCGTTATAATGGCATTGCGGAGTCATGGTACTTTCGTAAGGAAAGTATGCGGAGTGATGGTATGTGGAAAGAAAGTTACGGAATAATGGGTGTTTACCCTCCCCCGGTAAGTACATTGGAGGCACGGCAGCCCACATCTCCAGCAACATACTCATATTTTTTCACCACCGATTTGAAAAATGCACAGGTCTCTCTCATTGATGGCCAGCACCAACATACACTTTTAGACACACTTCCCACCACAAGTTCTAGAATTGCGAACTTTAGAGCTGGGGAGCTACGTTCGAATCTCGGCATCAGCTCAACATCCTGTGATTCCTGGCAAATCGCTTTGTCTCCCCGTGCCTACCACAAATGAATGTGTTCTTCTGTAATGTAAATTGTACTCATGCCATGCTGTCGAGTTCGCGCTATATTATTATTATTATTATTATTATATTTCTTATATAGCGCCTGAATCGACCCCCGAAGGGGTATCTCCGCGCTTGCCTTGGGAACCCGTCCTGGCTTTTCCCTGTGAGATAGCCCCTACAGGGCATCCCCAAGGTGAAAGCCAGGCAT
Organism: Lissotriton vulgaris; assembly: GCF_964263255.1. NCBI lineage: Eukaryota > Metazoa > Chordata > Amphibia > Caudata > Salamandridae > Lissotriton > Lissotriton vulgaris. Next base: position 927,741,229 of record NC_141693.1, on the reverse strand, counting down.
CCCGCCGAGGGGGGCCGTTGTGGAGATTAAGCAAGCTTAATGCCCAGAGTTGCAGAGTGTGAACCCATGATTAGGTCAGGCACCGGAGCGAGAATTATCAAGTCCATGGACATTTGAGCTCAAGACCCTGCCGCGTCGGGAATTGAACCCTGGTCCCGGGTCTGACCTCTGCTTCAGGGTCTGCCTGAATATATATAATATATAATATTGCAAGGAAAAATAAAGTAGGGAAACTCGAGTTCACACACTACTGAACGCGCACTCTTCAGTGCATCAGCAGTGCACTGTGAATCGGAGAGTTTCACAGGCCTGTCACAGATAAGAAATGCTATCAAAACGAAATCCTAAAAAACAATATACTACTGGCCGGCAGCAATTCATACCCGGAGAACGTCGGGACGGGCTGCTAGTATATATATATAAGGCAATCTTCTGCGTACAGTGATATTATAAGCCAGTCCATTCCCACTTGCACGCGCCAGTCCTGGCCCCATGTCCTCAACATGCATCCCAATGGTTCCATCACCAGAGCAAAGATAATGGGCGATAGGGAGCAATCCTGTCTAGTGCCCCTGACCAATCTCAAAATTGCACGAGATCTGGTGATTCATCTTTACTCTGGCCTGTGGAGCCATGTACAGCAATTTAGTCCTGCAAAGGAAGTCAGGACTTAACCCCAGTCCCTCCAACACCAACAGGAGATAAGTCCACCCCACAGTATCAAACACCTTCTTGATATCTAAGGACACACCTATCTGAAGTTCATATATCCCTCTGCTGCCCATATTAAATGGCACAGTATGTGAGTGTTATAGGAAGCTGCCTTGTTAGAAATAAAGCCATCCTGGTTGGAGTGTACAATTAATGGCAACACTGGCAATAGCCGGTTCGCAAGAACCTTGTTCAGTATATTGTAGTTCATGTTTAACATGGGTAATGGGCGATAAGAGCTCACTTTTTGGTGTTCTATGCCAGGCTTGGGGAGAACCACAATGAGGGCCTTTCGGAAGGATTTGGGTAGGATTCCCACTTGTTGTGCCTCAGGATATACTGCGAGTAACTTGGGGGTAAGAGTCGCACTATAAGTGGCGCAATATTCCACAGGGAATCCGTCGGTGCCCAGCACTTTATTTCTGACCAATTGTCATACAGCAGCCTGTATTCCCACTAGTTGTATGGGCCCCTCCAGTTCCAGTGCCTTCAATGGATTCAGTTGGGCCGTTCGAACATGGTCCCGGACATTACCTAGGCCCAGTCCTGGTATGGAGGGCGGGGGGCATATAGCACCTCATAATAATATGTGACTACCACACTGATGTCAGCCTGAGCATTCATGGTACATCCACTATCGTCCCAGATTACAGCGATCATGGTTCTGGGGGTTTCCAACCTCACCAACCAGGCCAGGATGCACCCTGGCTTATGTCTCTCAGCGTGTTGTCTATGTTTTGAAGTCAGCATTGCTAAGTTGGTGGATCAAATCTCTATGTTATTTCTCTAGCACTCTTTGACATGCCAGGGCCCCTACGTCAGCTACAGCCTCCCACTCAGCCACCCGGAGCTGCCCCTCCAGTGCCATCAGGTCACATTTTAAAGATGTTTTAACCCCCCATGTGGCTTCTTTTAAAACCATTTTATTGGGGTTTCCATCCCCCAGGTGACTTTTATGTTGGGGCCTCTCATAATCACTGGCATGGCATCCTACTTGGACCCTCTTTTCCCCACTGACCCCTCATTATCCTGAAAATATTGCTACACGAGTGCTGACAGTCTCCCGTAAAACCTCATCCAGAAGGAACTCAAACCGCAGTTTCCAATTTGCGATCTGTGAGCAGACCCCCCCTCCCCACCGCCGGAAGAAGACACGCAACAGAGTGTGATCAGACAACTCCTCCAGATATTCCAAACTGACCACCATGGGTCAAAACTCATCATCATTAAAAATGTAATCAAGTCTGGTGTGTTCTTAGTGCCCTGGGGCATAGTACGACAACTCAGCCTCCTCCAGATAGCTTAAACTCCACACATCATGCAGTTGTACCGCCACTGTCCATTGACGGAAACACTCCATTGCCCTAATACCCTGTGTACCCAGTAAGGAAAGTACAGACCGATCTACCTCTGTGAAGTGAATGCAATTGAAATCATACCCCTCTGAACCACGGTTCTTGAGGGTCATTAGACAAGGCTGGGGTAAGAGGCCAAGCAATTCCCCTTGGAGTGCACTGGGGGAGTATACCGCTACCACTGACAGTGGTCTGCCATCTAACTCTCCTTCCAGTATTACCTACCGCCCTTCAGTGTCAGACAGTACCCTGGTATGCATGAAGGGTACTCCCAGGGCTATCCAAATCTGAACCCCTCAGGCATAGGCCGAGTATCTAGTCTCAAACGCCTGCCCCCTCCATTGCTTAGACATCTTGGCCGGTTCTTTCTTCATGAGATGCGACTCCTGTATACACGCAATGTGTATGTGTCATCATCTAAGATAAGTGTACACCCTGTGGCACCTCACCAGCATTGCCATACCCCTTATATTCCAGGTCAACACATTGTAAGTCACTTTGATCACCATATATAGAAATCTATAGGCAGGACACCAGTGCATCCAGCCATGTCACCCTCCCCTCAACTCTCTGTGTCATCCTTCCCACATGCACACCTCAACCACGAAAAACTTATTACAACAGTAACACCCTTTCCCTTGACTTGAATGAAAACATGCATCATGCCAAAAACCCCTACACACAATTTGTCCAGCAACAAAACATAAACCATATGCATATATAATGTCCTTATAGTAAGTCTCTAGGGGAATACACAAGAAAACGTCTAATGTCCAGTAGCTGCAGACCAGAGCTGTAGACACTCACAAAACTTACCACACACTGAATCACAGTTCAGGCATCTGCCATCATGGACAGGCCTCTGGGCTGACTATCTTGTTGTCCTCCGAGCTGGAAGCACCCACCTTGGATTCCAAGTCTATGTCAGGCGCTGGCACCTCAAATCTATTCACACCATGTATTGAGACCTCTGCCACCACCTGAGCTTGTTTCTTAGCAGCCTGTTCTTCCAACAGGCATGTGCATGACCAGTGGGTGTGACTAGGCTTACTGCTCCAGCCTAGCTCATCACCCACTCCGGTTCGGGCAGGTCAGGTGTGCCTCTGCATCTCAGCCACTCCCAGGCCTCCTCTAGTGTATGGAAGAAGTGGGTCACATCAGAATTCACCACTCTGAGTTGAGCCAGGAAAAGCAAGGCATAAAACATTCCTAGAGCCCAGAGTTGCACCTTAACCGCACCAAAGGTGTTGCTTTTCTTCTGTACATCTGCAGTGTAATCCGGGTACACCGTGAAGAGATTACCATTGTACCTCCAAGGGCACTTCACTAGGAACATCTGCAGCAGCATGTCCCGGTCCTTGAAATTCAGCAGACGTGCTATCACTGGACGCAGAGGAGCCCCCAGGGGAGGGGCGGCATCTGTTCCGGAATACTGTATGCCCTCTCTCTGGAAAGAAACTTTGGGATTCTATCGTCCAAAACCTTAGCAGTTAGCCAGTTTTCCAAGAATAACTCCATGCTCAGGCCTACCTTCTTCTCAAGGAAGCCAAAAAACAGACATTGTTGCTCCATGAGCGTCCCTCTGAATCTTCCACCCACTCCTTAATCCCTGGCACCTCTTCCTGCAGGGTCTTCACTTGTGCCTGTATGGTAGACAGTGTGGGCTGCACGGCTGTCAGGGAGGATTCCACGTATGTCCTGTCCCTCAGTTTAGCTTGGCCAGCACAGAGCAGCTACAATAGATAAAGTTGGTGGATAGCGCACTTTACTTTTGAACAGAGGCTAAACTGCGGATTAATCAGTAAGTGTGCTATGCTAGAAACTTTGTCTGTGCAGCATATTTGTAAACCCTAGAAAGTGGCCTAGTTCCAAAGTGGGGACTACAACTTTAGCATGCACTATTAATTTGAGTGTGATACTCAGTTTGAAACAGAATTTTAATGAAATGATATACTGTTTTAAATTTCACAGATTCCATCAATATATCATATATTATGCATAAAAATGTTTACATAGATACTACATACATTTGAAAAAAATATTTCAATAGTACAAATTTTGTGTTTAAACAAAGACAGATTCGTAAAACTCAATGCATTTCGGGATACTCGGTCCCTTCGTCAGGGGTGATCTGTAGAAAAAGAACGGGAAACAATTCAATCAATGCACACTTGGATCAACAACGATGAAAGAAAACAACAAAAAACATAATTTTATGTAATTCTTAATCGTGCACCCTACACCAAATAGTGCCACCCCCATGTCCATGCTTCACCAGGCAGTCACTACAGACCTCGCACTGCCTCCCGGCACTGCTCCGCCTTCTCTCATGCGATAGCTCTACCCAGGCCCTTCCCCTACATGCTCACAGCCGTCTCCTGATGCGAGTCACAAGCCCAGCTGTAGTGCTTCACTTGCTTTACCCCCTGCTTTGAGGCTCTCTGTTTTCAGGGGCAGTAGCATGGCTCAAATAGTAGGTAGTACTCCCCCCTTATCAATGATGACTTTTCCCAGCAGCCTGGGGAGCTCTTCGTTCTTGCGGATAACCAGCTGATATGGGCCATCTTAATGTCCTGGGCTGTGTTACCAGCTAGTTCAGGGATCCCAGTGGTCAGGTACTCCAGGACTGAATCTAGATAGTCTAGAGCACCAGAACCGACTGGCCCAGCTCAGCTCCCCCCGTAGAGCAGCCCACACGTGTGGCCCACCGGGAACCGCAGTCCAGCTGTAAAAAGCAGATCCAAGCCCCAGCCTGAGCCCCCGGCAGACAAGGCCCCTCCAATCAGGCGGTGGTTGGCTTCACTTCATCCAGCAAAATGGGCTTCTGAAGCTGATACTCCGCACCACTGACTAGGAGGCTGCAGCTCTTGCCCCAAGCGGCTGTAGCCCTCCTCTTTCCTCCATGCATGCGTAGGAGCCGCACAGGCTGCGTGCGGTGTGTCCTTTTAGTGCCTCCAGCCTCACTTCCGGTGCTCTGCGCCACTGCCTACGATCTAAGGCTAATGACCCAGGACTCTTCCGTGGCACTTGGGCAGCCGCGTCAGCTGGCCAGGGTCTTAGTGGCCCTCCCTAGTACACTATACTTCAGCAGTCCAGGCAGGAGCCTCATAGCAGTGCGACCACACTCTGCGCCATCTTGGCCATGCTCCACCAACCCAAATCCTGGTCTGCATACTTTGGGCCTGATGTAGGTAAATCTCATTTACCGACTCTAGAATACCGAATTTTACCGATTCGGTATTCTAGATTCAGTAAATGAGATGTAGGAAAAAAATCTATAATTTTTACCGAATCGGTGTGATTCGGTAATTACCGAATCGGTATTTACCGATTCGGTGAGGCCCATAGGAATCAATGTCAATTACCGAATCGGTAAATACCGATTCGGTAAAATTACTGAATTGTCAAGGGGGACAGGGTGTCACTTTGACACCCTGTAGCACCCCTGATTCTGGCTTGTGTGCCATGTGACACACATACATGTCCTTAGGGCGTGTATGTGTGCCACATGGCACAGGTGTACATGCACAGATGTGCATGTACACTGGAATTCGTTATTTACCACGAAATATTATTTTGTGGTAAATATGAAATCTTAAGGGCCTGAGGCACTGTTTTCAGTGCCACCTACATCTAGATTTACAGAATCGGTAAATTTACCGATTCAGTATTTTACCGAATCAGTAAATTTACCGATTCTGTAAAATGTAAGCCCCCTACATCTAAAACTCCAAATACCGGTCGGTAACGGCCAAAATCGGCCATTAGCGACCGGTATTTGGCCACCTACATCTGGCCCATAGGTTCCCAAAGTAACTCAAAATTGCGCTGTGCGGTACTTACTGTTATTTTGCATCAAGGGGGCATTCCATTTGTGGAGTCCTCAAGACAGACGTAACAAGGAGAAATTTTTTTATTTCTTCTTGTTTTTCCAACTTTGCATGTGTGCTGCATTGTACAGCACATGTACAAGTGTGAAAAGCATTAAGCACACACACTTTTTCTCACTTAAACACACTCTCACCTGCAAGCATGCATACAACATTCATTTAAAATCAATTTTACTAACACAGCTTCCACTACAGTGTGTGTTCTAGCTAAGTGTGCTCGATCTTTTATTACACTAAGCCCTATTATTCACTATTAGTATAATGAAAAACGGCCTGAACATAAGGAATGCAAAGCCACCCATGTGTTTCTGAGTCTGATTTTGCCACCTCTGAGGTCAGGGATCCCAAAGGCAATGCCAGTGGTTACAAGGGGCAAGCCAGGGGTCACAACTGCGACCCCTGGAAACCCCTGAATGCCATGCATGGTCTCCCCATGCCTAAAAATGCATTACAAAAAATCTGATCTCTATAATGTAATCTGGTGCTCATGTAAATTGCTCTAATGCCTTTGGGCCAAGATCACTTTATATAAAAACTGCAAACAAAGAATGTAGTTTTAAAATAACTGGCAACTAATTCAAACTATAGAAAACGGTACTTTGCATTGCTGAGCAGTGTGAACCCTCCAGACAAACGGAATTATAGTGCAATCTGTTATTCAGTAAATTAGCGCCAGACTACTACTGAGCAGCACTTATTATCGATCTATATCTACTCTGTAAAGGGAATCTATGGAATGCCTCCCCTACCAAGCATTTCCATAGTACTGCAAAATACTGCTGCTCCACCAGTGCAGTAACTATAAAAAGGCACCTCGAGGGTCAATTTTTTGATGTCTATTCCTTGAGAGACCATGTCCCCTACTTCTTTCATAGATCTAATGCCCAAGCAAAGTAAATCATTTGTGCAACTTAGAAAAAGTGCTAGTAGTATTTTGAACTACAATAGAAGATTTTAACAATACCCCTTCATTAAAAGTGCAAAAAAGTTTTGGGCAGCGCGCATAGGCTGAGAAGTTCCAATTAGCTTCTGGGCTATTGCATTGCCTTCTATTGCTTTTCACAATTAGGTCTGGGACTATTAAAGCTCAGACGCCAACCATTACTTTTGTGCTACAGCATACATGCATTGAATAGGGTTATCTAATTATTGGAGAACATTTAAAGCATTTATCCGAATCCGTGAGACTCCATTATAAAGAAATGAAGATTTGATTCTTCTTTCTCAGCAGCTTATAGTCTTTGAGATTGACGCAGTTCCAGTCTTTTGTGGGGGGGCTTTAAGGACGCTTCAACTCATATGTAGTTCCGAGTCCTCGCTTTTTAAGTATAACATTTTCGATCCAACTTAACAATGCATTCCACATACTGCATTTCAGATGCAGTGGCGGCCGGCACGGCTCGCAGGTGGTGCGCCAGGCACATGGGGAGGGGGTTGCATGGGGAGGGGTGGCACAATGTAAATAAATAAATAAACACTTACCTTGCCGTCAGGTCTCGCATCTGTGCTCCTGCTCTCCTCCGTCGGACTCCAGGAAAAGGAAGCACAACCAGGCTCCCCTGACCAATAACAACGCTGAAGTGCAGTGTTGTGGTTGGTCAGAGCATCATGGTTCAATGATTAGCCAGGGAATGGGTGCCTGGGCATGTTCTCCATGCAGACTGTAATGCAGCCTGCATGGAGAACGGGGAATTGCGCAAACAGTCAGGCGCGCAACACCCATTGGACTCACCGGGCTTCCCCCCCCCCCCCCCCCCCCCCCCGTCATGTGTGGCAGCCCGGGATGAGACAGATCCCGGGAACACAGAGCCGCACCCGAACGTTTCACAGGTCTTTAGCCCTTTCGCTGCGGCGGCTATTCCGGCGCAGCGCTAAAGGGGCGGCGCGGCCGCGCGGCGGCTGCTTGCTGGTGACAGAACCGCTCCGTCACCAGCCGCGGTTGAGCTGTGCTGGTGACGGAGCGGTTCTGTCATGACCCGCCCCGCTCAATAAAACTGCCGCGCAGGCGCGAAATCAGCGCCGCGCAGGCGCGGCGGCCGGGCCATGACGGAACCGCTCCGTCATCAGCACAGCCCAACCGTAGCTGATGACGGAGCGGTTCTGTCATCAGCAGGGGAGGGGTTAAAAGACTATTTGAATGTTAATTAGGCCTTGCAGTTGTTTCACCCTATTCTAAGAGCCCCTGCAGCTCCACTCTGCCTACTGATTAAAGGTTCAGTCCCCCCCGAAATTTTTCCTTAGCCCCCCCGAAATTCGGCTCTAGTTGCGCCTTTGCAAACAGTCATGTGCATTTAGGAGTGGGCAAACTACTCCTCCCCTGCTCTGAGAGCAGAGCAGACCCACACGCCTGCCCTTAAAGCAGCACAGAAACATAAAATAATACCTCAAAGTTATTATCATTTTGTTTCCTTTATTTGCACTTCTTAAAAGCAGTGGGGTGATGCTCCTCCGCCATGGCAGAGGAGCCGCCACTGCTCAGATGTAACTCTTTTATGTGGGAAGGTGGTATGGGTGAGAACTTAGTGACTGGATTGGTAAACCAAAAAGTATGGCCCCAATTATGGTCAGATAGATTAATTGTGGTAACACTTGTTACAGCATAAATCGCAATTACACATTGGGTGAAAAGCACCCCACATAGATTTTGGTAGATAAAACATGAGGACATGTATTGTACAAAAAAATGCCCTGTAAGTAACGAACATGTGGATTATGGTGCGATAAGCCCCAAAATCCATGATATGTCTCATTTGTGGGGCACTGCCTATAATTAGGAGCAATTTATTGCACCCGATAAATTCCGATCCCTGCAGTGTTGGATTATGCTGGGTGCAATAAACATCACACCCTTTTCGGGCCAACCCTAATTAAGGCTTATACCATTATATGAACTACTCTCTTGAGCTTCATTGTTATTTTCGATTTTGACACAACAATGCAAAGCTTTTTTGTAACTGTAATAGCTCACCAGGTTTCAAGCTAAATAATATATGTGCCAGAATTTACGAATGTAGTTTATTTTCTGCCGGTGTTGTTTCTAATTTTGCCTTTGAGTTCTTTGTCAATCGCGTGAAACCAAATGCAGGGTATCTCAGAACGACTTCTTAGCCGTTAAAATAGAAAAAAAGCACTTCTCCCCTGTAATCTTAGTCTGTTGCCGTTGACATTCATTATAACTGAAAAGCAGCATGACACACATGCCCAGGAGCTCCAAATTGGAACTTAATTGCTGAGCTCGCATGCCTTCGCATCGATTTTTCTATCTAAGTGAGCCCTGATGTTAGTGTCCTTAAATTTGACCTGAACATACTTAGCAAATCTTGCTAAATAGTTCTTTTTGAGGAGCTCCCGAAAGCTTCGCCAATTTGCAACATGTTTGCAGGAAAAATGATTCAACTTCTTTTTTGTATCATGAGCAAAAAGGCCTCTTTTAATGTTTAATATTAAAACGAATTGTTTATTCCCAAAGCCCTAAAAGTTTGATCAGTGCCACAATTGTTCTCATAATTTTACATGCCTCTAACATGTTTTCTAAAATTCTGACTTGCAAATTGTGGTAAAGAATGGTTAAGCATGTAAAAATATATATATATTGTTGATTTGTTATGGGCAAGCAAGCTTACTCTAAGCTGTTTTATTGTTCTGCGTCATCTACTTGCCTTTAAGATGTAAACTTTCTAAGCATACTCGTTAATAGTTTCTTGACTTCACCTATCCAGGAACCTGTCTTCTAAGATGCCAGAGCAGTTCAAGAAATATATTTGTGAAGAAAGGAACAGTATTCTGTGTTTACAAGATTTCACCATTTCCATCAATAGGATTCGGCTTTATTTTTTTCATGAGCATTCATCAGGGAATTTCCAACTGTTCCAACCTTGCTTGCCCCAATTTTCTTGCAGTAATGATTTTAAGGCAGCAATTTGATTGCAGCCGTAAACTCTTCATATCCTTCTTTATCTAAGCATGTACGAAAAATGAATTTGAAGAATACATTTTATGTTATGTTATTGCGTATTTGTGGTTCTATAGGGCACAGTTGGTCTTCATAGCAGGAGCTTATCACAGGCCCCTGTGGTGCAGGGGGCGCAGGCCCAACCCTTCAAGGGGCCCCATTCAGCCAAATGTCATTGAAAATCTGTGTAATATGGGAGATTCTGGTCCCTTATCACATTCTGCAGAGGGGGCCCCATCATTTTCTGTTATGCCACTGCTTTATAGCACTGCTTGCAGTGAACTTCTTTTAGTTAGTTTTCTCCTGCAGCACGCTTGCACTTTCAGCAACATCTAGTGTCCTTAAAAACAAGCATTTACAATGCAATGGTTTTGCCTTTGTTAAAGTTAGAGCTATTGGCATTGCTCTTGAAATTTTTCTAATTAATGTTTTTTTAACATAAATAAATGGCATTGTCATTTACAATAGCAGGGCAGGGCACAGGGAAGGGGGGCGAGGAGAGACAAAGGAGAGATGCGGGCTCAGGGAAGGGGGGGGCGAGGAGAGACGAAGGAGAGCTGCAGGCTCTTGTTGTAATGCTTGCATTGATGAGTTGGTGCATGCATGGATGGGTGTATGGATAGAGGCATGAATGGGTGGATGGATAGATGCATATATACAGCCAATCCCTCAACAATGTATGCAATCCACCAACCAACAACCTATCCATGCATCCACCCATACATCCATGCATCATGCATACATCCATCCATCCATCATGCATCCATCCACACACTGTGTCCCACTCCGACCCCTCTAAATATAACTCATTTTTTCTGTATATAGAGATGACTGTATTCACTAGTATATGCAGTAGACCTTTCTACTCTAGCATTCCTATGTGACTCTTGCAGTACATCTATTCATATCCCTTCCATATGTATATAGAAATATAACGAGAATCAACAGTCTCTTCTTTGTGTGACTACATCTAGTACATTTCAATTGTTTTCCTGTTTGTATCTTTAACGCATGTAAATCAAAGTCCTTAGGTTTGGCAACTGGTTCTTATGTAAAGTGCTCTGACACAGTCAGCCATGGACGGCTTTACTCCTTGAAGCTGCAACAACCCATGCACAGAGACGTGTTGTCTGGACACATACTACACCACAAACACTAGTGTATTTCTTCGTACCCGAAGCGGCAACACCCCATCCTGAGAGACCTGCTACCTGGACCCCAATCACCCACGGTCAGGCGATGGTAAATAGGGTGTAAAAAAATGTGTACTGTGTGCAAATAACCAGAAAGTTATTACTTGACTTTGTACTTGTTTTCTACCTTGAAGGGGCTAACTCTTTTTCCCTCCCCTGGGGACGCCTAAATTCCCAACTGTAACTTTACCTCAACAGATAGATTCTGAGTCTATGCAGCCCCTCGACGGGTTTGGCTGTGTCCTATATGCAAATTACTAGGTACCAGAAGGAGTGTGGAAGCTGAAAGGATCATACTCACTAGTACCCTATCAACAATTTCAACAGCAGTTGCAAAATACCTAGAGTGGATGTGGGTAATAAGGCTAAAATTGGTGCCCAGTGTGAAATGTTTTGTGAACTATGATTAGCTAGTACACCGAACTAGGATTGTAAATATTTCCAAGTTACTTAAATTCATCTAGTTTACTCAGATCAGGTCTTAATTTGGAGAGATGAAGTGGGCCGTATTGAGTTCTTCTGATAAAGAATTTTATATAAATTTGAACATTGGTAGATGTGAAATTTTTAAACCAATTTTCCACCAACAGGACAGCTTCGCAATTTATGTATGACATTTTTATGTATATATATTTTAAACTTTTTTTTATAATGGGCTTTTATGACTACATGTCGAATAAAGCTTGTTTGGATTGGATTGGATTGGATTCTGAGTAAGGTTCAGTCCCTTTAGGCTGTAAAATGCTTGTGGGTCTCCAAAATTGAACTTATATGTGTAAAAAGTTTTCTGAATTCGCCTCTTATTAGATCCCACCTTTTGGCTCTAGTCTTGAGCTAACAACTTCTGTCAGCCAGTTTAGATATTCTTCTAAGGTTTCCCGTTTAGAATGATCATCTAAAATGTTTACAATTTAAGGCCACCTGTTAATTTTTTGTTGTTGTTGTGCTCTTTATATTAATGCAAAAGGGGTTAACTGAAGTATTGCGCATACCCCATATAGCTTCATATAGAGTCCACAGGCGTTGCAGACCGGCTCTCCCTCCGCATTCCGACGCCATAGGGTAGTCGTTGATGTGTGACAATTTGAGCATAACAAGCCGATTCGCCTTGAGGAAGGCTGCAAGGAAAGGAAAGAAAGGCTTTAGTGCATGTATTTTGATCAAATGGATCACTAATCCCCTTATAGTTTACAGTTGCATGTGGAAGATAATACGTCTGATAACAAAATAAATAAATCGAGTGCTTGCCCAAAGGAAAATCATTCCCACCCAGTGGCTACTCCAAAACCATTGTCGCTTTCAGATGTTTGATTCAGAGATCACTGAAACAATTCCAATGTTTTCATCATCTGGTGCAAAAAAATAAGAAAAGGGGAGTTCATAAAGACTTTCTTCTGCCCTCTGTCTTAGTTAGGGTGGTGAGGAGGGAATAAAGTGAATTTTGCAGATGCACAGATTTAAATTCTACTTACACATTTAGTCTCAAATTCTATGGAAGAAAAGGCATGCAGAACTTTTCTCTACAGGTTTATGCAGGACTGTCTTAACAGCATTATAGGCCATAGGGCAAAGCAGGTCAGAACGACGCGGGGGGCCCTGGAGCAGAACGACGGGGGAGGGGGCCTGGAGCAGAACAACGCAGGGGGGGGGCTGGAGCAGCACGACGGGGGGGGCTGGAGCAGTGGAGTATCGCAAGAAGGGTCCGCGGGGGGAGGCCGGGAGCACAGGCGGGGCCCGCAGTCCCGAAAGAGCAGCAGCACAGGGCGGAGCCTTAATCAGTATCAGCTGGGCTCAGGGGGGAGCAGCACGGGACGGATAACCAGCAGCAGAAGCACGGGACGGATCACCAGCAGCAGAAGCACACGGCGGATCACCAGCAGCAGAAGCACAGGGCAGATCACCAGCAGCACAGGGCGGATCACCAGCGGCACTCAGCACGGGGCGGATCACCAGCACACGGCGGATCACCAGCAGCACAGGGCGGATCACCAGCAGCAGCACACGGCGGATCACCAGCAGGGGGGGATCACCAGCGGCAGCACACGGCGGCTCACCAGCGGCAGCAGACGGCGGATCACCAGCGGCACTCAGCACACGGCGGATCACCAGCGGCAGCACACGGCGAATCACCAGGGGCACTCAGCACACGGCGGATCACCAGGGGCGGAGCCTCAATTCAATTAGTGTCAGCTGGGCCGGGCGGGGCCTTTATACCCCGTAGAGCCCTCCAGCTGTGGGTGGTTGTTGGGTCCGCTCCGCCTCCGAGCCTTTAAGGCCCCGACCCTGACGCCCCTCCCTCTTGGTGAAGGCAGCTTTACCCCTCCTCTGCCCACTACATCGCTGGAAGCTCCGGCAGACACAACGTCCCTCCCGGCCCCGGAAGGAGGGCGGGAGGGAGGGTGGGTGAGTGAGGGCGGGCGGGCGCGGGTGCTTCTAGGCGCTCTCTCTCTGCTGCCAGCAAGCAGCGCTGCTGGTGGTGCTTGATGTGTCTTGTTTCTGCTCGGTCTTCCGTGGAGGGAAGATGTGCTTCGAGGCGCTCTCCATCCGCTGCGGGGCAGGAAGTGCAGGGAGGGAGGGCGGCGGTGCTTCGAGGCGCTCTCTCTCGGGAGTGAGCGCAGATCCCGTTCCTGCAGTTCCTAACCTATTCATAAGAAAATGCTGCTGGGTGTTGTCCAGTTGAATTGCACCCAGTATTACACGCTACCAATGGGGAGCGGGGTCTTTCCCCGTGGCTCCTCCTTCGCTCTGGAGCCTCGGGACAGACGCAGGCTGCTTCCTGCTCTCCACACCTCCTCCGGAAGACGTGGCGGAGGCTCGGCCGGCTGGGCCAATCCCAGCGCGGCCCTGGCTGGACGCACACGGCTGCTTCCTTCGGGCCGGCTTCTCGCTGCGGGCAGCATAAACACGGGGCAATGCCGGGTGGGCATCGGCTTCAATTAAAATATAAAGCGAGGTGGCACTTGCTCAAAGGCGACAATGTCCCTGGCAGGGTGGGCACCTGCCAGGGGGCTCAAAAAAATCGGCAAGGGACGGGGCAACTGTATTGAGGGCGGGTGCCGTCAATGCCGGAACAGACTCGGGGGCATTCCCGAGAACTGGCTTTCGGCTGACGTCGCCAAAAGCCAAAAATTCTCGGGAACGCCCCCGAATCTGGTCCTGCATTGGTTCTGCATTGACGGACAAACGTGTCTTCCAATGGCTAGCCTCCATTTATGGAGCTAGCCAATGAAAGACGGGGGCGGATTCCCAGCCCCCATACTATACTCATTAGCTTTTTCCTAGCACATGCGTACTTCGTACGCATTGGCTAGGCAAAACCTAAAAATCTTAAAGGGGGCTTAAAGCCCACCCAATACTTACCTTTACTTACTATTGGTTGGCTCCAACGTCACTTTTGTTTCCTGCTTCCCATTGGTCAGCTTCTCCTCCTAGTGTCTGGTTTCTTCTTGGACTTTGAAATCCTCAGGGCCTTTGTCCACGCCGTGGAGCGTGAATCAACTACTCCTTCCTGTGGCTAGAGTCCTTCCACTGGCAACAGGTACTCTTTTTTTGTCTTTACTGACTGGCATGCACTCAAAGAGTGCATGCTCTGTAGTCCCGCTCCTTCATTGTCAGCCTCTTTCTGCTCCAAAGTAAGTTTTGCTCACCACCATCGCCTTCCATTGATTTTTGACCCACCCCCTTGGTGTCCTACTGTTGCTGGTTTCACCTTTTACTAAAAAAAATGATCATCTATACCCATTACATGATTTCGCTGCTATAGCATTTTATATCCTACTGCTAGAAACAGGGGCGGCCTTAGGCATGTGCCAGCTGTGCACCTGCACAGGGCCACCAATCCCCAGGAGCCACCACGCCAATATATATCCTTAATATAATAATCCTCTGAGGATGAATACATATTTGCGTGGCGGCCCCTGGCAGGGATTTGGCTGTTCCACTTCCAAACACCCTGACCCTCCCTCTTCACTGGCCTCCGCGCTCCGCCCCGCCCGGACCCCCTCTTCCGGGGCCCCCTATCTACGCTCCCTGCCCAGGGCCACCATGAGCCTAGAGCCGCCCCTGCTAGAAATATGCAAATTACCTGGTTTGTGTGCTGCATTAGACAGAGTAATACCTTTCCAAATTGGGCAGTCTGGTTGATGGGGCTAAGTATAATTAGGACCTAAACATACATAACTTGTTTACGAAATCTATTTTCTCAAATCACTGACAGTTTTTTATTGGTGCTACAAAAATATAGGTAGTTTTTAATTCATTTTCTCAAATTAAAAAATAGATTGATACTTTAAAATATTATTTACAAGATATTTGCTAACACACCATCCACCGTTTCTTGTCTTCATACATCAGTCTAGAACCTAGGACAGCCTTTTAGAACTACTGTCAGTGTTAGTAGATACCTCTTCCATTGCACTTAAATTCAAATAATCAGTGACACAGTTTATTTTCCCACCTACATCCAGCCACAGTATATTCCTTCATTTTCCAAACCTACTTTTAAAACACCTAGTTTGAGACATTTATGTTTGAATCCTTATAGTACCATGCAAAACAGATGAGCCATGTGCTAGACACTAAACTCAGCATCTTGTCTTTACATAACTAAGGAAAGATGCGTTTGTGTGGTTTCCAGGCTTCCCCACGATACTTCACTCTGATTTCAAAAACTACGGCCATCGGGAAATATTTTGACAATGACCTCAACTCAAATGAATTCTTTCTCTCCATAGTGATTCAAACACGGACGCCACTGATTATGCCATTTTTTCTAAACACATGCAGTATAGTTTACTAAACTCATTCTATTGCCTTTCAATTATGAAAAGCTGTTTGATGATATTAACATCT
The DNA here is from genome assembly GCF_964263255.1 of Lissotriton vulgaris. Lineage (NCBI taxonomy): Eukaryota > Metazoa > Chordata > Amphibia > Caudata > Salamandridae > Lissotriton > Lissotriton vulgaris. The sequence goes on along the minus strand of NC_141693.1, from coordinate 927,725,277 downwards.
AGGCTTGTTAAAATGATCTACACGAGTAAAAGTTTAATTTTCAGACTGATTTTTGCAATGACATTTTTATTTCTGAATTAAGATTATAATACACCTATGCAGTGTACATAATTAGTATGATATATGTTAGCTCTTAAGTTACATAAATCAACCTGCCACCTCTTAAAATGGTGCTCAGTAGATACTTTAGCTTAGAGTAGGCACTCACGTTTGACATTGAGTTTCACTTAGTTAGAAAAGTATCACACTACCTCCTCGTTGCTGTATTGTATTGTATTGTATTTATTATTTGTAACGCGCAACTGTCACCCTACGGGTATCCTGGCGCCCAAACAAGAAGTAATCAGATGGTAATCAGATGGTAAACAATACACTAGCTGTCATGACATATAGACCAGCCGCCAGAGCTGTTAAATAGAGTCAAGGGGATTATACTTTGGCGAACAGCCAGGTTTTTAGGCTCTTTCTGAAACCCAGTAGGGTGTCTATTTGTCTGATGTTCTGGGGAAGCTCATTCCACATCCTAGAGGCAGAGGTACAGAACGCTCTGCCTCCCATCCTCGATCTCCTGATCCTGGTAGTAGCTGCCAGACTCCGGCTAGCAGAGCGCAGGGACCTGGAAGGGCTATACCAGGAGAGCCTTTCCTGTAGAGGGATAGGTCCTGTGTTGTGCAGGGCTCTGTACACGATACACAGGGACTTGAAGGCAACTCTACTCCCGATTGGCAACCAGTGTAGATCTCTTAGCGCCAACGTAGTGGAAGAACTGCGAGGTCTTTTAAGTGCCAGCTTGGCCGCTATAGACTGGACCCTCTGGAGCCCCTGTGGGATATATAGGGGGGCCCCTAGATATAGAGAGTTACAATAGTCCAGTCTGGCCAGAATCACACTCCTAACTACTAGTGGTCTGGATTCGTCAGGCAGAAGGGGCAAAATCTGTCTGAGTGCCTTCAACAATCCATAACAGACACTGATGGTTTTATTGGTCTGAGAGGTCATTTGGAGATCCGCATTAAACAGTACCCCTAGATTGCGCACGGTCTGAGCTGGGATGCAAGGTTCTGCTCCTGGCGCGAGCCTGATCTCATGGGAAGGTTGTTGACTCAGCTTGGCTGACGAGCAGTAGACAACCTCTGTCTTCCCCTCATTAAATTGAAGGGAGTTTATTGTCAACCACCTGGACACCTTGTTCATGCAGTTCTGGAAGGTTTCCATGGTCACCGCCTGTCTTCCTTCTAAGGAGAACACCAGTTGTGTGTCATCGGCGTAGTTTATCAGATCTATACCGAAGGATTTGATCATGGGGATCAAGGGCTGCAGATAAAGATTAAAAAGAATAGGGCTGATCGAGGAGCCCTGAGGTACTCCATGACTGACCAGGGACTTGGGAGATGAGAAGGGTGCTAGGGTTACCACCTGTTGTCTACCTGTCATGTAGGATTGTATCCATCTCAGGGCTTTGCCCTTCACGCCCAGTTTTTCCAGCCTGCTTAGCAGAACTGCATGGCTGACCGTATCGAATGCGGCCGACATGTCCAACAGCACCAGGACTGAGGAGTTGCCATTGTCGGCTCGCATTCGAAGGGTGTCCAGCATGGTTGCCAATGCAGTTTCTGTTCCGTGTCCTGGGCGGAAGCCAAATTGGTCCTTATCCAAAAGGCAGTTGTCTTCCAGATAACCTGACAAGGATCTACTGACCACCTTCTCCAAGATTTTTATCGGGTAGGGCAGGAGAGAGATGGGCCTAAAATGCTCCGGAATAGTAGGGTCCAGCGAAGGCTTCTTAAGCAGGGGGTAACCACTGCATGTTTCCATGCTTCCGGCACTATGCCTTCTTCAAGAGATTGGCGACAGATCTGATGCATCCAGGGGAACAACTCTGGCCCATATTCTTTCCAGATCCTGTGCGGAAGGGGGTCTAGAGGGGATCCAGATGATACATTCTGGGCCAGTCTAAAAAAGAGCTCTTCTGTAAGAGGGGTGAAGTTTTCCAGCTGTCTAAAGATCTCAGATCATTAGGCGCAATATTTGCCCATGGGTCTTATGCGCTACTCTCAGCCTAATCTGTTTTTATCCCGCTTTGAACCACTATTATGCGTAGTTTTGGGAACACATTTGCTCTTCTGCTAAAAGCTCATCTCTATTTGCATCGGTACATATAAATTCCTTATTTCTTCCCCTCGAGAACGGAATCTAAAATGTTTAGAACCTAGAAAATACCCTGAGGCCCAGTTCACAAACCTTTTTTTTTGTGGGTTTTTGTATTTTACTCCTGGAAATAAATTAAGCCACACTTAACCATTTTTGGTAGGTGGGCCAGTTTCCTCTTTCATCTTGTTTATGACTTTGGCCAAGACTATCCACAGTAAGCTGGGGAGAATTCGAGCCCTGCCAGATTTTTAGCATATCCTCGTTAGATAACTGTGCATAGAAAAGGCCTAATCTGAAAATCCGATATGTCTGCAGGCCTTGTGGACCAGTGACTTTATGGATGCTTCTCAGATGATGAATCTTCTAAAAACACTGTCTGCCAGAGGCCCAGTGCTTAATTTGAGCCGTTTGTTGCCGTTGTGGGACCGGCACTTATTTTTCCTTATCAGTTATTGACACCACGAGCAAGAGGGAGGAAAACATGCAAAAAAGTGAAAAGAAGGAGGAAGAGAAAGACGAAACTCCCAACACAAAGATCGAAAGCAGGGGCATGTATGTGTGAGATGAAGGGGCAGCAGTGTCTGTAGGGGATTAAAGAGACATGATGGTGGATTCCAGACTTGGTGCGCCAAACTTTAGGTCTCACCTACGCAGCCGTTTGCGCTGCATAGGAGGGGACCTTTTGGAATCGATCAGCATTTTGGCCAAAACGTCTTCGTTTTGCATTGCTTTCTATTGCAACTCGTGCATGTTTGGCATTTCCCTTGCGGGAGCGAGCAACGCCATCTCTTAGCAATTATCGCGCTCGCTCCCGCAAGGTAAATGCTGCGCGTCCCTGCTCTTGGATGCACTCCTCCCAACCCTCCCACTTGTTTACCGAGCGTCAGTTAACCCGCGTGCTACACCGAGAGTGAGATGCATTTGCACTTGTTAAAGTAGCGTTTCACTCACATGAGCCACACACACATTTTATACAGTCATCTCCCCTCACACACCTTGGTGGTTTTCCATTCAAGCTTCTCAATGCAAAAAAAGCATGTTTCGATCAATGGTAACACTGAGTTGCTGTTCTAGGCAAACAGCTGTCCAAACACAGCAATTCACAAACCCGGGGTTAAATGCGGCAGTCATTCCCAACAAAGCGCCGGCATGGGAGTGAGCCTTATGAAAATAGATGGCACCGGCCCAGTCCATCCAGCAATGTCAACATGGGTTTATCTCCCGTCTATCGAGGCCTGTCCGATCCCTGCAAGCAACCCAGGGGCTTTTGCGAAGCACGCCGGGACAAAGCATTGCATCTGGCCTCCTCGCTCATTTATGGTGCCACTCTGACTACTATTTGTTTATTAGGTGTCATGTTACCATCTCCCACATGGTGCTGTGTGCAGCAGATGTCACTCACTTGTAGCGGAGACAGCGCTGAAGACCCGGGGTGGCAAACTGGCTTCACAAGAAGCACAAATACCGACACACTCTGCAAAGGATGCTACGAACGCATTTCTAAAATTAAAATATTTTTATTTGAAAGCTTACAATCCATAAATTTGGGACAATCACCTTTAAAAAAGGAATTCTACTATGGCAAGCGCCTGTACAGAAAACATGCAAATGGCAAAGAACGCTCCAACGCCTCCTCGCAGCTGTTTCTTTTAACTGTCCCCATGGGATGACATTTTGTAACGCATATGTTCGAGGCATATGGGCTGCAGATGGTACATTATGAATAGATCGCCATCTGGTGTTGGGCTCGGATGATTGCACTTTGTTTTTCTCTTGGAGAGTCTTTTGTATCTTGGTGACTCCTCCCTTAGTTGGTAGTGCGCATGGGCATCGGCTCCATCCTTAGATTGTTTTTTTCCGCCATAGGGTTCGGATGAAGATCGAGACGCTCCAGATCAACTTCAGAAGAAAGTGATTTTTCGGCGCGTATTCCCTTTCCAATTCGACGGTATTGTTAGCGAACGCGTTCTTTTCCATTCCGACGCGTTACAAATTCAAAATAGAAGAGAAAAACTTGGATCTACGTCGAAGAACAGGAGACCTTTCTCGACGCAGTCAAGCCCGGAGTCCATGGAAAGGACTCCATTCAAAAAATGTCCATCGTGTGGTGCTAAGTTCCCACACAAGGACCTACACGAGGTGTGCAACCTCTGTCTATCGCCTGAACACGAATCCAGGGACTGCGAAGCCTGCGCAGCATTCTCCTCCAAGCTAACGATTAGAAATCGTCGAGCTCGAAGACACGTGGCTTCCAGAATGCAGGCGGAGGCAATCCCGGAGCTGTTCGGAGACGAACAAATCGAGGAAGAAGAGGACCAGTCGGGGTCGGAAGGGGACCAGTCGGAGGTTGAAGAACTCTTCGAGCAACAAACCGTGAGTGACGACGTCCCTTACCGAAAAACCGACCCCGTGCGGTAACGACCCCGCCCTCGGGCCCGGTCAAACCGCTGAAAAAAGTTTCCGACGCCCCGCCCTCGGGCCCGGCAACGAAACCGAAACTGAAACCGAAACACTCGGAATCCCACCACGTCGGATCCGAGAAAAGGGCGACATCGACTTCGACACCGAGGCTACATACAAAGGAGAGCTCGGTATCGAAACATTCCATGTCGAAAAAGAAATATGATTTATCGCCCAAAAGACACTTGATACCCAAAAAGTCGGAATCGAGCAGACATTCGGTGTCGAAAACAGCAAGATCTGAAGATCGAAAACAAAAACAGCTCTCGGAACCAGGACCCTCGGTACCGATTCAAGAGCAACAAACAGATCCCAAACAAAAGATCTTGTTTATTGACCCACAAACTGGGAAAGTGGTCACGAAGAAGAGAAAGAGTGAACAGTCAGAAGATAAACCTCTTCCTTCAAAAAAGAGAACAATGGGGACGAACATAACTCCTCCTGCTTCTCCTCGTCCTAGAGACACACCCTCTTCTCCTTTTCCTCACAATAGGCCACATATTCCTACACCCTCCACACCAAGACCAGCTACACCTCAGTCAGATGTAGACAGTGATATAGGGGAGGGAGAACCTCAAGGGGATGACGAATCTATTCCAGATGAGGAAGATCCATGGGAAAATTACGATGTAGGGTCAGATGAGGACAACGACCCAGAGCTATACCCCTCAAAGCCTTCACCACCTGATGATAACACAGGGTTTGTGCAGCTCATTAATAGGGCAGCAAAATATCACAAACTAGATATGCACACAGAACCTCAGATAGAGGATTTCTTGTTAGAAACTCTACCTAGTGCACAGAGAACATCAGGTACTCTTCCTATGCTGAAGGGTCTTCTCACTCACACAGAGGAAATATTCGAAAACCCAGTGAGAGCCAGGGTGTTAAACCCAAGAATCGATAAAAAAATACAAAGCGGCTCCAAAGGACCCAATATTTATTAGAGGGCATGTACCTCTAGACTCGCTGGTGGTCTCAAACGCTCGTAAAAGAGCAAACTCATTATCTACAGGAGAGGCTCCTCCACCAGATAAAGAGTCGAAGTTAATAGATGCATCAGGCAAAAGAGTAGCATCACAGGCAGCGAATAGCTGGCGTATAGCCAATACACAAGCACTACTCGCACGTTACGACAGGGCACATTACGATGAGTTAGAAAAACTTCTCACACATCTTCCAAAAGAACATCAGAAGAAGGCAGACCAATTAATACAGGAAGGTAAAATAATAACCAATACTTCCATTAAGTGTGCATTAGACGCAGCAGACACTGCAGCAAGGTCTATTAACACTAGTGTCATGCTAAGAAGGCATGCATGGCTTAGAATCTCAGGATTCAAACAAGAAGTTCAAACAGCCCTACTGAACAAACCATTTGATCAGAAGACATTGTTTGGTTCAAGTACAGACGGGACATTAGAAAAGATGAAGAAAGATACGGAAACGGCTAAGTCAATGGGAGCATTGCAACAGCCAACGCACAGAGGTTCCTTTCGTAGATCCACCTATAGAGGGGGCTCAAAAAACACAGGAACAAATCAGCAATCCACATCTTTCACACCAACATCACCCAGAGGTAATTCAAGAGGTAGTTACAGAGGTAACAACAATAAGGGTAGAGGCCGCGGAAATAATAACAACCGCAACGCCTCAACACCAAAACAGTGACTTCATAGAACTCCCCCCAGACCACATAACACCGGTCGGGGACGTCTATCACAGTTCCTACCTGTCTGGGAAAACATCACGTCAGACAAGTGGGTGAGACAAATTATCCAACATGGTTATTGCCTAGAACTCACAGCTACCCCACCAAACATCCCTCCCAAACAGCGTCCAATGAGTCAGGATCATCTGACATTGTTAAGAGAAGAAGTGCTAGCACTTCTACAAAAGCATGCAATAGAGAAGGTCCCAAAGGATCAACAAGGAACAGGAGTATACTCTCTATACTCCCTGATCCCCAAAAAGGACGGGTCCCTACGACCAATATTAGACCTCAGACCTCTCAATGCTTAGATAAATTCGGAACACTTCCACATGGTCACGCTCCAACAAGTACTCCCTTTACTGAAGAAAGGGGACTTTCTTTCTACACTGGATCTAAAAGACGCTTACTTTCATATCCCAATTCACAAAGCCCACAGAAAATACCTAAGGTTTGTGTTAGAAGGACAACACTACCAGTTCAAGGTCCTTCCGTTCGGTGTCACAACAGCACCGAGAGTTTTCACAAAATGCCTAGCTGTGGTGGCAATTTTACATGAAAGAAATGCCACCCACTGTTTGTTTAAACCAGCTTTTAGTTATAAGCCACACATCTACTTGAGTTAGAAGTGTTTGGTATATTTATTTGTACCTTATATTCATCATATGGTCACAATGTTCAAAAAATTAATATGTCAGACAAAAAACACTACAAATATGACACATACATATATCAATACGAACACAGTTTTACAAATGAAACAATGAGACAAATCAACAAGTCAACATGTGCATGTACTATACACAACCAAGCGTTCACATCTAAGTGCAGACTATTGGAAATTACAATAACCAGTAATGAAAAACTTGTAATTGGGAAAATAATGGACAAAATCACACATGAAAGGGGATATCACGACAATTGAATTATAATATTCTTTACAAAACAATAGTTCCTGGTCGTGTTAATTTATTTTTTGTAAATGGGTATGATTTCTATCCCCTTCCTTGCCGACGCGTTTCGAACTTCATACATGAATTATGAGTTCTCTTCAGGGCCTTGTCAATACTATCTTCAAAGCGCTATCTGCCTGTGTGTAAAGTAAAAAGATTCTGTCAGTGTCGAATAGTGTGCCTCATCTCTTAAGATCTCTCGCGTTTTTAGCAAAAAGTACCTGAGTATTAGCCAGATTTTTGTCAATATCTTGTTCTGAATGAAGGCGTATTTCAGTCTAAAAGAAATTAAAAGCCAAAGTCACGTTTTGGAGTCAAGAACTTCAGGAATGGCCCTACAATCACATCGGCCAAGGACATCGCGCGACATACCTTTGGTTTTGATTTGGGTGCGGAGGGGCGTCTCCCTATGGCACGGTGAGGCTTCAATTACCTAAAGAAGGGGGGGAGGAGGGATTCAATACCTGCATATTTGCACATTTTACGTGATTGTCATGAGCCAAGAAATCAGATTCAACAAGCTGAGCAGTTAGCGTTACCTCAAAGGGTGCCCCGCGGGCTTCGGGAGAGGCGCACTTTCTGCCAAGCGGTTTGACGGTCCACGTTAGACAGGAATATCGCGTGCTCGCGTTCAATTTCCCTCCGATCTCAAGCGTTGCTAAAAGAGAGATCGATTCCCAATTTAGATACTATATTGGGCAGTCTATTTATCATTCACTCTCACAAGCGCTCCGCTCACCTTTTCACAAGCGTTCCGTTTTCCAAATGATTCGGTCTCGCGGGCGGCGGTCAGGTTGCCATGCAACTAAATACGGTCACATGACCGAAGGTGTTATGGGAATTGTAGTGCTCAGTGCGCGCAGACCCATTATGTGGCTCACAGATTTCAGGGGTTACAGTTATCACTTACACATCCTCCTCATGTGCCCTTCTGTCGCGTGAGAGGTCAGGGGCCCCAAGGAGTCCCAAACAACCTTTAATTTATAATCTAGACACCTCGGACAGAGCGTTCAATCCAGTTTGTGCGCTATTAAATTTGAGAATCAAATAAGCCTCTTTTCTTAACAGGGTTTCCTCAATATCAATCGGACCCTTATTCCCTGTTGGCACTACTGTGCACAGTACGGTCCACTTGAAGTCCATGTCGCTATGGTCTGAATCCAGAAAGTGTTGCACCATGGGGGCACTCTCCACTCTCTTTTTGATACGTGACCTGTGTTGAGTGATGCGACTGTTGACCTGTTGTGTCGTCTTGCCTATATACAGTTTTTGACAGGCACAGATGATTGCATATATCACATTTCGGGTCTTGCAGTTAGAAAATCCATTATTGCGGCATTTGATTCCTCTATGTTCAAATTCCGACCCTTCAATTGTGGATGCACATGATATACAGTTTCCACATCTGTGGTGCCCTGTTATTGGCTTAAGGCCCCATATTGAGATCAAATCACTTTTGGGCTTAGCAGTCAATACATCAGCCCTGATTACGCTTTGGCCAATGCTCTTACTCTTTTTGTAGGCAAACAACGGTCGCGGGAATGGGCATTCAAGTTCCTCTAATAGGTGCCAGTTCTTGAGTACCATTTGCCTTACTTGATGTGTGTCAGGCCCGAAAGTAGACACACATACTAGTCGGTCCATTTCTGGTTTTTGTTTACGCTCAAGTAAACACTCCCTCGGAGTGTAGTGTGCCCTCTTTTTGGAATTACTGAGCAGTTTCTTGGGATACCCTCTGTTTTGCATTTCTTCACAAAACCTGGTCGCATGTTTGTCATATTCAGCCACTTCCGAACAGTTTCTTCGAATACGAAGAAGTTGCCCGTAGGGCAGATTGTCCCTCAGGCTTCTGGGGTGAGCGCTTCGATGATGAAGGATGGTATTTTTGTCCGTTTTTTTGCGGAAAAGGGTGGTATTCAAGTGTCCGTCTGTGCATGTTATTTCTAAGTCTAGAAATGTCATTTTTTGGTTGCTGGACTCCAGTGAAAATTTGATATCGCGATGTCTGTCATTGATCCAAGAGTGGAAAGCGTTCAACTCCGCCTGGCTCCCCTGCCACAGGAGCCAGACGTCGTCGATGTAAAAAAAAAAAAAAAAAAAAAAAAAAAAAAATAGCTGTGGTGGCAGCACACCTAAGAAGACAACAAATACATGTCTTCCCATACTTGGACGATTGGCTAATAAAGGCCAAATCAAAGGAAGAATGTCTTCACAACACACAGAAGACAATTCAATTGCTGCACCACCTAGGGTTTACGGTGAACTACAAAAAATCACACCTGCAACCAAACCAGATCCAGCAATACCTGGGGGCTACAGTAGACACAGAAAAGGCAATAGCATACCCCAACCCAATCAGAGTACAGACAATGGTCGGGTTAATACAAAGATTTCAACCACAACACTCACTACCAGCACGAGTGTTTATGCAACTATTAGGCATGATGTCCTCTTGCATACTGCTAATACCACATGCCAGACTACAAATGCGCCCACTACAAGAGTGTCTAGCGACACAGTGGAATCAGGCTCAAGGTCAGATTACAGATCTGGTGTTGGTAAACGACCGGACGTATCGCTCTCTGAAGTGGTGGAACACAGAAAACATTTCAAAGGGACGGTCGTTCCTAGAGCCAATTCCACAAGTAATAATAACAGCGGACGCATCGCTCTCCGGATGGGGAGCGCATATGGACAAATACACAGTACAGGGGAAGTGGAGTGCGCAGCAAAAGAAACTGCACATCAACTACCTAGAACTATTAGCAATATTTCTAGCACTAAAAGCTTTCCAAATGCAAATAACAAACAAGGCAGTCCTGATCAGAACAGACAACATGACTGCAATGTATTATATTCAAAAACAGGGGGGGACACACTCTCTCCAACTGTCCAGACTAGCACAGGACATATGGAGATGGGCCATTCCTCAAAAGATCTACCTGTTAGCGGAACACCTACCAGGAATTCAAAATCAAATAGCAGACATCCTAAGCAGACAGTCAGAACAAGTTCACGAATGGGAGCTGCACGACCAAATACTACAGCCATTCTTCCAAAAATGGGGGCAACCAGAGATAGATCTGTTTGCAAATCATCAGAACGCAAAATGCAAACAATTCGCATCCAGGTACCCACACCAAAGGTCCCAGGGCAATGCACTGTGGATAAATTGGTCCAACAAATTTGCTTACGCGTTCCCTCCTCTACCACTAATTCCATTACTGGTGAGGAAACTGCAGCAACACTCAATGACAATGATACTAGTGGCACCCACGTGGGCAAGACAGCCGCGGTTCACCACGCTGCTACAACTCTCACAAGTACCACATCAAAAGCTAAAGTTATTACCCATGCATCTTACACAGAACCATGGAGAAATAATGCACCCAGATCCCAAACAACTGAACCTAGCGATCTGGCTCCTGAGGTCATAGAGTTTGGGTATTTAGATTTACCACCAGAATGCATGGAAATCATTAAACAGGCAAGACGTCCTACCACCAGAGCATGCTACGCAGCAAAATGGAAGAGGTTTGCTATACACTGTAACAGTAAGCACATCAACCCTCTGGACGCATCCACTAAACAAATCATTTGCTATTTATTACACTTACAGCAATGTAACCTAGCATAAACCTCTATCAGGGTTCATCTAGCAGCCATAGCGGCGTACCTACAAAACAGGCAACACCTGTCACTGTTTAAAGTACTAGCAATTAAAGCTTTCATGGAAGGACTCAAAAGAGTCATTCCACCAAGAAGACCACCTTCCCCAGTCTGGAATCTCAACATAGTGCTTACCAGACTAATGGGGCCACCCTTTGAACCTATGCATAGGTGTGAAATACAATTCCTCACATGGAAGGTGGCCTTCCTCATAGCTATCACGTCACTTAGAAGAGTAAGTGAACTGCAGGCTTTTACGATTCAAGAACCATTTATGCAGCTACACCAAAATAAAGTGGTTCTTAGAACAAACCCAAAATTCTTACCAAAGGTTATTTCAGCATTCCACATCAATCAGTCAGTGGAATTACCGGTTTTCTTTCCAAAACCACAAACAGTAGCGGAAAGAGCCCTACATACACTGGATGTTAGGAGGGCCATATTGTACTATATTGAGAGAACACAAACTTTCAGAAAGACAAAACAGCTATTTGTTGCGTTTTCTCCCACGCATAAAGGCAATCCCATCTCCAAAGCGGGCATTGCCAGATGGATTGTAAAATGCATTCAGATATGCTACTTAAAGGCAAAGAGAACATTAACTGTTCCTCCTAGAGCTCACTCTACACGTAAACTAGGAGCATCTATGGCATTTCTGGGAAACATTCCACTAGATGACATATGCAAAGCGGCTACCTGGGTTACACCGCACACTTTCACAAAACACTATTGTGTAGATGTGCACACAACACAACAAGCTAGAGTGGGACAAGCAGTATTAAAAACATTGTTTCAGACAGTTGCAACAGACACGGGTGACCACCGCTAGGGAGAGAACTGCTGTATAGTCTATTCATAATGTACCATCTGCAGCCCATATGCCTCGAACGGAATATGCTACTTACCAGTATGCATCTGTTCTTGGCATAGAGGGCTGCAGAGTGGTACATGCCCTCCCAGGCTCCCCGGAAACCTGTGTCTGTTCCAACATTATCTTATTTAGATACACTTAAATGGGCACTCTTATCTGTATTCTACTATACTACTCCATCTAACCCTACTATGGCAAAACAATCTAAGGATGGAGCCGATGCCCATGCGCACTACCAACTAAGGGAGGAGTCACCAAGATACAAAAGACTCTCCAAGAGAAAAACAAAGTGCAATCATCCGAGCCCAACACCAGATGGCGATCTATTCATAATGTACCACTCTGCAGCCCTCTATGCCAAGAACAGATGCATACTGGTAAGTAGCATATTCCATACAACTGCAGGGCTCCCTGCTAAGTGGACTGCTCTGACAGGTTAGGTATTGGCCACTTTTAGTCACACTAATACCTGGGTACGTGCCCGGATAAAAAGCCAGTTGGCGGGTTTGTTTGTAGGTAGAATTTGACTGGGCCAGTCGTGGGGGTAGCCCCGGAAAGCGTATTCATACGAACACTTTGTTACATCGACTGATTGTGACGACTGAGCTGAAATGCCTTCTGAGGTTTGGGAAGGGGTGAGTTATACACGTGTCTACAAATTGTGTGCGTTTCCTTAGGGCTGTTTGCCTGGCTGTGTAGCTAATGATCTTTCTGGGTTGCCCACCCGTAAAATCAACACCCTGGTCCCCTGCCTCTCAGAGTACTTCCTTTGTCCTATATGGCCAGACCAGCCCCCTGCTGGATTTTTAAAAGTATATCAGCTAACGCCCAACTTCAGCCATAATTACTCCGTGTTACAGCAATGCCCTGCCGAGACAACGTCTACAGACATGGGCATTTATTTGTATAAGTTAATACAACCCAGCTACGTAAGCCCTTCATTTTAAGTTATGTGCAAGTATTTCAATCAACCAAAACATTTTTGCACCAGGTTTCCACCTTTCACTCAAGATATTTTCTCAGATTATGCCCACCCCCTTGTTTTGCACAGCTATTTCAGCTATGCTCTACCAGGAGGAAACCATGCAAGAAGGAATACTCTCTGCTAAGATCTTTTCTGCATGTTTTTGTCCATTGCATGTCACAACAAGCATTGGCATAGCCAATAGGTCTCGCTTTTGAGACCTTATATGTATTTATTTATGCAGTACAATATCGTTCGGTGCAACAACATTAGCTGTTGCATGGTTAAACACTTATAAGGTCCCAAAGGCGAGACCTATTGGCTATGCCAGTGCTGGTTAATAGTGCTGCCAGAGCAGAGCTTTTCAGCTATTAAACAATGTTCACAAGGAACTCATTTAAACATTAGATGTGCAAGATATGATAAGGAGTATTACTTCCTTTTAACATACTTCACATTTGTAGTTAGAGAGAGAAGTTATAACTGTCTAACTTTATTTTTATATTAGATAAACATAGAATCAATCGCAATTTTAAGAATTGAAGCCGACAAACAATGAATTTATCTCAAGCCCACTTCAGCCGAAAATGGTAGTAGCTTTTATTTTATAAACAGCCATCATATAGAAAAAGGCAGAACTTTGGGCACGGGCACTCATTGTTTTAGAAATTAACCATTGCAGAGGCCACTACCACACATTGTGAATAGATGTTACTTAATGCAATGAAACACATGAACTTGTCATCACATAACATATTAAACAATGCATACATGGGCTTCTAAAACAGGAAACTGCAGCGGTTTCATTCTGTAGTCATCAAACTTTAAATTCCACACTCCGTGAGTAATAGCAATCATATTTGTGGTTTAGTTTCTTCATGATGTGCTTAATTACTACCCTTTTTAGGTATTTGTAAGATGTATTATAATGCCGAATATGTGACGAAATTCCGCATTCAAAAATCCTGCATACCATGACTCCGCATTAATTACAACGCAGAGCCATTAGTCCGCAGTACAATCACTCCGCAAAATTTAACCCCGCATATAACTTTACAACGCATGCCTTTACAACGCAAAGGCATGTGTGGTAAAGTTATATGTGGGGTAAACTTAGATAATGTACTTTAACTATATATAAATATGTATATATATATATATATATATATATATATATATATATATATATGTGTGTGTATATATATATATACAATATATATTTTACCTTTATATTTTTTTAAATAATTAAAAATATATATAATACATATATATAAAATTTAAAAAATACACTTAACACCCTAAAAACGAATACCACACTGCTCCCTTAAAATACCCCAGCACCCCAAATCCAAACCCACCCTTACTCCTTAAAATACCCAACACCCTTAAACACTAACCCATCTTAACCCTATAAATATACCCTGTACCCCAAAACACTAACCTACCCCTGAACCCTAAAAATACCCCTGTACCCCAAAACCCAAACCTACCCCTGAACCCTAAAAATACCCCTGTACCCCAAAACCCAAACCTACCCCTGAACCCTAAAAATACCCCTGTACCCCAAAATCCAAACCTAGCCCTGAACCCTAAAAATACCCCTTTACCCCAAAACCCAAACCTACCCCTGAACCCTAAAAATACCCCTATACCCCAAAACCCAAACCTACCCCTAAACCCTAAAAATACCCCTGTACCCCAAAACCCAAACCTCGCCCTGAACCCTAAAAATACCCCTGTTCCCCAAAACCCAAACCTAGCCCTGAACCCAAAAAATACCCCTGTACCCCAAAACCCAAACCTACCCCTGAACCCTAAAAATACCCCTATACCCCAAAACCCAAACCTAGGCCTGAACCCTAAAAATACCCCTGTACCCCAAAACCCAAACCTAGCCCTGAACCCTAAAAATACCCCTGTACCCCAAAACTCAAACATACCCCTGAAACCTAAAAATACCCCTGTACCCCAAAACCCAAACCTAGCCTTGAACCCTAAAATTACCCCTGTACCCCAAAACCCAAACCTACCCCTAAACCCTAAAAATACCCCTATACCCCAAAACCCAACCTACCCCTGAACCCTAAAAATACCCCTGTACCCCAAAACCCAAACCTCGCCCTGAACCCTAAAAATACCCCTGTTCCCCAAAACCCAAACCTAGCCCTGAACCCTAAAAATACCCCTGTACCCCAAAACCCAAACCTACCCCTGAACCCTAAAAATACCCCTATACCCCAAAACCCAAACCTAGGCCTGAACCCTAAAAATACCCCTGTACCCCAAAACCCAAACCTAGCCCTGAACCCTAAAAATACCCCTGTACCCCAAAACCCAAACATACCCCTGAAACCTAAAAATACCCCTGTACCCCAAAACCCAAACCTAGCCCTGAACCGTAAAATTACCCCTGTACGACAAAACCCAAACCTACCCCTGAAGCCTAAAAATACCCCTATACCGCAATACCCAAACCTATCCCTTAACCATTAAATACCCCTGTACACCATAAACCAAACCCACCCTTAAAATACCTCTGAACCCCTAAAACATATACTCCAACACCCCCAAACTAAAACCATATACTTACCTTACACTTAAATATAAAAAACATATGCTTTTACCAATCATGCTTTTACAACGAATTTCGTTGTAAAAGCATGCGTGGTAAAAGCATATCATATATAATGGCATGCGTTGTAAAATTTTGCGGCTTAACGGTGTTTTACCACATGGAAACTTGCAGTCTCTGTATAAAGCCTGTCTCTAATTTTGTTATTGCAGTTGTCTTGTAACGCTCCTAGTCATCTTTAATAAACAAATTACATAGCTGCTCAACGATAATGACTTAGTACAGTTGAGTTCTGATGTCTCGGAGCACAATTAAAGCTCTAGTTTAAAAAACGAAATGGAAACCTGGTGTTTCCTCCTGTTCATGAAGAGGGATAAACAGAAAAGTGATAGTTAATGCAACATCTTTATTTTTTGCGCACCATAGGTAATTATAGGGAAGATAGAATCTCTGTGCATGTCACTACACTTTCTGAGCTACAGCTTTTTATACCTGACGTGTATTAAACAGATTCTAATATCATTGACAACAAATATCTAACTGCTTTTTGGTGTGTTTAGTTTTGCATGAAGGATTCTACTATTATTCTTTGCAAACTTTCATATGAAAAAGCAATACACCAAGTATGTAAGTGGCTTGAGGAAGAAGTGATGGTGTGGCCATGTACTATAAGGAATAAAATACCTCATGTTGTGCATTACAAGGATACTGCAAGTCACCTTGGAGTTCCATGACCTTATAAAGGAACTTGGCCTTCAACCTCGTTCCTTTATATGGTCTCAGAACTACTCGGTGACTTGCAATGTCCTTGTAATGTATGGCTGGGGAAACCTGGTATAAGCAGTTCCATGCTCGTTAAATGCAACAAAAAAGGTACTCATATCCAACCCCCTATCTGTTGATGGAAAGAGATAACCATATGACTGCCAAATGGTTTCTATCATTTGCACAGTGCTCTAAAATGGATTTACATTCATTTGATTTAACTAGAATGCAGTGTGCATTATACGCCACACAGAGGCTCAAGAGCAATGTTAGTTCATGCCATGGTATTTCGCAAAAAAATAAAAGCAAACCCTGACTGCATTTAAAGCGAAAACAACAGGCACAAATGCAAAAAGAGCAGGAATTTCAAATGTGAGCACCCCAATGAAGAAGGGAACATGATTTTGAGTCTAATTAGGGAGACTCACTAGGAGGTACGTGGCCGTAGCGGGCACCAGGCATTTCCCCAGTGGGCCGGAGGGGTGGGGGACGGTTTTGTGGCGGTCGGTTTTGTCCCCTGTAAAGCAGGAGCTGTCCTTCTGACTAGCACATCCCCACCGCACAGTTCCCAGTCTGGCACTGGGTAAATTTCACTGATGACAATGAATTGAAGATATTCTACCTACACATTCTTATGACAAGGAAAAGAAGGAAGGAGTGAATGTAAAAAAACAGCAACCTGCTACTGTTTCACCTCCTCAGGAATGTAACAGCATGCTGCGTCTAAGGCTGGCTTATATACTGCAGGCAGAAGGTCTTAACCAGAGCATGTTGCAAAATATATCAATCATTATTTAATCCAGATAAAAAAAATCTCAACATCTAAAAAGCAGGGCTCTAGGCTCATGTCATACAACCTGACATACAACCTGACATTTCAACCACCTTTGCTGTCTTGTACGAAGGAATTAAGGTCATTAAATGATTGTCGAGAGTGAAGTAGGGCGGGAAGGAATAAATGGAGGGTGAAGGGCATGCATGAAGAAAGACAGCAGGGATGTGATGGATTTCTATTTAAGGCTGATAAAGATGGAGAGAATGAGACAGCACCCTTGCTTGGCCAAATGGAAGACACTTTGGAGATACAGATAGAAGACACATGGAGATACAGATAGAAGACACTTGGAGATAGTGTTGTTGAAGGTCGAACCCCCCCCCCGAATCCTTCACCCATCTCTCCTTGCACATAATACTTACCGGTGTACTTCAGTCTGCTTTTGCTAATCTACCTATAGATTGGATAAGGATGTGGGGAGTCACCTCTTCCAACTCTCATTGACAGATCCTTATTGCGGCATTGTCCCCCAAGTGAGACTCGATGCTTAAGGCACACATACAGGTAGTGATTGATGTCTCATACTTCTGTGGAGTACTTGAGCCCTCTGAGATCCAGTTAGACCGTTCTCTCAAACACTCTCTCAGAGGAGATTTGTTTGAATGTATGTGTTAATTATTTTTTTACCCTCCATCTGTTCAAAGAGTTGTGTGCAAGCTCTTATTGTATGACCCTATGTTGGCCTTTCCATCCCAACTTTATGATATCTGGTAATTTCTTCCTAAGAAGTTGAAAATTTCACAAGCCAAATCCTTCCTTGAACCATAGTTTATTTGTATCCTTTATATAGTTTCATATTAAAAGTGATAATCCAATGGACGTGTAGCACAGGTACCTCGTTCAACATGCTATAGCTGTAGCAAGTGCTGCAAGAACCGTGGACAGCACTTGTTTGCGGAAGCTACAGTTGGGCACACAAGAGACTGGCTACCACCTCCGTTGGAATTTTATTCCTTGGAACCTATGTTGTGAGATTCCCTCCCAGGTTGTGTGTACCACCAGTGGTTAATTTGTAAAAAAAATTTAAAAAGTAAGTGCCAGGTTTCTCGTCAGGAGGCAGCTTGCACCTGCCCATTTCCCCTGTAGAGCCACCTAAAACAGTACCAAGTAATAACCATGAAAGTGGGGAGAGGATGTGGCATAATGGTCAGAGCTGCATACAAGGTACCTGGGGAACCTGTTAGAGTCTTCTAGGCAAATCACTTAATCTCCCCGTGCCTACCATAAATGAATGTGTCTTTAACTGGTGCTCATGAAAAGTGTCAGTGTTAATGATTAAGTGCCGGTGCTGAGCACCGGAAACCATTGGCTCAAATTAAGCACCGTCTACCACATACAATGTTACCATGAAGAATTATATAGAACTTTCTTTGCAGCTTGCTCTTGAAGTGCATCTCAATGAAACGTTAATACCTTTGAATAGGTGAACAGGTAAATTGTAAAGGACAGGCAAGCAGACCAGCATCCTCACAATAGCTCTAAACAGTTAGGTCTGCATGGTGTCATGAAAACATCTTTTTTTCAGTTGCACATTTGCTCTGTAATATTGATTCTCAGAGTAACACTTCCAGAGGAAATTGTCTTTACTAAATAGTGTTGTTCATAGTTTGAACTCAGATTCTTGTATCACAAATAAAACGCATAAACGAATAGAATTAATAATTTTTCACCCTTTTACGGAAAATACCAACAAGTCGAGTTTTTGTATTGAGAATAAAAGTGATCACTCAGTGCATATCTTCATAACCACATTAAAATAATTTAAAAAATCAATGAATGCACTTGAGTAGCATTTTTATAATGAGTAAAATATCCTAATGGCTAGATTAGTTGGTAAATGAGTTTTGTTTAATGCTGGCCATCTCCATAAAATTGCATTTTACTTTCATTATCTAAAATCGTTTCTGGTATATATTATTTGTCCACCAATGAAATCTTAAAATGAAATTGTTACTGAAAAGTTTAATGAACTTAAAGGAAGCTTGGGATTTTAATTGACATAAACTTCCCACTAGCTCCACTTAACATGATAGTTATCGATTGAATTGTTTTGCATTGCTGTACAGATATAAAAATTATAATTTAATCAATTTAATTTCCTAATTAAAAGCAACATTTCAATAAAACTCTATTTTGCTGTGCTAAAAGCTTTTCAATCGGTGATAGCATGGATACTGATTTGCAATTTGTAAAGAATGTGATACCCATTTATAATGTACATGACATGAAATAGAAGATGAAATAGACTGACAAGATAATATATTGAGAAGGAGCAGTATGGAGGCTGGAAGCTTTCCCGTTTAGTCTCTTTTAAGAAACGCACATTATATTACTGTGCTCATGCTTATTGTTTCAAAGTCAAAGTTATTTAAATGAAGCTTTGACTAAGTCTGATTGGGGCTAGTATTAATGCAAGACAGTTTGCAGCTAATGTGGAGCTTAGTTCAGGTTGAAGCTCTGCAGATCTTGACAGCGCATGTGTATAAAAAGCTCATAGAGCCAGATTCACAAATATTTTGCTATGACTTTATCTTGTTTTACTCTTGATTGTGACCGGAGTAATCCAGGAATATTCCTGGTTTACCGCTAACATTTAGGAGAAAACCAGGAGCAATACAGTGTACAGTGGCAGCCACCATGTACAGAGGGGGTAGAGGTGGGCGACAAAAAAACAAAAAACTAAAATTAAACAGACTTACCTTCCAACGCGAGGTCCTCCTTCGATCTTCTGGAAGGCTGCAACGGGGCCCCAGCAGCAGACTCACCCAACCAATGCTGGCACTGTTCTCACTGGCATGAGAGTAGCACCAGGATTGGTTGGAGCGGTCTCACTCATCGCTCCTAAGAGCACTGGAGACTTGTGCTTTCGGTAACTCAGCTATCTAGGACAGCTGGGTTAGAGAAGCTTAAAATGTGCATGTCTGGCTGGCCGTCGCAAGATGACCGGCCAAAGAGAAATGCACTTTTAAAGTGGATAACTGCCTGCTGCTGCCACTCAGCATGGCAGCACTGGTTACACCCTGTCACTCAGTTCAGGATGGGTCGGTTACTGAAAAACAAAACAGTAAGGAATACATGTTATTACCATTTTATTTTTCAGCTCTGGCTTGAGGCTTTCTTAGTGGGCTGACGCTCCTCCGCTCAACCATAGGAGTAGTAAGCACCAGATAAATGCTGCAATATAATACTATACTGTACAATGCAAGCGTGAGACTCAACTACTCATTCTTCGTGAATCAGACCCTGTGTGTATTTCCTCTTACTGAACAATCACAAACACTTTATGAGTTTTTCACCACTTAGCACAATTTTCTATATGCAATGTCACACCAGAGGCTGAAAGAGCACTATGACTGCTTATCAAATATGAATTTGCATACTTTTAAAGCTTATGCATTTTCATTAATGATAGCAGTAATTCCAGTTTCGACACTCAAAACCTGCAAGGTTAACAAGGGAAATGCACTCCCCAAGCCTGTGCCTTAGCTTGGAGAGAATCAGTGGCTTTTTTAGGAATTCTAAGAGAATTTCTTGAGTAATGTAGGATAGCTAAGCAAATAATAGGTACCCCAGGAGTACTCAAGAGCATAGTAGGAAATGTATTTATTGAGGGATTTTTGTAAAGTGTTATTATTTACCTTTTGATTACTTCAGGGTGCAGAAGAGACATAGTCATAATTTAAAGATGGTAAGAGGAGATTCAAGAGACCAGTTTGATGATTGACCATGCTCATACCCCTCAGTCTTCACAGTTAACAAGTGCCAGGATGGTACTTTCTCAAAGAACCATAGGTCCATAAGTATTGTCTGGTAGTTATATACACATGTTCCATCACAAACTGTTTAAGAGTCTTATACTTTCTCACCCAATCTCCGGATACTGCTCTTGGTGACAGGCCTCTATCCCCCCCCCCCCCCCCCCCCCCCATGTGGCCTGAGTATTCAAGAGCTCATAGAACTCAAAGAAGAGGAGCAACAACGTCTGAACTGCTCCTGGTTAAAATTATGGGCCCTCCAATGAACCCACTCAAATCCCAAGTGGCATTCGGATCCATAAGTGTGACACCCAACCACTCACCACCGGATCAACGAATAACAGGCGAGGTGGTCACGGTCTGGTATCCTTTAATAGATGCTTCCCAAATAGCTCTAAGAGTTACTATGGTTTCACAAGAGTCTATTTTCTTGTCTCATGAGGCCATAATCAGGCTCTGCAATGAGAAAGACTGATATGACACCTCACCCGGTATGAGACATGTCAACCCTACCATCATTTGGAAGAACTGTGGGAGCAACCACTGACACACCCTCTCTTGGGCTTTTCTTTTGTTTGGTCAGTGTGACTACAGGCACCGTTCAAGGCTCTAGTGGTTGTGAGGTGGGCACCTAGACTGACCATGACACAGGTTGTGCAGGGAAGAATGTGTCCTCGAATTTATCAAAGTATCCGTAGTGTGAACGGTATCTTGAGTAACATAGCCTATCATTTCAGGACTCAACCAGTACCTGTAACATTCATCCTGAGGTGATATTTTTTCTAATCCCAAAGTAGTTTTTGACTGCTGCTACTCATATACATTTTGAGATGTTCTTATAAATGCCCAGGCATTTGATGTATAATATAGGAAACCCTCAGGATTTACAACAAAAAAAATACATTTAAAACACATTGCTCAGTTCTTTGGTATCACCTGTTGGACAGCGTGCCTGATTTAATACTTTCTATGGCAGATTTTGAACTTGCTGCTTTTCTTCCTCAACAAATACTCCTACAGAGTTGTAAAGATGTAATTGACACTTTAAAAGATATTTATTGCATAACGACCCACATTCCCAGTTCATGGTTTTGACAGGCCGAATGACACGTTCTATTCCAGGCCCACACATTTGGTGGTCTCTCTCCTGAAGAGGAGAACTACATGCAATTGGAACTGCCAGGAAATAATAGAATAATTGTTTTGGCACAACCTAATGAGGGTAACGTGATTATTTCGGTGTTTTTTCTCAGTACCTTGGAACATCTGCAAAGTTTTGTGAAATACGTAGAATTGATTGGAAGGATGCATTGTTTAACCTGTCCACTATATCAGGGAGTGACTCAAAACAGCTCCTACTCTTCACTAGTAAGAACTTGTTTGCATCATTTTGGTGTTTCCTAGGTCAGAACAGGCCCCTGGAATGGAAGATATCTGGTTCTGAACATAGTAGTTGCCGCCACTCCCCTAAGACTTCGAGGCACCACCTTAGGACACCAAAAGTTCCTCTTGGCCTAGTAAACCTATATATTCTTTTCCAAAGCTAATTAAAACCGTGTTACGGATATACTGTGCAACGTAGTCCACTGTATTGATGCAGAGCTACTTAGAGAGGAACTAAAGTTCATCTAGTGGATGCTGGGAAGGGCGTTCTCTCATACGGCACCCAGTAGCGATACGGTGGAGCCATGTGAACATGCTCTACAGGAATTAACCAATCTCTGTTGAGCATATGACTGAGGTCCAACAACTCAGTCTTAGGCACCTCTTTGTTTTGGAGGGCTCTTTATCATATGAAGATGTCTTTTCTTCTGTGCTGTTACAGAGCAACTGCATATGGGTGTGTGCAGTGTTGTTTTTGTAGATTTTTTTGTGTAGGTGCGACTCTTCATGATTACAAGTTATCCTGGGTTCAGAATTAAACCCAATAATATCAACTGAATGTCTGCTCTAATTTTCATCTGTTAAAGCTGGAAAATGTGAGCTAAAAAGATACAGGGGGAAATATGAGATGAAAAAATGGGCATCATTTGGGAAAAATTAAGTAAATGGACAGTAATTCCTGGACCCGCATATTATTCCCCATTCCACGCATCGAACATATAAAAGCCAATAATACCACTGGCTAATGGTATTTCTAAGCAGGGTATTACCAACCCTTTTTACCAGACAACATGTCGTTGAGTCTTTATGTGTAGGAATTTTCAAATGTGGAAAGGAATGTCAAAGTTCTTCTTGTGCAAGCACCTGTCATAAGGGATTAGCGAGGGACAGTAAACAGCTCAATATTTTCTACATTTGGGGACTGATTTCCATCCTCTGCATATGCTCTTTGCAACAGGGCATTTCAGTTATCGGACACGGATTTCTGTCCATGAGGACATTAAACCTCAAGCAGTCCTACAGCAGTGCTCCGAATGAGGGAGTAAGACTGGTGGGCTTCCAGAGTAATAAGTGGCACCCCTTCTTATCCAAAAAATTTGGTAAATGCATGCAGTGGTCTGACGCAAAATGACAAGACGGTCCTGCAGAAGATGGTCAGGGGGGCCAGAGACTCCCTGATCTGGAAGATACTTATACATCTTAGGATGAATACTAGCAGCCCGTCCCGACCTTGTCCGGGAGCAATCAGGCTTCAGGGCCCCTGCCCGCCCCGACATTTTCCGTGGGTCCCCTGGAGTAGCAGCCCGTCCCGACCTTGGCTTCAGGGCCCCCGTCCGCCCTGACATTGTCCGTGGGTCCCCGGAGCCTTACCTCATCCGCCGCACCTCCCCGCGCTCCTGAGTTCACCGGTCCGCCACTCCTCGCCGCTCCTCCCCTCTCCTCCCAGCCTGTCCGCCGCTCCTCCCAGCCTGTCCGCCGCTCCTCACCGCTTCTCCCCGCCTGTCCGACGCTCCTCCCCGCGCTCATGTCCGCCGCTCTTCCTCGCGCTCCTGGACGTTGCTCCTCCCCGCGCTCCGGATGTCAGCACGCACGTCGCGGCCGGCGCTACTTCCATGAGGCTAGTTTTTCTTTCTCATAAATTTTTTAAATAACGTATATTTTTTCCATTTATATAGCCTATGTCCATTTGCACACCCTGCCAATTTCAACGAAGTATCGGGTGTGTGGATTGGCGCTGTGGTTCCCGAGTTTACCCGCCTCAAAGGTTCAAAGTTCTTCCTTTATAATAGTAGTATAGATAGGGGGCTATGCTTCAGGGCTAATGTTACGCCTCTGAATTAATGGAATTAAATGCAACAGGTGGAGACAAAAAATCCTAAACATAATGAAACAGCAAATAGAATTGAGAATAGGCTGTCACTTATGGGCTTCCAAAATCAACTGACAATACCATAACCACCATGCAGGATTTTTAGGTTGAGCCTACGAGACAGGGCTACCTGTCTGGTTGTGAAAGATGTATTGAGGGCTAAGAACATTTAGCCTGCTGATCGTTTAACATTGGTTGGCTTTCCTGTCACTCTCATTTGGCTGTTTCATATTTGACCCCTTTTTTGTGACTCTTATGTTTGTCCCTCCCAGGGTAATTAGCCTCTATACCATCTGCTGCCTTCTATGATTCCCCTGCACACTTTTAGCAAACCCCTGTTTTGCTTTTGTTTAAGTGCTCCATGAGAGTGCATGTTTTTTCCAGCTATCTCCCTAGTCTGCTTCCCCCCTCACGTTCTCTGCCCATGTGCTTCCACCCGCATTAATATTACTCTCTCTTAGCTGTGTGCTTCTGCTCACACTGCGCTCCATGTTCTCTTTCAGCCATGTTCTCTCCTTCTTGTTAATTCTCCCTTGCCCCCTGCTGTCTTGCTTCTCCCACCGCCTGCCTTGTTGCTTCTCCTCCTACTCTGCTGTAGCACAACTTTTTTTTATTTACTGATCTATCTCGGCTCATGGCTAAAACAACATTAGCAAATACAATAGGCCTTTTTGGCTACAACTAATGCTTGTTTAGACTAGTCAAAAAAAGTTAGAATCAAAGGTCAGGCTACTAAATGGAACATGGAGATGACTTCAAAGCAAGGCAGGAAATGGAAATTACATCCTAATTTTTTTTAAGCGATTGGCGCCTGAATAATTCAAAATATAATATTTATAACAATAATAATAATACAGAAAACGCTTTACGTTGTTTATTCTCCTGCTTGTGAGCTGTACTATAACATTTACTTATTGTTTAATGGAATGGTTACAGAAAGGGGAGGCAGAGGGTACATTTCAGCTGAATTCCACCAAATGTAAGTTTCTAAGGAGAAAGATATTTCCTTTTTCATAAATTAAATAGATGTCTCTGTCATAGAATAACCAGTGCGGCCAAACTGCCTCTCCTCATATGTGAAATGTTCAGCCATTCTTCCTGTTAACCAGCGATTTTGACAGCCCTTGTCATAGTCGGATTTGTGCTTTTTACATCATAGCATGAGCTCCCAAATTTCAGCATTTTAAGTGGTGGTGTCAAAAAGAGGACTGCCAGCCTGCGTCACCAGCAATATAAGGCATTCTGACAGATCTGCTCCTGAATCTTGAAACTGGATTCACACATTTCAGGGATGCAGACTGAACCCATCAAATGTGCAGTTACAGTTTCCGTGGCTAAAGGCCCTGGTTTATGATCATGGCCTGCAAGCTGTCAGGTGGTCTGGCAGCAGGGCCGAACTGGCCGTAGCGGGCACCAGGCAATCCCCTGATGCGCCGCACGGGTGGGGGCCGGTTTTGGGCCCCTGGGGGCCGTTTTTGTTACAGGGCCGTTTTTGCTGCATAGCTGTAAAATCGGCCCTGTAACAAAATCGGCCGAAAATCGGCTCTGGTAAAGAGCTCGGTCGCACCCCCAACCCCCGGGTCTGGGAGGGGGGAATGGGGGGGCCGGCCGAGCACTGTGACAGGGCCGGTTTTAGTTCCCAGTCTGGCCCTGTCTGGCAGCAAGTGCACGTTTTGTACTTGTGTTTTCGGCGCAGCCCTCTAGGCATAACAAAGAAGTGCGCGCACACTCTCCTGTGTTGTAGGAGCCAGGTGGGAATCGTTTACAGGGTTTGTTGATGTCACCAGGCCCTGTCTCAATGACAACAACACACATGGGTGCCGTGCTGACAAATGCTTTAGGCTTGAACAAGGCATGGAAAGGCCAAAGCAAATATCAGTACGATGCACAGTATGGGCCCGAAGATGCACAGTATGGGCCCGAAGGCACTCATACGTGTCAAAGTGTGGGTGCTAAATCAGCAGAATCTCTTCACAAGCAGTCCCTAATATCAGAGAGAACCACATCCCCCTAGAAACTTAACCCACATGCATCTACCTCAAATAAACACACAACAGAATGATCAGTGCAAACCTAAGATCACCAGTGGCGGCTCTTGAGCTACGGCGGAGGAGCGTCACCCTACTTCTTTTAAGCAGTGCGAAGAAGAAGTGGAGTTCTGGACTTTTTGGTTCCGTCCAGAGGTGTCAGGGAACAACACCCAAAGACCCCGGAGTTCCACCTGCCTTGGTGCACAAATGAACAGAAACACGGGCTTCTCGATGGTGGCGTCAAAGACCAAAGGTTTATTACTGCAGGGACACAGAAGTCACAGATACTACACACGGGCAGAATCTAGGAGCCTGTTCAAATTGTACAAAGCGGGTTGCTCCTTATATACTAGTTTTTGGCCTTCAGGCAAATTCTTCACATGTTGGTACATTCCCAAAACCTTTGTGTCATAGACAATAAATATTTGGCGTGCACAGGAACCGTTGATAAAATCTGATACAAAACATCTACGAAGAGGGGTTCCCACTAGTTCATCACAATTCCCTGTCAATATTGCATTCAGGACCCGGACCGCCTCATCGTAAAGTTCGTTACCTCCCCCTAATAAAGTTTCAGAAAGAAAGGAACGGAGCCAGGTGTGGAAGATAGGAAAGCGGGATAAGAGATGCTTGTGGGTTGTAAATGGGCAAGGCTACCGGCTTCGGCCGCCTAATCATGATCAGGACAATGGACACGAAGACCAGTTTGGCAGGACTGGCCTCGGGCAGAGGAGGCAGCCTTTGTCGAGTCATGCAGCTACAGCGTGATCTGGTTTAAGGTGCACGTGTCATGAAAGAGGTGAATCTCCGGCTAAGGCTACGTGTCCTTAATCGAAATGAAGTGATCAGATGTTATTGCGTATGTGAGGGCAAGAAACACAAAATGGCTGCCATGATCTAAGATGGATGCCGTGGGTAGATCAGAAATATGTCAATAAAAGGAGTGCTCTTGCTTGTAGCGTAGCGAAAGCACCAGGGTATGCTAAATGGATCATTTGCGGTTCACTGATACCAATATTATGTATTTCTGACAAACTTGAAAACACGGGTTCAAATCGTCACGGAACCGTCACGGAACCTCAGACCCTCCTTTTGCCCTTACATAGGCAATTACTCAGTCTATGTCAGAATCCAGTTCTATGTTCATCAGGTCAGTAACATGCTGTTGTATCATCATCCTTTCTCGTGCCTTTTCTCCAAACGCAGGTGGTTTTCTGAGACAAGTTGCAGCACAAAGACTACACAGAGCAGGACCACACTGGATAATCAGGCAGCATGAGAATAGGAATACTAAGATGACACCAATGACCATTAGAACCTTCCATCCCCACGCTGATATCAGAGTCCAAAACCACTCCATGAAGGACCAGTTTCCCTTGTCTACATGTATAGAGTCGGAAATTTTGTGTAGCTTAGAGATCGCCTCATAGACTGTTGGAGCATTATTAGGAATAAAGACACAGCAGCTCGATTGGATCATTCTGCATACCCCACCTCGATCTGCAAGTATAACGTCTAGAACCATACGGTTCTGCAACGTCATGAGTCTATCCGCCTGAAGCTCAGCTGTCAAGTTGCTAAGGGCACCAGCAGTTTCGGTAATAGTAGATTCAACTACCCGTGTTAGCTGACGTATGTTTCTACTATTGGCCATAGGCCCCCAGAACGGAAGGAAGCCTTTGAAGAAGTCTCCAGCTTCCTGACCAGCGGTATCTTCCTTGCTGAAGACACCTCTCGCTACTCTGGTTCTGTGGTAATCAGATGAAGCAGTGTATGTCGGAGGCAACAATCGAGCAATATAACATGATCCTGAAAAGTCGGCAGGCAACCATGTATAAGCTCTGTCTCGACAAATGAAGTAGGTACCCCTAGCAGTGAGAAAGGCAGGGGAAGAGTTAGCCGGAAACACATAAGTCTCTACGCACTCACTCCTCCCTAGCTGAGCTCTCGGATTTCTCCCATTACCTTGCAAACAGACCTGACCTCGGTGAGGTACGACCCAGATTGGAGTTGAGCTTTTACGCTTGCTTTCTCCTAAACTAAGGCGATACTCTGAAGTATTCCAACTTAAATATACTCGCAATTCGTCTCTAGGGTAAGATGGAGTATTATTGACGTCCTTGACCATGTCAATAATTCCCTGGACTAAGGCTTTGTTGGCAGAGTTATATTTAGTGGAACGCGGTGGACGTGGAGGATAGGTTTCAAGGGCATAAGCAAAGATGGTTTGGAGGGCCTGAAATGATCCATTGTAGCTGTAAGGCAAAACCAGATAGGGAATACCTTTATCCATAGTGTGGGGTATCAAGCCACACACCCAGCAGTTTGTAGTGTTAACTACCAGTTGGTGTTGGTGCAAGAGCTGTACAAAAGTGTTGTTAGTGAATTCTGAGCATCGGGCTTGCTCATGTTCAGGAAACGAGTGAAAAGAGTGTATAGAAGAAACAGTAGAAATGGCAAGATCAAGGGGAGGTACTGTAGTAACTGGCACAAAAATCAAATTTATACTAAAGACGATTCCACCCACCAATGTTGCTAAAATAATCAAGAATGTAATGGCACATTGCATCAAAAAGCATTTGCTATGAAGAATTCTATGAAGTCTGTTTCTGCGAACATAAATCACATTTTCTCGTTGCAGCGCAGGAAGCTCCATCTTCTACAATCCGCTCGCGACCACTGATGATGTGTACGTAGATGAAAATGCCTCTATCAGCCCTGGGAGTTCCCAGAACCAACAGAAAGATCGACCTTGTGTCAGACCCCTGCAGATTCAACTAGGCACACAGCCACGACCCTACGGCTACCCAGACGGCAAGGCAATTTTAAAAACAATAAACAATAGCAAACTTCCTGGCTGAAGGCAAAAGTTCAATATATCAAAATCACAATATGCAGTTGCCTGCTTTATTTGTCCATTTTACGGCTTCTTAAGTTATATCTCTGTTTCGCTGGTACTGTCTGATCGGAAAATAGTGTATCACTAGCAGCTGTTGCAGTGTTTAAGTTCGCAGATGGCAAAGTTTCTTCTGATGCTGGAGACAAATGTTCAGTGTTCAAAGGAGTCTTTTCAGGAGGAGAGTCAAGTTTTAGAGTGTCAGTAATCAATTCGGCATCGCTGAAAGAGATGAACTTCGGTGTGTTTTCAGATTCGGAGGCACCAATTCCCTTCTTCACCCAGTCGTCGTAAGGGAGCGGCAAAGGGACACGCTTAACATGTGATGCGTGTACCCAGTGCTTGCGGCCAGCTACACGAACTGCTGTCCTCGTTGCAAGTAGGATTTGGAAGGGCCCCACAAATCTCGGCTGAAGGTTCTTCGTCCTCGCGAAGTTTTTGATGACGACGAAGTCTCCCGGTTTCAGCTGATGCCCTGGACTCTCCGGAGGTTTTGGCAAAGCATCGAAAACCTGTTGATGAATAAGACTCAATTTAGCAGTCAAGTCGTAAAGGTAGTCTATCAACATAGGATATTCTATGGAACAAAATTCTTTAGGCCTTGGCACACCCCAGATATTTGCCGGGCGACCAAAGACTATTTCATAAGGACTAAGCCCTATTCTAGAATGTACCGTTGCTCTCGTTGATAACAAGGCCAAAGGAAGTGCGTCTGGCCAGGCTAAACCTGTGGATGCTTGTATTTTAGCTATTTTCAGCTTGAGGGTGCCATTGTAACCCTCCACTAAACCAGCAGACTGGGGATGGTTTGCACTGTGGAATTTCTGTTTCAGCCCTAGGCCGGCACACACACTCTGCATAACTTTCCCTATAAACTCACTTCCGTTATCTGACCATACAATCCGTGGCATTCCAAATCTAGGGAAATATTCCTTGAGAAGAATTTTGGCAGTCGATAGGGCAGTGTTGTCCTTTAGTGGATATGCTTCTATCCACCTGGAAAAAGCACAAACTACCACCAGGACATACTTCAAATTATTGCAGCGCTCCATGTGAATGAAGTCTAACTGAATCACTTCAAAGGGGCAGGAAGGAGGAGCGAAATGACCAGCTGGAGTTGGAGTTCCCTTGCCAGGATTATGCATCAAGCACACCATACAATTTTTCACCACTCTCTCTGCACACTTACTGATTCCCTCAATCTTCCAGACCGGAGCCAACATCTTACATATCCCTTTAGAACTTATATGCGCTACTCCATGCGCCATCGTTACTACTGCAAGCACATACGCATCGGGCAACATCCAACGCTGCTGTTCTGTCAAATCAATCCAACATCCATTCGAGTCCAACTTGCCCGTACTTTCTCTCCATACACGTTTCTCTTCCTCAGTTGCTTCTTTCTGAATCTCTTTCACACTTTCCATAGTATCCTCACACATTCCAGACTCAGCAATCCATCTTGCAGACGTAGCAACATACATTCTGCTCATCGTGTCTCTAGCTGTCTGTTTAGCAATTTCATCAGCAAAAGCATTCCCACGACCAACATCATCCGTGATTGCTTTATGAGCACTGCACTTCACAATCGCAACTTCAGTCGGCAAGGTTAGAGATTCCAACAAGTCATTAACTAGCTGACCATGTTGGATCTTAGTCCCATGGGACGTAATGAAACCTCTTTCTCTCCACAACCGGCCAAAACTATGGGCCACGCCAAATGCGTACTGACTATCTGTAAACACATTCACTCTCTTTCCCTCAGCTAAAACACACGCTCTCGTTAGAGCTATCAATTCTGCAGCTTGGGCAGAATTCTGACTCACTCTTGCAGTCTCCACAATCGTCTTCAAAGTCGTTACTGCGTAAGCAGCAGTCACATCACCATTCTCCAATTTAAAACATGACCCGTCCACATACAGCGTACCATCCGGATCTGATAACGGAGTATCCTTCAAATCAATGCGTCCTTTTGTCTCTTCCTCCGTTTTAAAACAGCAATCATGTGGCTCGGAATCACTCGACTCTTGATCAGTCGGCAACAGTGTTGCTGGATTCAATACATTACATCTTTTGATCTGAATATGACTCGCTAGTAATGTCAGCTCGTAACCAGATAATCTCGCACTAGTAA
The DNA here is from genome assembly GCF_964263255.1 of Lissotriton vulgaris. Lineage (NCBI taxonomy): Eukaryota > Metazoa > Chordata > Amphibia > Caudata > Salamandridae > Lissotriton > Lissotriton vulgaris. The sequence goes on along the minus strand of NC_141693.1, from coordinate 927,694,258 downwards.
GGTGTTGTGTCTTCGTTCGGTTCATGAGTGTATCCACTGCATGAGGAACCATGACCACTAGCATGTTGTTCATCACCAAACCAGCAGATTGTCGAATGGAAGCCGCAGCTGCCGCTGTAGCTCTCAAACAACTAGGCAACGCTCTGGCTACCGGATCTAATGTTGATGAAAAATACGCACAAGGGCGTTGTTTATCACCAAACTTCTGTGTCAGAACACTCAACGCGCAACCTTCTCTCTCGTGAACGTAGAGCGTGAACGGCTTACTGTAATCAGGTGTACCCAATACAGGAGCTGAACACAATGCTTTTCGTAATTCAGTAAAACTTTCTTGACATTCATCAGACCATGGCACCGGACTCGGAACATTTTTCCCAGTCAAAGCTACCAATGGTTTCGCTAAAAGAGAAAAATTTGGAATCCACTGCCTACAGTAAGAGGTAATACCTAGAAAGGCACGTACTTCTCTCTGTGTGCGTGGAACACTCATCTGTGTAATTGCTTTTATTCTTTCTGGGGTCAACTTCCTTCCCTCCTTTGACAAGAGATGACCTAGGTAGGTCACTTCTTGGCAGCAATATTGCATTTTGGAAGGAGATACCTTGTGATTCAAATTAGACAAATGATGCAATAAGGAAATTGTAGCTGCTTTGCAAGTTTCCTTGTCATCGGCAGCCACTAGAAGATCGTCTACGTACTGTACTAGAGCAGAACCTGGAGGAAGGACAAAAGAATCTAACTGGCTTTTTAATGCTTGACTGTAAATGGATGGACTCTCACAATAGCCTTGTGGAGCGCGTTTAAATCTGAAACTGCGACCTCCTAGACAGAAGCCGAAAATATCTCTACTTTCTTCGGCTATCGGAATGCTGAAAAAGGCATTCTTTAAGTCAATAACTGAGAACCATGTGGCTGTAGCAGGAATCAATGTTAGCAAGGCAGTAATGTCCGGAACCACAGGAAACTGCGGAACCACAATCTTATTAACTTCTCTAAGGTCTATGACAAACCTGTACACTGGAGGTTTTGTAGGATCAGTTCGTTTCAGAATCGGCAATACAGGACTGTTACAGACATTTCCTCTAGTTTCTTCAACCACACCTTTCTTAATCAAATCTTGCACAATCAATAAAAGTGCACGCTCTCCTTCACTAGATATTTTATAGTGGGGAATTCTTGGAAATTTTACATTTGTTTTCAAGGTTACCACATACGGTGGAATTTCTAGGAGACCTACATCATTAGGACCAGTCGCCCAAAGAGAATCAGGGAGTGAGCGTAGTTCTGGCGGGAGTGCGTCCATTGACAAGTACATCGGAGAGGTGATATTTTTACCCAATGTGAGTTGTACTCCTTCCGGAGAACAGTACAATGTCGCATACAGTCGTTTTAACAAATCTAAACCAAGCAGATTTTCATTACAACCTGTCGTCAAAATCAGGGGTGCTTTCAATTGGCACGGTCCAACAGAAATAGACAAAGGACCAGATATCGGGTTGTAAACAGGGGCGCCTGAAAAACCTACGGAAACATTTGTTGAGCCGGACAAAGGTGCGCCAGGGAGTTTCGCATGAATGATAGAACTTTTTGCGGCACCAGTATCCAACAGAAACGGTTCGACTACACCTGATGTTGCTACTGCGACATAAGGCCCACTCTGATCCACTGGAACTGATACTACTCCCTCTCTCTGTCCATGGCTGTCCTAGTACCCATTCTGCTGAAAACCCTCATCTACTTCATTATAGTCCTCAACAAGATATTGTTGAGATCTATTCTGCTGAGTAGATTGTCCATTTCGTTGATCAAAGTGATTAGAGGGACGATCATTCGTTTGTGGAGGCATAGCACCTCGTCCTCGACCTCTAGAATTCTGCACAAAACCACCACGACCTCTCTGAGCTGCTGCTGCATTATTTTGCGCTAAGATCGGACATTCATTTTTATAGTGACCCTCTTTCTTACAGTACGCACACTGATTCCACTGGTATTGAGGTCTTGATGAGCTATAATCTGTCCTTTGGTACGAACCTTGCTGCGTATTAGATTGATTCGTGCGAGGCGGATACGCCTGCTGCAAAAGAACTTTGGTTTTTAAATCTTTCGTTTTCTTCTCTGATTTTTCCTTTTCCTCTTTATCCCTATTTTCGTAGTACTGTGCAGTCGCAAGTATTTGCGCTGTTGTGGATACAGCCCACGCACTTTCTGAATCTTTTAATTTATTGCATAATTCAGGTAACAAATTATGCACAAATTTATCGACAAACAGTCTTTGCCCTCCTTCTGTACTCATGTCCTGACCACTATGATCTACAAAAGTCTCTTCAAACCTCGTGAAGAAGTCGGAGACACTTTCGTCTTTCTTCTGCCTGCATGCTGACAGCTTGTCCCAATTTACACGCAATGCTGGCATCAGAGTCTTCATTAGATCAATTATTCTACCTGGAAGATTAGCAATTAGGGGTTCGGGTTTCGCACCACCTATTTGCTGACCATCTGCTGCAGTGATAGCTGCCCAATCACCACCTAAGGCAGCTTGATGATCCTCTCTACGAATTTTAGCCCACACTGGTTGCGGAACTACATTGCCAAATAACATATCGATGTCGGCTAAGTTCATTATACAAGCCTCAACTGTCTGTGTTAATTCCTTGTAATATCCAGCAGGATTCTTGCGTGGATCTGGCAAGGCCTGTTTCACCGCTAGCACTTCAGCTCGCTTCCATGGAATGTGTATCCACACTCTTTGGAACTGTGCTGGAGCAGCTGCAATACCAGCATTATCATCACGTGCTATTGCTTCGCGCCAAATTGGAGGAACTTCCCTCATAGGATATTGGCGACTTAGCTTCATTTTACCTCTTTCTAAGTCTCTCGGTGAACGAAGAGATGGATCATTCCTAAAACCTAAAATAAGTTCCATTGCTTCTTTTATATTCTCACCCACTATCATTCCTGCAGCGAACTCTTTTTGAACTTTAATTAAATCTTCCAAATCTGATTCAACATCATCTTCTTCTATTTCTACACGTAACAACGAGCACATCTCATCAAAGACATACCGTTGCGTTGGTTCCCCCCACTGCATAAATGTGTCTAGCACATCTCTCGTACTATATCTTCTACTCTTCGAAATCCATCTGAGAGCCGTGGAATCTAAAATTCCCCGTTCCTCAGTACTTGGAAGCTGACTACGTCTCTGAACTGAATCAGGAGTAGGAGTCTTAATTAAAGTTTTATATAAAGGAGACAGCATATTAGTAACAGAATCAGTGATTCTTCGACGAACAGAAAGTGGAGTTAGCACACTCGCAGACGTAGAGAACGCAGTAGAGGTAGGAATAGATAACGGAACAGTAGGAGTATCGAGAAAAATAGTTTGTGGAATAGTAGGTACAGATGTAGGTATAGAGGCTGGCAGTGCAGGAAGAGGAGGAGCTGTAGGAACATTCACATTCATCACAGGAGGTACGGGAACTTGATTCTGAGGGACAGGAGCAAGAACACCAGGTTGTCCAGCAACCGGCAATTGAACATTCGGGACAAGTGGAGCCGCAGCACCTTGTGCATACGGTGGAGGTGACCGTAACAGATAAGATAACAGAGGATCGTTTTCGGAATCCTCCAGTATCTTAGCCATTTTCGATGGCAAGGCAGGATAGCACTTGTCAATCGCTAAGTTATGCTCTCTAATGGCTACATCTATGGCCTTCTCACACTCGTTAGCCTGCAACTGCTTAGCCGCTTGCTCTAGAGTCAACTCTTCTTGTTCTTTCTGTTCTTTCTTCAACCTTTTCATTTCTCTCTGTTTGGATTCTTTTCGCCAATAACGGAAAGAATCAAACATTGCCGGCCGGGCTTTCTTCCTGAACAATTTCGCTTCTAAGTTGTCGAGAATCTCGGGTTCAAAACTACCATGCAGTGGCCAACTAAGGACACCATCCTTCGCAGTGTAACGGACCCATACCTCATTATAAGATATAGGACCCACACCATGTTTACAATATAAATCATATAGGGGAGTCCCAATCGGAGGAACCAGACAAGAGTCCTCCAATCGTGAGTCACGGTTGCAACCAAAGCAAGACAACATTTTCCGACTTACCATTTTTCAGTCCGGAACACAAAACAAACAAAACACAAAACAGATATGTGCACTTGAACCAAGAATTTAGGCCTACCAAAACGAACTGTTGTATCGATACCCAAACTAAACCAAATAGATTATCTTAACCAGAACAACCTGTGATAATCCTACCAAGAACCAAACCAAACCAAGAACCAATCAAGGATTTTAACAATCCTCACAAAGTAACCAGCTAGCTATCACTAAATACTTAACTGAGTCACTGAAGACGTCACCAAGGAGAAACCCGTCACGTTTCGCCGTACTAAGGACTGCACCTCGGGTCCAAGACAGGGCGACGGTCAAGGCAACGGCCCACTGCAGCCGTCCTGAACGGGAAACCCTCGTGGAAGAGAACTTCGGGCCACTTTTGCGATATGCCGGGATCGATGAAGTGGGGCGCCTCCCTCAGGAATCTTCACACGAAGCTTCTCGAACTCTTCAGGCTTTTGGACCGGTACCGAATGACGTCGCCCCACGTTGGGCGCCAATTGGAGTTCTGGACTTTTTGGTTCCGTCCAGAGGTGTCAGGGAACAACACCCAAAGACCCTGGAGTTCCACCTGCCTTGGTGCACAAATGAACAGAAACACGGGCTTCTCGATGGTGGCGTCAAAGACCAAAGGTTTATTACTGCAGGGACACAGAAGTCACAGATACTACACACGGGCAGAATCTAGGAGCCTGTTCAAATTGTACAAAGCGGGTTGCTCCTTATATACTAGTTTTTGGCCTTCAGGCGAATTCTTCACATGTTGGTACATTCCCAAAACCTTTGTGTCATAGACAATAAATATTTGGCGTGCACAGGAACCGTTGATAAAATCTGATACAAAACATCTACGAAGAGGGGTTCCCACTAGTTCATCACAATTCCCTGTCAATATTGCATTCAGGACCCGGACCGCCTCATCGTAAAGTTCGTTACCTCCCCCTAATAAAGTTTCAGAAAGAAAGGAACGGAGCCAGGTGTGGAAGATAGGAAAGCGGGATAAGAGATGCTTGTGGGTTGTAAATGGGCAAGGCTACCGGCTTCGGCCGCCTAATCATGATCAGGACAATGGACACGAAGACCAGTTTGGCAGGACTGGCCTCGGGCAGAGGAGGCAGTCTTTGTCGAGTCATGCAGCTACAGCGTGATCTGGTTTAAGGTGCACGTGTCATGAAAGAGGTGAATCTCCGGCTAAGGCTACGTGTCCTTAATCGAAATGAAGTGATCAGAGGTTATTGCGTATGTGAGGGCAAGAAACACAAAATGGCTGCCATGATCTAAGATGGATGCCGTGGGTAGATCAGAAATATGTCAATAAAAGGAGTGCTCTTGCTTGTAGCGTAGCGAAAACACCAGGGTATGCTAAATGGATCATTTGCGGTTCACTGATACCAATATTATGTATTTCTGACAAACTTGAAAACACGGGTTCAAATCGTCACGGAACCGTCACGGAACCTCAAATGATAATGACTTTATGTTATTATCATTTTACACTTCTTGCTGCTTTGTGGGTGGGCGGGGCTGCTCTGCTCTCTGAGCAAGGCAGGGAAGGAGTGGTTTGCCCACTCCGGAGTGCGCTATGACTGTTAGGTCGGCCCTTTCGGGCCGCCCAAACCAGTCATGCGCACTTTCCCCATTCTCCATGCAGGCTGCATTACAGGCTGCGTGGAGAACAAGCCTAGGCCTCCATTCCCTGGTTGAGCTTTGAACCAGGACGCTCAAGACCAATCACAACGCCTGGCTGTGCTTCTATCTGAGACGAAGAAGAGCAGGAGCAGAGACGCAGAACCCAGCGCAAAGGGGAGTTTATTTGATTACTTAAATATGCACAAATCCCCCCCCCCACACACGACCCGCCTGTCCTGCCACCCGCGAGTAAGGTTGGCCGCCACTGACGATCACACTACACAAACCTAAATGACATGCTATTCCCTTATTACTCTACTCTGTACCTGAGGTTCTGTGACGATTTGAACCCGTGTTTTCAACATTGTCGTAAACTCATAATTTTGGTACCGGTGAACCGCAAATGATCCATTTAGTATATCCTGGTGTTTTCGCTATGCTACGAGCAAGAGCACTCCTGTTATAAACACATTTCCGATACACTGATGGCATCCATTTTAGATTATGACATCCATCTTGTATTCTTGCCCTCACATAGTCAATGGACACACAGTGACCTCTGATCAATTCATTTCACTTAAGGACACGTAGGCTTTAGCCGGCGATTCACCTTGCTAGTGACACGTGCACCTTAGGACAGAAACGCTGTGGCCGCATGACTCGGCAAAAGCTGCCTCCTCTGCCTGAGGCCAGTCCTGCTATACTGGTTCTTGTGTTCGTTGGCCTGATCATGATTAGGCGGCCGAAGCTGGTAGCCTTGCCCATTTACGACCCACAAACATCTCTTATCCTGTTTTTCTATCTTCTGCACCTGTCTCTGCTCCTTTCCTTCTGGCCCTTTATTAGGGGGAGGTAACGAAATTTACGATGAGGCGGTCCGGCTCTTGAATGAAAAGATGACATGGGATTATGATCGAACAGTGGGAACCTCTCATTCGTAATGTTTTGACATCAGAAATTGTTGACGATTCCTGTGTAACGCCAAATATTTATTGTTTAGGACATAAAGTTTAAGAAACGCACTAGTATGTGGAGAATGTTGCCCCCAGCTAAAAAAACTGTATTTAAGGAGCAACCAACTTTGTGCAAATTGAACAGGCTCCTAGAATCTGCCCGTGTGTAGTTTCTGTGACTTCTGTGTCCCTGCAGTAATAAACCTTTGGTCCTTGACGCCACCATCGAGAAGCCCGTGTTTCTGTTTATTTGTGCACCGAGACAGGTAGAACTCAGGGGTCTTCGGGTGTTGTCCCTGACACCTCTGGACCTTAATAAAAGTCCCGAACTCCAATTGGCGCCCTACGTGGGGCGACGTCATTCGGTACCGGTCCAAAAGCCTGAAGAGTTCGAGAAGCTTCGTGTGAAGATTCCAGAGGGAGGCGCCCCACGATCCCGGCATATCGCAAAAGTGGCCCGACGTTCTCTTCCACGAGGGTTCCTGTTCGGACGGCTGCAGTGGTCCGCTGCCTTGACTGTCGCCCTGTCTTGGACCCGAGGTGCAGATCTTAGTACGGCGAGACGAGACGGGTTTCTCCTTGGTGACGTCTTCAGTGCCTCAGTTAAGTATTAAGTGGTTGCTAGTTGTTTGGTTACTTCGTAAGGGTTTGCTCCTGTTTGGATAATCCTTAGTTCCTTGGTTTGGTTTGGTTTCGTAAGATTATCACTGGTTGTTCTAGTTACGATAATCTTTTGGTTTAGTTTGGGTATCGATACATTTGTTCACTTTGGTAGGCCTAAGTTCTTAGTTTGAGTGCGCACCTTTGTTTGTGTTTGTCTGTGTTCCGGTTTATAAAATGGTAAGTCGGAAAAACTGTATGTTGTCATGTTTTGGTTGCAACAGGGATTCCCGGTTGGAGGATTCGTGTCTGGTTCCTCCGATTGGAACTCCTCTTTATGATCTTTACTGCAAGCACGGTGTGGGTCCTATATCTTATAATGAGGTATGGATCCGTTACACGGAGAAAGATGGTGTTCTTAGTTGGCCACTTCATGGTAGTTTTGAACCCGAAATTCTCGATAATTTAGAAATAAAGTTGTTTAAGAAGAAAGCCCGGCCGGCAATGTTTGATTCTTTCCGTTGTTGGCGAAAAGAATCCAAACAGAGAGAGAGTAAAAAGTTGAAGAAAGAGCAAAAAGAGCAAGAGTTGACTTTAGAACAGTCTGCCAAGCAGCTGCAACTCAAAGAATCTGAGAAAGCGATAGAGGTAGCCAATAGAGAGCGTAATTTAGCGATAGACAAGTGCTACCCTGCCTTGCCATCGAGTACAGCTAAGACAGTAGAGGACCCTGAAAAGGATCCCTTGTTGTCTTACTTGTTGAGGTCACCTCCACCATATGCACAGGGTGCTACAGCTCCACCTCTGCCAAATGTTCTGTTACCGGTTGCTGGACAGCCTGGTATACCTGCTCCTGCTCCCCTGAATCAAGCTCCTGCACTTCCTGTGGTTAACAATATTCCTCCGGCACCCCCTCTTCCAGGGTTGCCAGCTCCTCTGCCTATGCCTGTACCGCTGATACCTGTTGTTTCGCAAATTACTTTGCCTGCTTCCCCTACTATTGCTGTTTCTTCTGTCCCAACTACTACTCTACTTCAAACTTCTGCAAGCTATGTGACTCCGCTTTCTGTTCGTCGGAGGATCACTGAATCTGTCTCTAATATTCTATCTCCCTTTTACAAAACACTGATTAGGAGTCCTGCCTCTGAATCTGTTCAGAGACGTAGTCAGCTTCCTAGTGTTGAAGAACGAGGAATATTAGATTCTACAGCCCTTAGGTGGATTTCGAAAGTTGGAAGTTATAATGTACGAGATGTATTAGATACATTTATGCAATGGAATGAACCGACACAGCACTATGTGTTTGATGTCATGTGTTCCCTTTTACGTGAGGAATGGGAGGAGAACGATTCTGAACAAGTTCCGGATGAATTAATTCATGTTCAACAAAAATTTGCTGCAGGTATGATAGTTGGTCAGGAGATAAAAGAAGCAATGGAACTGATTTTAGGTTTTAGATTTGATCCTTCCCTCTGTTCACCAAGAGATTTAGAGAAACGTAGCACAAAACAAGGTCGCCAATATCCTATGAGAGAAGTACCGCCAATATGGCGAGAAGCTATACAAGCTGATGCGGCCCATGGTATTGCAGCCGCTCCGGCCCAATTCCAGAGAGTGTGGATACACATTCCGTGGAAACGAGCTGAAGTGTTAGCAGTAAAACAGGCCTTGCCAGATCCGCATAAAAATCCTGCTGGATATTACAAAGAGCTGGCCCAGACGGTTGAAGCTTGCGTAATGAATTTAGCGGACATTGATATGCTATTTGGCAATGTAGTACCGCAACCAATTTGGGCTAAAATTCGTAAAGAAAATCATCCAGTTGCCCTAGGTGGTGATTGGCAGGCTATAGTAGCGGCAGATGGTCAACAAATTGGTGGTTCTAAACCCGAACCTCTAATTGCTAATTTGCCCGGTAGAATAATCGATTTAATGAAAACTCTGATGCCAGCATTGCGCGTTAACTGGGACAAATTGTCCGCATGCAGACAGAAGAAGGACGAAAGCGTCTCCGACTTTTTCACTAGATTTGAAGAAACTTTCGTAGATCACAGTGGTCAGGATATGAGCACGGAAGGAGGCCAGAGATTATTTGTTGATAAATTTGTGCACAATCTGTTACCAGAGCTCAGTAATAAATTAAAAGATTCTGAAAGTGCGTGGGCTGTCTCTACGACTGCGCAAATACTTGCAACTGCCCAGTACTATGAAAATAGGGATAAAGAAGAGAAAGAGAAGTCAGAAAAGAAAACAAAATATTTAAAAACTAAAGTCCTTTTGCAGCAGGCATATCCGCCTCGCACGAATCAGACAAACACACAGCAAGGGCCATACCAGAGGACCGACTATGGTTCTCAGAGACTGCAATACCAATGGAATCAGTGTGCTTACTGCAAAAAGGAAGGTCATTATAAGAATGAGTGTCCAGTACTAGCACAAAATAATGCTGCTGCAGCTCAGAGAGGTCGTGGTGGTTCTACGCAAAATTCTAGAGGTCGAGGACGAGGTGCTATGCCTCCACAAACAAATGATCGCCCTTCTAATTATTTTGATCAGCGAAACGGACAATCTGCACAGCCAACTAGATCTCAACAGTATCACGTTGAGGATTACTGTGAAGTTAGTGAGGAATTTCAGCAAAATGAGTACTAGGACAGCCATGGACAAAGAGAGGGAGTAGTATCAGTTCCAGTAGATCAGAGTGGGCCTTATGTCGCGGTAGCTACATCAGGTGTAGTCGAACCGTTTCTGTTGGATACTGGTGCAGCAAAAAGTTCTATCATACATTCGAAACTCCCTGGCGCACCTTTGTCTGGCTTAACAAATGTTTCAGTAGGTTTTTCAGGCGCCCCTGTTCACAACCCCGTTTCTGGTCCTTTGTCTATTTCTGTTGGGCCTCGTCAATTGAAAGCACCCCTGATTTTGACGACTGGTTGTAATGAAAATCTGCTTGGTTTAGACTTGTTAAAACGCCTATACGCGACTTTGTACTGTTCTCCGTCAGGAGTACAGATTACATTGGGTAAGAGAATCATCTCCCCGATGTACTTATCAATGGATGCGCTCCCACTGGAGCTGCGTTCTCTCCCTGATACTCTTTGGGCGACTGGTCCTAACGATGTAGGTCTTTTGGAAATTCCACCCTATGTAGTAACTTTGAAAGCAAATGTCAAATTTCCACGAATCCCACAATACAAGATCTCTAGTGAAGGTGAACGTGCGCTCTTATTGATAGTACAAGATTTGATCAAGAAAGACGTAATAGAGGAAACTAGAGGAAATGTCTGTAACAGCCCTGTACTGCCAATTCTAAAAAGCACTAATCCTTCAAAACCTCCAGTCTATAGATTTGTAATCGACCTTACAGAGGTTAACAAAATTGTGATCCCACAGTTTCCTGTGGTTCCAGACATTACTGCATTGTTAACGTTGATTCCTGCTACAGCCACATGGTTCTCAGTGATCGACTTGAAGAATGCCTTTTTCAGCATTCCGATAGCCGAAGAAAGCAGAGATATTTTCGGCTTTTCTCTAGGAGGCCGAAGCTTCAGGTTTAAACATGCTCCACAAGGCTATTGTGAAAGCCCGTCCATTTACAGCCAGGCATTAAAAAGTCAGTTAGATTCTTTTGTACTTCCTCCTGGTTCTGCTTTAGTGCAATATGTCGATGATCTTCTAGTGGCTGCCTATGACAAGGAAACTTGCAAAGCAGCTACAATTTCCTTATTGCATCATTTGTCTGATTTAAATCACAAGGTGTCACCTTCCAAAATGCAATATTGTTGTCAAGAAGTGACCTACCTAGGTCATCTCTTGTCAAAGGAGGGAAGAAGGTTGGCCCCAGAGAGAATAAAAGCAATTACGCAGATGAATGTTCCTAGCACACAGAGAGAAGTGCGTGCATTTTTAGGTATTACCTCATACTGCAGGCAATGGATCCCAAATTTTTCTCTTTTGGCAAAACCATTGGTGGCCTTGACTGGAAAAGGTGTTCCGAGCCGGTGCCATGGTCTGCCGAATGTCAACAAAGCTTTTCTGAGTTACGAAATGGAGTTCAGCTCCGGTGTTGGGAACACCCGACTACAGTAAGCCATTTACACTCTATGTTCACGAGAGAGAAGGTTGTGCATTGAGTGTTCTGACGCAACGATTTGGTGATAAACAACGCCCTTGCGCGTATTTTTCATCAACATTAGACCCGGTAGCCAGAGCGTTGCCTAGTTGCTTGAGAGCTACAGCAGCAGCTGTAGCGTCCATTCGACAATCTGCTGGTTTGGTCATGAACAACATGCTAGTGGTCATGGTTCCACATGCCGTGGATACACTCATGAACCGAACAAAGACACAGCACCTCACCAGTGCTAGATTATCAGGCTATGAGCTGACACTGCTAGCAAGTCATATTCAGATTAAAAGATGCAATGTATTGAATCCAGCAACATTGTTGCCGACTAGTCAGGAGTCGAGTGATTCTGAACCACATGACTGTTGTTTCAGAACTGAGGAAGAGACAAAAGGACGGATTGATCTTAAAGACACTCCATTATCAGATCCAGATGGCACGTTGTATGTCGACGGGTCTTGTTTTAAATTGGAGAATGGTGATGTAACAGCTGCCTATGCAGTAACGACTTTGAGTACGATTGTGGAGACTGCAAGAGTGAGTCAGAATTCTGCCCAAGCTGCAGAATTAATTGCATTGACTAGAGCGTGTGTTTTAGCTAAGGGAAAGAGAGTGAATGTGTTCACAGATAGTCAGTATGCTTTCGGTGTAGCGCATAGTTTTGGCCGATTGTGGAAGGAAAGAGGTTTTATTACGTCCCATGGGACTAAGATCCAGCATGGTCAGCTAGTCAATGACTTGTTGGAATCTCTAACCTTACCAATGGAAGTTGCGATTGTGAAGTGCAGTGCTCATCGAGCAATCACGGATGATGTTGGTCGTGGAAATGCCTTTGCTGATGAGACAGCTAAACAGACAGCTAGGAATACGATGAGTGGGATGTATGTTGCAACGTCTGCAAGATGGGTTGCTGACTCGGGAATGTGTGAGGACACAGTGGAAAGTGTGAAAGCGATTCAGGAAGAAGCGACTGAAGAGGAAAAACTTGCATGGAAAGAGAATACGGGTAAATTGGACTCGAGTGGATGTTGGATTGATTTGTCGGAACAGCAGCGTTGGATGTTGCCTGATGCGTATGTGCTTGCGGTGGTAACAATGGCGCATGGAGCAGCGCACATCAGTTCTAAAGGGATTTGTAAGATGTTGGCTCCAGTCTGGAAGAATGATGGAATTAGTAAGTGTACAGAGAGAGTGGTGAAAAATTGCATGATATGCCTGATGCATAATCCTGGCAAGGGAACCCCCACACCCACTAGTCACTTCGCTCCTCCTTCTTGCCCCTTCGAAGTGATTCAGTTGGATTTCATTCACATGGATCGATGTAACAACCTTAAATACGTCCTAGTTGTAGTCTGTGCTTTTTCAAGGTGGATCGAAGCATATCCACTAAAAGACAATACTGCCTTGTCCACTGCCAAAATCCTTCTAAAAGAATACTTCCCCAGGTATGGTATGCCACGGATTATATGGTCAGATAATGGGAGTGAATTCGTAGGGAAAGTTATGCAGAGTGTGTGTATAGGCTTGGGTATCAAGCAAAAGTTTGACAGTGCGAATCACTCCCAGTCAGCAGGTTTAGTTGAAGGGTACAATGGCACCCTCAAGCTGAAACTGGCCAAGATACAAGCCTCCACGGGCTTGTCCTGGCCAGACGCATTACCTTTGGCCCTGTTATCCACAAGAGCGACTGTGCATTCCCGAGTAGGGCTTAGCCCCTATGAGATTGTGTTTGGTCGCCCTGCTAATGTTTGGGGGGTACCAAGACCTAGGAAGTTTAAACAACTGGAATACCCAATGCTAATTGATTACCTTTTTGACTTGACTGCTAAATTGAGTCTCATTCACCAACAGGTTTTCAATGCATTGCCAAAGCCTCTGGAAAGTCCAGGTCATCAGCTGAAACCCGGCGATTACATTGTTATTAGGAACTTTGGACGGACCAGGAACCTTCAGCCCAAGTTCGTCGGCCCGTTTCAAGTGCTGTTGGCAACAAGGACTGCTGTACGTGTGGCTGGAAGGAAAAACTGGGTCCACGCGACTCATACTAAGCGTGTACCCCTTCCACTCCCTTATGATAATTGGGTTAGACAAGGAATTGGTGCCTCTGACACAGAACCGGTTCCTAGATATGTTCCTTTCAGTGATGCAGAACTGATAACTGATTCACCGAACTCTGACTCCCCTTCTGAAGCTGCTCCTTTGATCACTGAACAGAACACTGCATCAAACGAACATTTGTCCTCTGCGAACTCGAACATTGTTACTCCTGCTGAAAACAGACTATTTCCGGATCAAACTACGCCAGGAAAACTGAGATACAATCTACGTTCTCATTCTAAGGACAAGTAAAGCAGGAAACTGCCTATTTTTATATTTTGATCTGATACATTGCCTACAGCCAGGAAGCTTGCTGAATATTTTGTATTTTTCTGTGTATTTTTGTTGTTCTTATTACCTTGCCGTCTGGGTCGCCGTAGGGTCGTGGCTTTGTGCCTAGTTGAATCTGCGGGGGCCAGACACAAGGTCGGTCTTTCTGTTAGTTCTGGGAACTCCCAGGGCTGATAGAGGCATTTCCAACTACGTACATATCATCAGTGTTCGCGAGCGGTTGTAGAAGATGGAGCTTCCTGGGCTGCACCAAGAGAATGTAAGTTATGTTCGCAGAAATAGATTATACAAGATTCTTCATAACAAATGTTTTCTGATGCAATGTGCAATTACGTTTTTGATTGTTTTAATAACGTTGGTGGGTGGAATCGTCTTTGGTATCCATTTAATTTTTGCACCGATAACAACTACAGTACCTCCCCTTGATCTTGTTTCTTCTACTGTTGCTTCTTTTCATTCCTTTCATCCGTTCCCCGAACATGAGCAAGCTCGACGCTCAGAATTCATAAATAACACTTTTGTACAGCTCTTGCATCAACACCAACTGGTAGTTAACACAACAGACTGCTGGGTATGTGGTTTGATACCACACACTATGGATAAAGGCATTCCCTACCTGGTCTTGCCTTTTAGCTATAATGGATCATGTCGGGCCTTCCAAACTGTATTTGTCTATCCTCTCGAGACCTATCCCCCGCGTCCTCCACGTTCCGCTAAGTATAACTCCGTTAATAAAGCCTTGATAAAGGGAATAACTGACATGATTAAAGACGTCAATAACTCCCCAATTATCCCTAGAGATGAGCTTCGAGTTTATCTGAGTTGGAATTCTACGGAGTATAGCATTAGTTTGGGTGAAAGCAAGCGTAAGAGCTCCACTCCAGTCTGGGTCGTACCTCACCGAGGTCAATTCTGCTTGCAGGGTAATGGGAGAAATCCAAGAGCTCGGCTAGGGAAGAGTGACTGTGTTGAAACTCCGTCAAACTCTTCCCCTGCCTTCCTAACTGCTAAGGGTACCTACTTCATCTGTCAGGATAGGGCATATACATGATTGCCTGCTGACTTTTCAGGTTCATGCTATATTGCTCAACTGTTGCCTCCGACATACACTGCTTCCCCAGATTATCACAAGACCAGAGTAGCAATAGGTGTTTTCAGCAAAGAAGATACCACTGGTCAGGAAGCCGGAGACTTTTTCAAAGGTTTCCTTCCGTTCTGGGGGCCTATGGCCAATAGTAGAAATCTGCGTCAGCTAACACGGGTAGTTGAATCTACTATTACAGAAACTGCTGGTGCCCTTAGTAATTTAACAGCTGAGCTCCAGGCGGATCGTCTCATGACGTTACAGAACCGTATGGTTCTTGACGTAATACTTGCAGATCGAGGTGGGGTATGCAGAATGATCCAATCGAGCTGCTGTGTTTTTATCCCCAATAATGCTCCGACTGTATACGAAGCGATCTCTAAGCTACACAAAATTTCCGACTCTATTCATGTAGACAAGGGAAATTGGTCCTTAATGGAATGGCTTTGGACTCTACTATCAGCGTGGGGATGGAAGGTTCTGATGGTCGTTGGTATTATCTTAGTATTCCTATTCTCGTGCTGCCTTATTATCCAATGTGGTCCTGCTTTGTGTAGCCTCTGTGCTGCAATCTGTTTTAGAAAACCGCCTGTGTTTGGAGACAAGGTGCGAGAAAGGATGATGCTGCAACAACATATCACTGACCTAATGAACATCGAGATAG
Organism: Lissotriton vulgaris; assembly: GCF_964263255.1. NCBI lineage: Eukaryota > Metazoa > Chordata > Amphibia > Caudata > Salamandridae > Lissotriton > Lissotriton vulgaris. Next base: position 927,678,700 of record NC_141693.1, on the reverse strand, counting down.
ACTCTGACATAGACTAAGTAATTGCCTATGTAAGGGCAAAAGGAGGGACTGAGGTTCCGTGACGATTTGAACCCGTGTTTTCAACATTGTCGTAAACTCATAATTTTGGTACCGGTGAACCGCAAATGATCCATTTAGTATATCCTGGTGTTTTCGCTATGCTACGAGCAAGAGCACTCCTGTTATAAACACATTTCCAATACACATTGGCATCCATTTTAGATTATGACATCCATCTTGTATTCTTGCCCTCACATAGTCAATGGACACACAGTGACCTCTGATCAATTCATTTCACTTAAGGACACATAGGCTTTAGCCGGCGATTCACCTTGCTAGTGACACGTGCACCTTAGGACAGAAACGCTGTGGCCGCATGACTCGGCAAAAGCTGCCTCCTCTGCCTGAGGCCAGTCCTGCTATACTGGTTCTTGTGTTCGTTGGCCTGATCATGATTAGGCGGCCGAAGCTGGTAGCCTTGCCCATTTACGACCCACAAACATCTCTTATCCTGTTTTTCTATCTTCTGCACCTGGCTCTGCTCCTTTCCTTCTGGCCCTTTATTAGGGGGAGGTAACGAAATTTACGATGAGGCGGTCCGGCTCTTGAATGAAAAGATGACATGGGATTATGATCGAACAGTGGGAACCTCTCATTCGTAATGTTTTGACATCAGAAATTGTTGACGATTCCTGTGTAACGCCAAATATTTATTGTTTAGGACATAAAGTTTAAGAAACGCACTAGTATGTGGAGAATGTTGCCCCCAGCTAAAAAAACTGTATTTAAGGAGCAACCAACTTTGTGCAAATTGAACAGGCTCCTAGAATCTGCCCGTGTGTAGTTTCTGTGACTTCTGTGTCCCTGCAGTAATAAACCTTTGGTCCTTGACGCAACCATCGAGAAGCCCGTGTTTCTGTTTATTTGTGCCCCGAGACAGGTAAAACTCAGGGGTCTTCGGGTGTTGTCCCTGACACCTCTGGACCTTAATAAAAGTCCAGAACTCCATACCCCATATTTAAAAGACAAGTGCAAAGTCAAACAATTTCAATAATGTTCCCATGTCTAAGTAAACAAATAGACCGACTGTTTTAACACCATCAATAGCCAAACGGAACAACCCAAGACACAACAATTTGCCTACAGATAATCAACTATCAACCTTTCTTTTCTACTCTTCATACGCCACAGTACTAATTTCATCCTATCTCAATATTCCGAATACCGTTCATGAAAATTAACAGCTATGGATTTTCTCTCATCTAGCTTTCTATTTATTATGATAATTATTATTATAATCATCTATGTTCGGGTTATGTCTTAAAACCATAAAATTCAGCAGCGTTATAAATACAGCATCAAAACATTTTTAAAAACAATACGTAAAAACAATTCATGTAAAAACAAAAAACTCTAAATGTAAAATGGCATAATTCATCGTCCTGTGTACTCTGTATAGTAGCAGCAGCGTTTAAAAACCTTTACAACAAATTAACCTGGCAGCATCTGCAGATACAATAGGGATGGGTGAACTTGTTTAAAGCCAATTCTTTTAAATAAAGGAACTATAAAAGATCTCCTGGGTTTTTTATAATAATTGCAGAACATTATGAAATGCAGTGTATCCTGTGGAGATTTATTATTGCATCCACAGGGACCCAGGGATTTAAAATCATAACAACTACGTGGCGAGGCTAAAGTCAGATGCAACAAATTACATTTAAATCGAGTTAACAGATATGTATCCCTATTGCTCTTCACCAGGGTTAAATAGGGCTCCATCTCCAGAGTGGTGGATGTCAAACCATATGTTAGGACTGTGTGTTTTGTCATCTCAGCCTCTTCCCTGAGTGAAATCACCCGTTCCCTGAATCTTTCCTTAATCCATTTAAGATATCATCTACTATGGCCCTCTGGGTTATGAAATAACTCCTTCCTCCCCAAATTAGCAAAGGAGTCCCTTATATACCTTAAACACGGTACTTTTAGCCGTGATCAAGAGAAAAACAATCCCTCCTGCTGTGACCAAATCCTAATCCAGCTCTGCAGCGGACGCACAGTTATCTGGTCGCTTAGATACTTAGCCCCTATATTTCTCTAAGTGGGTCTCTGAGGACCCGGAGCCAAGAGATAGAGGTCCCTGCCTGGCCTTTTCTGGCTAATGACACTTTCCGAGCTGCAGGTGGCCCAGGTGCCTTTATTAGGGCAGAATCCCACGGCTCCTATGGGAGAAGAGTTATGGGCCGTGTAGTACAATGAGTTCAGGTGCCCTCATAAGCCAAGTGTAATCAAGCGCGTACCTTTCTATTTGAATGTCACTCTCCTTACACTACCTCCTACACCTGCCTTACAGCTTTTGAAGGTACAAGCTATCACTTGCCTCCCACCATTTCTCCATACTTCACTTCACTACACTACCCATATTCCCCCTTACAAACCTTAAACTCTCCATCCCAGTAACCATTCCTCCATTGCCTAACTTTTTTGTAATCTCTTTACTCATCCCTCTCCTATAATTCACAATTTCCCGTTCTGTATAACCTCTCCTTGCACTCTTACAGTATGTAAACTCCTTCACCCTATTTATTTACCCCATTTTTTGCCATCTGTATGAACTCACTGTAATAATTACACCTAACACTTATTACCTTGATTCACCACTAGAAGATGGACAAAATGCTTCTGTTTCCTCAGAGCACAAGGTCAATCCATCAATCAATCAGGAGTTTATTAAGTGCGCTATTCACTCGTGAGAGTCTCAAGGCACAGGGAGGGGGGAGTCGAAGAGCCAGGTCTTGAGGTTCTTCCTGAAGGTGTGCAGAGTGGTGGAGCGTCTGATGTTGACTGGGAGCTTGTTCCAGGTCTTTGCTGCGACGTAGGAGAAGGCTCTTACACCTGCTCTGGTTCGGCAGATGCGTGGGGTTTCTGCCAGGACGAGGTCGGCGGAGCTGAGGTTCCTTTTGGGTAAGTGAAAGGAAACTCTTTTGTTGAGGTATTTGGGTCCAACGTAGTGGAGGGATTTGCATGCGTGGATGAGTAGGTAACCCAATTACCAACAAATTTACAGCAATAATTAATAACCACTGGAATAGAGGTTGTGACCAAAAAGCCACATTTTGCCACACTGTGTTCCTGCCCCATGGTACACCCCTAGTGGGAGGGAGCCACGACCCGTATGTGCACAGCCCTGGGGAAAGCTATTGAGCTGACCCCAAAGTTGGAAGTTTGGGAGGCCTCTGACCTGACTGAAGTTGAGCAACAATTCACTACGTTGGGATACAGGCTAGCAAAGAGAGAACTGGCCAAGGGATGGGGGAGTGTAATCCCGCCTCGTACTACCCTGTGGGTTACAGAAATGGACAGATGTATGCTGGCGGAGACAGAGGTATACAAGGCTCGGGGATGCCCCAAGAAGTGGGACATGAAATGGTCAAAGTGGAACAAATACAGGGGAGACATTTGTGTGTCACCAACTGTTGAAATGGAGATGCGTCGACAGGGGAGACATGAGGAAGAATTGTAGGGGGCACTTGTGATTAATGGTTTTGTGTAGGATATTGTGTCTAAGAGATTGTACTATGTCGTCCAAATATATACTGTATGTCTGTGATTAACTCAATAAACAAATAAAAAAAAACACTGGAATAACTACTGACCTAGGGTTACAGATTAGGATGTTACCCACCATAAAGCGCTTCAACGCCTCATCAGTGGTAGTAACCACTATATAAAGGCAATTAAATCATTGGAATGTTAATAGCTCCATTGAAGACAATGGAGCAGTTTCGGGCTTATAATGGCTGGTGTAAACCTATGCTCCAACATTCCAATATTTGTTTTTATGTTTATACCTTTTTAATTTAGACCATTCTACCCTCAGTGGGTGGAATACTTTAATAGCTGTATGCCCCTTCTGCCTTGGGCTATTCGGATTATTAAAGGCCCTCTCTATTATTATATGGTCTCACCTGCAGCTCGGGCTTAAAAGCCAGGTTCAGGACTTTTAATAATCGATATAGCCCTCGGCAGCGGGCTATATGACTATGTTACAAATATAATTCAATACAAGGCATACATTCATATTAACATCCCTGAATCATGTCTGAAAATATATATCAGCTCCCCATCGTTCATTAATTTAATGAGTGATGGATTAAGGGACGTGCAATGAAGATGGTACGTTTTTGCCCTCTGTAAGCATCGAGCTGTCCCCTTGCTGCACCTCTGTTTGACATCAACACTGCCCTAGAGAAACAGAGGTGTGACAAGTGCAGCATCCAGCATAGCTCCCTGTGAATGGAGGATGCCCTTCAATCGCACCTGCAACAACTTCCTGGCATGCACCACAGAGCACACTTTGCACAGGGACACGTTTCACGCCTGAAAGTAATTTCTTGAATGGGCAAATTCTCTTTGGGAGGGAGGGCGAGGGGTAGGAGTAAAGTAGACCGAGATTGTTCTGAGTGTGTAAAAGGCCGCTTTATTAGGAAACAGGTGCACATTACAAATATAAAACCTTGGCAACGCCTTACAAAACTATACCTCACTAAATAAATAATTAACTACAAACCCCCCCCCCCCACCCCCTCCCCTAGCATTCTTTGGCCCCTCCCCCACCCAACAATACAGCATTACAACATTACAACAACATTATAAACATCACATCATCAATAAAACATTACGTCATTAATTAAAACATTACGTCATCATTTAAAACCTTTATTCATCAACCCCCAATCACATATTGAAATCCAGGCCCTCTATAACCATAAACCCTGCCTGACCCTTCACTCCTGCCAAAACCCCCCAAAACCTGAACGGTCAAACAATGACTAACATTCCCCTGAACCTGTCAATCAAAGCATCGATCCAATACTCATCAAACAATCTACCATAAACTGCACCGATACAACCAAAACCCCGCACAGTACCTGTTCCTAGCGACAATACAAAGCACAAGAAAAAACCCCTGCACACCTATACCCAAGAAAACAGCCTTTAATAAAATTAAAGTTAAAATTAAAAGGGGGGAGAAAAAACCCCCGCTGGAAAAAATGATGGAAGAAAAACCAGAAAAAAGGGATGATAAATGGGAGGGGGAGTGGGACAAAAACGTTAATAGCCCTCCTAGCCACCAGGTCACCAAACCTAAAATGGTGGCTAGGAGGCGGGGACAGGGAAACTTATAATTGGGCTGGCCAGTCCTACTAGGCCAGCCCAAATACTAGAACATTCCAGCAACTTCTGGAAACCCCTCGCAGCCCTCCCAAACCGCCCAGGGGAGGGGACCTCCCTGCGGTCAGCTCCCTCCCCCAAGCCCCCCTTGGGAGGGAGGGCGAGGGGTGGGAGTAAAGTAGACCGAGATTGTTCTGAGTGTGTAAAAGGCCGCTTTATTAGGAAACAGGTGCACATTACAAATATAAAACCTTGGCAACGCCTTACAAAGCTATACCTCACTAAATAAATAATTAACTACAAACCCCGCCCCCACCCCCTCCCCTAACATTCTTTGGCCCCTCCCCCACCCAACAATACAGCATTACAACAACATTATAAACATCACATCATCAATAAAACATTACGTCATTAATTAAAACATTACGTCATCATTTAAAACCTTTATTCATCAACCCCCAATCACATATTGAAATCCAGGCCCTCTATAACCATAAACCCTGCCTGACCCTTCACTCCTGCCAATACCCCCCAAAACCTGAACGGTCAAACAATGACCAACATTCCCCTGAACCTGTCAATCAAAGCATTGATCCAATACTCATCAAACAATCTACCATAAACTGCACCGATACAACCAAAACCCCGCCACCCAGAAAGGTAGGGGGGAGAAACTACCCACCTCCCTTTCTCCACCCCCCCAAAACAGGAAACTAGAAACAAAACCGTACTAAAACTAACGCTGCATAGCAAGCGAACGCGCCAAAACCTCTCGTAACTCCAACAAGTATAGGTCCATTCCAACTCTTGACAAGTGAACACCATCATCTCTGAAAAATTCCACCGTCTCGAATTTAATTTCCCTATGGGAAATCCTGCTAAAACCAAGACCACGGCAGCAGCGGGACACTTCCGAGTTTACCTTCTTCCTGGCTCTGTCCACAGCCTGGGATTAACTGCCCCTCTCCAGATCCTACGCGGTATCAATTCCGTCCAAAAGACATGGCACCCAGCCCAAAGCTCCTTAATAAGGCCCAGATCCCTTTTAATAGCTCTAAGTAACACCACACCTTTGGTAGCACAGAGATCGTTCTCTCCCAGATGGATGACCAAAATATCAGGACATAGACCGCCCACCATATTGTTGTTAAGACAAGGGATTAACTCTCTCCAGAGCATCCAACCTTTCCCCTTCCAAACCACATTAAACATTCGAGCATTAAATCCCAGGAGTTCTCCAAAGTAACTTTGTGCCGCCTGGACTCGGGCCCACTTTACGAAGGAATGCCCAACTATCCAAACTGTCACCACAGGAGAACGAGACCCAGCAACCGATCCTACAAAAGAAAACAGAGTTAGAACTCATGGGAAGGAAGATGACGCATGCGCCTCCTCCGCTGGACTCCTCACGTAGCGCTGAAAAACGTTTGAAGACCAACGCCCCAATCTCATGATATCTCTGTCAGTCCAACCTCTGTTAAATGCTTCGGTTGCAGCACCAACCCTGAAAGAATGTGTCCCATATAAGTTCCGATCCATTCCCAAGTGCTGCAAAGCCTTGCACAAAACCATTCGGAATTGGTATGTTGTAACAGGGGTGCCATCAATATGCTGAAAAACAAGCGCCTCATCACCACCCCCACAAAGTGAACGCCAGCGCCGCGCCAACAGTAAAGGGCAAGTAAGCCTTGGAGCACGCGCCTGCAACCACACACCTTTCCCTTTTTTCGTCTGATCGGTTTTGGAGCTGGCCAGCCAAACATGAACCCCCTCATGTGAACAAAAAACATCCCGCCAGAATAGGCCACACTTGTGTTTCGAACCCAACAACTCCGACACCCTGAAAGCTCCAAAAAACATGAACGCCATCAACATGGAAAATAAACATGACTCAAAGTCATCTGAACAAACAGAAGGTAGAATAGTGATCAACCTAGCTAGGACCTGCCAAGATAAAGTAGCCCTAAGTCTAGTAGCATGCCCTTGCTCTCTGGCCCAACCCTCTAGCATTCTTCTGCCAATTTCCCCTGCTGTCGGGGAATAACCCCACAACAACTTACCCATAAAAGCTATCCCTGCCAATTTCCCCGCGATGGTTACCTTAGTCAACCCTCTATCCATTAGGTCTAAAATGAAGTTCACAACATCCTCAGAACGGCGCCAAACTTCCTCCCGCCTAGAAGCACCGGATTCCAGAAACTCCCTCCAGGCCAGAGAATAAGCGGAACGCGTAGACACAGACAAGGAACCTACCACCAGTTGTACAACCCGACCTTGCCTACGTGCCACAGATGAATCTGCATCGGGGTCGGAGTTCTGTCTGCGTCTCTCGCTAGTCCACGGAATCTCCCCCACTGTGAACGAGACAGAGCATCCGCAATGTAATTGTCCACCCCAGGAATGTGCAAGGCACGAAAATGAATGTCGTGTTTCAAGCAACCCAGCACGAAGACTCTCATGAGCTTCAATACCTGTTCATCCCTGGCAGACTGTCTGTTCAGGATCTCCACTACAGCCATGTTATCCACACGAAAAAGCACCTTCTTGCGTGTCAATTCCTCCCCCCACAGGGTCAAAGCCGCCAGCAAAGGGAAAAGCTCTAAAAAGGTAATGCTGCGACCTCCATTCAACCACTCATCCGGCCAACGTTCAGCACACCATCTTCCATTCCAATAGAGCCCAAAACCATCACTGCCAGCTGCATCCGAGAACATCTGCACATCCCACTGGAAGTCAAGGTCCCACAACAAAGGAACACCATTAAAGGAGGAAAGAAAACATTTCCACATTCTCAAATCCTCTTTGACACCAGCAGACAAACGAACACGATGGTGGGGCAACTGATGACCTGCAAGAGCCCTGCCCATTCTTCGACAAAAAGTCCTGCCTGCCCTCACCACCCTACAGGCAAAATTAAGATGGCCTAGTAGCACCTGAACATCTTTCACCAACACTTTCCTTTTTGATAACATGGCCTCCAGTAACTCCAGCATTTTCACTTTTTTGTCCTCGGGCAGGCGAGCACACATCGCCACAGAATCAATCTCAATACCTAAAAAGGACAAAACAGTGGCAGGACCCATCGTTTTCTCAGGAGCCAAAGGAACTCCCAGATCCTCCATGAGCCCTTGGAAAGTGTCCAGAGCAGACTGGCACTCTGTGGAGCCCAGGGATCCGACAAAGAAAAAGTCATCTAGGTAGTGCGTTACCAGTGAGTGACAGGACTGCTGAGTAAAGTACCATTGTAGAAAAGTACTAAAACACTCAAAAAGAGCACATGAAATGGAGCAGCCCATCGGCAAAGCCTTGTCCACATACCATTGTCCTGCAAAATGAATACCCAGGAGACACCAGTCGTCCGGGTGGACAGGCAGCAGCCGGAAAGCAGACTTGATATCACACTTGGCCATCTCAGCAGCTGCGCCCGCGGTCACAACAAGTGACATTGCCACGTCAACCGAGGAATAAGAGACTGAAACAGCCTCTGGGCCAATAAAATCATTGACAGACGACCCTTCTGGCCATGATAAGTGCTGAATAAGCCTGAATTGCCCCGGATCTTTCTTCGGGACCACTCCAACAGGTGATATAATTAGATTAAGGATCAGCCAATCATGGAAAGGGCCAGCCATCCTTCCTTCATGTACCTCTTTATTTAGCTTTTCCTGCACCACTGCGCTATGCTCAGATGCTGATTTCAAATTAGCAGACCATCTCCTCTCCCTTGTTCCCATGTAACCAAGCCGAAAACCAAACTCAAAACCATCTAACAATTTTTTCTTTGCTGCCACATCCTCATAGGCTCGAAGCGCAAAGCGCAACCTCTCCAACTTAATCGGTGTACGAGCCCTTGGACCCAGCACCCTTAGCACCTCTGGCTCCCCTACCCCCTGAAAACTGTGAAGTTGTCCCTGAACCACCTGCACTCCCCTGTTTCCCCTGTTGGCTGCCTGCTGGCTGGTTATCCCAACATCTGGAAAATGGGTGTCTCCTACCACAGCCAGAGCATTCGTGTTTAAACTTACAATATTCACTGGTACAAGATCCCTTGTTAAACTCCCAGCATGTGCCAGTCCCTGACTGTGTGGTTGAAGTAGCTCCCACCCCTCCCCGGGTGGGCTTGCCCTGAAAGGGCCGGTAAACTAAAGGAAAACCACTCGCTGTAAAAATAGTCTTCCCCCCTGACGCAGATCCCATGGTATGCTGCCATAAGTCAAGATCAAGCTCCCCCCTCTTGGCTTCAGGATCCCAAGCCATCCTGGCTCTGAACTCCTCATCATATTGGGACCAGGCAAACCCCCCACCAGTAATCTGCGCCTTGCGTATAACATCCATGTATTTAAAAAGGGACACGCTGCGCTCTGGGAACTTTTCGCAGTATACACTCGCATAGATAAGCAATGCAGCTGTCCAATTTTCAATGTTCAGGGGGACTCTAGGACGTTTAGCCAACTCAAACTCCTCTTCTTTAGACCCCTCTTTAGACCGGACTTCCCGGTGTAGCAGCTTAAGGAGTTCCACATACTCACCGTTCCAAATACGCTCTTTTGTCGTTAACATCAAATGAGCACCCAAAGGCTTTGTGACCCCCATATAAGGTAACTTTTTGATTTTCAATTCTTTACTGGCCACAGGCTCTTTAACCGTACTGGAAGCACCAGTGGTAGTACCACTCTCCACTTTACCTGTGACTTCCACAACATCATCAGTGCCCACAGCAGTGTCTTTCACATAACGACATTTGCACAATCTCCCTTCACCAACAACAACAACAGTTTCTTCTCCTGTGCCCACAGACACCATAGTAGGTTTGGCCTGTGCAGCTAACTGCTCACCTGGCAACAGAGAGACCACTCTCGAAGGCTCTGCCCGTGGCGCTGAAGTCAATGTGTCTTGTCTGCGAGGCGCCCTGACCGATGGGCCGTGCTCTCTTCTCACTGGCACTTGACTCTGAACCACTGGAGCCTGAAAAACACTATGAGAGGCATGAGAGGGCACCCCCCCTGCACGTCCCGCAATTCACCTTCCTCTGGACTATCTTCGTCATAGTCCAGAACCACTGAATCCAAACCAGTAGGCAACACATCACCACGGGTCTTACCTAACCCGGTATCAACAATATTACATGTTAATGTTTTTGAAGAAACTCCAGGGAGGGGAGCAGACTGTACACGCCTGTAGCTCCCCTTGCGTTGACTCTGCGGCTCCATAGCCGCCGGTAAGGTAGGACACCTGTACCTGCTACTCGTTGGGGCCAGCGGGGTCATGCCAGACCCTCGTGTGCTGGCCGCGGCGGGTTCCCTCGGTGGAACAGAGAGGGCAGCGCTAGGCATTCTCCTCGCTTCCCCTTGGCGAAAGTGGACTGGACCGCGCCCTGCCAAGTCTGGACCGCCGCACCTACTCCTATCCTGAAAAGAAAAAGTTTGGACTGGTGTGCTAGGGTCCCTAAATACAACACCTGAAACAGACCTTGACCTCTGCAAATTACCATCAACAACCGTCCCCTGAAACCTCTCCAAAGAACGTCCCCTCATACAGCCCTTCAAAGGCACTCCCCTAGACGGAGAGTCGCCTATCATCTCTTCATCATCACTCTCATCCAAGTTATCGCCCGCCGCCGCTGAAGAAGGAGCCTGACGAGGGGCCCCCGCACCCCAAACTTGGCCCTCAATATCCTTGTGAAAACCACGCTGCGCCAAACCTGCCGTACCGAAATTCTCCCATCCAGGAGAACCAAACATAAAAGAAGGACCTCTAGCCTCCCCAGCCCAACTTGGGGCCACATCCCTAACCCCTTGAACAGGCCCCCCACTCACATGCTTGGAAATCCCCTCACGCCCCAAAAACGTGCTCGGGAAACCCACGTCCCCTGCAAACCACACACCAGGGTGAGAAAACCTCACAAAGTCATCCACACCTGCCCTTCCAAGTCCCCCCAACCCTGGGCCAGGCGCAGGTCTTGCCCCACGACTCTCACAAGAAAAGGCTCCATGACCCCCTTGTGACACCCTCCTGCCATCCCTCTGCAAACGGTCATCCACCTCCTGAAAACCAGGAAACACAAAACCCCCTGACTGTGAACAATCCTGGCCCAAAACAACACCAGACATAGAACCACTTTCACCCATCTGAGCCCACTCACCCTCCCCCCTGGAACCCCCCCAACAGACAAAGCAGCACCCACAGAAGAACCAGGGGTAGAGAATAATAAAGGGCTGCCCACATTACTGTCCAAATCCCCATGTGCAGTACCAACATCATGTGAAAAAACAACCTGGCCAGCATGAGGGTCCAAACCAACCTGCCTTCCCATCCCACCTGACACATGCTGGCTGGAAACCCTAATATCAGCAACATTTCAGGGGTTAACAACATTCTGGCGCTTGCGTCAACATTAAGCTGTGTCTCTGCCACAAAACCCTCTGAAACATGCAAATCCGGCATATCATGCTGCTGAGCTGCCCCATGACAAACTTCAAATTGTACAGAGCCCCTGCGCGCCCCTCGCGCAGACACAACTAGCTCATGCTAGACGCGACGCTCACATATGGGGTCAGAAGCAGAGTGTTTCTTACTCCCTCTCCGCCCCCCCTCCCCCGCTTGGCCGTTAAAACATAATCTGAAGCGAGCGCTTCAGCATCCAAGCCTTGTCCCACCCGCCCCGCTGAGGAAACCGAACGCGCGCCTGCCGCCTCACCCGGCTGCCTGTGAGCCTTGTGCGCTGACGACGGAGCCCCTCCCGCCCCAACCGGCAACCGAGGAAGAACTACAGGGGCTGGTCGCGCGTCACCAACACCAACCACGGGAGCGCCCAAAGCTACCGGAGCTCCCCCCTCCCCCGCCGCAACACGCGCCCGGAATGAAGGGGCCGGTTTCCTCGTACGGGATCGGCCCCTTTCACCTACCTGGCCTGAACGCCTCTTTTTAGGCGAAGAACACGCCAGCACGGCAGCGGACACGCCGGCGGAGGCCTGGCGCTGGGGGCGCGCCGGCCCCCCTCCCACCAACAAATCCATGCGACCTGCTTCCAACAGCAGTCTCATGGCCTCCAGTACGCGGTAATCCTCCATCTCAATAATAAACAGCCACAGGATAAAAATTGCCTAAAAGCACCTAGCAAATCTCTCTACACAAAAACGCTACAAAAACGCTAACAGCCCTCCTAGCCACCAGGTCACCAAACCTAAAATGGTGGCTAGGAGGCGGGGACAGGGAAACTTATAATTGGGCTGGCCAGTCCTACTAGGCCAGCCCAAATACTAGAACATTCCAGCAACTTCTGGAAACCCCTCGCAGCCCTCCCAAACCGCCCGGGGGAGGGGACCTCCCTGCGGTCAGCTCCTTCCCCCAAGCCCCCCTTGTGAACCAAGTCCACAAACTGCACTTTTTTGAGATCTGTGCTAACTCATTTTCGGAATCCTGTTTTCTGAATTAGGCCCTATGTATGTTTACTATATTATATTACCTAAATTTGTTTTCTGTTCTCTATTCTGCTGAAGTCTATTTCCCAAAAAGTGCAAAAGATCTCAAACACAACATAGAATGGGAAGCTTTTTAAATCTCTGTCTTAAATCTGTACAGTATGGCAAGTTCGCTTGTTTCTCACTGGTGTCTTAGTATAGTGCCTGTCTTCTGTTTGACGCAATTTTCTGCGTTACACAAATATGATAGTAGAGTCCACTGCTCACTCCAGCGGGGTTTCACTTCTTCTCATAGGCAATATGATAAAAAGCCAATTTTCCCCGAAATTTTAATCATGTAGGCCTGCAGGGAAAAAATAAATTTCGCCAATCTAACAGGACAATCCGTTAATACCGCTCTTCATAGGATTTCATCAAAATGAAAGGACATAATTCTTGCATAACTCAAACCAAACCATTTTTCCCACAGGTGCCAAAAGACCCCAGATCAGTCATGTTAACCTTTAACATGCAAGGAAAAACCAAAAATGCAGTGCCTATAATGTTCTTTTCTTTTATTGCATTGAAAGAACTGGATATTAAAAAGGGAAATCCTGCCCAGGATTATGTGAAACCAATCAACGGTGTGATCATTGTTGCAAGAGCAGCTTCTGTCCCCTTCCTCATTTTGACTTAGACACCGCTGACCCCGCCACCTACCCAATTTTAGCTAAGAATGCACAGATAATTTGTAGCTCCTCTGAGTCTGTGTCCTTGCAAGAGGCCACTTAAATTCTCCCAACCTTTGTTCCTTTTCGCAGGGGTGGAGGGAAAGCTGTCTTGTTATGCTGCAGTTCATCTTTGTTATGGTAATTTAGAAATTTAACAGGTTTATTAATCCCGCAGAATTTATTATAGTCAAACATGAGATATTATTAAGTTGCTATTGTAAAAAGCATTTAGCCTCCCTGTCGCAGTGACTTGTACCCTGCATTGGCAGACATAGAAACATCCATTTTGTTTCCTAATTAGAAAGGCTGCAATCAGGAGCTATGACAGAGTTCAACTCCTCAATGTACAGCCTGCCAGGTTCTATAGTGCAGGCTTTATAAAATTCGCTTTAATTCAAGAGCAGAATATCATTAACTTTGTAAGTGGATGAATACAATGGACAAGCAATTTAATTAACTTCTAACATTGGATGTTGGACGGGAGACAAAATGAAATTATGCACATATTTCTCATGCAGGCAGTCAACCTTGAAAGGGACTTGATTGTGATGGGTCAGACAGGGGGACAACTTTGTCCAATTATTTCATGTTTAGCCCTGCTGTATGAAATTTAAAATTCAGTACTTTGTAAATCAATCATCTTTCATTTTGCGACAGTCACAAAGATTCTCAGAGATGTCGAACGACCCACTTTAACCGTGATATGCTAAATGCCACCTTCTACCGCATGACTCCCCTCCTCTGCTCAGCTGACCTGAAATATGTTAAATGAAATGGGCAGTAATGTTTGCTCATCAAACCCCTTGAGCCCATTATTGAGGATTGAGTTGTAAGTAGACCATCTGTGTTCATATGTAGAATCATTTTAACATCCAATACAGCTGGAAAGGGATACAGCCACGCGACTACCTTCTCTAGAACTCAAAACACATGTGTATATGGGAATACTCATTCTACAGCTTTGTGCATCCACTGTCCTTGCATATTAATTGCTTACTTCACTCCAAATGTGGTATATACCAATCCCCCTCCCCTTGCCTTCCCCTTCCATGTCTCAAACATATGTGTCAGCCTCATACGGCGAAGAATTAAGACCTGTACCATGAGCAGAAGACAAGGCTGCTGCAGTATGTGTTGGAAGAAACCACAGCAAGAGGTGTACCTCACTGGCTTTTGGACCCTGATTAGGTGCTTACGTAGACTCGATCATTAAATGCTGGTGCTAAGACATCCCATAGACAATTTTCACTAGTGCCAGGTCCCTGGAAATTTTAGACCCAATTTAAGGCTAGAGCTATAAAAATACATAAGTGCACATCTCCAGGGCCCCAAGGAACTCAAGGGCACCTGGATGAACCATGTAGCAAGTCTTGCCTATTGTCCATAGAGACCCAGGAACCAGATACCACTAAGAGTTCATTAAAAAGGCAAGGTCCTCTTTCTTAGGTGTTCATTCTAAGATAAAAGCAAACTTAATTAGTCAAAGAGTAACCTCTTAATTAAGGAGGACATGATTTCTATGTTCTCGTTACTAACTTTCCAGTTTAGTGGATGTAGCAGCCATATCCCTCTGGTGCTTGCTTGGGCTAATGTTTCAAAAGCCACCCAGGGACTGCACAGTCTTTCTGACCCACGTGGGCAGATTGGTGCATTTACCACCAATCTGCCCACCACAAGGAGACAGAAAACCCGCTAGGGAAAAAGAAATGGGGTGGACTGTAGGCCCGTTTTAGATTTGGGTGCCCTGATCTCACTTGTCCAAGCACTAGATAAAAGTTTTGCCCCGCTGGGGACAGATTGGAGCATTTACCCAAATTTGCCCTCCAAACTACAAGAAAAAAAAGGGATGGGGTAGGGGACTTGCCTGTGCTGCAATCAGGCCACACCACCTGCCCACCAACAGCGTTTGTGTCTGTGGGGTTTATCCCTAATCTACCCGCTATTAGGACGAAAAGCCTGCTTGACAAAGATCGATGGCACAAGAGAAATGTGGTTGAGGTCTGGCCCATATTGGCATCAGACTGCACCTTCAACCTCCAGGTACCCCTCTGTGGATACAGAATGGGGAGCTTATTTTCTTTGCCAACCTATTTGTCAAAACTCTGCCCAAAGAAAACTGGATTTCCCCTCATTTTCCAAGGGGAGCAGTAGACATTTTTGGGCCTGAGATCGACTAGCATCTTGGAACCAATCCTATGCATTTTTGAAAACAGTACTCCCAAGAGAGTCCAGATGTGTGTGCCTTGCATATCTGCACATGTTTGTACTCAGAATGCCATGCAAGCGTCAACACTATGGCCAAAAAAGCAGGTGTCGGCTATGCCAGTAAGTCGCTGCTTTTTTAAATAGAATTCATGGGGGCACAGCAAAAGTGATGGAGAGAGCAGGAGAGCAAAGTTACACCAATGGAGTGATGATAACTTTTCAAAAAAGAGTCTCCTGAGGCATATCGTGGAATGATAGTACTCCTCTAGTAAGAACACTGTGAGATCAAAAAACTCCTCAAAATAGGGAGGTAGGCCATCTAATCACGAGCAGACAACTGAGATTGACAAAACCCATAAATTCATAAGCAAGGGCCTACCCAAAGCCCAGTCTAAGTATTTGTCATATGTTGGAAACCAAAGGTCTATCTTTTGACAGCTACTGCGTCCTGCAGTCGACACCGAAAAACACAATTTTAATCTTAGGTTCATGGGGAAGGTGGCAACAATTGGTCTCTGTCTTGGAAAACACTAAAGAAACCCTTCTATTTCTAGGAATTTCTGATAACTAGATGGGAGAGAGAAGCCAAGATGGTGGCTCTGTGTTGATTCTTGGATGTGTTCTTACTCAGTCACACTCACACAAGTCTCCACATTTCAGAGGTTTAGTAGATTTCTTTGGGTGCAGGCAGATACAGAGTCCAAAAATGACTGGAACCATCACTACAAAGGTCTATCTTATCCATACATTGCTTCCTCTGTTTACATCATCATGTTTCTCCGTATCTGAAGTCTATCCACACATATGTGGATAGCATTTTTATCTGGAGTATTGTAGGAAGGCAGCATGGTTGGACATTTGTTATTGGCTCTTGGATTTCTCTGGAATTCCGGTTACTAATTGTAAGTAAGTGGGTGTGCACAAAAACATTTTGAATAAATGCCATCAGAATAAGTTTGCTTTGTGGTAATCCAAAATTTGGAGTGGTTCAAATAACCTATTTAACCTATTTACCTAAATTCAGATTTTATCATACATTTAACACCCTTGCCGCAACGGTAATTCCCCCATGGCGCGGGGCAGAGGGGGGGCCGCGGTGCTCTTGACGAGCCCAGCTCGTCATGAGTCATAGTAGAGCTGTGCTCATTACGAGCTGGGCTTGTCACAACCCCGCCCATTAATTAATTTCCCCGCACAGGCGGGGAATCAATCGCGTGTGGGTGCGCCATGTCAGTTATGACGAGCCCAGCTCGTCATGAGCACAGCTCCACTGTGCCTCATAACGAGCTGGGCTCGTCATGAGCATGGAAAAAAAGCATAGCTGTCCTTCATAGCATGTTATTTTCACTATGAATTGATTCATGATCAGTACAGCGATCAATGTGAGCCACTAAAGCAGGCTCTCAGCATGTAGAGAAGTCTCTTTGGCGTGCTGCTTTCCTTCAGATACAGCTATGCTAGCAGTTGCCTTAGTCTTCTTCATGACAAGCCAATTTTTCTACTGCTATGCACTTTTTCCTATGGCTAGGCACAGAGCTTCCCCTGAAAGTAACAGATGAGCTCACACTGTGAACTTATAATATCAAACAGGAGAAATGCAGGGAGAGGGAACAACTAGCCACTCAGAACAATCGGATGCAAGGTCTTCTTGCTCACTGTTCATTTTGTTCTCATGGTAAACTTCTCATGCAGTCCTCGGAGTTCTGATTCTATGGTAATGGCAGACAACTCGTATTAATATAGCCACTGCGATTTCACTCAAGTATTCCTTTGTTCACTCAATTGCCTGATGCTGGGCTGTATTGTTCTTTTGGCAGAGGAGCAGGCCATAGCGGATGGGTCTGGTCAGCCAGCACAGCTACTTTTTTCACATTTTAACCGTGCAGTGAACTTTGGCCACAGTCTTTGGCAAGGTGATCCTTTCGATCAGGACACAGGTTGCCCTGTCAAATTGGATTGATCTACAAAGGTGAACATAAAGGGTCCTTCATTAATCCACTGAAAGTGTGTGGATCTAAACGAGCTCCACACCAACCAGGCTTCAATGGCCTGTGCAGGGAGGGGGAAGAGAAGAGCAAAGTGACATGCAAGAGGTCCAGGAAGGCAGCTGTCTCCGATCCTATCCTACTTAAAATATCAAACCACTGTCTTAGGGTTAATCATATCCAGCATGACCTACAATAGCCCCTTGTTTACACCACAATATGCTGCACATGCCCACATAAACACATATCTTACACTCTGTGTGAAGTGAGAGCTTGCACTCATGGCAGATTACAGTTATTCACCTTTAGGGCCAAAAGATAGCTTGTCCCTGTTTGGCATACAGGTAAAAAGGCCAACACCACAGGAATATCAATCAGCTATGGCCCACCAATAACTGTGCCTTGGCATGGGCATTGCAACAGGGTCCACTCATATTTAAGGGAATTCTACATTGAGGCAAACGGTGTACTGCACAGTTAATTACTTTGCTGTTTAGCAACTCACACACAAATCATATACTTGTCTGTGAATTGAGGCTAGGAATCTCCTGTGCAGGGCCCAAATGTATGTATGTCAATTGTGTGTGGTGTTTGCAAACCTAGCCGAAGAGCAATGGACTGCTAGAAAAATCTTTTTTAATCTTCACAGTCCCCACCCTCACACTCACCCTACACTGACCACCTCCTCCACCACCACCCTTTCAATAAACAACATGGCTCTCAATTCCTGTAGAAACCCTTAATTTTTTTTAACAACCACTTTCAACTCATTGATTGTTATTTCAATTAACACCTTGCCTGCTGCCCCGAATTCCCTCCGGTGCTGGACATCCCTTAACTGGGTGTGGTCATGACGGAACCATTCCGTCATCAGCATAGGTCAACCGTGACTGATGACGGAATGGTTCCGTCACCAGCATCGAAGGGGTTAAAGTGTTTGCCTATATTTGAATTTGAATTTATAAGAATTTGTAGAGCGCATGTACACTATGCAGTTTCTTGGCTCTGTTTTTTTTTTACTGAGCAGAAAGGACACAACGGGCTAGGGGCTAAAAAGCTTGCTGAAACAGAAAGGTCCTTAAGGGCCTTACGAAACTCCATATAGGAGGAGGAAGATCTAACAGGGGGCGGGAGTGTATTCCAAAAGGTGGGAGCAAGGACCGAGAATTTCTGGCCTCCCGATCTTTGTTTCTTAAAGCGGGGAATGACTAAAAGAGATTTGGTGGACGAGTGCAGATCTCTGGGAGGGCAGTAGTTGGTGATGGCCGAGTTGATAAAGGCAGGAGCCGTGCCCGCCCGGGCCTGAAATGTAAGGCATCCAAGTTTGAAGAGGGCCCGTTGTTTGATAGGGAACCAATGTAGAGCAATAAGCAGGGGAGAAGAGTGATGGGATTTGGATAGGCCATATACCAGGCGAGCTGCCTGGTTCTGCACCAGTTGAAGGCGTTGAAGTGCATAAGCGGGGACACCATTGTAAATATTATTTCCATAGTCAATCTTAGATAGGACCATGGCCATTAAGATGAGTTTAAGTGCAGGGGGAGAAAAAAACCGGGATATTTTCCTAATGATACGCAGGGTAAAGAAACAAGAGGAAACGACAGAACTAATATGGGAGTGGAGTGTAAGGTGATGATTGAGTGGGATGCCAAGGGTCTTAACTGAATGTAAGGGAGTGGGGGGTAAACCAAGAGGAGGGGGCCAAAACGAGGGGGACCAAGGGTTGCCACTGCCACCAGTCAGAACCAGCTCTGTTTTATCCGGGTTGAGTTTAAGGTGGTTCGCAATCATCCAATCCCGGATAAACAGCATGACGGACTGGAAGCTATTGATACCTGATGTTGGGGAGGAAAAATTAAAAATGAGTTGGAGGTCATCAGCGTAATTGTACACTGTGACCTCCATTTGTTGCAATGCAAAAATAAGAGGGAAATGTAAAGGTTAAACAAAAGAGGGGAAAGAGAGGAACCCTGAGGGACACCGCATTGCACCCTGCGGGCGGGGCAGAGAATTCGACCAGGTGGACTGCTTGCGTGCGGTCAGACAGGAAGGAGCCGAGCCAGGCCAATATCTGTCCCCCTATGCCCGCCGCCCTGACACATGACAGAAGAATGGAATGGTCCACCGTGTCAAAAGCGGCGGACAAATCTAGGAGGACGAGGGCCTGGGGAGTGTTGGTGTCGAGTCCCTCCCTGAGTTGGTCCATGACCGAAATAACCACCTTCTCGGTGGAATGGCGAGGACGAAAGCCCGCCTGGCAGGGTGCAAGGTAGTTGCTATCCTCTATAAAAGAGCTAAGCACCTGGGTGACATGGGACTCAGTAACCTTTCCCAGATACGGGAGAAGGGATATAGGGCGATAGTTTGCCGGGGAGGCAGGATCCGCCCCGGGCTTTTTTAGTATAGGGATAATTATGGCAGTCTTGAAGGGGGCAGGGATAGTGTCATGCGTGAGGGAATGATTCAAAAGGGTGAGGGCAGGAGATGGGCAATCAGAAAAAATCTGACGGAGAATACGGGCCGGGCAAATGCCAGCTGGGGAGCCTGACTTGACACGCCTAAGTAGAGGGGGCAGGGATTCTCTCGTCAGTGCAGGAATGTGGTTAAGAGACAGAATATTGCCAGGTGGTTGGGGGTCAATGAAAGTAGGCGAAGGGGAAGGAATATTGGCTTTAATGCAAACTATTTTCTCAATAAAAAAACTCGTTAAGCGAGTCACATAGGGCCTGAGAAGGGGGGATCTTAGGCAGAGTTCTGTCCGATGCCAGCTCGTGGACGGTGGCAAAAATCTCACGTGGCTGGCTTTCCGCAGCTAGAATACGCCTTGAAAAATATTCTGTCTTGGCTGCCAAGATGTCTTTTTTATATTCACTAAGGATGGCAATATAGTGTTGTCTGCGGGTCGGGCAGTATGCTAACCTCCAAGCTCGTTCAGCCTGTTGTAGCTCCAGTTTCTTGGCTTTAAGGCCAGGGCTGAACCACTTGTTGGCATTGTGGGTGCAGTTGATGGTAATCCGCTTCAGAGGGGCCACTAGGTTGCAGGTTTTGGTAAGCCAGCGATCTAGGGTGGTAGCCTGGGAATGTAGAGCCGAACCCGATAGATCAGGGCAGGTGGTAGTTAGCGAGTTGCACAAAGACGGAATGTCAACTCGATTCCAATTCCTTGCCCAGGTTTTTTTTGGGGAAGGAAGGTGTTTTAACAAGGCTCAAATCCAAAGAAAAGGCGAGCAGGGAATGATCAGACCATGTGCAGGGCGAAATAGTTGGGGCGGAAATCGGAATATTTATTGTCCATATCTGATCAAGAATATGGCCCTGGTTGTGAGTAGGTCCATGAACGTGCTGGGTGAAATTAAGACTGAGTAGCAGCTGGGTAAAGTCTTTGGATGTAGTGTCCTCGGCAGGATCAGTAGGCCAGAAATTAAAGTCTCCCAGAACGAGGACAGAGGTGCTATTGACTGCCAAGGTGGCCAGCAAGTCCTGAAGAGCGGGGAGAAAACCAGGAGATAGCTGGGGTGGTCGGTACATTAGTACACATGTAATTGGGATCTTGAAAGAGACAGAGCGTACTACAAGGCAGTCTGCTGCTGGTATCGCAGGCGATGCAAGTGTCTGGAAATGGAGTCCCTTACGGGCAATCAGGGCTACCCCGCCACCCGCTCTCCCCTCCAGTCGATCAGCCCGGAGCATAAAGTAGTGGGGCGGAAGGGCTGCCAAGACGCTGGGTAGGGAGTCCGAGCGATACCATGTTTCGGTTAAAAACAATAGGTCTGGAGAGTTGGAATCCAAGAGACCAAATATTTCAATTTGGTGCTTGACAGCAGACCTTGTGTTTAAAAGGAGGGCGGCAGTGATAGGGGAGGGGGCGGGGCTGGGGGGACACGGGAAGGACACCATCCTGGAGGGATGGGGGATCATTAAAAGGGGCAAGGTGGGCGAGGACAGAGCAATACCTAGGGCTAGAACACGAGACAATGTCTCAGAGTTAAGTGGCCAATTTCTATGAAGGGAACGCAATTGTGCCGAGGAGTATGTTAACAAACGAGTATAGTTGTGTGCCCCTTGCCCCGGTCGGCCGCGGACGGGCGCAGACGGGCTTAACTTTGGCGCAACTTCGGCGTGCCATCGTCGCGCCCGCTGCGCTCGTCCGCTGCGCTTCCGGAAGCACATGTGCGTTTTATGCGGGAGAGCCTCGGACAACACGACCGCCTAGTCTGGTCTCCATGTCCTTCAGGCTTTCCCAAGATGGCGCCCACTTTCCACCCGACCGGCACAGAGAGCCGTGGGGGAAGAGCCGCCCTCCACGCAAGGGCAGAGGAGCCGCGATGGACCGGGGCGTGTGCAGCCACAAGGGATGGTAAGCCACAGTAATGCAGAGTGTTAGAGTACACCAACAATTTAAAATAATACAAGGCGCCTGCACCTAATCGTACAGAGCGCCAGGATCAGCAAATGCAATGTTAAAAATACAGCAGTGTAAAGAGTACAAGGCACCTGTTCGTTTGTTTTCTCTTGAGTAACTTGTTCTCGCCAGAAGCTGTACAACTAAGCTAACTCATATCAAAGATTAAGAAGCATATACACATCATCCAAAGCTATCTATCCACCGGTTGGCCTATTCTGTTTAAATTAATAGGTGAATGTTCAGAAGGAACTCTGTGGTAGCATGTTGCTGTGAACCCAAGGTCAAGTGCTTGTTGGGCAGTTTCACATTTGCATAAACGTCATACTTTATTGCCTTGTACATTTTAATTATTGTGCAGTGGGAATAAGAAAATGTGTTCATCGCATTATGTGGCATGCGTTTACTAAAGCAACCTATGAACACAGTCAATCTTGCTTCGAAGACTTATTGTGTGGGCTTTCCTTCCTCTTCTTGTATTTGTTTCTCCCCTGAAGCATTGCCTCATCACTTGTATTCTTCCCCTGCCTAATCTTCAACCACTTCGTTTTTCTTTTAAGTTAAACATGCCAAGAGAGTGCACGTGTCTATCAGCTGTCCCCTTCATGTAGTTCTCTTTGCCCCCCGTTGCGCTTGATGTTGCTCTCGTCCGTATGATTCCCCTAATCGCACTCAGTGTTATGTTTGCCCTTGTGTGCTTTTTCCCCTTGTGTGCTTTTTCCCCGCATTGCTTTTTCCCCGCATTGCTTTCTTGCCCGTATGCTTCTGCCCCATTCCATGCTGCACTCAGTCTTGCCCATGGGCTTCTGTTCCAATCATGCTCCACGTTGCTGTCTCTTGCCCGTTTTATGTAATTCTACTGCTGTCTTCTATGTTTTTCCCAACCTGCCCTCTGTGTTGCTTCCAACCCCACACTCTGCGTTACCTCTGACCCCCCCTCCCCACCTCCCCAAATGAGGCTTCCTAAACTCTAACACTCCATGGTGCTTCTACCCTCACTCTCCTTGGTGCTTCTGTTGCAGGGATTCTGTGTGAACAAAACTATGCCTGGGATCACAGAATTTCAGTATGTAGGGACTGAGTCACCATACCACATGAGTATCTATGAACCCCAATCCAAGCTAGCTCATAGTGCCTTATCTGCCTTCCTAACTGTCCCAGAGTGACAAGTAGGTTAGCTCCACAGACCACAATACTCTAGTCCCCTCAGGGAACCGTGGAAATAGGTTGTCACCTTTTATTTTCTCACTCATGCATGTCCATAATAAACAAAACAATGATTCAAGAACAGTTTTCAATGTTTATTGAAACAATTGTGTTCTATTATAAAACAACTGTGCGACAACTAGAAAACATATGCATTCAATCAAAAGGAAAAGCATCACAAGTAAACTATATACAATGAGAAGACCTACCATGTTTAATGATCTATCTGCCTCAGCCTATCCTCACTATGGGGGCACAGTGGTATATCGTAGATCTCTGGGATTAGAACCAAAACCCATACCTGTATTATTGTTAGGTAATCTGCATCTCAGGTTGGCAAGGTGGCACATTCGTCTCAGGACCTCTCCTCTGCAATAATTCCCTTCTTTGTTTTCAAATGGCACCTCTTGGTGTATATTATACTAGGTGTCTTTTCGAAAACAGCTGATGTGAATGTATGTTGTGTCTAAATGCCAAGCTACGTTGCTAACCACACACAGAAGACTGGGCACAGTGTTTGACCTTGTACGAGATGCTCAGACAGAGTCTGGGAGAGAAGAACCAATAACAAAAACATGTGGAGTGTTGTGCTATAACAATATCGTAACCATTACGAGAATGGGGTGGCCCATAAGGTATGGACCTGGGTGAATGGAATTATAAACAAACAATGGTCCTAGACCTATAGATTATAATATTTGATCAAATCAGAAAATGAATAAATGTTCAAAACAAAAGCAACAATGTTCAGTCTGCTATCTGTAACTCAAAGACTATATCTTTGAAAAGAACCTTACACCACGGTTAGAAAAAATATATTCTTGTTTAATTTTTCTGTATTCATTTCTTTTTACATTATTTTTGTCGATAAAAACATAGGTTGCCCCAAGACGGGAACGTGCAAAAGAAAAGATGTGATTCAGAAGGGTGAAAACAAGTGAGGAGGAGAAAAGGAATTACACAGTAGTGATTAAGAGATGTTTTTTTTAATAATTTTAACAATCAATACTGGACACAAAATTCACCGTATTGAACACCTGGCCGACAAACCCAATTCATTTAAATTGTGATCAACAACATTGTAGTACACACGTATAAATGTCCTCAATCTTGCACTGTCTACAATATTGGAAAAACAATGGTCCTAGGCATATATATTGAAAATGTCGACGTTTCGACTCGACTTATTCCCAACCGGTGATTTGGACCTGGGGATTGCGAGTCTTCATCAGGACAAAGAGCAAAACGAGGCAACCAGGGAATATTGAATAACCCTAAAAAGAGAGGAATTTGGAATTACTATCCGTGGTGTAAAGCTGAAGCCTATCCCCCACATGGGGTTTGGCAGTTTCTCTTACCCTTTGTAGTAGAGAAAACGATGTTGGGTGATCCGAGTTTACTACATCTCAACAGGAGTCCTGCAGAGACAAAAATAGAATGGAATCCAGAATATATCTAAATAACCTGGTATGCAAATCCACCAATGGTAACTATTGTTGCAGAAGGATCATTTTACCTTGAAATCATATCTTGGTCCATGTCAAGGAGACGCTATTTCTTATGTGACATGGCGGGTAGTACCTAAAATTAATTAAAGTAACATCAGTATACCCTGCGTAGACTATCTAATAGTTACTAATGTATTGCCCTGCTGGGTGTTGTCAATTACCTTGTTATTTGGACAATCAATGCCTCCAAGTTGGTAAATTACGAGCTTCCACTCCGGAATTCAACGGACACTATAAAAATGACACATTGGTACCACTCTATTGGATTTTACAAGATTCATTCATGTGAACTTGAGAGACTTTTGGAGGCTTACCTGATTTAAAAATATACTGTTTTTTGGATAAGCAATAGTAACAGTACTCCAATTCAAATTCGAAGGAGCTGTGTTGAGGGAGACACAAAATCAAAGATTCGGATCTCACTAGGGGTATAGGCGTGGTAGTGTCTGAAATAACAATTTTAAACCCGGGAGGGGGTCCACACCTACCCGCTGTATTCACGATCTCAGCGTATACATCCGAGCCTCACGGTGCTTCCGGATGTCCAATCATATTAATGTAGAGAATGCTCCCACTCGATTTGGAACACTGTATAAAGACACATACAAAGGGCTTGTTTTAATGGTCACTCGAGACGGAAGCGTGGTGGTAGAGAAGTCGAGCGATAATTTCTAAATGCTCTCCACCTACCCGTTCGTCCGTGTGAAAAAATCGTCTATATCCGAGCCTCACGGTGCTACAGGATGCCGTCGGTAACCGCAACTGTCCATCCGCGTTAGTAAATACCCAGACTGCATCACACAGTCTGCATAGAAAGAGGACTGATTTAGTATATTAGAATCTGCGGTAGCGTATTTTGAAGAATATAATTACTGGATGGGAAAACATTATGTTTAACTGAGCCAATTGCCTCGTGTTTTAAGACCCGGCGATGTCTGTGGTTCAAAAAACCTTATTTAGAAAAAAAAAAATTTTGAGAAAACCCGGGACGATATTGGGTAGAGATAAACAAAGGACAAAACATAGTGTGTTGGACCCTTGGGAATTCAGGTGCTGCAGAGTCAGAATGACACATGGAATAAACAACACCAAAGGGGTAATACACTGGTTACATTGGCGACATAAGATAAAATTCATACAGCTAGTTATTACCCATAAAACAGTGACAAGTATCTCTCATAGTTACATCATGTTTCGATATTATGAGAACATGTAACACACTTCTTAATAAGTGTGTTACATGTTCTCATAATAACGAAACATGATGTAACTATGAGAGATACTTGTCACTGTTTTATGGGTAATAACTAGCTGTATACATTTTATCTTATGTCGCCAATGTAACCAGTGTATTACCCCTTTGGTGTTGTTTATTCCATGTGTCATTCTGACTCTGCAGCACCTGAATTCCCAAGGGTCCAACACACTATGTTTTGTCCTTTGTTTATCTCTACCCAATATCGTCCCGGGTTTTCTCAAAATATTTTTTCTAAATAAGGTTTTTTGAACCACAGACATCGCTGGGTCTTAAAACACGAGGCAATTGGCTCAGTTAAACATAATGTTTTCCTATCCAGTAATTATATTCTTCAAAATATGCTACCGCAGATTCTAATATACTAAATCAGTCCTCTTTCTATGCAGACTGTGTGATGCAGTCTGGGTATTTACTAACGCGGAAGGACAGTTGCGGTTACCGACGGCATCCTGTAGCACCGTGAGGCTCGGATGTATACGATTTTTTCACACGGAAGAACGGGTAGGTGGAGAGCATTTCGAAATTATCGCTCGACTTCTCTACCACCACGCTTCCGTCTCGAGTGACCATTAAAACAAGCCCTTTGTATGTGTCTTTATACAGCGTTCCAAATCGAGTGGGAGCATTCTCTACATTAATATGATTGGACATCCGGAAGCACCGTGAGGCTCGGATGTATACGCTGAGATCGTGAATACAGCGGGTAGGTGTGGACCCCCTCCCGGGTTTAAAATTGTTATTTCAGACACTACCACGCCTATACCCCTAGTGAGATCCGAATCTTTGATTTTGTGTCTCCCTCAACACAGCTCCTTCGAATTTGAATTGGAGTACCGTTACTATTGCTTATCCAAAAAACAGTATATTTTTAAATCAGGTAAGCCTCCAAAAGTCTCTCAAGTTCACATGAATGAATCTTGTAAAATCCAATAGAGTGGTACCAATGGCATATAATGAACGACGATTCATTGTCATTTTTATAGTGTCCGTTGAATTCCGGAGTGGAAGCTCGTAATTTACCAACTTGGAGGCATTGATTGTCCAAATAGCAAGGTAATTGACACCACCCAGCAGGGTAATACATTAGTAACTATTAGATAGTCTACGCAGGGTATACTGATGTTACTTTAATTAATTTTAGGTACTACCCGCCATGTCACATAAGAAATAACGTCTCCTTGACATGGACCAAGATATGATTTCAAGGTAAAATGATACTTCTGCAACAATAGTTACCATTGGTGGATTTGCATACCAGGTTATTTAGATATATTCTGGATTCCATTCTATTTTTGTCTCTGCAGGACTCCTGTTGAAATGTGGTGAACTCGGATCACCCAACATCGTTTTCTCTACTACAAAGGGTAAGAGAAACTGCCAAACCCCATGTGGGGGATAGGCTTCACCTTTACACCACGGATAGTAATTCCAAATTCCTCTCTTTTTAGGGTTATTCAATATTCCCTGGTTGCCTCGTTTTGCTCTTTGTCCTGATGAAGACTCGCAATCCCCAGGTCCAAATCACCGGTTGGAAATAAGTTGAGTCGAAACGTCGACATTTTCAATATATATGCCTAGGACCATTGTTTTTCCAACATTGTAGACAGTGCAAGATTGAGGACATTTATACGTGTGTACTACAATGTTGTTGATCACAATTTAAATGAATTGGGTTTGTCGGCCAGGTGTTCAATACGGTGAATTTTGTGTCCAGTATTGATTGTTAAAATTATAAAAAAAAGCATCTCTTAATCACTACTGTGTAATTCCTTTTCTCCTCCTCACTTGTTTTCACCCTTCTGAATCACATCTTTTCTTTTGCACGTTCCCATCTTGGGGCAACCTATGTTTTTATCGACAAAAATAACATAACAATATCGTGGCACAAATATAAGGGTGCTGAGTGCAACGTGTACAAAGCTAAGCAGCCTGCAACTTGCAGTTAGGCTAAAGTATGAGAGAACTAAGTGGGCCCTAAAAGGAAATCACAATACTTCCCCTAACCACCTTTAAAAAAAAATTTAAAAAAATGCTTTGCACTACCTTTTTATTACTTGCCCGTCCAACTTGGATCAGTAAAAATAAATTTAAAAAGCACAAGCACATTTTTAAGGCACATGCATGTATAGTGCATGCAGCACCTACAAATGACAAATCCGCATCAGCTGCATTATAGCACTTTGTTTTTTGGTGTCCTCTTTAGCCATGCTGCAGAGCATCACTAAAAGCCATTGGCAAATCTAATAGGTTTCAAATCTATAAAAACCATTGGCACAGCAAATATGTCCCAAAGGCGAGACCTTTTGTCTTTGCTAATGTTTGTTTACTATGATCTGCTGAATTTGGATGTGCGTTTGTGGCCTGCATATGTTCAGTATTGCGCCCTGTTGACTGTAGTGACTGCGCTCGATCTGCTTCACCCACCCTTTGTTTCATTCTTGATGGCAGGCACTTGTGTGCAGGCTTCACAAAGTTACACCAAATACAATAGGAGAAATCTTGTAAACCCAGTAGAGACCTGGGTGAATGTGGTAAGAAGCAAACATGTCTCAACAGGTAATACTTTAAAGACAAATACTAGAATGGAAAATTAATTGCAAAACGGAAGCAAGAAAGGGAAAAAAGTACCAAAGGTGGATGTCGCGATCTGTAATATATTTTGTTTTTAGAAAGGGCATTAATTTCAGACAGCAACATTACATTTTATTATATGCAAGTGTAATTCAAAACATAAGTGCACACAATGTGCTCGTGGCAGTGTGAATAAAAAAGTGAGAACATGAACACAATTTATGGAAACATGTTTGGAGTCAAGGAAACTGTAAATACGCTGAGTTTTGTCGACATAATTCAGCGTATTTAGGGCTTCCTTGGCTCCAAACATAATTCCATAAATTGTGTTCACAGTGTTCATTTTATGTACCCATTTTAAAACTGTGCCGTTTTGCAGCTTTCTTCGCCGTATCACCTGTCTCACTTTGCGCTGTTCACACTGCCACGAGCGCTTTGTGTGCACTTATGTTTTGAATTACAGCTCCATTTTGTAATTTATTTCATATTCTAGTAATTGTCTTTAAAACATCCCTTGTTGACACAGTGTTGCCTGTTACCTGCTTCACAAAGTTAGCACTAAATTAACTTGTTGACTAGAGTGTAATTATAGGGTGATGACTGATTGACTTTAACTAGTGAAATGTATTTGTATTTTCTGCTCTTAAGTATCCATCTAAGCCTTGCCAATATGATGTTTTTTGTGTCGAATAACAAGTTTATAGGTCCATATTTTTCCATATGTGAGTATTTGTACATTTCCACCCATGAGTCTTTCCTTGTATCCTCTTTATCAGACCGTCTGTCAGGTGTATATTTCACAATGCCGGGTTGGTGGATTAGTGGATTTGCTCATCCACTGTGGGGGCTGGGTTCGACTTTATGGTCACAGGTTCAAATCCTGGCTTGTCCACTCAGCCTTTCATCCTTCTGAGGTCAATAAAAGGAGTACCATTGAGTTGGGTAGCAATAAACATCTGTTATTCAGCGCCAAGATACCCTTTGGTGAACGTGCGCTTTACAAATACAGATGTTATATTACAATTTATATGCATTGTATGATTTTTTTGTGTAGTGCAGCTGCTTGCTAGTTACTATTCATTTCTATCTGATATATTGTTTTTTACTTTCAGTTGCATTAGGGGTTTTTAGATTTTAAAGATCTAGTCATGCTTATCCTCAAGTTTGTTGCCTGTATTCGACAGACTTCGTGCTGAAAGTGTGTTTCTCTTGTTGGTCATTCAATTCTTATTTTTATTTTCATGTATTATGCATCCAAATAATAAAAAATGATTGAATGGCCAACAATGTTCCAGAACGTTAGAAAAGTTGTTTTACTAAAGGCGACTGAGTCCCATAGTTGTTTTTAACACAGCTATTTTCAATATGTATCCCATAAGCACACAAACAAAGGCTGGGAAAGAGCTAAACCAATCCTTTCAGTCTATTTTGAATCCCAGATGTCAGGACGATAGTCCAATCCAAGTGCCATGATAGCAGTTTAATGGTATGTGCTTTGGCTGATAAGTCCAATACAGGAAATGATAAATGGCTGGCCACCTAATTTGTTTGCAAATCAAAGGTGATGGAGGATTTCTTAATGAGAGCAGATCTGTGTACCCAGTCAGTTTCTCCACCTTAAATGAGTAATTCACATTCAGCACGATTTCAGGTGTATGTGATAAAGTGACCTATCGACGGGGGAGACACACACGCGTTCACCTTTGCATTGCTCCTTATCTGCTCTTATATTGTTATGTGCTATCTGGAAGCACTGGGACCAGCTTGTTTCCCCTCTTGTCTTTTGTGTGGAGACTGGAGAGTTGAAATGTTATCAGGGTTATTTTTCATAGTCAGACAGAATGACTTGGCGGTTGGTAGAGCTGCTGGCTGTGTAGTGTACTGACGTACTTACAGCACAAAAGAAGCTGTACACACGCCTAGCCTTTCCACCTAAACCCCTCACTGTTGTATGTCAGTTGCAAATATCATGCTTCACAAAAGCAGGCTACACCGTTTTTCCGGATGGAAAAGTTTTGCAGGTTAATTTACAGTGCTTAATTTGTAAGATAATAAGTCTTGCTTCAAACTGGATTTAGTGATAGGTGTGTCACTAATAATTTCTCTTTGACAGCCCCCTCACACTCCCCCAGCCCTCAGAGCCCAAGTTTAGTGTGGCTGAAGATGTTTACGATCTTCAAAATTCCCTGCCAAAAGACATTTTTGTCCTGTTTGCAGTAAGGGCAACACACACTACTCAAAAAGTGGGTAGTGTTGGTCCAGGGGTTATTTGTCCCTGGAGCCACCCCCACCTATTACCTGGTACCAGGTATAAATGTGGCATCTCTAGGAACCCTCTTCAGAACACTTCATGGTGGAAAATCAGAAGAGGACTGGACCTGCTGTCTATGTCATGAGATGGGCCCTGAAGGACTGGACGAGCTTCCTCTTGTATCCAGGACAAAGTGTTTCTTCCACCTCTACTCTCCTTGCTGCTGCCTACCCCACCCACTTAAAAAAGCCCACTTTATCACTACCTTTCTATTTGCCATTCCAACTTGGATCAGCAAATAAAAACCTATGTATCTGCAAAATGACACACCTGATGCAGCTGCATCATACCACCTTTTGTATTGCCACATTAGCCATACTGCTTAGCTTCGCAGCCAAAAGTTCCTACATAAGAGTCCACTTGGTTTTGCCAATGCTTTTTTCTTGTCTCTTTTACCAGGCTCAGCCTGGATGACAAAGGCTTGCAAAATCCCTGTCAATTACTGTTACAAAGAGATTAAAATACAAGAGTAGCTGGAGTCGGTTTGAGGTAGGGCTCGTTAAACAATGTGTTCCTTTGTATCATTTGGAGAGATAAGAAGTTGCCCAATGTGCACAGCGACATGTTATAGCTGGTGGAAGTAACATCCCAAGTCAAATATGCAAGAGGGTTGTGTGATGCATTACTTCAAATGGGTTATTGATATTTACTGAATGGATTTTTCTGCTAATAAACAGTAAGTACCCTGGCATGTCTGTTTAGTTAGGTATTAATTCAAGAATGTATTCATATTATTTTGAAAATACTTTTTTTGATATTGACGGTCATGAAGTATTACACGGTCAAGAAACTGAAAACGTGGAGTAGTAAACAATTGTCAAAACGCCTACAGAAGTTCCCAGTAGCATAGGGCCAGATGTATCAAAGGGTTTACTCATTTTGTGTCTATGGGAAAATGCTTTAGAGCAAATGGCCCATAGTGCTATAGGATGCCTCCCACGAATGGCTGCGCTGTTGCAGCGCAGTGCGCATTGCCTGTTTTATGCACCTGCCAGAAGTAAAGTAAAATCGTTAAACCTGATGTGTTTTTAAGTTAGTGCTTTATTTTCAGATAGTACTGCTCAAAAACAGTGGCAAGGGTTGAGCATTTCTGTTTCTGAGCTGTGCTATCTGAAAATAAAACACTTTAAAATAAATATTACTTTAAATTGTTTCATTTTTGGCCCGCAGGTGCATAACACAGACACTGGTATGTTCTGCGCCAGAAAAGCCCGTCATGATACGGCCCTTGGAGTTCAAATGTCAAAAATACTTTAGTTGACCTGAGAAGGTATTTCCATGCTGCATTATTAAACCCCGTTCGCTGTAGTTTCTCCAAAAACATAGTTTGCAACAGTCATTGGAGTCACTTCCATCCTCTCTTTTGCAACACTTTTGAAATGATGGGGTCCCCAACCTTTTCTGTAATGAGAGCTACTTATGTTTATTGAAACGCATCGAGTGCTACTAATATTGTTAGTATTGTATAATGTAATTTTTTTATAGGTATATTAATTCAACCAAGCAAAAGCTCTCTAATTTAATAGGCTGGGCTGCACACAGGTGAGCTACTCAGAGGTAGCTGGAGAGCTACAGTAGCTCACGAGCTACTGGTTGGAGACCCCCCCCCCCCCCCCCACACAATTTAAATTGTAATCAGAGCCCTTCTTGTACCGTGTAGTCAACAGCATGTTGGTTTGTGAAGTTTGTGATGTTTTTACATGGCAAGACACCCAAAACTTCCTCGGCTGTCCTTTGATGACTTTCAAAGGGATGATGCTTCGCTTTGCCATCCACGGGACTGTTCAGGGAGCCCATGTGTGTTGTCAAACACACCTGATCTGTGTTTCTCATTACTGCCTCCCCAATGTTAATGTTGTGCCCTGCATCCTATATTGTACTGAAGGCTGAAGTACTACACAGTGGTGTCAGGGAAGCTGTACTGGGTGCTGCCAGGGGCCAGGGAGAGACAGTGGGCATGTTGTGACGGCCTTGGGGACTGCTGCTCAGGTGAAGAGGCTGTGGGTCTAAG
Source organism: Lissotriton vulgaris (assembly GCF_964263255.1). NCBI lineage: Eukaryota > Metazoa > Chordata > Amphibia > Caudata > Salamandridae > Lissotriton > Lissotriton vulgaris. The sequence goes on along the minus strand of NC_141693.1, from coordinate 927,645,937 downwards.
GGAGCCTTCATTGTAATGCACGGTAAATGGAGAAAATTGTACCCAGGCATAACAAGCATTTACAATGCAACGGTTTCGCCTTCGGAAAAGTTTGAGCTATTGGCATTGTAAATGGCAAACTTTTTATTTATGTGTTGGTTTTGAAAACAGATAAATAAATGGCATTCTCATTTACAATGCCAATAGCTTACTCTGTCGCAAATGCAAGACGTATTGCATTTGCACACACACACCCACACAAGAGCACCCCACACACACACACACACAAGAGCCCCCCACACACACCACACAAGAGCCCCCCACACACACACACAAGAGCCCCCCACACACACCACACAAGAGCCCCCCGAAACCGTTGCATTGTAAATGCTTGTTACCTGTGTTCTCAAGCACGATGGTACCGGAAGGAAGCATAAAACAAATACCAGAGGACTGGCATATATCTGGGCTAATTGTCCCCAGGTACTACATAGAGACAAGTATAGATGTGCAAGTAGAGACAGCATTATTCGATAGTGGAGTTTGGTGGTGGCACTCTTGAAAGCAAGCCAACCAGCTACATATCAAGTGTTTAGTTCCACACGTACTAATTGCCATGAACTATGGGGTTAAGGAAAAGGTTTACAGTGACATTGATCCAAGGATGAGAAACTACCTCGAGGGTGTAGGGAATAAATCTAAGGTAGACAGCAAGTGTAGACTAAGGAGGCACTGTATCAATTCAATCACGATGCGGTGGAAATCCACGCTGCCCCCTGCAGTGCTCAACTGGCACGGTGAAGGGCTGAAAGTATGGTAATAAGGAGGGTAGACATTAGGGCTTACGGAAGAACTCAATTTCATTGGAGGGTGACACAATGCTAGAACTTTTTACATCCTCTGAACCTTCATCACATTGAGACGCTGTAGTATAAACACTCACCTATCAGTCCAAAACTAACAAATCAGATACACGCACAGCTGCAAGCCATGCATTTGGGAATATATATATATATATATATATATATATATATATATATATATATGAACAGAAACAAAACCATTCGATTTATTGGCCTAGGAGAGGACAGGGGTGAGGAGGGGGTGGGAATGTTTAGAATGCTAGTTCCTGGGAGGTGTTGGGGGGGGGGCATGTTATTCTGGCATACAATTTATAAATATACCTTCGCTACAAATACTGTTACTGCAATTTAAAATCCTGCTACCACTGCTCCTACTGTGAATACACCTTCTGTAGACTGTATAAGTTGTAACGATCAACCTGTGATTACAGTATGGTACAACTATATGAACCCTACAATTTATGATTCGCTGTCGCGCCGGATTGTTAAGCATGAAAATTAATAAAGTATGTTTTTAAAAAAGGAGGCACTGTATCCAGTTTTTCCCTGGTTTAATCTGATCTAGCTGCGTTTATTACTTAGACATCACACCAACAACAAATATTTACTCCATCATAGCAGACGCCCAAAGCATCTTCTGATTTTAGTACTAGAAAACTCAGTAAAGGAGCACGTCTCTGAAATGTGTTCGTAGAACTCGACCACGACCAAAGAAGCCCTGAAATATGAAATAATGAATCGCGGAAAGCAAGATGGTGTAGGTTTCATGGCTGAATCCCCAAAATAAGGCTGTGACTTTTAGTGTTTGAAAGTGAACTTTACAGTTCTGGGTAGGCAACTCTGAGAATTACGAACAGGTACATAAACACATGAATACCAATAGTGTAACTAAACGTACACACCAATACCCATTTGGCTGCCAGAATGCACCCCGGAATAGTAGATAAAACCTTTTGAGAAGAGGGCAGAAAAGCCTTCTACTTTTGCTTTCTTGAGCCCGAGGAACACGTGTATTGATGAGATGTACAGGACAGAGCCATCAAGAGTCCAGAGTTCCATTAAAAAACAAGCATTAGAAATGCAATAGGTCTCGCAGCATTAGAGTTAGTGCTTTTGGAATTGTTTATGGGTTTTTTTGTAAATCTTTAGCATGAGGTTGAGGGTGAGTGAGGGTGAGGGGTTGAGGGTGAGGGTGAGTGAGGGTGAGTGAGGGGTTGAGGGTGAGTGAGGGGTTGAGGGTGAGTGAGGGGTTGAGGGTGAGTGAGGGTGAGTGAGGGGTTGAGGGTGAGTGAGGGTGAGGGGTTGAGGGTGGGTGAGGGGTTGAGGGTGGGTGAGGGTGAGGGGTTGAGGGTGAGTGAGGGTGAGGGTGAGTGAGGGGTTGAGGGTGAGGGTGAGTGAGGGTGAGTGAGGGTGAGGGTGAGTGAGGGTGAGTGAGGGTGAGTGAGGGGTTAAGGGTGAGTGAGGGTGAGTGAGGGGTTGAGGGTGAGTGAGGGTGAGTGAGGGGTTGAGGGTGAGTGAGGGTGAGTGAGGGGTTGAGGGTGAGTGAGGGTGAGGGGTTGAGGGTGGGTGAGGGTTGAGGGTGAGTGAGGATGAGTTGAGGGTGAGTGAGGGTGAGTGAGGGTGAGTGAGGGTGAGTGAGGGTGAGTGAGGGTGAGTGAGGGTGAGTGAGGGTGAGTGAGAGTGAGGGTGAGTGAGGGTGAGTGAGAGTGAGGGTGAGTGAGAGTGAGGGTGAGTGAGAGTGAGGGTGAGTGAGAGTGAGGGTGAGTGAGAGTGAGGGTGAGTGAGAGTGAGGGTGAGTGAGAGTGAGGGTGAGTGAGGGTGAGGAGTTGAGGGTGAGTGAGTGAGGGTGAGGGGTTGAGGGTGAGTGAGGGTGAGGGGTTGAGGGGTTGAGGGGGTGAGGGTGAGGGGTTGAGGGTGAGTGAGGGTGAGGGGTTGAGGGTGAGTGAGGGTGAGTGAGAGTGAGTGAGGGTGAGTGAGAGTGAGGGTGAGTGAGAGTGAGGGTGAGTGAGGGTGAGGAGTTGAGGGTGAGTGAGTGAGGGTGAGGGGTTGAGGGTGAGTGAGGGTGAGGGGTTGAGGGTGAGGGGGTGAGAGGGTGAGGGGTTGAGGGGGTGAGGGTGAGGGGTTGAGGGTGAGTGAGGGTGAGTGAGGGTGAGGGTGGTGGCCCGATGGGAGAGAGCAGGCAGGATGGGAGAGAGTGTGGGAGAGAGGTGCGAAGGCCTTTCTAAGGCGATGAGGTCTTAGCACTGAGGGACATGGTGCTCCAAAGAACAGTCAGTAACACGTAGGGGCAGATTCCTAACATGAAGCGGAGATACAACGATTACAATCAATTTTCAATCAATCAACGATTACAGCTGTGAGTTAATGCATAGAAATTGCAATGCACAAGTGAAATGTTAGCAAGGCTTAAGAGCAGACTCCTCACAATAAGGGGAGACAGCCGTCACAATGGGGCACATGACGTGACATTTAAGGGCAGAGCCCCGACACTAAGGGAAGACAGTCAGCACTCGAAGGCAGGTGGTGTGACACTTATGGGCAGGTCCCTAACATTAAGAGGACACAGCTAGTGCCTAGAGGCAGAAGACATAAAACGCAGGAGCAGATCCCTGACATTAAGAAGGGACGATAGTTGTTGAAAGAATGCAGCTGTGAGTCAATGCATGTAAAATGCAATGCACATTTCAACAAAATAGCAACACTTGAGAACAGATCCGTAATATTAGGGGGAGGCAACCAGCACTAGAGGGTCGAGGACGTAACTCCCAGGGGCAGATCCCTAAAATCAAGGGGAGGGAGACGACAGTGACGGAGGGAAGAGAGGGGAGGGGGGAGGAGAAATGCGACACGGCGGGAAGGGGAGGGGGCGGAGCGGATAAACAAAGACGGACGGGAGGCAACCAGCACTAGAGGGCCGAGGACGTAACTCCCAGGGGCAGATCCCTAAGATCAAGGGGAGGGAGACGACAGTGACGGAGGGAAGAGAGGGGAGGGGGGGAGGAGAAACAGATACCTTCGCTTAGGAGAGACAGATCCCTCAACGCTTAAGGATAATAGCCTGCACTACGGATCAGAAGCCGCACCCTTTGTTAATACTCACAATAAGGATGACAAAACTGCTGGGTGAGAGGTATAATGGTTTTGCCAATGCTTTATTTTTTTAACCTACCTCCGGTGGAAAAGAAGAAAAAAAATGTCAAATATTGTTAAGAAATCCAAAAAATTGAAAACGAACTCTATTTTCTATTCAATTGCAGTACAATGTGCCTGGATAAGTGGCAATGCCATCTTTATGTTGCTGCCGCTCTTCAGCCCAGCATACTTCAAGGCAGCGTACAAACACCTTTGAAATGTAAAAGCATTCCTCAGTCGGCAGCCAAGTCAAGGAGAGTGCACTCAATTTGTGAACGCCACAAACACAATCATAAATAGACCCTTTTCCGTTCATATTTGGAAGCCAAGCCATTTGCTTTAAGTGCACATTAACCTGCCAACATGAAAAAAATATTTAAAAGAAAAAACGTGCAAGTCTTCAGTTTTCCTTTAAAAATGGACAAAGCCAAGCTAACTTATTCCAAACTGCAGGTTGTAATACTCAATGAACACCACATCGCAACTGAATAATTAAAGTGAGAAAAACAACAGTAAATCATAAACATTATCATCAACACAGAAAGTTCCCAAATGTCTCCTTATATCTAATAACAAGCCTTTCACCGTAACACGGCGGGGAGGGGGCGGAGAGGGGAGAGGTGCGACACGGCAGGCAGGCAGGCAGGGGAGGAGAGTTGGAGGAGGAGGGGGGGGGAGGAGAGTAGGGGAGGCACGCGGCCAGCTGTAATGAGGAGCAGTTGTGCGCTTTGAGCCTGCATGTTAAAACTCCTCGTTAACAGACACCACAAATGTCGAGCAAACAGCGTGTTTTGCAACCTCCGGATCAGCTTTTCTTACATCGGTGAGCTTGTCGTGCAGGCAGGGGCAGGAGCTTCCAGAAGGGGTAACATCTGGTAACAGTAGAAGACATATCGGGGTGGGGGGTGCTACCAACATGCTAGGACCTAAGCCAAGAAGCCTTCAGAACCTGAGATAGAGGTAGCATTGGAAGATGGATCCCAGTCATGCCAATGGTCCTAGCAGCTAAGTGATGAGCACAACCAGCATGTGCAGGAGGAATGGTCGGAGTGAGAATCACTGGCGTTGGAGGACTGGAGGGAGGTGAAGGCAGTCAGATCCTGTGGAGGAGGAGCAAAGGTATGGGCTGTATCTGTGGTCATGAAGCCATTGCCTCTATGCTGTTGGACTCAGGCTAAAGCGTCCTATCAGCTTTGCTTGTTCTACGGCATTAGCGGGGCACAGTTGCGCAATGGAACTTGCATTGTTCCATCATATCATTTTACAAGTTGCGTAACCATTTGTAATACAGCACCCCCTCTGATTAATAGAACAATTGAGCCGGTAATTATTGCAAACAGCTGCTGCAGCGGGGTCATTAGCCGGGAGAGGCGGGCTATTGTCTGTCTCCCGACACATGCACTCCTGCAGTCGGGCGCACTCCCGGGCTGCTCCAAGTTTAAAGCCTGCAGTCTTCCAATGTTATTTGAAAGCTGTCAAACCATGTTAAAAAAGACTGCATCGTCGAAGGCCCTAGTGGCTAGGATTCAACATGTAGCCTTGTCTTCCTCATTATAAAATGCATGTTTATAAAGTTCCACGGAGCATCCAATTCCCAATTCACTTATATCAGCAAGACTTAACTTGCTCATGAATCTAAATTCTTTTGCAACTTTAATCTACATGTTTAATTAATCATAAAATGAGGCGGTAAGTAATTTCAGCAATGTGTGCCTTGTTATCAGATGCATTTAATCACTCTTCTGTGAGCTCATTTGGAAACACCTGAAGATGTCGAGAGCAGTTCGAATTGGAACTTGTATGCCCCCACTGCATGATCACATGTGGCCCCATCGTAAAATGGACTTGGAAATTCCAATACAAGTGTGTAGTGCTGAGGATACTAACACGAATATAAATGCATTTTTCTTATTCTCCAACACAGACTTTCTTGGATCGATGTTCTGTCAACTTCTTTTTATATAATGCAGATTTTTGTTGAACTTCTGTTGTACAGCTCAACACTTTAAAAAACAAGCCTTTCACCGTAACACGGCGGGCAGGGGAGGGGGCGGGCAGGGGAGGGGGCGGAGAGGGGAGAGGTGCGACACGGCAGGAAGACGGAGGGAAGAGAGGGGAGGGGGGAGGAGAAATGCGAGACGGCGGGAAGGGGGCAGACACGGCGGGAAGGGGGCGGAGCGGGGGAGAGGGTGTGTGTGTGTGTTAGGAGACGGACGTGCACGCGCATTTGACTTTTAAGGTCAATGCGCATGCGCATAAGCTTAATGCGCATGCGCATTGACCTTAAAACTCACGGGCACTGCAAGGAATCGCCACGATTCCTTGCAGTGCAGATAAAGTGTGGATAACTCGCAATAGTCTCGCTTTGCTCGATGCGCATGCGCATCGGCAACAGGCGAGACCTAAAAATAGGCACAACATAGCCGAACAGATCTTGTCAAACTGCCCCTCAGTATTAACCAACAAGAGACAGTAGTACCCTTGCTTTCTCAAATCAGGTGAGCATGTACAGGGGACTTTTCAAAAAGCCATGGTTTAACACCCTACTTACACGGAGGAGTACTGGGAACCCAAGGCATGCATAGACAAAGCTGCAAAAAAACAGTCCACCACCCAAATCCCCCCCACCCCCATGTCCCTCCCGTCCACCCCCTCACCCCCCCCCTCTCCCCTCTTCCCGCTTGAGAAACAACCTAGAAAGCTTCCAGCATGGTTAGAGCCCATCGCTAAACTTAATTAAAGGCCGGACGATAGGATCTCGTTTGCACTACACCATCCCTTCCGTCAACATGCTAATATAATTTTCGCGTCAAAAAGCAGCAAGTTAAACACAGTGGGGCATTTGTCAAGGTCTATTACTTTCTAATGTATTTACTGCCCAGTACTCACAGTAGGGGAGATCTCTGGGTGGTTAGGCATGAAGGGCAAAGGAGAAATAGCCAATGTTTTACCCAACAGAGGAATCTATAGGCGACATGAGAACCGCGCATCCAATCCAAAACAGTGAATTCGGAAGCGTCCCTTGTACACGGAAATAACTGTCACCTCCTTGATGCAGAATAGACAGCAGACTTCTTTTATTTACACGCCAACTTACCAAGAAGTATTTTTCTGATAAAGAGATACTTTAACATGAGTCCTGTTCCATTAGGGACATAAAAATGTCCCCCAAATAAGCTGAACCTGCAAGAACACACAGATTGTGGAAGGGAGAAGTGTTCTCCATACGAGACGCATTATTGGTACAAAGCATGACCTTGCCCAACAGAAAGAATCAAGACCTTGACAGAGTAGACCAGCTACACGATTAACAGTTTTACAACTTCTCTTAACACAGAAGTGCCACAGTTTTACACAAAAAAGAAAGAAGCAGGAAGTATATACACGCTGCAAGGGTGTCATTGGTGCACAGACTGCGGGGCCATTCATGCCTAAATAAAAAACAAGCACCACGAGCACAGGGAGGGAGGGGGGCGGGAACGGGCACAGGACGGGGGGGGGGGACGGCGCACGGACTGCGGGGCCATTCATGCCTAAATAAAACCAGTAGATATACATGCACAACTCTGCTCTCACCGCGCTCTCCGGTCCGCCCCCCCCCCCTCCCCGCCGGGGGGCTCCTTGCGACGGCGGCAATCTGTTGACTTCTCCGGTCTCCCTCTTCAGCATGGGAGACCGGCAACGTCCTCCGCTTCTTCCGGGGCTCCCTCCAGGCAGGCCACGGGAGCCCCGCGTGGGGCCGCCATACTTCTTGTGGGCCGCCGTCTTCCTTCTTCCCCCGGGCGGCGGGGGGCGGGCACTTCCGGCCGGCCGCGCTAGGATTGGCCGGCCGGCTGAAGAAACCCCCGGGCGGGGATCGAGCTTCTGGGCCGAAGACTCACCCAGCAGGCACGGCCCCCGTCGCAGCTCCCACTGGCCTCCGCTGACGTCGAGGGTTCCCCCGGAGTTAGCCACTCACAGCGCGGCTCCCGGGGCAGATCCTGATGACGCGGCGAGGCTCCAACCAACGGTGGCGCAGCTCACGGGGACAGGCCCACTGCAGCGGCCAATCAGAGCGCGCCTCTGCCGACGAGCCTCCGAAAAGCCACCAATGCGGTCGCAGCCCCTTCGTGCCTCGGCCAAGGTGCCGAGCAGCTGCCGGTTGACCCCCGGGCGGGACGGGATACCACAATTTGTGAGGACAGGGGGGGGGGGGCGGGAGAGGACGAGGGGGGCGGGCGGGAGAGGACGAGGGGAGGAGGGACACAAGGCAGGACAGCAGCAAGCACGGCCCGGCCGGACCAGACTCGGGGGCGTTCCCGGCGTCGCGTGACGTCGGCAAAAGCCAAAGAATCTCGGGAACGCCCCCGTGTCTGGTCCGGCATTGATGGACAGGCCCCTCGTCCAATGGCTAGGCTCCATTTATGGAGCTAGCCAATGGGACGGGGGGCGTGTTCCATAGTGCTTACTGTACTCAATAGATTTCTCTGGAGGAGGAGCCTAACGGCTCTTTTCTCCAGCGAAACCTAAAAAGTCAGTAAAACCTCAGGCTGGGCCTAATAGCTGTGCAGCTGTCTGAAACCCGTTGCACTTTTGGGGGGTTGTGGACTAGTGTCATCAAATCACTGGAGATTCAATGCCCGGTACAAAGTGCAAGGTCATAGCCAGACTGCTACACATGTAATTGTGCAAGTTCCTATGAACAGGGAAACAAAAGCAGGTGAATCTAGAGAGTCACTGACGAATCAAAGTGACACAAAGACAGTGAGTGTATGCGCTGGTATGTTTTGTTTGTTTGATCTTTACAACCCGTCATGCTGCTTTTCAATGTAGTGTCACATCACTGTGCCAAGTGTCTTCTTAGCACCTTCGTACCACGGGGTGTGCCTGCTCTTGATACTTATGAGTGTCAGCAGTGTAACAGACTGACACATTCTCACAATGGAGTCACTGGTTGTCAAAATCAAATGGCAGCTGTAGAAAACAGATTGCCGATGTGCTTTTCGGCGAATGATTTGCAAGCAGTATTACTGGAACAAGGGTAATTGACCAATGATCACCCGCTGCCATGGCCACAGTATGCCCTGTCTTTACGTGACCAGTTCCTCAAGCCAATATTATTCACGCCAAGGTGGAAACGCATCTCGCAAGGGGGTGAATATTCTGATGCCATCGATGTTTCTGAAGGAACAAAAGACACCAGTGCTGTGGAAACAGTTGATGCAGATATTTAACAATATCACCCTTATGATGGGTGAACAGTAGATTTATTTGAGGTGAAGTTGACATTATAGAATTCTTCGAGGGTCAGCAGACCACCATGTCAGTGTTCACCTTAAAATTATTTAAACATGTCTTAATGGAACGGTTCTCCTTAAAGGAAACAGGGCAGAATTAAAAATATATTTTTTTTTTTGAAAAGTTTGTTTACGAGTTGGCAGTGGTCTCCTGGACCACTCCCTACTTCCGAACAAAAACTCTTAATTTGTTATCTTTGTTTTGCATCCCTTTTGGGATTGCATTATCACTCAAACCTGGGAGTCAATAATTTTTCAATTTTTTGCACCCTAACAGGGGAGTCGTGACGGCCCTCGCCCCCACCATGCTGCGGCATCTACAGTGGGGGAGGGGCTCTTTTTGGGTCTCTTCTGTCTGCAACTCATGAGACAAACTCTCATAATTAACACTGTGAAGCAATACAGCATCAACAGAGGAGCAAGCTGAGGCAAGGAAAAACAAAAGAGGAGCAAAAATAAAAGGGGAAGAATGGAGGAGTAGTGACTAGAAGGAAGGGTGAAGGGAAGAGTAGATGGATGTGTAGGTGGATAGGTGAGTGAGTGGGTGAATAGGTGCAAGAATGAGTGAATCAATAGGTGATTAGACAAGTGAAAGGATGGTCGGATAGATGGATGGATGGATGGATGGATGGATGGATGGATGGCTGGATCAGAGGATGACAGAGTGAAGGGATGGGTAGGTGGATGGTCAGGTGAAAGGATAGTAAAGGATGCATAGATAAGCGGACGAAAGGATGAGCAAATGGATGGTAGAGTGAAATGATGGCAGAGTGGATGAATGGCAGAGTGGATGGAAAGATGTTGGATGGATGGCATGGTGAATGGATGTTAGGGTGAATGGATGGATGGATGGCACAGTGAATGGAAGGAGGTACAGGTGTGTGGATGATAGGGTGGAAGGATGGCTCGGTGGATGGCAGAGTAGCTGGATTGATAAAATGGGGAAAGACTGATTGATACATGCAAAAATGAATAGATGTAATAATGTAAAGGGGACTTAGTGGCTACCAGAAAGTGGATTGAAGCCTAAACGAATGAATATATAGATGCCTCGATGGAAGATACAGGGGAGTTCTTCTAGGGAGGAGTCGGCTCGCTTCGCTTGCATCACTTGCTTTGTGCTATCAGAGCTTTTATTACAAAGTGTGGGGTGGGGGGGGGGGGGGCTTTTATTTTCTGGCTACTCCCTTGCACCCAGATTTCAGTTGCAAAAACAGTTCTACATCTCATACCAATTTGGTTGTTGAAATTGATGCTTCATTGTGCCCCTTTCAAACAGCGAATCAGTATGAGGTCGCCATTCAGTTTCAGGAGTCAGTAAAAGTGTACTAACTCGTAAAATATGATCGGTACATAGGAAAAAACTATTTAGCAGTTGTAAACTCTGCATCAGGCTGCTGCTTCAAACGTAAAAAAAGGTTTGTACACCTGGCTCGTACACGCTTCTGAATGCAATCTGTGTGCTTTTAGCAAAACAGGAGTAGACAGGGGCATTTGCCCAGGGCGGCGAAACCACTACGGCCATGTCCGATCACCGGAGCCATTCCTATCTTTTCACGATTAGTAATTTCACGAGCATGTTTAGATTCTGTATATCTCGGGACTTCTGAGGAAGAGGAGCTGTCGAAAATGCCTCTTTTTTTTCTCCTCCAGAGATGTTGTTTGTTGTCTCTTAATCAGCCAGTTTTTCTTGTTGTCGTTAATTGCTACACAGTGGCGTCACTAGGGGGGTGCGGGGGGTGCGGACCGCACCGGGTGTCACCCCATCTGGGGGTGACACCAATCTAGTTAGTTAGCCTGGCCACTAGCTGTTGAAGCGCACACCACCCCGCGCCACGCACTGTGCACCGCACCTGACCAGAGATCATGTATGTGAATGATCGTCACTGGTGGTGCGATGCGGATGCGCGCAGCGTGGCGTACACACAAGCTGGCACTGAATTGAGTGAGTGCAGAGACGAGACCAACTGCACATCGTCAGTAGTACCCACTGGGGGGGTCCGTTCCAACTGAGAGGTAGAGGCTTGGCTGGCTGCAGAGCGCACTGGTTTGCGCGGGCAGCGGGCGGCAGGTGCACGGAATCATGTGCTCGGCTGGCTGGCACAGGCAGCACTAGTCAGAGCGCACCTTCAGTCTGTTACAGTGGGGCTCAAATTATATCATCTATGTTCTGTCCCCTGCCAGTAAATAATGTTTGCCGATCCGGAGGGCCGGTCGAGGGATGGTGCTGGAGCCTGTGTCTGACGGGAGTACAGGCAGAGTGAGGCTGCTGCTCATCGCAGCTGGACAGGTCTCTGCAGTACTAATGGGCCCCTTTTCGGTCTTGGTATACAGACTCAAGCCTTAAAAAAATGGAGTAAAGTCGAGACAAACCCTCAGAGAATTAAAGAGCAGCAGGACCACTAATGTCAGTCATGCACAACAATTAAAAGTGCGGTCGTGACCAGTAAAAAACAGACCGGAGCAGGTGCCTCTGTGGAAGGAAGGTAGGCCCAAGAGAAGCGGGGAGTACAGAGGGTTGCTGGGATTTTTGGAACAGCTGAACTTACCCTGCGCAAGCTAAGGCTGAGTAAGAGCAGGTGCGTAGCCCTGTTTGCCAAAACATTTTCATTTTTCATAACGGATATTTAAAGGCAAGGTGACATTTTTCACAACTGTGTGAAAATGGCGCTTCATCTGTATTTGCAATTTGTAAAATGAATCAAAATTAACGTTTTCAGATCAAAACAAACAGTGCAACCTGGTGAGAGAGAGATGAGAGGGCTAGAGAGAGCGCATGAGAGAGGAGAGGGATAAAAAGAGGCAGAGATAGGAGAGGGATAAAAAAAGACAGGAGAGGGATATAAGGATAGAGAGAGTGTGCAAGAGGGGGGATGGATAAAGACAGGAGAGGGCTAGAGAGTGAGTGTGAGAGAGGAGAGGGATAAAAAAAGACAGGAGAGGGATAAAAGGATAGAGAGAGTGTGCAAGAGGGGGGATGGATAAAGACAGGTGAGGGCTAGAGAGTGAGTGTGAGAGAGGAGAGGGATAAAACTAGACAGCGAGAGGAGAGGGATAAAAGGATAGAGAGGAGAGGGATAGAGAGAGAGTGTGCGAGAGGGGGAGGGATAAAAAGAGACAGGAGAGGGATAAAAGGATAGAGAGGAGAGGCATAAAAGGATAGAGAAGAGAGGGATAGAGAGAGAGCGTGCGAGAGGGGGAGAGGGATAAAAAGAGACAGGAGAGGGATAAAAGGATAGAGAGGAGAAGGATAGAGAGAGTGAGCATGCGAGAGAGGGATAATGACAGGAGAGGGATAGAGAGCGAGCGCTTGAGAGAGAGGAGAGGGATAAAAAGAGACAGAGGAGAGGGATAAAAAGAGACAGGAGAGGGATAAAAGGATTGGAGAGGGATGAAAGGATAGAGAGGAGAGGGAAAGAGATCATGCGAGGGGAGAGGGGAATAAAGACAGAGCAGAGGGCTAGAGAGTGAGCGCGTGAGAGAGGAGAGGGATAAAAGGATAGAGAGGCGAGGGATAGCGAGAGAGAGTGTGTGAGAGGGAAGAGGAATAAAAAGAGGAGAAGGATAAAGAGAGAGGAGAGGAATAAAGAAAGAGCGATAAAGAGAGGGAGAGAGCGAGGGGCAGGGATAAAGACAGAAGACGGATAGAGAGCGTGTGAGAGAGAGAGGAGAAGGATAAAAAGAGAGAGAGAGGAGAGGGATAGATAGAGCGAGAGCATTGTGGTCACACACAGAGGAAAGCTTGCATTGTGAGATATAGTTGCCGTAGTAGTTTATTCAAAAGTTTATTCAAAAGACTGACGTGTTTCAATTGGAAGCAGGCAGAGGGTGAGATGGTGCAGGCAGGGGGTGAGATGGTGCAGGTGGAGGGGAGATGGTGCAGGCAGAGGGGACATGGTGCAGGCAGAGGGTGAGATGGTCCATCCGGTAAGTTGTGAGGGGGTGACACCATGAGTTACCCGCACCGGGTGACACCAGCCCTAGTGACGCTACTGTTGCTACATAAACGCATCTCCGGGTGCACGAGGCCTTCCTCTGGAGCCACTGAACACGGCGCACGTGCGAATGTTGCCTCTCTCAGGTTGTAGTAATTACTCATTTACTGATGATCTTTTTCGGACTGAAATATGGCAGATAATAGACTGAATATTTTTAATGGAAAAATAATAAGTGTGCCGCCTGTAAATACGTGAGGCAATTTTAATTGTTTTCAACGTTGCAGGCAGGTAATCAATAGTGTGGGCCGTGGCACACATACCGCTGACATGTACTGTAGTCGAAGGGACTGGTAAGAGATAAGGGTTTCCTGTCAGCAGAGGCCTGTGCTAATTGCTATTCAAATGCTGTCACGTCTAATGACAAATGGATCCATTGAACTGTATTGATAGAGTGGTTAAACATTAGAAAAGTTAGCCTGCACTTTGACTTTAAATATTCATTAGAGCTAATTATGGATTTTATGACTACATGAATTACAGTTTTTGAGTCATCATTGGCAATTTATTCAACATTTATTTATTACAGTCTTCATAAAATCTGGGTGGCTCCCTCGCATTAAGTGAGGGAGCGCTTTCAATGTTTACCGGGCAGAGTGATTACTTGGGGTGGCAGTCAAGGTACTTCCCTTTGTCTCTTAAATTTGCACAACATTTTGAAAGCTCCTTGTCAACACCTGCTCTGAAACATTTTCTAGTTGGCATTATTCTTTTCAGAACGCGTGGGCGCTGCTCATAGGAGGGCGCGTTACTCGATTTGCAAACTGCCACTCACAAAATTGCTTTTGTCTTCACAGGTTTGCATTTCGTTCCCAAATTTGGCTGGACATTTGGCCCAAGTGATGCATTTTGCTTCTTAGAATGCTTGAAAGCACTGCTTCCCTAGATCTGCTTTTGGGTTCACAGGACGTTTGGATCACAGGGTTTACAAAAAAAATCCCCAGTCGACGTAAATTGGAACCCTCCTCTGTTATATTTTTTAACCCGTTGATTTATAATAATGCAATACATTCAGAAAATGTGTATATATATATATATATATATATATATATATATATATATATATATATATATATATATATATATATATATATATATATCCAAACTCACCAAACGCCAAAAACAGTGCAAGTGCACTCCTCCCATTCGTAAATTACTAACGGCAATCCATTTCAGTTGAAAAAAAGATTTATTCCATAAGCATAAGGATTTCAGAAAATACCCTACGCGTTTAAGAGGAAAACCTCCTTGATTAGGGCGGTTTTCCGCTGAAACGTGTAGCGTATTTTCTGAAATCCTTATGCTTATGGAATAAATGGATATGTTATACAGGGTATCTCCGACCCTGAAGTGCACCGCTGCTAAAAGGGTCCCGGCATTTTGGAGGTTGTGAGTCGGTTTATAATTATATATATATATATATATATATCCACAAAAAGTTGCCATCAGCTTTGGGGCGCACACTGAAACACAAGGAGGAAACTCTTCTCAAGTTGCTAAGAGGTCCTTTTTATTTCATTAAAAATCGGCATTCTTCCATATTTGCAAACGCTTGGTCCTACGCGTTTCGAGGCTCCTGCCTCTTGATCACGGACCTGGGACTGATTAGGCCAACTGCTTCGGTTCAAGTTCCGCTTTTTACCGCAATACCTGCCCCCAGGTGGACGACTCACGTGTTGAGCCTGCAGGCATGCCGGGACTTGTTCGTAACCCTCGCAGCAGCTGACCAGCAATCCTGTTCTTTAAGTTGTTTTCCCCTTCGGTGGGTTTGATGAAAGTGCAGCCGGTTTTTATATTTGAATTTGTCCAAGGTTTCGCCACATTTGCAAGGCTCTGGTGTCCCGCTGCAGTCCATGTTTCAATTTCATGGCGGTGCGACTCCCACGACCCAGGCAGGCCGTCATATATCCACAAAAAGTTGCCATCAGCGGCGAAACCTTGGACAAATTCAAATATAAAAACCGGCTGCACTTTCATCAAACCCACCGAAGGGGAAAACAACTTAAAGAACAGGATTGCTGGTCAGCTGCATCACTCATGGCATGGTCAGTGACTTCACTGGAGACATCTTAAATATATATGTATATATATTGTCTACTAGTGGCCGCCAGCAGGTAATTATAGTTGGGACCTAGTTTTCATAGAAAGTGTGTTTTTTCATTTCCCAATAACTTTGGTGCAGTTTAACGAATATTCACAACATTTATAAAACTGATATGACGCTCACTTCAGCTGCTATCTTGAAAGTTTTGGGGTGATCCGTCAAGCAGGCCCGAGAACCAGATGGAGCTGAAAAGTGTGTTTTCCCCAAGTTAATTCACATAGGATTTTTAGACACATCTACAGCCCGAACTGCTGAACGGAATTACACCAAATTTGGCAGGAAGGTAGATGTTGGTACAGTAAGTGCCTTTTTGTTATTTGGTGTAAATTTGTTCAGTATTTGCGGAGGTATTTGAAGGTTTTTCAGATACATAACTGGGGGTGCCTAGGATCCACAACCCCTACTGAGATCTCATGCTGAGATTTGATTGGCTGCCAACACTTTAAAATCAGGAAGTGTTGGCAGCCATCTTGTGACTTGGTTGAACCGAGTCATAGGAAAAAACAATAAAAAAAAGAAAAAGGGACAGGGTAGAAACACCCTGACCCGAAGCATATTGGGGGGGGGGCGCACAGGGACACCGCAGGGGCATTAGCGGCAGGAGTCTCACTAGATCCGTGAATCCCACCAATTTTTTTTGCTCGGGGACCACCAGCTCCCTGGGGCAAACATATGTCAACTGATGCGGGAGCTTCCTCGACCCCCTGTAGCCCAGGGGATTGACACCTCCCTGGGGATATTGATTAAAACTAAAATAGAGTATGGGCCTCCCCGCAGCCTTGGGGACTGCCACCTCCTCGAGGCTAATGTATTAATGCAGGCGGCCTGCTAGGCCACCCAGCAGCCCAGCAGAGGACCGCTACCTCCTCGAGGCTCAAATCATATATATGCTGGGGGTCTGTTGCGGGCCCAAGGACACCACCTCCCCGTGGCAAATCTGAACAAAGGAGCCTTAGATGGCCCTGATGAACGCCCCCCGGCAAGACCGGCTCCAGCAATGTCCCTGGGTGCCTACCCCCGGGACATTGCAGTTTGCTATGGCTTGGCGGTGCCATAGCAAACAGTGCTCCGCCTTGGACAAACAAGGGCATTTTGCTCTGACTTGCTCAAAGCAGAGCAAAATTTGCTTTTATACATTGGGAGCTGCATGTTAGCAGCTCCTGATGTGTAAAAGCAATGCCAGCTCCCACAGGATGCGAGGAATGAGCAGGGAATACCGGAGCATTCAGACTCACCCCGTGGTCCCCATCAAAGGCAATGGATGCCCTGGATAGAACCAAGACATCCACACTACAGGCCGGCCCGGGAGATGGGGTCCTTGGTGCCTGAATTGACCTGGGGTGGGGGGCTGCAAGACCCCCCTCACCCATTGAAAAAGGCCTGGCCCTGGGGAATCGGGTCCCTGGGGGCTGTAAATGGCTCAGGAAAGGGTGGCATGCAGCCCCCTCCCTTAAAAAATGTTAAAAGAAGACTTTCGGCAAGTTGCTGTGTGGGACCTACTAGAGTCAACAGGAGGAGTAGTTGGCCCCCAAGGACCCTCACGAGCCAAGGGGACTTAATCACCCAACTAGTAGTGCACCAGAAGGCACATTTGCAGAGTGGTGGAGAAAGGGGGCCTGGCCTCCAACAACCTCTCAGCAATTTTGCTGTGTGGGACTTACTGCTGGTAACAGGAGGGGTAATTGGCCCCCAAGACATCCTTGGGGGCCAACTACCCCTCTTGTTACCTCCAGTAAGACATACACAGCGGGACTGCTAAGAGGTTTTTGGAGGCCACGCCTCCTTTCTCTACCACTCTACAAATGCGGCTCATGGTGAACTTCTGTTTGGGGATGAAGTCCACTTTACTCCTGAGGGACTTTGGGGGCCACGAAGCCCTCCTGGTACCTCCAGTAAGTCCTCCACAGCGGTATTCCTGGGAGTTAGTCGGAGGCCCCACCCCCTTGTCCCACCACTCTGCAAACATGACTACTACTTAAAAAAATCAAAATTAACTGAAAAAACAAAGGTTGCAGGAACGTTATAGTTAGGAATGAGCATTTAAAAAACGTTAGAAATTAACTGAAAAAAACATAGGTTACAGGGTCGTTATAGTTAGGAAATAAAATTAGAAAAGCCTTACAAATTCACTGAAAAACAGCGAAGGTTACAGGGACATTTTAGTAAGGCTCAGGTTTCACTCATACAAAACCAATGAAACTCATCAGTTAAAGTTAGCTGAGCTAACCATAACTTGCGCCCCCCGCAATGCACTGCTTATGATCTCACATATTACATCACTCATGATATGGTCAGTGACATCACTTATGACATCACCCACAGAATCACTGACGCACCCACTCACATCCCCATAGAACCTTTCCTGTACCCTCTCTCACCCAACCATTCACAAACCCATTCACAGACCCATACCAGTACTTACGCACCCACTCACTGATTCATAGATCTACATATATATATATATACACTCACTCACCCATACAACCACTCACACAACTACTCAGTCACTAATACAGCCACTGACATATCCACTCATACACCCATACAGCCACTCACACACTGAGTCAGTCACCCATAGAGCTACTCACACGCCTTGTCACTCACCCATACAGTCACACAGCCTCTTAATCACCCATACAGATACACACTCACCACACACTTACTCATACAGATACTAACACATACTCACTCACCTATACAGTCACTAACACAAGCACACACTCACATATGCCACTCTCACATTCACTCTCTCACCCATACAGTCACTCTTATACCCCATCACTCACCTATACTACCTTTCACATACCGTTACTCACTCATACACCACTGAAATATCCACTCACTCCCTCACCCACATAGCCATACACACACTCACTTTCCATTACAGCCACTGACTCACCCACTCACTCATCCATACAGACAGTCAGACACCCCCTCACCCACCCACCCACACAGGCACCCAGACAACCTTACAGGTACTCAGACAACCAATCACTCACCAATACAGCCACTCATGTAACCACTCACACACCCATACAGCCACTTAGACACCAACTGACTGACTGAAACAGACATTCACACAACCAGTCAGTCACCCATGCATTCACTGAGACACCTAATCACTCACTTATACAGTCAGTCAAGCAGTCTTTGAATCATCCATACAGACCCTCATACACCCAGTGGTTCACCAATGCACCTTGGTATATATCTTTAACACTGATAACCGTTTTGAAAAAAAACAGTCACTGAATGATGTCATGAGTGATGTCATTTGAGATGTCATCAGTGATGTCACTGACCATGTTATGAGTGCTGTAATATATGAGGTCATAATCACTGCGTGTTAGCTGAGCTAACTATAACTCTTACCCCGCGAGTTATAGTTAGCTCAGCTAACTTTAACTGCTGAATTTCACTGGCTTTGTACAAGTGAAACCTGAGCCTAACTATAACGTCCCTATTACCTTTGTTCTTCTATGCCCCTCATATAGCAAAACAAAAAGTGCTCTTCCTACAGAAACTCTGACCTAACTATAACTGTAATACAGTGTGCTACCTCCCAGAGTGCTGCTGTGTTTCAGGACAGGATCAGTCATGAAAGAGTGGGCGTAGCGGTCACGCCAGTCCACCTGGTCTGTTTTCAAACTAGCGCCTCCTGCAGGGTGGAGAATGGTGGACAGTGGCAGGCACTTGACCAGACAAAGGAAACTGGCCCTACCTCTGCCAATGCCATTAACCTCATAGTATCGGTAGACTGATAACCGTTATCCTTCACATGAAAACAAGGCTGTATTTAATTCCAAATACATTTAATCGTCTTTCAGGGTTTTCCACCCTGGAAGTGAAAATCTCGCTGGGAAATTTGTGGGCTGATTTCCTTCAGGCCGCTGCTCTACATACAAGGACACAAGAGATTTCCCATTCATCGCTATGCTATCGCACTGGCTTATTTCCCCTACTGGTGCTGGAGTAATCTCATAAAACGTACCAGATAATAGATTACACTGGTGTTTGTTTAAGCTCCTTTAAGGACAAGACTAAATGCTGTTGAGAAAACAGCACCCCCTTCATTACAAAAAAATCGCATTGACATCCATAAGAGAGGCATTGCATTAAATAAAAGAATGATTTAGCGCCATTTTGACTTTTTTTCCTCCGTGACAGAGACACCCTCCTGGCAGACAAACGTTTCAGCTCAGTAATTTCTGCATTATTTATGAGAAGCTGCACATTTACAGATTAAACATTTGCTGATTTGTCAAAAGCACAAACACGAGGGCTCGCCCATCTCCTTGACATATGAGTTCATCCAACGGAAAACACTGTCACACGTTTAATTGATGAGCACACGTCCCGGTGACCCAGGCAGCCTGCTTCGTGTGTCTTGTCTGCCTCCCCCTCCTGCCTTCCACCACTGGGGTGGCAAATAAGACGTAATAGGAGGCTTTGGGTAACAGTCAAGGTGAAGCGGAAGCCACCGGAAACAAAGGGCATATTTTCCGAATGTTGTTGTGTATCGTAAGAAAGGAACATGTTCCTACGTCACCTGTTCATTTATGAAAATGTCACCGCTGGCAGTCTTTCTGCTATATCTATCATTTCAGTACATGTACGGATATTAAACTTAGCTTAATTTATATGAAATGCGCCATTTTCTCACCGGCTATGCCGCCAGCCGGTTAAGAATGATAAGGCTTCTGGTGGGTGTCCTGATGGTGGTTAGAATGAGCTTTGTGATTTAAATACACATTTGTTAACTTTTAAAGTCCTTGGCAATCAGTAGCGTCACTAGGGCTGGTGTCACCCGGTGCGGGTAACTCATGGTGTCACCCCCTCACAACTTACCGGATGGACCATCTCACCCTCTGCCTGCACCATGTCCCCTCTGCCTGCACCATCTCCCCTCCACCTGCACCATCTCACCCCCTGCCTGCACCATCTCACCCTCTGCCTGCTTCCAATTGAAACACGTCAGTCTTTTGAATAAACTTTTGAATAAACTACTACGGCAACTATATCTCACAATGCAAGCTTTCCTCTGTGTGTGACCACAATGCTCTCGCTCTATCTATCCCTCTCCTCTCTCTCTCTTTTTATCCTTCTCCTCTCTCTCTCACACGCTCTCTATCCGTCTTCTGTCTTTATCCCTGCCCCTCGCTCTCTCCCTCTCTTTATCGCTCTTTCTTTATTCCTCTCCTCTCTCTTTATCCTTCTCCTCTTTTTATTCCTCTTCCCTCTCACACACTCTCTCTCGCTATCCCTCGCCTCTCTATCCTTTTATCCCTCTCCTCTCTCACGCGCTCACTCTCTAGCCCTCTGCTCTGTCTTTATTCCCCTCTCCCCTCGCATGATCTCTTTCCCTCTCCTCTCTATCCTTTCATCCCTCTCCAATCCTTTTATCCCTCTCCTGTCTCTTTTTATCCCTCTCCTCTGTCTCTTTTTATCCCTCTCCTCTCTCTCAAGCGCTCGCTCTCTATCCCTCTCCTGTCATTATCCCTCTCTCGCATGCTCACTCTCTCTATCCTTCTCCTCTCTATCCTTTTATCCCTCTCCTGTCTCTTTTTATCCCTCTCCCCCTCTCGCACGCTCTCTCTCTATCCCTCTCTTCTCTATCCTTTTATGCCTCTCCTCTCTATCCTTTTATCCCTCTCCTGTCTCTTTTTATCCCTCCCCCTCTCGCACACTCTCTCTCTATCCCTCTCCTCTCTATCCTTTTATCCCTCTCCTCTCGCTGTCTAGTTTTATCCCTCTCCTCTCTCACACTCACTCTCTAGCCCTCACCTGTCTTTATCCATCCCCCCTCTTGCACACTCTCTCTATCCTTTTATCCCTCTCCTGTCTTTTTTTATCCCTCTCCTCTCTCACACTCACTCTCTAGCCCTCTCCTGTCTTTATCCATCCCCCCTCTTGCACACTCTCTCTATCCTTATATCCCTCTCCTGTCTTTTTTTATCCCTCTCCTATCTCTGCCTCTTTTTATCCCTCTCCTCTCTCATGCGCTCTCTCTAGCCCTCTCATCTCTCTCTCACCAGGTTGCACTGTTTGTTTTGATCTGAAAACGTTAATTTTGATTCATTTTACAAATTGCAAATACAGATGAAGCGCCATTTTCACACAGTTGTGAAAAATGTCACCTTGCCTTTAAATATCCGTTATGAAAAATGAAAATGTTTTGGCAAACAGGGCTACGCACCTGCTCTTACTCAGCCTTAGCTTGCGCAGGGTAAGTTCAGCTGTTCCAAAAATCCCAGCAACCCTCTGTACTCCCCGCTTCTCTTGGGCCTACCTTCCTTCCACAGAGGCACCTGCTCCGGTCTGTTTTTTACTGGTCACGACCGCACTTTTAATTGTTGTGCATGACTGACATTAGTGGTCCTGCTGCTCTTTAATTCTCTGAGGGTTTGTCTCGACTTTACTCCATTTTTTTAAGGCTTGAGTCTGTATACCAAGACCGAAAAGGGGCCCATTAGTACTGCAGAGACCTGTCCAGCTGCGATGAGCAGCAGCCTCACTCTGCCTGTACTCCCGTCAGACACAGGCTCCAGCACCATCCCTCGACCGGCCCTCCGGATCGGCAAACATTATTTACTGGCAGGGGACAGAACATAGATGATATAATTTGAGCCCCACTGTAACAGACTGAAGGTGCGCTCTGACTAGTGCTGCCTGTGCCAGCCAGCCGAGCACATGATTCCGTGCACCTGCCGCCCGCTGCCCGCGCAAACCAGTGCGCTCTGCAGCCAGCCAAGCCTCTACCTCTCAGTTGGAACGGACCCCCCCAGTGGGTACTACTGACGATGTGCAGTTGGTCTCGTCTCTGCACTCACTCAATTCAGTGCCAGCTTGTGTGTACGCCACGCTGCGCGCATCCGCATCGCACCACCAGTGACGATCATTCACATACATGATCTCTGGTCAGGTGCGGTGCACAGTGCGTGGCGCGGGGTGGTGTGCGCTTCAACAGCTAGTGGCCAGGCTAACTAACTAGATTGGTGTCACCCCCAGATGGGGTGACACCCGGTGCGGTCCGCACCCCCCGCACCCCCCTAGTGACGCCACTGTTGGCAATGCAACCCTTTGTCATCAAGTGTCTCTAGTTTATTATTCTAGCTAACACTAACAACATACTCTGTCAAAAGCATGGCTTTGATTCGACACAATGAAAGTAGGAACTTCGAATGTGGAGTAGGTCAGCAAAATATGCAGGCACATGCATCAAGGTAGGATTTTGCGAGTCCTGAATCGCAATTAAGGACTTGCAAAAGCCTATGCATGTAGGAATCGTTATAAAAATAGCGATTCCTACACATTCCTTATGTGCGAGTTGCAAATTGCGAGTCGCAAATAAGGACTGGCTTCCCATTCATTCTTATGGGCTTACAAGCCGATAGGAATGAATGGGAAATTGGATGCGCAACTTGCGAGTACCAATAGGTCTTTGCAAATTGCGCATGCAATTTCAGGGTGCAAGGGTGTCAAAAGGACACCCTGTTGCACCCCTGAAATTGATTTGTGCACATATGTTGCGCACACACATGCCCTAAGTGCATTTTTTAAAAGTTTTTGCAAATTACCATGATGTTCAACTTCGTAGTAATTTGTGCACCCGATTAGCAAAATCGCTATTCTCAAGTGGTTCTTGCATTGAATTTAAGGAATCGCAAATTGTGATTCCTTAAATGCAATTGCAATGTGAAAACTTGCAAATAAATGCGAATTTTTAAAGTGCGCGTGGCAAGTGGTTTCATGCATCGCAAAAGCTAATTTTGTGATCGCAAACGGCTGATTTTTGCGATTCGCACCGTTTGCAATCACAAATAGCTTTGATGCATGTGCCTGATGGTATTTATAAGGATTCTGAACAATACCTACAACATGGGTGCACTTTAAAACATAATACTCACTTTGACTTATCAAACTCAGAAACAATGCAAAGCTAGCAATCCGTGATGCAGGCATTTTAAGAAACCAATGCACACTGACTACTTGCCTCCCTTTTCTCTGAGAGATTGGCCAAATTTGATTTTTTCAAACCTGGTGCCCTCTATTGGTGCAGTTCTAGGCAGCTGCCTGGTATTGACTTGCCATAGCAGTGGTTCTTCAGATTTGAGAAGTTCTGCTCTTAACACCTTCAGCGCGGCGCGAAGTTTCGCGCTGTGCTGAAGGTTCTAAATAACGGGCGTGGCACAGCCCACCGACGCTCATGACGGAACCGCTCCGCCATGAGCGTCGAAGGGGTTAATGCACATCTGTGCTGCTAACAGTTATGGGCGGTATCAAGGGGTAGATGAAGTGACAGTTTTCACACAGTCTATGTGTGAAGTGCGATCAACAAAAAGTCATTGTGTCTCTGCTCAAAAAATCTTGGGGCCTATTCACAAATGTAAATTTGGTTGCAAATCAAAATTTATTAGGTGTGGGCAAAATGGCAATTACGCTGGTGTAATCTTGTGTAATATTGTGAACTTCACATTATGCTGAAATTCCTGAAATAACGCAATTATGGCAAAGAACCCATCAGCCGTTTGCAGGTGGGCGTCATTAGTCGCTCCACCGTGCAGGGGTGGGGGACCAAGGAAGTGGGTCATGGCCGGAAGGGGTCATGAGTTATGTGGCAGAGGGGAGGAGGCAGAGTAGAGTCCTTAAAAGTAGGTTACTCCCCCAGAGACCGCCTCTGTGTCCCCTGTTGTGCTGTGGGAGCCGGACTGAATGTTTGTACATCACCAGTTTTGCTGAGACCTTCTTTTCACTAGGTGGTGTATATATAATAATTTATAAACAATGGATTCTGGAGAGGGTCTTGGCTGTGGCTGCTCATCCTGAGACTCCTCATCTGCCCTCTGGTCTTCAACGATTGCCATCTTCTGTAAAAGAAAATGTAAAATGCTCCAAAAAAGAGAAAAGTCAGAAAAAAAGGTAGGAGGTGTAGAAGATGCATATATACTAAAGTGCAAATCCCTAATAATAGTAATGAGGTGGGAACTCCTGCTAAATTAATCAATACAGTCACATCAACCAATCAGATGCATTTTTACAGTGCGTCGCAGTTACTGCAGTACCATTTTTTTGGGTACCCCAAAACCTAATAACACAAAGTTCAATGACAATGACAAAAAATCCTAGTTATTTGGGCGTAACAGTAAACCCCTAAGCTCAAACTTAAAATAAATTGACCCCTTCATAGTAAACTGAATTTAAAAAAAAGTTTGGGTTAGCTGTACTAAGGTAGAACCTGAAAAGTAAGTAAAGGCTTTGCAAGACTGACTTATCTCTCTATTAAAAGCTCTAAGAGGCCTCGGGTAATACAGCAGTACCAAGGGGACACAAAAAAGAATGCAGCCACTCAGAGTACACTACTCAAGAAAAGAACCCCATAGCCTTTAGAAGAAGGTTCAAACCAATTTCCTAACCCTCATTAGCACATTGCTGTTTTGCAGACAGAGATTGCTGAGTAGACAATCGAAAGCCATCAGGACCACCTGGAAAATTCCTCAGCAGCAGCCACCAATTGCATCATCCACTGACCCTTCCAGTGCTGGATCATCACAGGACGATGACATAATTTTGCTGCCATTATCCATCTGGAGCATCACAACCAACTAAGTCTGAAAAAGAATTAGTGGTGTAGCAAATTTTTTCTTTACCACCTGGCCCAAAAAAAAGGAAAAAAAAAGAAGTTAGATGCACATCGTGCAAACAGGTGTTACATAGGAGTATAATTGCCCAGTACTGGAAGTTGAAGCACTCGTGGACTTTGCATCCCAGTCACATACCATGCACAGAGTACACAACAGAAAGCAAAAGGGATCTGCAAACATTCTATATCACCTATATGCGGACAACACTCAACTGTATATGAAAATCTCCCAACCAGAAGACTTAATCTCCCTCAATGCTATTCTTCAGAATGCTCAAAGTTGTCTCACTGGCAACCACCTCATGCTTAACACCAAAAAAACGAATTCCTTCTCATCTCTCCACCCAATCACACACCAAAGATATACTTATGGTTGAAATATCTAACTTCCTTTGACTGTGCTCCCCACATCATTGGCTCCGCAAAATCTTTAGGAGTTACCATGGACAAACACCTAAACACGCAGGTGCAAATCAATATTGCCACCAAGGGAGCGAATCACCAGATGAGTATACTAAGGAAACTTAAACCCTTCCTCCCACAGAACGACTTAAAAATGGTGGTACAAGCCCGAGTGCTACCAAGATTGGACTATGGAAGCACCACTCTATTTGGTCTCCACAAATACAAGCCTGCCCCGCTGAGGGCTTCGCTTAACTCTGCGGCCAGACTTGTCTCAGGAACTAAAAGAAATAACCACATTTCTCCGACCTTGAAAGCTCAGAACTGTCTACTCTGAGGCAAGAATACACCTAAAGATCACCTGCATGACCTACAAAGCCCTGCATAGCAATACCCACAGTTACTTAGCATGAAAGCTAGAGCGATCAGGAGGATTCAGACAATTGCATACCGCAAGTTCACTACTACTGAAACCACAATCCTTCCACTAAAAGAGAATTGGTTGCAGAGCATTCTCAGGGATCACTCCGAAGTTTTGGAACTCCCTACCTCTAGTAGTACTCAGAATCACTTCCTTTACCTCCTCCAAAAAAGAAGTAAAACTGCTTCTAATGAACAAATTCCCATTCTAAGTCTTTAACTCTGTGATGAGTACCAGTCTCCTATGCTACCCTTATACTACTACCTCTTTTGTATTGAATGCCGAATATCGAATGTAGGTATACTAACTCAACCACCTAATATGTAATAACTGTGTATTGTAAAGTGCTCTGATTCCCTTGTGGATCATTCCTTGATGACTACTAGTTACCTACGCTACCCATATACTCCTATCTACCTCTTTCGTATTGAAAGGCGAATACCAAATCTATGTATAGGACCTCAACCATCTAACGCTCAACAACTGCATATTGTAAAGCACTCTGATACCCCGTGTTTCATGTCCGCGCTATATAAAACGTTATAAATAAAATTAAAAAAATAAAAATATATAAGGGGTAGAAACTGCATCCCAGCATGTATAGTGCCAACTGCAAGAGGAGGTTAATGACAGTATGAAGCATTTTGCTACATACTTCATGTACAGTCTGAAAGTTGTGGCTTCTTAAGTGACCAATAAGATGTTTTTTTTCCTAAAGTCACGGAACACCATTTAGAGAAGGAATGCAAAATGTGTAAAAACCGTAAAAAATACAGTAGTTGAATACTGTGAAAGCAGTTAAAAAAATGCTTAAAAGAGTTTCAAGCCAAAAAGTTAAAAACATTATACAAAAACCTTTAAAAAAACAATACAAATAAACAAGTTTCCCAGGGATAAAACGCTGCACCTACTATCCTTTGAACACAACTTATAGTTGTGTACAGAGAGGGCGAGTTTGATGCTTCCAGAGGGATGGGCACAAGGTCTGACCAGAGTCCACGTCTTGTGCCCAACCCCCACTGCGCACTGCCATACTCAATGCGCAGTGAAGCTACCCACTCGAAGTAGTTGTTCCACATGATACATTTTGAATATGATGCAAAAAACTGAAAGTCACTGAAGAAAGGTTATATTGACATTATAGTTAGATATGGTAATAAGATTATAATTTACATAACACAACAGAAACTCATTAAAAAAAACAAAGGTTAAAATAATGGTATAGTTGGCTAATGGAATGAGTCAAGAGCTTTTAAAAACTGAAAAAAACGCAGAAATATGTCTCTTATAGTTTAGCAAACTAACTGTGACTTGCATTCCCTCCATGCACTGCTTATGACCTTAAATATACATCACTGATGACACATTAATAGACATTATTGATGACATCACGGACGACATCATTGGTGACAACACCCATGAATCTGTTAGTGACAACTACTCCATGAACCCTTATGTCATTTAAAAAAATAAAGTTTGTAGTAAGGACCGTAAAGTCATATATAGCATAGAATTTCTGTTTGTACACATATGTTTGTATAGAATAGAAATAGTGTAGGACCCAGAGCCACGGTACGGTGATGTTTTACTTACCAGGAAAGTTTCTACCAGGAATCTTTTGTTGCAAGCAGAACTCCATGCTACGTTAAAGAAAGTGAGAGCACCAACTGTATGTTGCAGACACACGTTTCATAGTAAGTTGTGAATTAAAGCCAAAGCCTTTCACAACAAAACTGTGAGAAAAAAACAAGCTTCTGATAGGTTATCCACCTGTAGATCTCTGGGCACATACCTACCTTAAGCACTTACCATACAGTGCTATAGACCAGTGGTTCTTACCCTGTGGTCTTGGATCCTTCTAAATCCGCAAGTCCTACTCAGGGCGTCCGCAACTGTGTTGGAAAATAAAATAATACATTAAAATTCATAAGGTATATACATAAAGAAGCAAAATAGAAAATGTGAAAACTTTTTCTAAAGTTGATTTTGACTTCAGCAAAAGATTTCAATATTTGTTTGGGGTACTGTAGCTTTTGTGTTTTTTTTTTAAACAATTTTTATTGAAACATTTCTCATGGCATTTCATAAAGTACATGTCTGCATGACATCCATATATACATTTCCACATTCCGTTTACACTCTGCTAATAACATTTTCAGAAATAAAGTACTGAGCATTAATATCAGTCTGTGCGACCCTTGCTTTCGATAACTATCCTATCGGCACGTATCCGCTGTTCATATGCTATCATCTGACTCAGAGTCCTCCTCCAAGGGTGGGTCACATATGTCGCCTCTATAGCTATTCCATCCTCCCCAAACCTTTGCCCATTTTTTCAGACATCCTCGATGGAAATACACAGATTTTTCCGCCATCATTGCAATGTCCATATCTTTACACCATAGGCTGAGGGTAGGGCTATCTCTGGATCCCCAGCGTTGCGCGATGTTGCGCTTTGCTATTATCATGCCTAATGTCACCCAGTCTTGGGCCGTCCCAGCGAGATCTGTGGGCTCCCAGATGTTGAGCAAGCAGCACCTAGGTTCTGGCAATACTGTGACATGTGTGACCTGTGAGAGTGTCCACATCACCATCGCCCAATAGGAAACGATCTTGGGACACTGCCAGATAGTATGAAAAAATGTGCCTGCTTGCCCGCATTGTCTGAGGCAGAGTGATGTGTCTGCGTGGTGGATTTTGTGGAGCATCGTCCTCGTGTAATATGTGCGGTGTAGAATTTTAAGCTGCACTAGCCTTAGTCTCGATGGGATTGCTACCTCCCTGGGAGACGCAAGCTCTTCTCGCCAGTCGGCTTCCTCGATGTCTCCTAGTTCCCGTTCCCATGTACCCTTCAGCGCTGCCGTGGGATCCGGGTAGTTGTTAATTATCTTAAGGTATGTCAGTGAGATCGCTTTCGTGTGCAAGTGATCCGTTAAAAGTCTGTCCTCTAGTGGCGATGATTCTTCAGGTCGTGTCCCTGGTGGCAGTAGGGATTGAAGTTAGCTTTTGGTATTTTTGATTTTCGTTGGAATAATAGAAATTGCAGAGGCTGGGAGTCCTCAGTTTCCAATAATGATTCAGTGGAGGGCTCCGGATCCAGGTAATGATTCAATGTGCTTCGCAGAAGTCAAAAGGTTAAGAACCACCGGTATTATAAGTATAGTGGATGTTAATAAGGTGTGTACATGTATTTGCATAATGTCCCAGAAGATTTTTAAGCTTTCCTCATTGTTGACGAATGTACAATGTAATGGTGATCTACTTAGAGGTGGTTTAACTCAGCATGGTTGTAGGCATGGCTGTAAGGTTGTAGCCACTCTGCTAATTTCAGGCATGCAAGTAGTGCATTTTACCAAAATTTGGAAGGTTGGCCATAGAGCCTGCCTAAAGGTGCCTTATAAGTTGCTAATGTATACCTATCAACCTCCTAACTCAAAATGACACAATATGTGGATTACAAAACCGTGAACCTATTAAGATGAAAAGAGAACGGACACTTGGAGGGTGATCAAGGTTTAATAAGTGGGGACCATATTAAAGCATTTTGTTTGTTAGGCAGGTGAATACCTGTAAAAAGAGGTAAATGCAAAACAAATGTGAGTGAGTTGACAAATATGCAAAATGTCCTGCATATTGTCAAATGTTATACAGCTTATAAGTTGATTAGTGATTGAAGTGTGGGCACAGGTTTAGTTTGTTGAATTACTTCCAGCCCACAAAGCTTGTAGCACTCTGCCACAAACATTCGATGATGTGCTTAGTGATGTGATCAGTTATGTCATCAATTATGTAATTTGAGATGTGATTAATGATATCATTAATGATGTCATTTAATCTGTAATGAATGATCAAAGATTTGCAGTCGTAAGCATTACACGATGAGGGCACAAGTTATAGTTAGTTGACTAAATTATAACTGGTGAATTTCAGTGGTTTTTAATTTTTTTAAAGCTAGTGCTTATCTTCTTCTGTCAATTAACTCTAATGTTACTCTAACCTTTCTTTTTTCAGTGAATATCTGTATGTTTTAATGCAAGTTTTAGTCTTATTAACATACCTAACTACAATGTCACTTTAACCTTTTGTTTTTATCTGTGAAAATATTTACATATTGCAACTGATATACACACAGTATGTACTCCAGCTCCCTAATAACAACTACCCCAGGGGTGTGGGTAATGTGCCTATGACCTGTTTGTCCAGCTCTGCATTGATTAGCACACCAAGCCGTAATATAGCCTCAACTATTTGTAAAATTCCTTAGAGCCAAGCAGTATCATATTTCTGGAAAGAAGTGGTGCAGCTTGCATCCTAGTTGCACCGTACCATACATCCAACTTGACTCAGTTTGCTACCTCTCCTATGAAGAGTAAATATGTGCATCACAAACTAACAGGTCTAACAGTTCAAGGTACTTTTTCAGAATGCACTCTTTGTGTGGGGAGTGGGGAGAGTTTCCACATAACTGTTGGAACCAGCTGCATTTTTTCACAATGTTACATCCACTTCTATATGGGTATGTATATAGGTATAAGAAATCCACATTGAATCCGGAGCATTATGTAAAGGGCCCTTCTATGTATCCATCCATAACTAGTGAGATACATGTGATTATTCACATACTGCAAGAAGTGATATTTCATGCAGGGGTGTTCCATCTACTTACAAATAGGAACATATGCACTTACAACAAATCCATATTTCATGTGTAGACAATTGGAGCATATTCTGGAAGCTCCCTGAGTTGGCTTGTGAGATATGTTTTCCAGTCCATGAGTTTGAGAAGGGTTCATGAACGACTGACATGGTGTTAATTGATGACAGTTAGATTCAAGAACTTCACACTCATTTCGAGAACCATTTGTAAAGTGAGTGAATTTGGTTTCCAGTTCAGAAATTGGTGTACAATCCGAACATTTCTAGAAAAATCTCTAATCCAACTCCTGTAACATTCAAAAGGCTGAACCTTTGTCATCCGCCACACAACTGTTTTTTAATAGATCTATCTCAAAGACTACTAAATGGAATCTTACTAAATTATGAATCACAAAAGAGCCTACTCTGAGTAAAGTTCTGTCTGTGGTGCAGAGCAAAAATTGCTATGGGAGTTCCAATGAGAAGTGGTATTTTTGGATCACTTCAAATAATTTATTTATTTATTTTTGTCATTTGTAGAGCGCACTGTAACCCTACGGGCATCCTGGTGCTAAGACAACATACGGACCAGACACCACTAGGCAGATATTAGGTACAGAGTTAGAGACTCAGGGAGCGGGCTTTAGGAAAGAGCCAGGTTTTTACTTTCTTGCAAAAAAGCAGCAGGTTCGGTGTGTTCCTGATATCCAGGGGCAAGCTGTTCCAGAGATGGGCAGCTGCCATACTGAAGGCTCTACCTCCCATGGTTGCCCTCTTTGTCTTTGTACCCTGACCAGGTGGGCAGATGCGGAACGAAGACTGCGATTGGGTACGTACCATTGTTAGCTGGCTTGAATCGGCTTAGGTCCTTACCCATGAAGCGCCTTAAACGTGACGCACAAGGATTTAAACAAAATCCTTTGTGCTACCGGAAGCCAGTGAAGCTCCGCCAAAGCCTGTGTTGTTGATGATTGGTGTGGACGGCTCAGCGCGAGCTTTGCAGCTATGGTCTGTACACTCTGGAGTCTAGCAATCAAATACCCCGGGGATTCCAAAAGTAGCGCATTGCAGTAGTCAAGACGACCTAAAATTATGCTCCTGACTACTGTCGTTCTTGCCTGGACCGACAAATAATGTCTCCTCTTTTCCATTCTCCATTAAATTTAAATAAAGTGTCTTAACTGGACAGTTCAGGAGTCGCCTTAATTCATTACAAATTCATAAATCAGTACCTATGTTATTAGCAACTCAATTCAATATGCAAAACATGACTACCAAGTTGTAAGGATAGGTGTTTCTTACCAGGTATTTACTGACCTGCAATCTTTTGTGATTCTTGTGGGAAGATTCAGTTCCATAACAGTTATGGGTTCCTGTGACAGCTAGTAGCATGAGGAAGTAGATATTAATTATTCATCGTTATGTTGAAATCCCTTTCCAGGTATTTCTTGATGTAGCATAAGCCATGGAGCTATTCAAATGTTTCTTATTAACACTTATTCAGCATATTAAAGGAAAATGTTCTTAGAATTGATTTTAACCTGTAACAATAGACTGGGTCCCCTCTGTCTGAAAACTGTTCTTCTTATGGGTATCTTTATTACCTCTCATTGGTACAGCAGTCTGCCTTGTCACTACCCTAAAATAGTTATTTTATCCTCTATATGAATCACTCAAAGTATTACTATTTATCCTATAAACATTTCAGTTACAAATTGTTAGAAGTCCAGTTTCTAGTTGGCAGAGATATGCTCCCTGTCCATGTAGGGACCGCAATTCTAGTCAATCACATACTTAAATCAGCCCATGCTCACCCTTTGGTAGCTTGACACAGAGCAGTCAGGCTTAATTTAAGAGGCAATGTGTAAAGCATTTGTGCATATGTGGATACAGTAACATAATGAAAACATAAAAAAAGACTCCACAATGAGGTATTAAAATAGTATCTCTTTTACTTTTACAACAAGATAAAAATGATAAGAATCCAATTAAAGTATCTCAAGTTACGAATTCTTTAAGAATGTACAATGCTGAAAGAGCCCTTGCACTTTTATTAGATTACGGTTATGCTGGGGAAATGACATCGATCCACGCCGCGGATCGGGAACAGACTTTGTCCCCAGGTCAGCGCGAAGCAATGCTCCCAAATTTATTACAGTTAAAATGGAATGTCAAGTTTGCGGGATACTGATCTACTCACGCTGTTTGGGGCCCCCGCCAGAACGTTGTTGTGCTGTTGCGCTGCAGTGACCTCGTAAGTCCCAGAGCGTACACTACCTTTCTTGGAGATTGCAGTAGTGCCGTCAGCCTTGGGACCAGGACCCACATTGCTGGAGTCTTTCCTTGCTGGATACAATGTGGTGATTGGAGTCATGGAGAGCAGATGCCCAACTTTCCTTTATGCGTGCAGAGTGCACTGGGTTACACTGTACTGCCTTGAGGTGCTGCAGCTTCAGTGAAGGCAATAAATACAATAGTCTGTGCTCAAGCAGGCAGACACGGTGGTTCTTGATCAGTGCACCGCGCTGATGCATATGGATGCCCAAAAATTGGCTAGCGACTCTGCGATGGCCCAGAACTGGTTGGGGGCATGTCAGGCAGAGACACACTCGGGATCTGCAGACCTCAGCAGTGGTTATTTGTGCAAATGAAATCTTTGATGGCCCTGAAAGTTCCTGAACAGGAGGTAAGTCAACAAGTCCTTGGAGTTACTTAATTTGCAAAAGTTTGTAGAATACAGGTCCAGTCCTTCTCACTGCCCTGGTCAGAGGCAGCAGGCCCACACAGCAGTGCAGGTAGAAAAGTAGCAGTCCTGTAGCCCAGCAATCAGCAGGCAGCATCCCAACATAGCAAAGCAGTTAACATATTGTCAGTCCCTTCAGTAGCATAGTCTTCTGGTTGGCTGAGTCTCCTTAGGACTCCAAAGTCAACTAGTACGAGGTGATCATAGACCCAATACCTATATACAAATGTATCCTTGAAGTGGAGTTGTTAGAAATTGGGTTTCTGGTTGGCTGGAGTATGCACCTAAGCCAGGCAGAACCCCCCACTCTAGTCAGGGTAATGGAGTTACACACCCAAGATAACCGCTGCTCACCTCCTTGGTAGCTTGGCACAGCAGTCAGACTTATTCCAGAGGCAATGTATAAAGCATTTGCGCAACATACACACCTACTAGTGGCCCACTAGGCACACCACAGAAAAAACTCCACACAAGGTTATATAAATATATCCGTTTTTTTATACATAAATCACATTGAACCACAATCATATAAATCACTTTTCCAACTAGGTAATTGTCATGCCATCACATAGATCATAAATCACTTTGCTATGGCAATGGTCATAGACCCAACAATTAGTACATATAAGTTGCCTGTGTTACATAAACATCATAACTGTAGTAATATGCAGTTCCTATAACTAACCGTACTTGGTATCCTGACCATGCATGATCCAACAATAGGGCATGAAATGCAGTAGGTAGGGTATACATCAATCCCCAGATATCACGGTATGGCAAACCTATCCTAGGGCCCATGGGCCGCTGTGCTCATTATGGCAATGATCCTGATGTGCGGCAAGTTTCTAGGCGGCGGACCTCCAACGAGGACTCACCCCATTCAGAAATGCTGTTTACTGGGCCCTCCCTTAGGTAAGTGCTGACACAAGGATGGGGAAGCACTCACCTGGAAATTGATGGTCTCCCGCAGTCAGGGATACTGAGGGGATAATCAGATGGCCCATGAATGTGCGGTGCCGCTGCTAGCCCAACAGCACAGCCTCCTTTGTGGCTCTGATCGGCCCAACTTGCACTAAGGTGGAGAGACCACTCTGGGCTACCCCCTTCTTCCTAAAACAGCCCCACTTGGCTGCCCGTGAGACTACGGTGCAGCGGGAACAAAGTTGGGCAGCCTAGCTTCACCTTACTGCCGGCAAGCTTCCTTACCCACTCACAGTGGGACATCAGCAGAGCTCGTCCGCTTCCTCTTCAGCGGGCAGCTACAGATGAATCTGCGTGTCTGTCGGGTTCCTGGTGGTGATGTCACACGGGAATCCCAGTGACTGGAGGAAGCAAGGGGTGTTTCTGACGGCTAGTTGCTGCCTTCCTTAGCAGAGTGATCCAACACTTCGGACTCTGGCCACAGAATTTAAAGCACTCACCATGCACTTCCTGCCAGTTTCCTTTTTTTTACAAAAAACAGAGCACAAAAGTGCTCCACGCTCACAGTGCAAAAATAAAGCGCTCCTTACACGCTTTAAAGCAAATAAAGCAAAAGGGGGGTAGAACAGTCCAGTCCATTCCTGCTCCACAACCGTAGGACATCCCACCCTGCAAACATCAGGGGCAGCACTCCTCAAACAGTTGTACAGCCCTCCTTCCAGGCAGGTTCCTTTTTAGATATAGCACAGCTCTTTTCTTGAAGTATTTTATCTCCCTGAGACTTCCAACTGGAGACAAGCACTCACAAGCCCTTGGAGATTCTTCACAAGCAGGATACCACAGCAGGGCAAAAAGAGTCAGTCCTTTTCATCCACCATAGACATAAGCAGTAACTGCAGGCCAACCCACCCCTCACACAGAAAAGGCAGCGCTCCTCACATAGTCCTTCCGCTCTTCTTCTTTGTAGGGTCCTCTTGTTTCTTGAAGGAATCTAACGTCCTGGGGTTTAAGGTCCAATACTTATACCCCATTTTGTTATTATTTTCTTTGTGGCAAGGGTCTCTGAACCCAGTCCAAACCAGTCCTGTCCTCCCTGGTGCAGCATGACCACAGAAGGTGGAGACAGCATTGTGCAAAGGAGACACAGCCTATTCTTGTGAAAGCAAAACTCCTCCCACCACTGTAAATGCAGACCAGGTCTATTCATCCCATCGATGAGTTGGCAAGGCAGGGTACACCTCAACCCCACTTGTGACTGTCTAGAGTGAATGCAAATCCCAGATCTGGTCACTCTAAAACTAGAAGCTAACTACACAAACAGTCAGAGGCACACAGAATGGTAAAGCAAGAAAATGCCTACTTTCTAAAAGTGGCCTTTTAAATACATAATTTAAAAACCACCTTTATTAAAAGGTGTGTTAATAAATTCTGAGTTCAGAGAGCCTAAACTCAATTTTTCTGCAATCCCACTAGTAGCATTTGATTTTCAGGCCCTGACACACTCAAAGTACTTTACCAGGGACTTAACAGTAAATCAAAAATTCCAATCATGGATAATCAATCATATCATAATTTACACAGAGAGCATATGTACTTTAGCACTAATCAATAGTGGTAAAGTGCCCAGAACCCTATAGCCAACGAAAATAGGGTTAGAAAAATAGGCAGCAAAACCCACAAAGTTTGCCGATAAACCTACACAAAGGGCCAGATCTAACAGGAGGTGACTACAAAACAAAGCCTTTGTGGTGCACATGTCTCCTTTTAGCCCAACTGTCTGCCAGCCTATCTGTGGGGGATAAATCAGTGTTTTTTTGTGAGGCCTAGTCACTACCTATTCAACTGTACATGTCAGCTTATCACCACCCTCTTTCTCAGGAAGACCCATAAGTATGCAGATGAATGCAGCTTAGTGTCCTGTACTTGTGACTGTCTAGAGGGATTGCACAAAGTGTAGCTGTCACCCCACCCATGTATTGGAGACAGGCTGTAAGGCTAAGAGCAGAGAAATGTCTACTTTCTAAAAGCAACATTTCTAGATTAGTACTAGCAGATCCAACTTTACCACTAAAGAGGATTTGTCATGACCTATCCAATTATATAAAACATAACGCAGGTACTACTCTGCAATCAGGAATTAAACTTATAAAGGATATTTAAGGAATTCCCAATGTTAACCTATGAAAGGAAAAGGCCTCACAGTAGTAAAAACGAACTTGGGTGGTTGTCACGACCAGGACATATATTAAAAAAAATGTATTTGTCCTACCTTTTACTTACACAGCACCCTGCCCTTAGGGCTACCTAGGGCATACATTTGGGGTGACTGATATGTAATAAATGGGTAGTTTAAGGCTTGGCAAGTAGTTGGAAATGCCAAGTCAAGGTGGTAGTAAACTGCACCCCCAGTCCCTGCAGTGGCATGCCTGAGTCAGGTTTGAAAGGCTATCTCTGTGGGGAGGGGATGGCAGAATCTGTGCTGCAGGCTCACTGGTAGCATTTGCGTTACAAGCCCTAGGTATACCACATACCACATTACTATGGACTGACAAGTGAACCAAATGTATCAGTCATGGATAAACTAATTGCCATCAAGGTTTAGATACCAGCACAAGCACTTTAGTCAGTAGTGGTTAAGTGCTCATAGTCCAAAAGCCAGCAGAAACGAAATCACAAACAGGAGACCAGAAAGCAAAAATTCGGAAGCAAACCAGGCCAAAGGATGCCAGGTCTAACACAAATATATTCTGAATATTACAGGTCTTGATTCAAGTTGCCTTCCCAATTCTGCAATATGCTGATTTTTACCTGATGTGCATGTTCTTTCCAGAAAATAGAAAACCAAGCATAGGATTCATCCCCTAAGCTCTGTGCTGTGGTTAAGTGAATGTAGTGATTGAAAGAAGCATGCTACTCCATAGGTATGTCTGTGCAGGGTTGTGCTCCCATGGAAGTTTCTCCTTGATGTCTACCACATGGTTTCCGTACCTTAAAATGGTAAATGATGACTGGACCTACAAATGGTCGACATAGCTTTAAAATGTAAAGAGGTAGCAACTGCTCATTCAGTTTAGCTGGAAATGTTGTTAGAGGTAGACTTGTAGTATATCTAGTGTCCCTGAACGTCCCCCATAGTTGTTCTATTTAGGTTCACTTAAACGCTGTCTATTCGTCTGCGACCCCACAAAATGCAAATTAAGTGCTCCCTGTTGGCATGGGTGGGATGTTAAGACAGGAGAGAACCTAAACTGGACTCCTGTTTCCTTAATCTGACGGGTGTACTAACTTGACTCCTTTGACAGCGTCCAGGCTGGTGGCAGAATTTGTATAGTATTTGGTTGCAGTGGCTGCACCCAGTGTTGATGCCTACTGACCTCCCCTTGCAAATTAGGTTCAGTGATCTGTGGTACATTGAACA
This sequence comes from Lissotriton vulgaris, assembly GCF_964263255.1. Classification (NCBI taxonomy): domain Eukaryota; kingdom Metazoa; phylum Chordata; class Amphibia; order Caudata; family Salamandridae; genus Lissotriton; species Lissotriton vulgaris. Next base: position 927,608,408 of record NC_141693.1, on the reverse strand, counting down.
GCTTTGTGTTCTTTTAATGAGTTAGATTCTAAGTGACCATTACCTATGTCACATTTGTAATAATTGAAACAAATATCAGCATGAATGTGGATGCAACACTGGTCCTGGTCCTCTTTGGTGCTTCTGTCATCATACCCTTATAATATTCAAAATATTTTTTGAATGAAGGTTTCATTTAAAATGGAGGATAGTGGTTACGCATGGAGAAAATACAGGGTGAGACCATCCCCACTTATTTTTTCCTCCTCTTGCTTCTTTGGCCACAGGGCCAATTCCCACGTTTTCCCATGATGACTACCCCTTGCAGAAATTGACTCTCTGGAGCTGCTGTGCAAGACGTTTAGTGATTGAGAGCTGAGTAGAAGTACTCACTAGTGCCAAATTTGTGACAAATAAATATGAAACCTTGAAGTCATGGAATCATCTGAAAGAATGAATGAATATCTTGTTTTTCATGGCTGTGTGAACTGAATTCCCTCAAAGCTTCAAAGCATAATTTCAAGATAAGAAATATTGGGTGTGCGGGTGATTCAGAAAAGCACAATTGTGACTTTTCATCGGAAAGCGTTGTGTTTAGTTTTGTCAGATATGCTCGTATAGAGCATGCCCCTTATCCCATGGATTGCTCCAAGGGATCCACACAAGGCATATTGGGTTAGTGGTCGAGCATTCAGTGTAGTGTAGTCTTCCATTTTCCTGCTGTGGTATTTTGGGATCTGCTACTGGGTGTATCCGTGGCTGATACAGAGGCTCTTGATGGTGACTCAGACATTGCCACTAAGCAAATTAAGGGAATGAAATTGAGTGCCTGGGCTTCCTTTCATCCTTCTTTCCATCTGCCACATCTTCTACAGCATTCAAAACCACCCGAAGATGGAATATGGTGTATTGTTGCAGCCCTAGGTTCAGTGCAGTTTCTCTGGCACAATAGAAGTGATAGCCGTACACACTCTCAGTAGGCACTGGCTTGTGGGGCACATTAGGTTGAATACTTCAGAGCAGGCAGAGGGAGTAGTGCTAAATGCTGACTCGCTGATCCAGGCTAGAAATCTAGGACCATTTTTTAGTCCAAGGAGAATTTGTTTAGCTCAGTGCCTGAGGTGAGTAACTGACTTAAGAGGAGTGGTGGAGTTTGAGTGCATGGGATGTTTGTGGTATGTTTGGCAATGAGTTTTGAATACATGAAGCTCTGGGAACATCTTTATTGTGTGGCTTAGTGGAAGACAAAGAACAACAGGGATGCCAGTACTGATGCCTAATCAAAAAATTATTCTCAAAGATCACACATTGAAATCAAACAACGTGGTCCCAAGACCTCTTTTTCCATCTGAATTAATCAAAATGTATTTATCCAAATTACATTTTTTAATGGATTTCACAATCACTAAAGAGTTTTTTTTAAAAACATTCAAAAACCCTTTTCAACACCACATGTCCCAACCATCAATTCAGATATACATCTTACTACCATTCATTAAGTCACTTACATCCCACTTATCTCCATTCATTCAACATACAATAATCATCATCAAACAACACATTCAGTTGCCATTCAATCCAGCAGCAAAACAACCAATGCAACTGTACACCAAGAAACAATCCTTAGGTAATCTCAGACCAAATATTTTTCAACACAGGCCAAAGGGACACAGCTCAAACAATGTGTACATATAATACAACAAAATTAACATCAAATCCAAAAATCATTTTGTCCCAAAATTGGGTCTACGCGTTTTGAACCCCCTCAACTTCCGGGGTTCTCCTCAGGACCTCCTGGAAAAAACGATAGCCCATTTATTGCATAAATTCAAGGGACACCTGTATGGCGACTGAATGTGTTGTTTGATGATGATTATTGTATGTTGAATAATTGGAGATAAGTGAGATGTAAGTGACTTAATGAATGGTAGTAAGATGTATATCTGAATAGATGGTTGGGATATGTGTGGTGTGGAAAAAAGGTTTTTAACTGTTTTTAAAACAACTCTTTAGTGATTGTGAAATCCTCAAAAATGTAATTTGGATAAATACATTTTGATTAATTCAGACGGAAAAAGAGGTCTTGGGACAAAACAACTACTGTGGTTCAGACATATTGCCAAATGGTGTAACTTACTGAACCTGACGGTCTTGTGGGAGCACCCAGAAAAGGCCATCAAATGTGATATTCTGACCCTCAAATCTACGTATTGGAGTGTAATTGGGGGCTATATATCAATAACCAAGGTAGTGGACATCTAACATCTAACTTTTTAAATGTTAAAACAAGCTTTTTGTTTGGACCCTTCCTTGATTTGATTACACCTCCTTTTGCCAAGAGCTTGTATGTTAGATTTAGATATGATAACCTGCTTCTGAAATTTCCAGGGAAAGAGGTGACTGGCTTGGTTTTACATCTTTGTCCTGCTTGCCGTGAAGCTCACAAGTCTGAAGAACACATCTTGATTTTTTTGTACAAAGTATAGGCAGATGCGCAGGAAATGGATTAGACCACTATGTCTCAATCTGGGAGATAGGCAGCACCAGATCGCATTCAGGATCTTAAAATCTGATACATCAGGGCCAATAGTATTTGCTCTTAGTCGTTTTTTATTTTCCTTCTGGTTGATCCGTAAAAAGTTTTTATTATAGTAACAAAGTCATTTTTAATCCTTTTTCCCCATACGTTGAACATGTATTTTAACCCCGTCGCTGCTGATGACGAGCTCAGCTCGTCATCAGCCACGGGTGGCGTGTGCTGATGACGAGCTGAGCTCGTCATGTAACGCGGCTTTTTAAAAAAAGCCGCACAGCGCAAAAATCGCCGCAGCAGCGATGCGGTTAAAAATCAAGTTGGTATACATGGTCCATTATTCTAAACGGTTGGTAGACTGTATAGCACTCTCTTTTTTAGCTTGACTATGTAGGATGAATTTTTATATGTTGTTTTACCCTGTTTTGGGATGTCATCTGTACTCATGCTCCAAATGGTTTAATACTATTTTAATTGTATATATAGTTGTGTTGTTATCTTTTGTATACTTTGATGGTGTTTTGTACAAATGACCGAATAAAGTAATATATGATTAGGTCTTGGGACCACGTTGTTTGATTTCAATGTGTGATCTTTGAGATTAATTTTTTGATTAGGCATCAGTACTGGCATCCCTGTTGTTCTTTGTTTAATTGAGGCTCAGCCTTACTGATTGGAGCCCAAACCCTGTTTTGGTTAGTGGAAGACGGGCATCATTTTTTAGCCTTATATAATTTCTACTTGTTGCTGATATATTGGTGAAGTGTAGGGAATTAATTTAGGAGTAGTGACAGAGACCATGGTCCCCAGATCTCATTTCAAGAGATGGCAGAGGTACATATTGAAGATCCAAAGACAACTGGAGTTCCTGGAAGCAACTACATTTAAGTTTTGCTTGTCGCATATTTTGATTTTAAATTATATTCTCCTTTGTGTATACAATATATCTTGTGTTCTATATATTAGAGTAAAACTCATAGATTTTTTAAAAACATTTCAAGATCCTGCCAGACAGGGTATTTTTGCAAAGCACAGGCCCTCATTTAGAGTTTGGAAGGCAGGGTACTCCTCTAAAACATGGTGGAGTACTCTGTCTGCCAACCTGATGTTCTGCCCGTTTTACTTGAAGTTGAGAGATCACCATATCTCTTCTGGTGATGTCCTCACACTGAAGGCCTGGCAAACTTGCGCCATTGGTGAAAGTACCTCAGTCTTTGTGCCAAACCTGAGCAGACGTTCTGAGGTTTCTTTTTCTCTTGGGGATTGCCAATGGAAAGTTTGGTGGTCTAGAACAACAGAAAAGGAAAACAAAATGACCCCCACCCAAACTTCCAGGGTGGCAGGATCCTTACTTTCTTGTTTTACAAAAACAAAATTCTGCTTTGGAATTTGGGAAAGAAGTTGCTGAGCTGCTGCATGAAACATGGATACCCCTCACCAAGCTTTCAGTGCCTCAAGAGGAGCCACCATGATGGCCACTCTTTTGAAGGTATAAAGGCACCTCCCCCAGGAAAGTGGAGATGACATGTGGCAGTTCACGAGGTAAGTGACGGCTATTACTTCTCCTCAGTGGACAGCTGGCCGCCTGCCTAACTTTAAATGATAGCCATAATTTCTGAATAAGTGGGAGCTCTTGAATCATAATTCGAAATAAGGAAAGGCAAACTCAAAATTTATCATGGTTTGATAATTCTATAGATATAAATGTTTATTGGTTCCACCTTGCAGGTAATTCAAATAGGTAGTTGACAGCTTTTCAATTAAAATTTCATTTAGACTTTCGAGTGTTTTTAGACAAAGCGATTTATACTTGTTGTTAGTCTGAATCCGTTTGTATTACACGTCTTAAAATTCGACTTCATGGGAGTTAGCCAGAATGTTAATCCGGTTGAATTGAGACTACCCTGAGGCAAAAAAGCAAACTTGGGGTCAGTGGAGTCCAAGACTCATGCTGCCATCAAACGGTGGCTAACACGGTCTCTTTCATGCAGGATGGAAATGCCCACACTGAAATGGAGAGGTAGTGGAAGGTGAGGCACACTTTATGCGGCTGCGTCCTGGAGGTCATCTTAGAATTTAGTGACCATAGTTTTTCTAGATCAGGAGCTCAGGCTTATAATTCTATTTATGCCTTTTGTGTTGGATTCAGTAATCATTGTTTGAATCTAATTGGGTATTATTTGCTGTTTATTATCAAAGTATCTGTTTTGCTGGTGGGGGAAATGCAATACAAATTGACTACTATGTTGCTACCGCTGCAAATTGTAAAACTCAGACCTGTGAATTCAAGTCAGCCTTTTCACACAGCTCTCCTAACTCCCAAAGCAGTTACAGAAGGAAACAGCCTGCCGACTAGTTAAAGAAATGTATTCTGTTGGTCATTCTCTTCGTTGTCACCTCTGTAGGCGCTATAGCATGTCTAAAGCTTATACCTACCAAGCTTTTCAGAATATTTGACCAAGGCTCAAAAATGTTTTGCCCAATATTTATTATTCATTTGTAAAGCTAAAATGGACCTTATTAAAGTTGCTCTAAAAGTATAAATCACATTTCAATTCATCTTTTTTTCTCTCTACAGGCACTAGGAAACTTCTACTTTCTGCATGAATCCTTGAAAAATGCATATCAGTTTGACTTTAAAGGTAAGTCATTTGGAAAGTCCTAATAAGTGGCTAAAGGCTGGTTTTGATACTTTGATGGTGGGTGGCATCATTATATCATTTAATTTTCATAATGGATCAAAGCAGAACTGCTGCTTGGACTCATATTGGTAATTTTCCTACCAGTTCTTAAGATATATGCATCACTCTGCGCACAAAAGTATATAAGAAAGATAATGGAAATAGAAGTGAAACAATTTGCGAAGTGTTCACAAATTTAGAACTAATATCAATGACCACCTGATTGTAGGTAATTATGATGCCTGGATTCTCTCTTCTCACCTGTCTTGGTAGTTGAGATCACAATGAATGCCTACATTTATTCCTACTGCAATACCTATGTTTACTTCAACTGCAATACCCGCGGGCTAGTAGGCGTTCCCGAGCAGACAATATTTTGCATTTGTTTTCCTCTTCACTGTCGACTCTTCCGGCAGCAGCCCTCGAGAGCGCATGCGTCACACAGTGAAAATGTGATGGTAATGCAAGATTGCCTGATACCATTAGCACACAGCACGTATGCATCACATGATCGAGATACATCAAAACCTTGAGGAGAAAGCCTACAAAATCCTGTTAAAAAAAATAAAAAGCCAGCAGCCTTTGTTTAGCTTAATTTGTCTTCCTTATTTTGCTTTCATAAGTGTTCAGCTCTGAATAGATTGTAGCCATACAGATGTCTCTGGCAGATATTTATGACACAAAGTGTCAAACGCATTACACACCGTGATTGAAATGGCGTGAGTCGAAAAGATACATTTTATCTGGAGTATTTAATCATTTGCACTTTTTGGAAAACCACACGGAATATACCATTGTTCACAAACCAAGGAAGTTAAAACATGTATTTCTATGAAGATGTTTGTCGCCGTGAAATTCATGCCCTCGCCGTCCCATTGGTACTTTTGTGTCAGGATTCTCGCCTGCTGTGAGGTGGGCAGGTTTAATGCCTCCAGGCTGCCACCAGGCATCAGGGAGATTATTTCTAAGTTACATTCCTCCGTATAAATGAAATTGTGACCCGTCCCTCCTTATACCCACAAAAGCCCAGAGAGGCTGCTGAGCCAGATCACATTAATTCTTCTTCTTACATCACTTTAATTTGACACGTCATTGAAGTGGCAATAACTGTGAAGTAAACGAATTGCATCAATTTATACAGATTCATTAATTTTTTTACTCGGCACGAGCGAGCCAAAATGTGTCTGTTCTTGTAATTGGGGGTATGGGGTCTTCCTGCACTAAAATATTTGAATGACACTTCTATGGATAGTGAAATCAGAGGTGTGAGCGTCATAAATCATAGGCGCCATCATCGGCTGCCTTCACTAATGTAGGCTGCCCAAGGAAAAATTCAGATACATTATTAAAGAATCATTACCTCTCATTGAGTTTCTGAAAAATCAGATGCTGGAATCCCAGAGAAGAATGATGTGGTCGGTTTTAATGAAGGGTCAGGAGGCGCTCAGAGTCCTTGTCCCCACCTTTGGGTGGTTTAATGGGTCCGGCACATTCATATTTGGTGGTTTCAATCAAATGAATAGTGGCTGAGCTTGATTTATTTCGGTCTATTTCACTGAGAGACTACATCTATTCTTCCCAAGTAATGGGAACACCGGCCATTGTTTGACTTTTTATGGACAACGCAGGATTATGGGGACTTGGTATCTTTGATTGCGACCGTGTAGAGATTGCAAGTGGACAGTTGTATGAGGTGTACCAATGGATGTAGGTCACAAATGCGACCTTATCGATACTTATGCTGTTCTGCACTGGTTTAAAGTACCTGCATGTGAGTTAAAGGAACCGCCAACATATGACCTTAAACTCATGATTGTCTATTTATTCTGTGTGCACTGTTTTCTCTTTGAGTAAAAGGTGATCAACAATTTATTGTAACTCTGGTCTTACATTGGTGTGGTAAAAATATTTTAGACGAGAACTCGTGTGACTGCAGTAACTGCAAGTACAGAGTGGCGTCCCAACGCCAACCCACTGCCATGCGTGCGTACTAACAAACTTTTAAGTAGGCTTGATGGCCTTATCTGTTCATTTAGTGTAGATCTGGAGGTGGATGAGAAGTTCACCCAGGAGTACTGTTAGCGTATAGATTCATCACAACATGCGTCTACAACATTCAGTTAGGTTGCGTGTTGGAGAACGGTCTATCTGAACGTAACATCATCTGAGTATCCTCCCATCAAGTGGAGGAGCCGATCGTACAGCTCTATGCTATGGGACCTGTCCATGAAACCGTCTGATTGATCACAGACATTGACTCAATCTGTCTTTGAAGCCTTCAAATTGGAGGAGCAATGGATTTTATTTCAGTGCATAGCAACCTTTGACTTTCTAAAGGACTCTACTATTTTTGCGGATTGATGGGACTCTCCTCCAATCCATCTGAACTCCTCCTCCTTCTAACTTTATCAATGGTGCGGTACATATGTGTGCTTTATTCTTGTGGATTCATTGTCCACTCAATTTCGTTTTCTAATCTTTTTTGCAATTTCTACTTGTTAAATGTCTATTTTTGCACCAACTGTCACTGTTAACTTATATATCTATGTCAAGCAGTGCTTAATTTGTAAAAGAAAAAGCGTCACGGCAGAAAGCCTTCCTCGAAAACCGGCTGCAGGCATTGCTGGATGTCTGTTTTGCGAAATGCCAAGGAGATTTCCTCTTGATTCCTCCTCATGCCTCTTTCATCCACCACCCTACACATGCTGTCTCCTTATCTCAGTCCTGTTGTTTGTTTGTAATTTGTGCTTTCTCCCTTTGTCGCTCTTATCCTTTCTTTCTCGTTGTTCTTCTTTCTCCATTTTCTGCCTTTCTCTCTCTCGTGCTGGGTCAACGTCTGATGGTGAAAAATACGTCCTGGAACCCAAGAATGAGCGCTGGTGCCCCCTTCCCCTCCACTCTCCACAACCACTGGCTCAAATTAAGCACTAGTGTCAAGCACTCCATTGCCCAACACTGGCCTGTTATGAAATAATTGTCCACGCCATTTCTCCTTGCCCAAGTTGTCAGTCTGTTTTAGCACAACCAGTGCCACCTCAGCTGACTGATCGTTCATCATTATTGCTAAAAACTCCAGCAAAATTACCAGCAAAGATATGGATCCAGCCGCAGACGGTGGACAACGTTGAAGCTAACCTCTAGAAGCATTGGACTCTAACATGACAGCTGCAGTGTGGTGAAGAGGATCCAGTTTCATACTCTTTTTTCCTCCCTAGAGATATTCAAATTGACCATAAGTTTCAAACACTACTGCCTGACAATACATTTATAGGTGAATATCTATTGTGAAAAGGGTTAGATTAAGTCAAACGTTTGAGGGAGAGAGGCATTGCTTTGTGACTAGGGGTGCTCTCCCGTGGAAGCTCAGTTTACAGACTCAATTAGAAAGAACAACAATCTTCACTTCAGAAAATGGCAGAAATCAATATTTTGCACTGGCCTTATCTGCGCACCGGCTTGTCGACAGGCAGCTTGCTGTTTCCTCTAAATGATTTTGCACATAAACACGGCTGAGTCCACTACATGTATGCTCAAATGGCTGAATATGTGATAGATTGGCACACTCTCACAAGTCATTTCACACAGCATAACATAACCAGCATCCAGAACCAATCCATCACCTTATTGAACATGGCAGATTTTGTGCGAACACAACTTCATGACTTTTTTTAACCTCAGTTGACCTTTTTTCAGCTGCCTTTCGGAGGCTTCTCCACAATACAGAGCATTTCCCACTGTCTCCGTAAGCATTGTTAGGACTTTGTGACCACAACATGTTTTATGGGTACTCCTTTCCAGGCGCAAATCTCATAAACACAACTTGTCCCGGATGGTTCAAACATCTGTGGTATTGACCCCTTCAGCTACGGAATGTTAAGCAGTTAGTTTGCTTAAAGGTGAGTTTGAAAGACAATGTTTCACTTTCGTTTACAGACAGGCATCAAAAAGTGCATATGTCGGGAGGAGCCGCGCCAGCGACCAAGATGGCCGCTTGAGCATCGGCTCCGCCGGCCGCCACATCCTAACCGACTATCCGGCACAGTATCCTGAGCCCTGTCCCTACCATCGGGTGGGTGGCCAGCACCTGAGTGGCTAGGTGAAATTCTGGCTCATTTGGTGGCTGCGGCGACTGAATACCGTTGTCGAGAAAATTGGGGCCTGTGGTCTCGGAGACCGGGGACCCGGGTGTGGAACCAGCCGGGACAGAGTGTCACAACATCGGCCGCTGAGACCGGAAGTGGCCGGTCGGATCCTGCTTTGTCGCATTCGAGTCGCGGCTGTGACGACGTGCGCCCCTCGACCTGACCATCGCAGTACTGGCCTACACTCGACTGAGGAGTGGTGGGTTTCCCCTGCCTTTGCGATCGAGATGGCATCAAGAGACTCTGAGAAGCCTCAACAGAAGACCTCGAGAACCAATCGACAGGTCCAGTCGAATCGCATCGATAAATATGCTATCTCCAAGGGGTCCCCCGTTGAAGCGAAACGACCTCCGGCTGGAGGTACCGATGGGGATTCGGTCGGCGACGACCCCACTATGAAAGACCTAATGTCCGCTATCACTGGTCTAATCTTCCTTGGGCAAGATGGACACAAAACTGGACACTGTCGCAATTGAGGTGGGCCTTCTCAGGGCTGACCTCACCAAAACTACTGAGAAGGTCAAGAACCTGGAGGTTAAAACGACGAGCCTCCTCGAGGATGTCTCTGAGCTTCAGAAGGAGGTGCGCGACCTCAAGGCGGCCCGACATTAATTTGATAGTAAGCTCGACGAGTACGAGGGTCGGGCGCGCCTCAACAATATCTGCATTTTGGGGGTTCTGGAAAAATCCGAAGGGGTGACCCCAGACCTTTTTGCCGAGGATCTCATCCTGAACCATCTCAAGCCGAAGGGCCTTAGTAATTTCTTTACTGTGGAGAGGGCACACAGGATTCCCGGGGGCCGCCCGAAGGTTGGGGCGCCTCCGCGTCCTATTATTGCCTGGGTCCTGAACATTTGCGACCGGGACACCATTTTGCAATTGGCGAGGTCCACAGGGCCGTTGGCCTATGAGAACGCTTCGCTGTTGTTTTTTCCGGACTTCACCTAGATGGTTCAGAGACAGCAACAAGGCTTTATGTCCGTAAAGCAGCGGTTGAGAGACAGGGATCGAACATGAGGGAAAGACCTGGTTCTTTGATAACCCTGAGGTGGCTGCGGACTGGTTGGATCGAGTGGAAGGTTCGGACACTGGGGCTCAGGCCCGAATGGACAACAGAGAATAGCGCACTGCTTGGAACTGTAAGCCGCACTCATCCTATCACTGGCGCAGGGGGTCTGGCCGGGGCTGTTTGTTCTCCCCCCCCCCCCTCCCCTTGAACTATTTTTTTTTTCTCGAGACTCTTTTTATGCGATTGTTCCTGCTGGGGGGGACTACGGTTGGTTTGGGATGGTGGGGGCGGGCGGCCTGTTGTAAAGTCCTCCTCCGTTTTTCTACCTTTAGATACTTATTAGTGGGGGTGACAGGTACACTGCGAGTTGGAGATGTGCATTTGCTACATGCGGGGGTGCAGGGTGGGGGGCCGGGGGTTCGGCTGTTGGGGATTTTTATGTGTTGATTTGTTTGTTGTAAGTGACCAGGGATTGCTGAGGGTGACCTCGGATCTCCTGTTCTTGATTGGTAGGATGCATGGCTTCCGCTAGACAGGGCCTGGGGTTCTCCGTCCTCAGCTGGAATGTGAATGGATTGGGTGACAAGATAAAACGCACTATGGTGAGTCAACTCGTTAAACGGCACATGCCGGATATCGTTTTGCTGCTGGAAACGCATCTAAGGAGAAGCGATGTATGGCGCTACACAGGGGAGAGTATAAGCTTGTTGCTCATGCTGGTTTTACTTCTGGTTCGAGGGGAGTGGGCATTTTACTGAAGAACTCCTTTCCCTTTACGATCCGATCGAGCTGATCTGACAATCGTGGTCGCTATATAGGCATATCGGGTCTCTGGGAGGGTAGGACGATTAGGTCGATTGTTTCTCTCACTGCTCGTTGGCATCATGGTGTTGGGCGGGGACTTTAACGCAGTCATGGATGGCGAACTAGATAGGCGCCCCTCCAGTGTGTTGGTGCCCTCTCCTAGGTGGCTACCCAACTTTATTTCCACGTCAGGGTTGTTAGATGCTTGGCATCTCCGACATCCAGGTGCCACTGAGTATACACATGCCTCAGCGGCGCACCATTCCCTCTCCAGAATTGATCATGTGCTTTTGCTGGAGGCCCAGCTGACCTTAATTAGAGAAGCGGCCCACCTGGCGAGGGGAGTCTCTGATCACTCGCCGATCTGGCTTCGGCTGTGTTTAGGGCAGGGCGATGTTGGTAGAATAGCTCCCATAAGTGCATGGTGTCTAAAAGATCCTGTGGTTAAAAAAGAACTTATGCAGGTCACAGATCATTTTTTCCACGAAAACGAAGGTTCAGTCACATCGAGGTGTTCCCTCTGGGAAGCGTATAAGAGCGTAATAAGAGGGGAGGCCCTCTCCCTTGTCTCCGGGCAGAAGAAGATGAGGAGGGAGGAATTGGATAGAGTGGAGGCGGAGCTTGTTGCCTTAGAAATCGCAGCTTCCTCCGGGAGTGACCCGGGGGCGAGTCATCGCCTCGGGCTGCTCCGGGATGAATATAAGTCTATGACGCGCGAAGGCGCAGCTCGCCTCAACACAGAGTAGGATCTAGGAGCACGGTGATAAGGCGGGGAAGTTGATCGCCTGGTTGGAAAAGGGTGACTGGGGGTCTTGTTTGGTGCCTGAACTGAACGTGGGTCCCGCGGTCATGTCGGATCCTCAGTCGATAGTTCAGGAATTTGCGCGATATTATGAGGAGGTGTACACTGCGGCTGGAACGTTTAGACACATGGAACGCCGACATGATTCGTGATATACTGATGCCTGCATTATCAGACGATCATAGGGAATTGCTGGACTCCGCCCTCACTAACGATGAGGTGGCTATGGCTATAAGAGGGGTCCACTCTGGTAAGGCTTCGGGCCCCAACGGTCTCCCCATCGAGTTGTTTAAGCCACATGCAGATCGATTGGCCCCATATTTGAAGGACATGTACATGGAAAGCCGGGATCCGGGGATGTTGCCCTATGACCAACGAGTCGCCAACATTGTAGTAATTTATAAGGAGGGTAAGCCCAGACTGGACTGCTCCTCGTACCGCCCTATTTCTTTGTTGAACGCGGAGCCCAAGATCCTGGCCAAACTGCTGGCCACCCGACTGGTAAAAGTTATCTCGACCTTGATCCATCCAAATCAGTCCGGTTTTATGCCCCGGCGGAACACTGCACTTAATCTCCGTCGGTTGCATGGTGTGGTGGCGGGCGGGTCCCACATCCATGAACCAGCAGTTTTGTTGTCTCTTGATGCTACTATGGCTTTTGACCAGGACGAGTGGCCATACCTTTTTGCGGTTTTGACAAAGCTGGGGATTGGCCCAGTATTTCTTGGCTGGGTCCGTCTTCTATATTCGGCCCCCATGTTTCGTGTGGTCGTGAACAACCATATATCGTGTGACTTCTCTCTCGGACGGGGAACGAGACAGGGATGTCCCCTCTCACCTCTTTTGTTTGCTCTGGCTTTGGAACCGCTTGCGGCTTGGGTGCGGTGGGACCGCTCAATCAGAGGGCTCCGTTGGACCGCGGACTGCGAGGACAAGATTTCGCTTTACGCTGATGATATCTTGCTATACTTGACCTCCCCACGCAGTTCCCTTATTGTTTTTATGGATGTTCTGGCCATCTTCGGCAGAGATTCGGGATTTGCGATTAATTGGGCGAAGTCCGTCCTTTTTGTGTTGAGCGGAGACCCCCCCTAGAGTACCTGAAAACTGCCCTGTGAGGCTGGAGTCGGTTAGCTTTCGCTATCTTGGGTTCCAGATTTCTGGTCACCCCAAGGTGCGCTTCTGGTTGAATCTGCTGCCTCCCTTAGCTAGACTCCGATCGGACGTGGTGCGGTGGACGGCTCTCCCACTCTCTCTCTTGGGCCGGGCTGTCCTTTTCAAATTGATGGCTCTCCCGCGATTCTTATAAGCACTACAGAACTCCTTCGACCCTGTGCCGCAGTCGTACTTCAGCGAGATTGAGTCTCTACAGCGTAGCCTTCTGTGGGAGGGGAGGCCGCGCATTGCTCTGTCGAAATTGATGCTGCCATGGTACGACGGAGGCATCGGTTTGCCCCATATTCGGAAATACTATTGGGAATCTCAGCTGGCCCCCATAAATCACGCTCTATACGGCTCTCCGGTGGACCCCGGATATGCAATGGACCGCGGCCAAGTGCCGGGGGAGAGTACACCCGTGTACTATATGCGAAGCGTGGTCGGTTCCCGTTGGTGGGGCCTCCCTCGATCTCTACAAGAGTATGGCATGAGGCCAATAGAGATCTCAAATGGGCTGGTCGCTTGACATTGGCTACTCCCCTGTGGAGTTCTGAGATGTTGGGGATGCTCTGGAAAACCAAGGGGTTCGATCGTTGGGACATGATCGGTGTAACCCAGGGTCGAGATATATGGGGTAAGGACAGGGTGCTGACATTCGAGGAATTGCAGGCCAAGCATCAGCTGAATGAGACTCAACGGTTTAGGTACTTTCAGATCAGTCATGCTTTGAGTGCCGTTGTCCCCAGAGGTGAGATGCTTCCAGTGGCCTCTCCACTGGAGGATCGTTTACTTGATGGTCTAGTACCCACTAGGGTGATCTCCTTAACGTATAGCAAGTTGATCAACAATACTGAGGACCCCTTGGTGGTGTTGTGTGGACAGTGGGTTGCTGATGGCTTTGTTCTGGATGACGAGGACTGGAGGGAGGCGGTGGCGTCCCCCAAGGAAGTGGCGGTCCCTATGAGGCTCCGTTTGCTCCAACTTAGGATCTTACATCGCTCCTATGTCACGGGTCCCGGGTTACAGAGGATGGGCCTGGCTGGGTCTGCTGACTGCCGAAGAGGGTGTGGGCTGCCTGGAACGTTCCTGCACATATTGTGGGAGTGTGAGAGGGTTTGTTATTTCTGGACCAAGATACACACAATAATGAGTGAAGTATGGGGAGTGAGTGTTGAGCTGGAGGCCAGGAGATGCTTGTTGAATGTGTGGGAGCCTACGGACCTGCCAAGCCATGGTAAGGTCTGGGTGGCTCTCGCATGTGTGATTTCTAAACGAAACATAGCGCAGCTCTGGGATGCCTCTCGGGCACCTCGGGTAAGGAAGTGGATGGAAGATCTTGACTGGTGTATGTTCCGTGAGAAGTCAGTGTATGTATCCAGGGGGCGACCCCGCAAAGGGGTCAAGATATGGGGAACCTGGAATGCCTACCGCGGTGATATCTGCGAGCCGCCGGAACTCGAACCTACGGTCATGGACCGGGAGGACTCCTAGGCCCTTTTCCTTCTTCTTAAATCTCTTGCTGCTATTGTCGGGAGCTGCATCCATAAACATGTAACAGTGGACACCCGATACACCCTGGTCAATGTTTGTGTACCGTATTGTTGATTTCTTTTGTTAATAAAAAGAATTAAAAAAAAAAATGCAAAAACATATGTCCTAGTGTTAGGATTTGGATCTGGAAAGGCTTACTCAGCACTATTTAGAGTCATTTGAGACAATTGTTTTTCTCCTTAATGAACAACATTTCAGTATTTTGTAGCATGCAGTGATTCTTTTTATTTCAGAGGATCCAATCTCTGATGTCCTTTATTTTTCAGACCAACGTCATTTTAATGTAAAAAATATTTTCAAAATGAGAACACTTAAATATAAATGACCAAACATCAAACTTGTATTTCCTTACTAGAATATGCATTGCACTGGCAGTTCACTTGCTAATTAGCTGCACTCCTTCCCTCCTACTGTTTAGCCTCGCAAGTGGAAGCGTCAGCACTCGCTGACAATGCCACAAGCACATTGTCCTGATGCTCAACTCAAACAGATGCTCTGGAAACTTTGTGTTAGTAGGGAACTACAAAGGAGTGTGGGTAGAAGCAGCATGTCCTTGCCTTTAATGATGTTGTCTGCCATGATGCAACCTCGTGGCCCCATCTTCTCTCTTTTTCATGCATACTTTTCTGTCAGTTCCACCCTCTTCTGCATGTCCCTAGATCATGAAGGTAATATTCCTCACCAGGGCCTGGTCAAAGAAAATATTTGTTCGAGTCAATTAAGTTCCTTAATAGACAGTAACCTCTATTTGAATTTTAATTTACTGTGAAACGAATTATTTTTCCCCAAAGCTGGCAGGATGGCTCATTGAGTTAATTGCTCACTGCTGAGATGTGCGGATATCTGTAGGTAATATAAAAATAGCACATCACTCATTAGGAGCATCCGTTTAGACGCAGTAAAAACAGGTAAGAGCAAGATATGTACATAAGAATACTGTATGATGATAAGCAGTGTGATGCAGGTCATCTTTAATTTAGGGGCTCTCCCTTTAAAAAAAAACTATATTTGTTTCAGTATTCAACCTCACATCGCCCCCTCATGCATTCAGTGGGTTTATGGGCCTTTCTGTTCTGTAACGACCATGAGATACCCATCCTGTGGTGGGTCTTCCTACTTGGTTAGATGTACAACTACTGAGTATCCACCACTGGAGTTTTTATATCTCAAGACGAGGCGCCTTAAACCAGTAGGGGAGTTACTTATTTTAGTTTCATATCTGTAAATGAAGTTGGTAAGTATAGAAAAAAGAAGACTGACTACCTTAGCAAGAGACAAGACATTCAGCTGGTGAGGATGCTATTACATAAATTCACAGAGAAATATGCACATTTTCAATGAAAAGAATTATGGAATATCCCAAACAATGCCTCCAAAAATCCTGCTTTGAGGTCAGAGTGGCCATGCCTAAGACATGAGTCAGTGTGATGTCACAGGATGATATGCCGACATTGTCCACGAATTTACCTTTGTGCACCTCACCGTGCTCAGTGTGTGTCAGCTTTGCGTAAAATATTTTTTTGCCAGTGCTGTTAGTATCAATATAAGTACTTGGGGAATGCTAAGCATCAATTTTTCAACAAGAGTTAAGTCTGCTGAGATGGTGGCTGAATATTTGTAAGAGATATTACTGCTGGGAAAGATTAATGTTCCTTAGCAATGTTGACTTGCTAATCATTATGGGGACGTTCCCTAAAGCTAATGGTGCATCTAAGCATAGGAGCATCTACGAGAACAAGTTCCCAATAACAGAACCATGAACGGCGGAATTTTACTCTTGTAAACGCCATTTGATCACACTGAAGTTCCTACCATGAGAGGGAAATGTTGTATGAGCTAATCGGGTCTTGCTGGAGGATTGCACAGAATGAGTCTACCGTTGTTGAAGGAAACCCAAAAACATGTAAGTTTGTGGGTAGTTCACATTTTTTGCTGGTAGTTTCCCACCACAACACTCAAACAGATATTCTACCCTTTTATTTCAATAGCCTCTGAAAGTTACAGATTAGTTCTTTTTTTTTTAACAATTCTTTATTGAATTTTTTACAATAGATATATATAAACCCACCCTCCCCACCCCTAAAAGCTCCCCCCGATACAGGCAACAATACAAAAAAAATATATATAAAATATAATAATTTTAGCTAAGGCAACACAGAAACCAAAAGATAGTAAATACAAGAAAGACAAAAGTAAAAGTAATTAAAATATCATCATTACAATCTATTATTTCAATGCTAGTCCGATCTCTCTAACCATAGTCTGACTGGATCCCAAATTTCTAGTCCTTCCGGCTATAAATAGCTATTTCGAGGTTGTATGTAGCTAGGAAACGCATCCACCATTGTTGGAATGTAGGTGGATATTGATCCAACCAGGCTGATGTCAAGCAAATTCTTAATATTGCCATTGAGATAAATATGAGTCCCTGCATGGCATTAGGTCTAATAGCCCTATCCACCCCTATTATTATTTCTGCTGTGGTAATCTCCAGATTAGTCTCTAAAATCTCGGATAGAAAGATAGAAATTTCTCGTTTGATGGTGTCTAAAGTATGGCATGTGGCCAGCATATGTATCAAATCAGCCTTGAGCATCATGCATCTAGGGCAGAGAGTACCTTTGCACACGCTCCATTTAGATATTTTTTTGGGGGTGTAGTAGAGTTGAAAAAAAGTTTTGTAGAATTGGGCTTGTAATTTGGTGGACATTAATATAGAGCTTGACAGTTCCAATGCTTTATAGGCTAGTTCTTCTGTAATATCTATTTTATTTTGCCAATTAGTTGCATGTTTATCTACATAATCTGGTAGTGCTGTGGGTAAATCTTTATAGATCTCTCCAATTTTGACCCTTTCTGATCTAACCACATTTTCTATTGCTAAAGTTTTCTTAATACAACCGCTGCCACCCCCCTTCTTTAGGATAAAATCCCTGACTTGCAAGTATTTGAAAAAATCCCGGGAATCCAAGCAATATTTAGTTTTAGGGGTTCAAATGAACAGAAACCCATGGAATCATACAGAGAACCCACCTTTGAAATTCCAGATCTGACCCATCGTCTCATACATGAATCCATAAAAATTCCAGGAAGATTGGTATTGTTCTCTAGCGAAGTATAGTAAGACAACCCACAAATCCCCAGAAGTTTTCGAACCGGATTCCAAACGGAATAAATACCCTTAAGTGTTTTAAAATGCACTTTTTTAAGATGGCGATCATATGTTAGTTTCCATAGATGGTTAGTAGCCTCATTCCCAAGGATAAGTTCCTGTGGAGTTGGAACGGTCTGAGTTGGATTAAGATCTTTTCTAGTGGTTAAAAATAAACGACTATATTTAATAAGTGTAGCCCACCAATACAATTTAAAGTTAGGCAGGGCTAAGCCGCCTCTTTCCCTTGAATGTGTAATAAATCTATGGGCTCTGCGTGTTGTCCCGTAACCCCACATAAAACGAGAAAAGATGTTGTCTACTTCCTTAAATAGTGATGAATCAAAATTTAGACAGATTGTACGAAAGAAGTACAAAAATTTGGGGAAGAATACCATTTTGATAAGGTTACACCTCCCAATGATTAAGTGTAAATTGTGCAGCCTTGTTAAATTGTTTTTGGTTTGTTTCAATAAAGGGTCTAAATTCAAGGTCACTAAGTTGTTTAGGTCAGCGGTGATGTTTACACCAAGACATAAAGCATTGTCCACAACCCTTCTGTCAACTAGGTTAATTTTGCTGTTAATTATAATCTGGGTTTTTGTTTGGTTGAATTTATAGCCAGAGATCTCCCTTAATTTTTCGCTTCTTCCTCCATTACTTTAACTGTTATATTTGGATTAGCTGTAACAATCGCAATATCATCTGCGAAAGCTAGGGTCTTAGTATCACCATTAGATGTCCTCATTGGTTGTATAGTTTGGTTCATTTCAAGCTTTGTGATAAATGGATCGATAAATATGGCAAAGAGTAGGGGAGAGCAGGGACATCCCTGCCTTGTACCTCTCGTGACTTTGATGGTATCGGAGATATCCCCATTTACCATAACCACTGCTTCTGAAGTAATATACATTTTCTGAACGGCTTTAATGAATTAGTCCCCGATCCAGCTCTTTGACATGGCCGACCATAAATATTGCCAGGAGACCCTATCAAATGCTTTTTCTGCATCAAGCAATATTAGGCCCATAGGGTCTCCTGCTACCTCGGCCATGTCAAAGAGAGTGATCACCCTCTGTACATGATCAGTCGTTGATCTCCCTGGGACAAACCCATGCTGTCTAACAGATATAATTTTATGGATTATGGGTGCCAATCTACTTGGTAGCAATTTTGAAAATATTTTGGAGTCGTTAAGAATTAAGGTAATTGGGCGATATGTACCTAATTCGGTTGGATCTTTATTTTTTTTAGAAACACATGAGTAAACAACTTGGTTAAGATATCTTTTAATACACTACTAAATCTGGCATAGAATTCCACAGGAATTCCATCTAGACCTGTAGCTTTTCCGGAAGGGAGGCTCGTATAGATAGTAATATTTCCACCCAATCTGGAATTCCTGCAAGAATTGCTTGATCTGCTTGGGATAAGCAGGGCCTTGTAACTACGTCAAAATATTCATCGATTTTTTACTGACTATTGCCTGTCTCAGTATAGAGCTCTGAGTAATATCTCTTAAAGGCTTCCCTAATTTCTTTTGGATCGTGGGTTAAACCGTGGATAGGATCTCTAATTGCTGTAATCATCGTTTTGGAATTTTGCTGTCTTATACTGATTGCCAATTGATGCCCCACCTGTTCACTCCAATCATATATTTTCTCCTTGTTCGTGGTAGCCTTACTGATCGCTTTTCTAGTGAATATTTCTGATATTAGATTTTTTGTTATAGTTACATCCCTGACAGCCCCTTCTATATTATTTCCACCTTGTAATAGTCTCACTAGGTCTTCTTCCTTTCTAGCCAGATTGTCTTGTAGATTTTTCAAGTTTTGTTTTGCCTCTTGGTTACTTTGGATTGAAAATCTGAGAGTTTCCCCCCTTATTCCTGCTTTTAATGCATCCCAAACCACCTCCAACGGAGCACTACCCATATTAAACTTTAAGAACTCTGGGATCCATTTCTCCATATGTTTACAGTATTTTTTGTTAGTTAATAGCGCTCTTTCAAAAGCCCAATGACTGCGATCAGATTTAATTATCTGAGTATCGAGACTCATAATTAGCGGGTTATGGTCAAAGAAGACCCTGGGCAACCAATCAATGGTGCATTTGGAAAGGATAGTATTTGACAAAAAAAAGTAATCCAATCTAGCCAGTTTTTGATGGGGGTGGGAAAAAAAGGTATAACCATGGTTGTATGGTTGTTTCATCTCCCGACAATCTACAACCCCATGATTAAAACAAAGTTCTTCCATGGCCTTATATGTTTTTGGTTTCCTGCCTTGATAAATAAATGTGTGTACTGAAAGCCATACTGGTAGAAGATTAATATGTAAATCACCACACACAATCATGGGAACCGGCCAATGTGCTAGTTCATTAGATAAAAACAGCAATGGGTCCGGATCGTCGGTAACACACCCATAAGTTGAGCAAATAGTGAATTTTTCCCCCCCACTAGTATATTGGCACTCGGTTATAGCCCATCTGCCACATGGGTCTGAAGCTGATCTTGAAAAACAACCCCCCCGTGCCAGGATAGCTACCCCACGAGTTTTAGTTGTTTGTGAAGTGGCTACAACAACTCTATATCCCAGGTCATTAAGAAGATGTTTTTGGGACTAGGGCAGCTAAGGATTAAATGTTTTTAAAGTGACTGAAGAGTGGTTGGTTTAGGAAATGTATAATACCCCAGGTTTGACTAGAATCAGTTAAGCATAGATGGTATAAAGAGAGTGGTCTTCAGCATGAGTTGTGACAGGCCCACTCAGAGACAAGTCTATGGGCAATGGAAGCACTAGGTTTTTAACATGGTGGATAGAATGGTGCTTAATGCACATTTAAATTTCGACCAGAATTATGATGTAATAATCTTCAAAATAATACACTTTTAAACAGAATATGATGGAAAAGTAAAATTATATTGGATTTCATAAAGGGCACAAGATCTCTAAAGTTCAAGAAAAAGGTCACAAAAATTGTCGGCATTAAAAAAAATGTCTTCATCTGATCCAGAAGATGGCCCCCTAATTAAACCTTCTTCCGCAGATGACTTGGCAAAAGGATACAAATAATGTGCTGCTGATTTGCAACTACACATTAGGAAAGTAATCAATGAATTACTGAATCAGGAAAACTTTAGATTTTCACTGCTAAAGAAATTGGTCTTGGACTCTAGAAAGCTACTAAACTTTGGGCAAGCTCCTAAACCCTTTTCCTGGGAAATTAATCAAGAAAACAGTAGTCAACCAATTACAATACATGGTCGACGTCAGCCTTCCACCTTACCAACAATTAGATTTGTGACATAAATTAGTTTTATACTCGATGATTCTTATGATACTGATGAGATGCGCTTTTAATGGACTAGATCAAAACCTGTATTCTATTGTTGCCGTGCTTCTAAGAGGTCTTTGATGAACCTAACCATGAGAAACTATTGGAAATAGATCATCCGTGCTTTGCTATTAAAAGTACCAACCTAAATTTGTCAGTTCATAGAGTGGGTTTATGTTTCCTTGTGAGTGGATGTTTTAATTGCCTATTTACATTTCCTACTCATGTTTCGATGGCTCTGGAGCATTTTGGCTCTATCCTTCTTTTTGATTGGTTGAGTTTATCCTTCCACTGCTTATGTCAGGGAACCATTTTTTCAAACTTCATTAGTGTATTACAACTCAGTGGGTGTGCATGTCCTGCTCCTTTCTCTTTTTCTCTCTCTTGCGATGATAAAGCCCATCTTCTGTTTTCCCTTTGCGATACAGCACACTGTTACAGCTCTGCCCTGTGTCATGCACTGTCTTTCCCCTCCCCTCCTTTTTCTCCCCTTTCTTGCCTTTCTCTTCCCTGATTTTCTCTTACCCAGCATGTCTTTCTCTGCATTCACTGCAACCCCATCCCATGCTTATCGCTCATGGATTTGCCAATGTCAGATGCTTTTAAATTTGTACCGGCGTTGGCAAGACTAAAAGCAACAGGCAACCCAAAATATTGGTAAACAAGCATTTACAATGCAATAGATCTCGCCTTCAAAAATGTTAGAGCTATTGGCATTGTAAATTACAAACTTTTTATTTATGGGTTGGTTTTGAAAACAGATAAATAAATGGCATTGTCATTTACAATGCCAATAGCTTAATCTCTTGCAAATGCGAGACCTATTGCATTTGCACAGAGAGAGAGAGACACACACACAGAGCCACGCACACACAGACTCAAACACACACAGAGCCAGACACACACACACACAGAGCCACACACCCTCACAGAGCCACACACACACACACAGCCACATACACACTGAGCCCCACACACACACAGACCCACACATAGACCCCCACACACACACATAGACAGAGCCACGCACACACACACAGAGCCACACACACACATACACAGAGCCACACGCACGCACACACAGAGCCACACACACACACAGAGCCACACACAGCCACACACACACACAGAAGCACACACACACATACAGAGCCACACACACACATACAGAGCCACACACACAGAGCCACACACACATACACAGATCCGAAACACACACACAGAGACACACACACACACACACAGAGCCACACACACACACAGCCACACACACACAGAGCCACACACACACACACAGAGCCACACACACACACATACAGAGCCACACACACAATGCCACACACACACACTCACACACACACACACACACCCACACACCCACACACACACACACACACACACACACAGAGCCAGCGTTCATTTCAGCAATAGATGGTGCCACTTGGTGGCTGTGCAAAGCACTGCAGGGACTAATCGCAAACCGTAGTTTAACAGTAAATAGGGTTTAATAATACTGTGCAAAACTCTCACTCTCCTCACGCCCATTGGCAGGCCCCACGTTGTGGAATTGCTCTGGGTAATATCGCAAGGTTCTGAGTTGAGCTGTGCAGCTTATAAAGCAGTCAATGGCAGATGCTTTTAAATTTGTACCGGCGTTGGCAAGACTAAAAGCAACAGGCAACCCAAAATATTGGTAAACAAGCATTTACAATGCAATAGATCTCGCCTTCAAAAAATGTTAGAGCTATTGGCATTGTAAATTACAAACTTTTTATTTATGAGTTGGTTTTGAAAACAGATAAATAAATGGCATTGTCATTTACAATGCCAATAGCTTAATCTCTTGCAAATGCGAGACCTATTGCATTTGCAGAGAGAGAGAGACACACACACACAGAGCCACACACACACAGACTCAAACACACACAGAGCCAGACACACACACACACAGAGCCACACACACACACAGAGCCACACACACACACACAGCCACATACACACACACACTGAGCCCCACACACACACAGACCCACACATAGACCCCCCACACACATAGACAGAGCCACGCACACACACAGAGCCACACACACACATACACAGAGCCACACACACACACGCACACACAGAGCCACACACACACACAGAGCCACACACACACACACAGAGCCACACACACACACAGCCACACACACACACAGAAGCACACACACACATACAGAGCCACACACACAGAGCCACATACACAGATCCGAAACACACACACAGAGCCACACACACACACAGAGCCACACACACACACACACAGAGCCACACACACAAAGCCACACACACACACACACACACAGAGCCACACACACACACACAGAGCCACACACACACAGAGCCACACACACATAGCCACACACACACACAGAGCCACACACACACACACAGCCACATACACACACACACACACTTAGCCCCACACACACACAGACCCACACATAGACCCCCACACACACACATAGACAGAGCCACGCACACACACAGAGCCACACACACACATACACAGAGCCACACACACACACGCACACACAGAGCCACACACACACACAGAGCCACACACACACACAGAGCCACACACACACAGAGCCACACACACACACACAGCCACACACACACAGAAGCACACACACACATACAGAGCCACACACACATACACAGATCCGAAACACACACACAGAGCCACACACACACACAGAGCCACACACACACACACACACACACAGAGCCACACACACAAAGCCACACACACACACACACACACAAAGCCACACACACAGAGCCACACACATACAGAGCCACACACACGCACACAGAGCCACACACACACATACAGAGCCACACACACACACTCACACACACACACTCACACACACACACACACACACACACACACACGCACACGCACACACACACACACACAGACACACAGAGCCAGCGTTCATTTCAGCAATAGATTGTGCCACTTGGTGGCTGTGCAAAGCACTGCAGGGACTAATCGCAAACCGTAGTTTAACAGTAAATAGGGTTTAATAATACTGTGCAAAACTCTCACTCTCCTCACGCCCATTGGCAGGCCCCACGTTGTGGAATTGTTCTGGGTAATATCGCAAGGTTCTGAGTTGAGCTGTGCAGCTTATAAAGCAGGAAACGCCACATGACAGCAAGGCCAAGTTCACGCCACCACCAAGTTTGATATTACGGTGACACACACCAGGCCACTCTCGAACAAGCACTTACTTCCTCGAGGAGAGACCTCCAAAACCGAAAACATCTTTGGTCCAGGAACACTACCACCAGTGTGTAAATATAAGAGAGTCATGAAAACAACACTGCACCAACAAGGATTGATTTATGTGGCTCTCTGCTTCCACATAGACTGCAGTGATCATATTAACCAACATAACGTAAAATAATGAAGTTCCCATTAATAAGATTCATTTCCATTTATTTTTCATGTGAGGGAGTGTGTGGAAGGCTAACAAAATAGTTACAGAATATTTTGTTCTTTGTAATCACATATTTGAGCCTGCCCCACGATCACTGACCCGGGCCCCTTTGCACGGAGGATCAGCGTTATAGTAGTTTCTTTACCACACCTCGACAGCCGATTAAAATTTGGAACAATACAAGTCAAAACATTATCTTGCTCGGATTAGGTATTCTTTCAGGAGCCTAACAATCTCTGGAAACCTCAGATGCAAATCACATTCCTAAATTTTCTACTAAACTGCCACATGCAGAAATTTGTACGCTCAATTTGGAATTTCAGATAAATGTTCATTACCTACATGCGACACTGCGAGTAAGTAAGACTCTCGCTCTCGAATGAGCCGCCGCGTTTCATACCCCGATCTTGCTGCAGTTCCACCCCAAACTGTGCCGTCTTACCACTAGACAACGTGTTTTTCACCGGCATGGCTACAGGACAGTATCACCGACTACAGATCGGACAGATGAAGCTCCACTTCCAGCAGCGGCACAATTCCTTACGTGAACAATTTCGCGCATGCTCCGTCCAGGTATTTGAAAGGAGATGCCTGTCTGCCCATTCAACCAAAATGAAAGTCAAAGTCAAAGTCAAAAACCACTTTATTCGATTATTAAAAATCATAAAAGCATGCTATACAGAAGTAAAAATAGTTGCTCAAATTTATCATGAAATCAGTTTAAAAAAAAGAACACAATGTCACATTAAAAAATCAGTTAATCATATACATTACACTTCTGTTATCAAACAATCTCTCTCCTGTTGTACTGCTAATCTTAACCTTCTACTGCGGAATGATGTGACCAGAAAACTTGCCACACCAAACATAATTACAGGCGATACCATTAATTGCAAGTGCCGTAGTGCAGGTTTCGACTGAATGAATGCTTTATCTTTTAACAGTGGAAAAATAAACCTTTTCTGGCTTAATGATAAAAGGAACAGAAAAACATGAAGTGCATAGTATCTTGCAGCGAATAATCATCACATTTACAAGGTGCACTGTCCTCAGGCTTACTCCATCCCTGTATGTCACTTAAAACCATATGGATTTGGTTAAGCCGCAATTTTGTCAGTAACCATCTATGGAAGGGGATCGTAACAATAGAAAGATACGGTTGCATGGTTAAGGATGAGATGAGCAAGTAATGAGCCCTAATCGTAGGTTTACCTATTTCTTCAGATTCCCGCTCAGTCTCACAAGACTTGATGAAATGTAATTTCTCCCAAGTTAAATCAGCTTTAGTCAGCCCCTCAGGGTTAAAGAAAATATCGGGGCGCCCCAGTTTCGTGGTGTCCGTTTTAATATAGGTTAGCCACTAAATTTCCTTCACCTTCTCAAGTTTCAGGCAATCCTTGATTATCTTGTGGTTTAATGTGAGATTGGGGTTCAGCCATAATCTAATCCATAGAAGGATGGGAGCCATATGTATTATGTCTGCAAGGTAACCCATCCCCAGCTCTAGGTGAATCGCAAAGGTGGCAGTTGATTGTGGAACGCCCAGAAGGGCACGGAAGAATTAATTTTCTTCTCTTTGGATGGAATCTGCTTTTACATATCCCCAAATTCCTGCCCCATACCTGGCTATTGACTTAGTTTTTGTCCTGTATATGGCTAAAATTGCTTCACACGGTTTTCCACCTAATCTTTTTGCAAAGCCTAGTATTGGGATTATACCAAAATGAAAGAAATAGAAAAAAACATCTATTTCTTTCATTTTGGTATAATCGCTGCACCCACGCTTTACTTTTAAAATGTTATAAGTAAAGCGCTGGTGCCGCGATTATACCAAAATGAAAGAAATAGATGTTTTTCTATTTCTTTCATTTTGGTATAATCATGGCACCCGCGCTTTACTTGTAACATTTTAAAAGTAAAGCGCGGGTGCCGCAATTATACTAAAATGAAAGAAATTTCTCATTTAGACCCGTCCAACTTGGATGGGCTCGGCCTGACTTCCTGCTGGAGTAAAAGGTTAATTATCTTTTTCATAGGGCCATCTGTTTGGACCCATAAAGAAGATAACAAACCTTTTACGCCAGCAGTAAGTTGGGGAAGTCCGTCCAAGTGGAACGGACTCCAAAGAGAAAAGTGTACGTAAGAAGACGCTCTTTTCCAATGGCTGGCCACCGTTAACCCTAAACGGTGACGCCAGCCAATGGAAAAGAGGGGCGAGGCTTAATGCCCGCTAGTGAAAGTCACCTAAAATCATAACATCTCGCCAGCGAGACTGCGCAAGCGCAGCCTACGCAGGCCAAGACCTAGAAATGGCGGTAAAAAATGCACTTCAAGGTGGCTATCTGTAGTTCTAGCTTTACCAGTGCCAGCTCAGATTAATAAGCATGGCAAAGCCAATAACTGCTAAATATAAACATAGGCAAAGCGAGACCGATAGGCTTTGCCAGTGCTTGTTTATGAGTTGGAACTTTAAGATCATCCTCTCTTTCAGTGACCTGTGGAGAACATCCTTGGGCAGCTCAATCTATTGCCCTGCTCAGCATGTGTATGGAACTACTGGGAGACCTAATGCCAGAGTTCTAAATAAACATTGACCTATGTTCTTGTGCTCAGTTATCCCTGGGGTTTGCATGGTATGAGGAAATTACAAAATCCTACTAACCATGCAAGAAAATGTTCTGGCCTCATATTCATTAGCTGAACTTAGTGAAAATCCATCATTACACCAGTTCTGATGCTAGTTGCAAAGTGCACTCTAGACACAGTCTTCAACAGTGGCGTCTCTAATTTGACTAATTACTCAAAAGGTGATGGGGGAATGCTTGCAATACATCTCTTGCAATACATCTCTTGCAAGGCTCTCTTCCCCACCATGCCTCCTTCATTTGGGCCCAGCCAGCCCAGTCTTAACCCTTCTTCACTGGGAACTCTCTGAAAAAGAACACATACAAATCAAGACCAGTTTAGGCCTGATTGGGGCTCTTCGTCGGGTGTAGCTTGGTTCCAGTTGCACTGCGAGAATGAGACCCACGTCTGGGCATACCCTGCCCCTTAGAGCGATACATCAAACACTGAAAGGGTGATGGGAGGAATGCTAGCAATATGTCTAACTACTGGCAACCACTTGGATCAGCATTCTAACACATCATTTTTTTGCCCACCATGCCACATCAGTTTGGACACAGCCATATGCAAATCAGTCTTGACCCTGCTTCAGACGGAACAGTTCAGCATGAACTGCCAGGTCGTCCCTGAACTGTAACAAAAGCAACTCAAGTGCAGCTTTAATTGTGGCTGGTCAGTTGAGTTTAGCTTTATTCTAGTGGCATAGACAGCACCGGACCCACTTCTGGCCCTACCTTTAGATCGAACACAAAAGGGGATGGGAGGATGCTTGCTATAAGTCTAACCACTGTCAGTCTAAAGTGATCAAATGATCCTTTAAATATTCTGAAGAAAATAAAACCCCTAAATGAAAGTGCAGGTTTTAACAGGCGACACAAGGATACATTCTGTCTCATTAAGACACCAGTATAGCTGTTCTGGGGCCTATCCAAGATAGTTATTGTCCTTCAAAAGGCGGTCTCTCACGCTAGTGAAATATTAGTAACAGGAGCCTAGAAGAGCAATAACTTCGCTCTCATTTTGATTGACCGCTAGTTGGAAGCAGGGGAGAGGATGTAGCTTAATGACCAGAGCTGCCGACTTTGCAACTGGGGAACCAGTTCAAGTCTCGGCATCCACTCAACATCCTGTGATTCTGGGTAAATCACTTAATCTCCCCGTCCCTGCCAATAATGAATGTGTCTTTCTGTAGTGTAACCTCATGTGAAGCGTTCCAATACCTTCAAGTCGAGTTTGCGCTATATAAAATTGCACACACAAAATAAAAATTCAAGACCTTCTGCATTGTGGGCAAAGCTTGGCATCTCCAACAAATATTGTAATTCCTTAAAATGTATTCATGTTTGTGGCGCACAGAGCAGAAGAAGAAATCTTGCTCAATGCACTGTGAGACTGATTCAACTCAGCTTTAGAATGAGGACGCATTTCGCTTTTCTGCTACAAGGCCGGCCTTAGGCATGTGCAAACTGTGCACCTGCACAGGGCCACCAAACCCCAGGGGCCTCCATGCCAATATATATCCTTATTATAATACTCCTCTGAGGATGGATACTTATTTGCGTGGCGACCCCTGGCAGGGATTTGGCGGCCTCCGGCTCTGTTCCACTTCCTATCACCCTGACCCCCCCTCCTGAGCTCCGGGGGGGGGGGGGGGGGGGGCTCTGCCCGACCCCCTCTTCCGGGGCCCCCTACCTACGCTCCCTGCGCAGGGCCACCATGAGCCTAGAGCGGCCCCTGTCTGCTACTACAGATGCTGAGCCTTGGCCTAATTACAGCCCTCTTTTTTATCCAAACGTTGATGTGAGAATTTTAGGGAATACTATTTAAGTTAAGTCACTCTGATAAAGCAATGGAGGAAGAATATTACAATTAGTATGTTAATTAGCTGTTACAGTAACGAGGCATCCAAGCATTGTATTTACCTTCGGCTATGGAGTTAGTAACTTGTTTTTCAGTGATGCACATATTTCTTCTTACAGGAACTGTCCAGGTAGATCAGAGTTCACTAGGAATTATTTACTGAGCAAAGATGTTGTATGGAGCAGTCCATAAATAGAAAGCAGGATATGGCAAAGGCAATAAAACTTACAACTACCGTTACGAAGGAGATGCATATAATGATGTTGGTTTTTTTTGTTTTTTTTGGCTTTGTCATAATCAATATCTGTGCTTTTTTTGTAGTAAATCTGATCTTTTGTATCTCATTTTAGCAAAAAAGTACCGAAAGGTTACTGGCAAAGAAATTTACTCTGATACGTTAGAAAGCACACCAATGCTCGAGAAGGAAAAGTTTCCACAGGAGTTTTTTCCAGAGGTATGTATGGATGATGTTTGTATATATTCTCTTGCTATTGCCCTATGTCTCCTTAAGCCAATGCAGTCGCATGAACAGAGGTTTTTAAAGAGGCTTTAACTAGATTTGCCTCATTTATTGCACCATTATTGCACGACTGCAGTATATTTAAGAATGCCTTGGCATGATATTTTCTATATGTTAAATTATAGATTTTATTTTGCCTTTTAGGGTCTGAAAGTAGTAAAAATAAACCTTAAGGGTTTTAAAGTCAGCCACATTGTTTGAGCAGAGAATTTTTAAATAATCAGAGAGAGTAAACTCCCCTGGGTCAAGATTAAAGCCCACAGATGACTCGCATGGAGGCCGGGTGATCTATGTTGAAGAGCAAAACCAACACTCCTCAGTTCCGGGTCCAGCTTCAGGCCATGCTTTCATTTTCTGTTCTCCTCCACATTACATTTATCAGGCTACTTGTACCCTCCCTGGGAGCCTCCACAAGCAGTCAGTGCGCTTTGGTGTGTCTTTCTTCGCAACTTAGATTTTAGGATGCCTCGAGCCCAGGCCACACTTATTCAACATAATTTGGTACAAAATAGTAAACCTTGCTCTCCCACTTACTAAGAAATATACTGAGTCCCATTGGTCTGCATCTATCATAGATCCCGCCTCGGTCCCCGCAGCTGTGTGCTGTTTGAGTGGAGGGCGTGGAGACCTGCACCAGAACGCGCAGGGCGGTTCCGGCACCACATGGGGCGGAGCTGATTTCAAGCTCCGCTTCCTATATATGCCATGTGCCCAAGAACACGCAGCGGGCGCGCCCGTGGCGCCCCGAAGGCAAGCCCGTCTGCGCCCGTCCGCGCCTGGCCCGGGCCCAGCAGCGGTCACTATGCCCGAATTGACCCAATAAAACGCCGTAGCTGGTCCAGAGAAAGTCTCTTAGACCGTAGACCTATATTAGCTGACAACCACACGAGATACAACCCTACGCTAGCCCAGCAAAGCTATACTTGCCCTAACTGCCACTTTTCCTTGCACCCTTCGATACGCAATACATGCAGGGATACCAGAGAGAGCCGCCGTCTCACCCCTCCGCGTGAATTAAAGGCTTGCCTAATCAACTGCCGTTCCCTGCCTAAACATGCTAGTGACATCTGGCTCTCCCTTACAATGAATGCTTGGGACCTGATGTTCCTCACGGAAACTTGGACTAAAGAGTCCTCGCACCCTGACATCGCCCTAGCTGTCCCTCCAAACTATCAATTTGTTGGGCTTAATAGATCTGGGTCAAAGGCAGGGGGAGGAATAGCTACTATTCTTAGATCCCATTGGATAATCTCTTCTAGAAAACTAGACAATCTGGATCCCATTGAAGCTATGTATTTTTGCATTTCCGAGGCAGCTCTCCTTATCTGTGCAGGGGTACTTATCTACAACCCACCTAGCACTCCCCCCATCTATACCACAGAATTACTGTCGAGGCTAGCTGACCTCTCACTAAAACATCTTCACTTTACTGTCCTGGGGGATTTTAACCTACATGTAGATGACAGTAATTGTGCAAAGGCATGTTCCTTGGTAGAAACCATGGAGGGTATCAACCTTCTGCAGAAAGTTGTGGGCCCCACACACTCCGCTGGGCACACGTTAAACCTTATTTTCACAAATTTACCCGGCCTTTCCACCTTGGCCCCTCTCCCTGTGACTTGGTCGGACACTTCATTATCCCTTTTAATCTAAAACTCGCCACTATTGCGACCCCAGTCTATAGGTTAGAGAGGACAGGTAGAAAGTGGTTCAAAGTAACGTTGGAGGAGCTTGAGCCTGCTTTAGCCAAGCTTAAATGGCAACCCTCCTCGAACCTAAATGAGGACGTTGCTAATCTAAATCAATACATCACTACGGCCATTGAAAACATTGGCCCCCTCACTACCCTTTCTTCAGCCAGAACCAAGCCTTCTGCTCCCTGGTTCTCCCAGCTGCTGCGGGAAGAAAAAAGTAAATGTAAAAAGCTTGAACGCCTCTGGCGTCGTACCTATGACCTAGCTGCCAAAATAACGTACAGAGGGGCACTAAAAAATTTCCACAAACTCAAACAAACTGCCATGAGGGAATACTTTGCCAGTAAAATTAAATCTGCAGATAATTGTGCCAAGGCACTCTTCCAAGTAGTAAAAGATTTCACCAACCCTGCTGCCCTTCTGCATAAGACAGAGCCCTGTCAAGAACTCTGTGATAAATTATCCAATTTCTTTCATGAGAAAATTACTCTCATTTATGCCTCTTTTAATACAGCGCATAACCCTGATACAGAAGACACACACCCCACCGATCTCATGCCCAAGGACAAGAGGCTTAGGACGTTCAAATACATCACCTTAGATACTGCACTGAATAAACTCCATTTATGTAAATCAGGCTCGCCCCTAGATCCGATGCCTGCTCAAGTTTTTTCCACAGTTGCTCCGGCGATTGTGCAACCTCTCCTATCGATATGGAACTCCTCTCTCGTATCAGGTCAGTTTCCGGAGACTTGGAAGCAGGCAATTCTCATCCCCCTTTTAAAGAAACCCGACGCGGACCCTGCTGTTCTCAGTAACTACCGCCCGATATCCCTGTTACCAAAACCTGCCATAATTCTGGAAAAAATAGTACAGGAACAACTATCGGACTATATTGAAAGCCATGATCTGTTACAAGATTCGCAATCCGGTTTTAGGACCGGCTATAGCACGGAGACAGCACTTCTAGAGGTGGCGGAGACCGTGCGGGAGACTGTGGACCGGGGAGAGGTAGCCATGCTTGTGCTCCTCGACTTGTCTGCAGCCTTCGATATGGTCTCCCATGCCATCCTCCTGAACAGACTCCGTGAGATGGGGATCTGCGGCACCCCTCTAGCCTGGATTATTTCCTTTCTTACAGACCGCACACAACAAGTCTGGTGCCGCCCTTTCTGGTCCAAAGACAGGAAACCTCTTGGCTGTGGGGTGCCCCAAGGATCTGCCCTGAGCCCCCTCTTTTTTAACATTTACGTTGCACCCCTAGCAAAGGTAATTGAGTCTCTGGGGGTAAGAGTGATATCGTATGCTCACGATACTCAGCTTATTTTCTCTCTTAAAGATCACTCGCCCTCAGGTTTTGACAACTTTAGAACCTGTCTTTCCAATATCGTGGCTTGGATGACTTCAAACACGTTAAAACTTAACACGGACAAGACTGAGGTCTTATTTTTTAATCAAATGATTCCCTTGCCCCCCGCCATTTGGTGGCCTGTGGAACTCAACCCACCACCTTCCCCGGTAAGGGTGGCCCGCAATCTTGGAGTTCAATTCGATAATGACTTATCTTTCAAAACCCAGATTCAGAAAGTCTCCTCGGCATGCTTTGGGAAACTTCATATGCTAAGAAAAATCTCCCCCTTTCTCCCTAAGGAAGCATTGAAGACAGTGACACATGCCCTAATCACGTCGCACTTAGATTAGGCGAACAGTCTATATGTGGGACTACCTGCCTACCTTCTTCACAGACTGCAGATAGTGCAGAACGCCGCTGCCAGGCTAATCTGCAAAGTCCCCTATCGACACTCGATCTCCCCCCACTTGAAGAAATTGCATTGGTTACCGATCACTGCTCGCGTTAAATTTAAGGCCCTGGTACTAGCTTTTAGAGCTCTCAACGGAAAAGGCCCAAAATACCTGAGACACAGACTAAAACCAGTCCACTCCTCTCTTAATCTTAGGTCGAACCACCTTCACCTTCTGTCAACCCCCCGATTTCGTTTCGCGAGAAAGGGAGGCAGAGCCTTCACAGTGGCAGTATCAAAACTGTGGAACTCTCTGCCCATCAGCCTTAGGACTATTGACACTGAATCTCAGTTCAGGGGCAAATTGAAAACCTTCCTATTTTCAGGCTACTAATTCCTGCCCCCTTGACCTGCATTCCTCAGCGCCGGGACACCCCCGTTGGGGGTAGCTGTGCGCTTAATAAATGTCTATAATAATAAATAATAATAATAATCTAAATAAAGTCTAAACCCAGAAACACCAGCCATCAGACACGAAGAGCAGGATAAAGCCACGCTTCGTTTCACAGTAACAGTGGACTCGCCCATGAAGCCGGTCATAAAAGCCATGATGTACCACTCGATGCCCACAGTGAAACCAGTGGCATGGCTAGGTTGCACTGGTCCCTAGTGCAAGCAAAGTAACTGGGCCCCCGTACTAAGGTGACATTTCAGTTTGTCAGATGCCCTCGGCACTCCTCAACCACCCTCGATCGTCTGCATCTGCATCAGAACTCACTACCATTCTCATACACACACTACTGTATCTCCACTTCCTGCACTGTGTTTGCGCAATTCATACCATAACCCTAAAAATCATTACCAAAGCCAATAGGGTTGACCCTTGTAAAGTGCATGCACTCTTAGACATGAAATAGAGGGACCCCATACTCACACTGCTGCACTCTCATAGAATCACCCCTCACACTGCTGCACTCTCATAGACTCATCCCTCACACTGCTGCACTCTCATAGACTCATCCCTCACACTGCTGCACTCTCATAGACTCATCCCTCACACTGCTGCACTCTCATAGACTCATCCCTCACACTGCTGCACTCTCATAGACTCCTCCCTTACACTGCACTCACATAGGCATATGCCTCACTCTGAACTCACACAGGCACACATTTCAACCTGTAGACCACACATGCCTGACTTTGCACTCACTCAGACACGACGTTCCACCTATAGACAACTTACCCTGCATTCACAAAAGACAATGTTAATCTTACATTCACACAGGCACATCCCTCACCGGGCACGAGCAAGACATGGTGGCTATACTGCACACTGCTCACACACAGGTACACCACCCACTAGGAAGCAGCAGAGTTTAGAACTTGACTCAGAGTAGCATGGCAAAGTAGCCCGAGGCTTATTTAGGGAAGGTGCTGTGAGCTAGGGACTCAGAATACAGCAACACAACAAACAACACTTAACAATTCACTGTCTAGTCAGTGCTTTTTCTGATAAAAAATGAAAAATACTTTATTACACATTCTACTTAGAATGGCTGGTGGAAATGTCTATGCCCATGACACTCACTAGAGGGCCTCTCAAACAACAGGAGGAAGGCACTAGAAAAAGGTCTTGCAAGTTAGGTAATGCCATAAATATATCTTGGACCCCCTGTGCTGGAAGCACCTTTAATTGTCTAGACACACCAGCAAGCCATATATCTGGGGTCAGACTCCAAGAAGCAAAATGTACTGAGGCAACTGCGAGGCTCTGCGAAGGCCACATTGAACGCACATAGAATAGCCGAGCAGTGTGCATGCTCACTTTTATAAATTGAGAGTGCACCTTTTAGCCCTGGTTGCCTGACGCCATCAGAGGTCAAAGGAGAACTTGTATGCCCACGCAGTATGGGGGCTTCTAAAGACAAGACAGTAACATTAACCACTTCTTCAGCCTTACAGGTGGAGGGCAGACGATGACAGTTACCGAAAGTACATTGCTTATTTAAGATAGAGTGCTGGAACTGGGAAAACTATTGATTTGAGGGTTGTTATTTTAATATTAAGCTAACAAAATTCACAGGTAACTTTAAACAACTTCATGGGTTGGCTAGTGCACAATTCTTCCTTATTGAAACCAGAAGCAGAAATAGTTATTCTTCTGAGAACCAAGGAAACAGTCCAGAATCTTAGGAAACAAGATGTTGCTCCCCAGAGTTAGACATTGAGAGCGGGGGAACTCGAGTAACTGTTATGCACAGAACTGCAGTAGAGATGGGTGAGCCAACAAATTAACAGGGAGAGCTGAGTTAAGGTTTTCTAGACTGTAAGAGCCTGTCCTGGCTCTAAAAGCACAGGCATAGCCATGGGAACATTTTGCATGGAAATTGTGCAGAAAATATTCCGCAAAAACATGATAGTGTCTTAACATTTTTAAAAAGCATATTTATTTCACACGCCTTTTACCTCAGTACATCAGATGATATCACTGCATTGAGAGGCGTCTATTAAACGTGATAGTTTTTAAAGGTGAACTTAGAAAAATTCAGCCCCACTCCAATGACAATATCATTCATGAACTAAGAGGCAAATCAGTTGTCATGTGCACCCTATATGTGAATTAGATTCTTATTTTACAAGGGGCAACATTACAGTCAATTAAGTCAAACACAAGAAAGATTGTGTACAGCACACATCCTCACCTACTTCAAGATTTTCTCAATTGCAGTCAGTAAATAAAAATAGGAGGCATAATAAAATCTAATAATTGCACATCATCACACAATTTGGTCAGCTGGGCAAACCAAGATTGATTCCATGTTTTCTGTTCTCACATTGTGTGATCCAACCGCTAGATTTGTATACCTTTCTTGCTCTTGTTTGACACCATAGTTTAATGCTTTGCCTTTCATTCTCGGTGCATGAGGTTCAAGTGGGGGTAGCAAGCAGAATCTGCAAGAAAACTCAGTTCATTTTGGGATAGAGGGCTCAAGAAGACCTCAAGATGAACCAGAGCCTAGCATCTAGCTCGAGCCTTCAGTAGCTCACCCACCTCTATACTTTACTCTGGGTATTCTGGGCCTGAAATAAAACCTAGATGCTGCTGCTGCAAGTGTTACACCTGTTTTGCATGTGAGGATATTTTAGCTTCTACTGTTGATGTCCATCTTGTACCTGTGCTGCATGAGCGGAACTTATGCTGTGGCCAATTGCTGCACATTATGTGTGTTTACACACATAGTCTTGTACGGATGCTGCAGATCGTGTCCATTTTCTGTGCATACGAAGGAAGCTTGTATTGTTTCTGACCAGATCGGTATGTGCTCTATGGGTGTGAGGGAAACGTACTTCTGCCTGGTGCTGTACTTGTTTTGCATGTGAAAATCTTATTATGAGTGTGAGTCAAGCTCGCACTCATACACACTAGGGCTCAATTTGTAAATAGATAAGTGTCAGGGCCCTTGTCTGGAGGCCACTGCGTCTTTCACCACCAGGGCCGGACTGGGAACAGAAACCGGCCTTGGCAAACTACTCAGCTGCCCTCCCCCCCTCCGCCCCTGGGAGGAGGGGGAGTGCAGCCGAGCAGTTTGCGAGGGCCCGTTTCAGCCGTTTTGTTTTACCGGGGGCCAATATTGCTGAACCCCTGTAACAAAACCGCACCCCACCCTAGCGACCTACCGGGAAACGCCTGGTGCCCGCTATGGCCAGTCCGGCCCTGTTCACCACCCATTGCCCTTGCAAGCGCTGCCAATGACAGTACCACCATAACTACTAACCATCGTACATTTACAAGTGTGACATTTTAGACTATTCCAGGGCACCAGAGCTATAAGAATGGCTTGGATAGCAGGTTGTAGTAATTTTCAAAGTACATTGATTCATGAAACAAATGCTGTTGTGCTGATCTCTAAATTAGACAAACAGTGCCACCATGAGGCACCCTGCCATAAGTGCTGGTGTTGACAATTAAGTGCCTGTGCAGAGCACCGGAAACCACCTGCTCAAATTAAGCACTGCCCCAGTGTTGTTCCTTTCACTTGTACCAAATCTAAAATGCTGCTTGTCCATTGTATCTAAGAGATGTGTTAAATGGAGCTGCCCAGTGCCACACTAGTTCCATATCCTTAAAGGAAGCTTGCAGTGGCCCTTCAAGACAACACTTGTTCCATGTCCTAGAAGGAAGCTTGCACTGGCTGGCACTCCAGTACCACACATGTTCCAAGTCTTCAAAGGAAACTTGCACTGGTCTTGCAGTATCACAGTTGTTCCATATCTTTGAAGCAAGCTTGCACAAGCCCTCAATACAACATTTGTTCCATGTCTTAGAAGGAAGCTTGCACTGGCTGGCAATGCAGTACCACACTTGTTTCAAGTTTTTAAAGGAAACCTGGTCTGGTCCTACAGTATCACACTTGTTCCATGTCTTTCTGGAGAAACTGTGATGCTCTTGACCAGTGCTGTATGTCTTATGAATGTGAGCCAAAGGCACCCCTGCGCTCCTGCTCCCTGTGCTCTATCTATTTCTGTATGTTTTAGGTCTGAACAAAAGATTGTTTAAGCTCCCTCAACCACCTCATGTTTTCTCAAAAATAATACATCATCTTGCATAGATAAACTAGGCTTTAGGTAAGCCCACTTCAGGTATTCATCAGACAGAATGCCGTTCACATATTAGTTCAGCCCCTCAGAACAGCTTCCACAAAATTGGGCAGCAGATCAGCCATCTTCAGCCATTGGGTTTGTTGTCAATGTTTGGTTCTAGCTAGTAGAAGATCGCTGGTCTTTTGGATGTCTGGTAGTTTAAGTAACAGCATTTTGACCGCTTACTCTATGTTACTCTACATCCAGAGAAATCCAATTTCATGAGATCTGGCTTTCAGTTCATCCCCTAGCAGCTCACCTGAAAATACAGACTAATGCTAGTTGAGCAATAAGAGTGGCAGCTGCTTTGCCATCATTTTTACTGGACTTCAACTTTCTTATGCAAAGCCCCAGACATCACTACTGCAAGCTTCAATATCATGCACCATCTTGAAAGAGTATTCTACACACACTATCATTCTTTACTTTTCCACAGAGGAAGGCCAGTACAAAGCTTTACTTCAAAAAAGTTTCTATTGGAGCATATGCCTTCCACACTTAGTTGGCTTATTTTTTCTTTTGTTTTCTTTCTTTGAAAAAAAAATATTTTAGCATATGGCTGCAACACAAAGAAGATCACCACCTTGTTTTTAGAAGGCAAGTGGGATTTTTTTTATGCCAAGTGTCTTTCCAGAAAAAGTCCGCAAAGATCAGACTGACATCATCTGCAGTGATGGTCCAAATTTGGCTTATGGAAGATAACATAACATCAATAGACATTCACATTTAGGTTTCAGTGTAGCTTACTTCAAAATCTGAATTAAATTAGTGGACCGATGAACCAAATACTTAGCCTGTGTTTCCTATGTTTAAATATTATGGTGACAGCCAGATAAAATATATCACAAAGGAGGTCTAGAGGAGGCTTAGAGACCTTAGCAAGAGTTGGCTCCCCTTTAGATAGTACAACTGACTTTTGATCAATGCACCCTCATGTTGTGTTTGGCTAATGAGGGGCATTATATTTTTAAGGGTCAGATTTATGGCTTGCTGGTGTGTCTAGACAATTAAAGGTGCTTCCAGCACAGGTGGTCCAAGATATGTTTATGGCATTACCTAACTTGCAAGACCCTTTCCTAGTGCCTTCCTCCTGTTGTTTGAGAGGCCCTCTAGGGAGTGTCACGGGCATAGACATTTCCACCAGCCATTCTAAGTAGAATATTAGAATATTTTTCCTTTTTTATCAGAAAAAACACTGACTAGACAGTGAATTGTTAAGTGTTGTTTGTTGTGTTGCTGGGTTCTGAGTCTCTAGCTCACAGCACCTTCCCTTAATAAGCCTCGGGCTGCTTTGCCATACTACTCTGAGTCAAGTTCTAAACTCTGCTGCTTCCTAGTGAGTGGTGTACCTGTGTGGGAGTAGTGTGCTTGAATGAGTGCAGTATAGCCACCATGTTTTGCTTGTGTGAATGTAAGATTAACATTGTCTTTTGTGAGTGCAGGGTAAGTTGTCTATAGGTGGAAAGTTGTTCCTGTGTGAGTGCAGAGTCAGGCATATGTGGTCTACAGGTTGAAATGTGTGCCTGTCACAGGCATGGACATTTCCACCAGCCATTCTAAGTAGAATGTGTAATAAAGTATTTTTCCTTCAGAAAAAGCACTGACTAGACAGTGAATTGTTAAGTGTTGTTTGTTGTGTTGCTGAGTTCTGAGTCTCTAGCTCACAGCACCTTCCCTAAATACGCCTCGGGCTGCTTTGCCTTGCTACTCTGTGAGTCAAGTTCTAAAAAGGGGTACTTCATTCCCAGTTGGGGTGTCTCCAGTTAGATTGTCTAAGGACATTAGTGGCGAAAGACCTCAGCTGTACCCACTGTAGCCCTGTACCGCATGTCCATACTGAAGTCGCCTAACCAACATTTCTTGAAGTTATCTAATGAATTGTGCTTAGATCCATGCATTATACCGGTACCATTTCAGAAAACCATAGTTTCCAGAAATTCTCATC
Source organism: Lissotriton vulgaris (assembly GCF_964263255.1). Taxonomy (NCBI): domain Eukaryota; kingdom Metazoa; phylum Chordata; class Amphibia; order Caudata; family Salamandridae; genus Lissotriton; species Lissotriton vulgaris. The sequence goes on along the minus strand of NC_141693.1, from coordinate 927,568,741 downwards.
CTTGTCTACCCAATTATTTTTTATCATCATCCATTCGAAGTTTGCCACTTATATGATTTTGTTTTGCCTTTCTTGATATGTGGGGCTTGAAACATGGTTCAGTTGTATTGTGTGCAATGGTGAATTTTTGTGATTTATCGATCAACCCTCAAAAATGAAGACATTTCCCTGTTATTGTCTTGCTTAATTTTATCTTAAAGAAAATGAAAACCTTTTTACCAGAAGTTTATCAACTTAAGGCAGCTTGTGAACATCTAACCATGCCATAGCTTTTTTATTAGACCTTCAGGGCAGTGACGTTTTGCATTATTAGCAAAGAGTGTGAACAATGCGCATATGATATATAAATCATTCAATTAAATAAGTGCTGGTGCCTATCAAGTAGACTTGAGTGATTTTAACATTAATTCAAGTGAACATTACCAAGATGTATCTACCCCAATACCCCCCATACCCCCCCCCCCCCTCCCCCGGTTCTTCAGTTTTGCTGGGAAAGTGATAACTCTGTGAAAGAATTTATACTGTTGTCAACATTTGCTTTGGATCTTATAACATGATGATAGTTGAAAATATGAATACTTAGATAATTTTCTTGTGACACGTTCTTCTAGTTGTGTTTACTGTGTGTTGCTCCTTAAACACAACCTGTTACACGAATAGAGCCGTGCTGCCATCAAACGAATGCTCTTTTTGCTGAAACACCTAATCTGTACTGTAGTCACAGAAACTGTTGTCATTGTTTCTGACCTTGGCTCAATTCATCAATGCCTCGGAAGTACTGCTTTTTATAGATTTCAATTTACAATACCAGAGCACATGGTAGACAGCAGCTGCCTTTAAGGTCTTCATTTAATCAGTGACAAAGATTTTGTTTTTGTGAGAGGCAGTGTTTTGAAGAAAGGAGATGAGGTTAGAAGCATTGAACGAGTTATCCAAATAATGGAAGCCACACTGTCATTCTGCCTCTGAAATGATGCAAGCAGCACATTAACCTCTAATGTTCTCTGACCTTAGCTCTAACCCTTTAAGTCATATGGTGACTTGTATCCCTTTTTAAAAGCTTGTGAATGCCTTGCAAATAGAGCCTCCTCATGGAAGATGACACCTTTCCTAGTCTCTTTCAGAGGATTACTTATGCTCAGAGTAGACGTGTTTCATTCTGTACTCATGGACAGGTTTTTATATAGTAAGTGCTTACAGAAAAAAAAAATATTTCTGGAAAAGTATTGAAAGTGAAAGGTGATTGCACCATAGAAAGACCTGGGAAAGGAGCTGAAGACCACAAGGCAACAACCTATTTATTTTTCGAAAAATGCCAATGATTGTATTTATTTGTAAATCGTAAATCATACTCTCTTATACCGTAAGGTCTCAAGGCGCTTGCTTTGGGAACCCGTCCTGGTCTTTCCCTGCGAGATTACCCCTACTGGGCATCCCCAAGGTGAAGACCAGGCATCCCATCGCGGTGGGGCCGTAGTTGAGATTAAGCAAGCTTAATGCCCAGAGTTGCAGAGTGTGAACCCACGATTAGAGTAGACACCGAGGCGAGAATTATCGAGTCCGTGGACATTATGAGCTCAAGTCCCTGCCACATCGGGAATTGAACCCTGGTCCCGGGTCTGACCTCTGCATCAGGGTCTGCCTCCTCTAACCGGTGAGCCACACTTCTCCACAATTTGTATGGTTTTGTGAAGCCCTATCCTGGCCCTGAGCAGGGTCAGATGGTTGTACATAGGTTGATATGCTCAGCGCAGTGACAGTGTGGTAAAGTAAATACATAATTAGAAATACAACACACTGTGTGAAACTATAAAATACTTCACTCCTAAACAGTAGTGTGCCATCATGGGACAGTATAGACATGTGATAACTAAAGAAAGTCCATAAACAATTTTAGTGGCACATCTCATGTTGGCGTGCCCACGCGAAGGCAAGTAACTGACCTGCAGTGGGAAGATTGGAAATCGACATTTTGAGACACAGGTGGTGTGCATTGCAGGGCTGCTTGTGGCATGAGATTTGCCATAGTAAAGCTATGGAATGTGGACAACTGGTCTGCTCATTTCTTATTAGGGTGATTTTTTTTTTTTTTTTTTTAAAGTAAGGCTTTATGATTTGTGGGTTTCTCACAGTGGTTTCTATATGGACTGGTCTAATTAGAACCAGAATGCTAACTCTGGTATGCTGCTTAATACTATTTGATGTGCCCACTTCATTGTTGAACCTTCACATTGGTATCTATCAGTTGATGGAACAGGCATCATTACTTATGTTAGAGCAAGTTTTAGCAAAATTCTTAAAGTGGTACTGGTCAGTGCTGCAATTGAGTAGTTTGCTGCATAGCATAATAGGCAGAAAAAAATTAATATTTGCATGCTACAGGGTTTGGATATTTATTGCATAGCAAGAGAAAGTGATCTATGATTCGACAGGACATTTGAAATATATTTGGCCACAATTGCACTTTTAAGGCATTTTGATTCACTTTAGGGAGCTCAGATTCCCATTTTGATTCACTGTAGGGAGCTCGCCTTCCCTCTAGCAAGCTTTTAACCCTGCAATATATCACATGACAAGAAACTCATTATTTTTTATTGAGAGGTGCTCTAGTATCTTAACACAAAACATAGTATTTTGTTATGTTTATTTCTATTGAATATGAGCTGCAGTGAGAAGCGAGCAGATTATACAGCTGCTGTAATGGCACTTATGAAAATTAGCATAATTTACAAACATATGCAGGGCTAATTGGTCTCGACTTTGAAACCTTTTGGCTTTTCCAATGCTTGATGCTAACCTGCAAATCCACGCTAATCTGCAGCGGCCATTCTAGAACGGCATTTTGTCAAATATTACAAAATGTATGAAATGATGACCATTGTGGAGCATGTGCACCCAGATCGCTATCCTGAATTCATTTTGAAATATTTTAACAAAATACCAGGCCAAAATGACTGCCGTTAATGTGCACATATCTGTGACAGCCATGTTAGAGCAACATTTTTTTTTAAATATTACAAAATGCATCAGAAGATAGCACAGTGGAGGTGTGCATACACGTGGTGGCCATTTTTCATGTATTTTGTTTTACTTAGATAATTTCCATTCAAAGATGTCCACAGAGGGAGTGTGAGCTTCATGAGTAGCCATTTTTAATGGCTGCCTTTTAGAAATGGGGTCACTGATTGACTGGGGTGTAAGCCCTGCTCAAGCAGCAACCACAATCCCAGTCAGGGTAAAGCACAAGCATGCCGTAAGTTAACCCCTGCTCAGCCCCTGGTGGCTTGGCACAGAGCAGCCAGGCTTAACCTAGAGGCAAAATGCAAAGTATTTGTGCAACACTTCAAACAGCAAAGCAGTGAAAACACCACCCAAAAAGATCCAACACCAGGATAGAAAAATAAACCTTAATTTAATAAACAAAAGAAGAAGAACACGACTAAAATAAATGGAATCAATAGAACTGGAGTTATGAATTTTTAAAGAATAAACTGTAAAAAGCACCTAAAAGAATAAAGCGCCAACCTGAGTTATCTGGTCACGCTGGTCCGGGTCAAGGTCAAATGTTCAGACCAGCCACGATGAAGCGTGGGTCAGACACAGTCCCAGATTAGTCCCGTTGAAGGTTTACCTTCTCAAGTTTTGTGCCAAGAGTCCCATTCGCTTTGAACAAGGACGCCGGAAGCAAAGAGACCTTCGTGGGTGGCAGTCCACATGGTGCGAGGAGTAGGCCTGGCATTGTGAATGGGCAAGATTGGAGCATTGAGGTGGTGGTTCTCCGCAACGTTGATGCTTGCTGTGCGAGGAGACTGGGATTGCAGCGGCTCGCGCTGATTTTCCGTGTGAGTGACATTGTCTCAGTACGAACTGTCATGTTCGGAAAGGACCGAAAAGCTTGAATTTAAGAGCTCAAGAACAACACTGAGTGTCCAGGGCCTGAGGGAAAACTCTTGGGGTCAGAAACTCGCTAAAGACGTGTCCAGGAGCTATTGGGGAGCCTGTTATGTCCTTGAGGCTCAGATCAGGAGGCCAGCAGACTAGCCCTTTGAGTCACTCTGCCTTCCTGAGTTCAAGATGGAGTGGCAGGTCCAGATCTTCTTCCCCAGACAAGAGGGCATCAGGCAATAAGTCCTCCCAACAGGGCAGCAGCTCCTTCAGAGTAGTAATTCAGCAGAGCGGCAGTCCTTATAGCAGTACAGCCTTCTTTCTGGCAGAATATCCACAGGCCCAGAAGTGTACTGAAGCGGTGTTGTCTGAGATCCTTCTTTTATACACTGGTGCCATGGTTCTGGAAAGTAAGAGATGTTTCTAGACAGTGTCTTTGAAGGGCATGGATTTCCCTTCCTGCCCCTACACTTGCTCCAAGCTCGTTGAAGTGACAATGCAGGGTTGTTAAACCCTGTGTATGAAAACAGTGCACAGCCTATTCAGGTGTAAATGATGTTAGGCCCAGTTCCACCATCCCATCCTGCCAGTAATGGCCCATCCAGTCACATTTAAGCTTCCATTGTATGTGGCTGTCTAGGGGGAATACACAAAGCTCAACTGTCAACTACACCCAGTTATGTGACTAGAGACAGGCTGCAGGTTCCAAATCGCCAAGGCTAGATAATGGCAACTTTTTTTCTAAAAGTGGTATTTTCTGAATTGCAATTTAAAATCCGGCTTCACCATAAGCTAGGATTTTAATTTGTAATTCCAGAGACATCAAACTTGAAGGGGTTATCTCTTCCCATCTAGCAATTCCACTTCTAAAATGTAATAAGGCATCTCCAAATGTATTTTGCAGCTTTTGATACTGTGTCACATAAGATCTTGTTGAACAGACTACAAGGAGTGGGCATTAGAGGCCAGGCGCTTGCATGGCTGGAGAGTTTCCTATCTGGGCGTACACAATCTGTCAGCTTGGGCCCCTATCATTCCATCACTAGGGAGCTCACCAAAGGGGTGCCACAGGGCTCATGCCTAAGCCCCACATTGTTCAATGTGTATGTGGCCCCCCTTGCTGAGATTGTGAGGAAGTACGGATTCACACCAGTGTTGTATGCCGACGACACCCAACTCCTCTTCCCTTTCCATGCCCTCAATGCTAATGTTAGGGAAAACTTTGCGGAAGGCATGAGGGCCATCTCTAACTGGATGGCCTCCAACTACCTCCAGTGCAACGTCGGGAAGACAGAGGTGATGCTTTTCGGTAAAGCTAGCATGCTCTGGTCTCCCGACTGGTGGCCCCAAGACCTGGGACCTGTACCTTCCCCAAAGTCTACTATAAAAAACCTAGGAGTGAAACTGGATCAAAACCTAACCCTAAAGGATCACGCGAACGTGATTGCTGGAGCCTGTTTCCATACCATTGGCTTACTCAGACGTGTCTTCCCTCTTTTACCTGACATCTATAGGAAGACACTGGTACAGACCCTTGTAATAAGTCGTCTTGACTATTGCAATGGGCTCCTGATACTAGCCAATGAGGATGCCATCAATAGGCTGCAGGTGGTCCAGAACACGGCGGCCAGACTGATTCTGAACGCCCCCCCTAGAACTCCTTCTGGACCCCTGTTGAGAGAACTTCACTGGCTCCCGGTACGCCAACGGATCAAATTCAAGATCTGTTGTACTGTCCACAGATGCCTTTTTGGAAATGGCCCCAGCTACCTAGCCCAACTATTTCATCCTTATAGACCGGAACGTGATCTACGGTCCAGCAACCAGCTCCTGCTTAATTCTCCTTTCATTAAAAAGACCAGACAAGGTGGCCGCGCCCTCTCCTCAGTGGGGCCAACTCTGTGGAACAATCTGCCTCTTAGCCTCAGACAGATCTCCCACCACCTTACATTCAGGAAAGCACTAAAGACCAATCTGTTCACTGCTTTATAAGCCTTCCACCTCCTCACTACGCATTATCAGTTCACCGGTACTGCTGCTATTCAGTCACCTGTGCTTGCGGCCATAGCGCGGAGATAACCCTTGGGTTCGATTCTGGCGCTCTATAAGCATTTAAATAAATAAAATAAATTCTATGTGAGAGACAGGTTTTGCAGTAGTGAAAAACTAATGTAAGAGTTTTTTTTTCTCAGGACATGTAAAACTTAAATGTTTATGTCCTGCATTTAAAATACTTTGCACCCTGACCTCTGGGCTGTCCAGGGTCTTCCATAGGGATGACTTATATGTACTATAAGGGTTTATTTTCCGGGTTGAAATGGCACTTAAAAACTGCACACACACAGGCTCTGCAATGGCAGGCATGAGATGTTTAAAAGGCCACCCTGCATGCCATGAGTAGCGATCATGAAATGGTCATAACACAATTTGAAGGCAGCTAATAATGCAGCAGGCTGTAGAAACATTTAAAAAAGAAGTGACTGCTGGGCAAGAAGACACTGGGTGGTGGGAGGGGAAGTGCGGTGGAAGGGGAGGATAGGGATTAGGGATAGGTAGGAACAGAAAATAGTCTATCCATCACACTCGAAAGCAAGATCTGGCATAAGTAATGAAGGAGATCTCATGCAATCAGAACATTATGATGCCTAAATACTACTAGGACCGACAAATACAAGAAAATTGTGGAAAGTTATAAAATCAGGAGCATGGAGGGTAGACAGACAACACAGCTATCTAATCATGAGCGAAGGGCTATTCAATTATACACTCTAAGTATATGTTATGTATTGGAAACAAAAGATGGGAGCAGCAGACAGCTAAAGTTGTCTGTAGCAGTGACCTTAAAAACTGGATTTTTTGCATTCATGGCAGTCAATTACACAAAACAGAGAGCCCTGAATACTGTGTTATATATATGCCACTATATGAAATATTTTAATAGAAAATAACTCCTCAGGCGAGTTAGGATCCAGCTGAAAATAGCTTGAATGACACATAAGGCCCTTCACCATAATAATTTAGTCTACCTGGCCAATTAACTGGAACTGTCTGGGGGTAGTCATTCCTTTAGCACTAACTCACTATTGCTGAAACCACAGAAGCTCAACAAAAAGAAAACGTATAACCGCTCCTTCTCCGGCTTAGCCCCAAAAATATGGAACACACTGCTGCCTGTAATCAGGACAAACCCCTCGACTTGGCTTTTGATGAGTAAATTACTGCAATAATAATCCTGAGGTACTCAGCTGGACTATTTTCATGTAGACACTTCTGGATCCTGAATCTACCTAACCAATTGTTACATTGCATTTGTTTTATTGCTTGCTTATTCCAGATTACGGACTTACTCTATATGTATGACTTGTATGCTATTTGAACAGCGGTCTGATACCCTGACAGGTCATATTTGCACTATATAAAACTCCTCAAATAAAATAAATATCACTGCCTTGCTGAGAAAGACACACATTCGTCTTGCAGGTGAGGACAGAGATACTGTTCTTATCCTAGGTCTGAGTTATTTTCCATTTTGTTATGTTGATACATTGGATCATGAAGAGTGTCGCTCAACAAAGCCCATTCATTGGTAGGGCCTTATAAATGTTTGGACTGAAGCCATGGGTGGTTCTCAGCATTAAATCATTGTTTGCTTTTGTAACAGAATAGCTTCCTTGATTGTTTTTCTCCACTCAATGTGCTGTGTGCCTAATTATCAACTGTATTTGGTCACAGGAATGCACCATGTATGAATCAACATAGTGTACTGTTTACACAATTCTTCAGCTTCTCATATCTTTGGATATGATTGTTGGTCTATTGTTGTAGGAAAGTGGGTTTCTGTTGCAGTAACCCCCCCCACACACGTTTTGCCAGATGTCTGATGCACTTTGACTTGATGTGCCCTGGGTCCCTGCCACGCAGGTTCCCAGGGCCTGTGTTTTTTCTCAAAATTGCACCTTTGTACCCCCAATTGGCACCTCTCTGGCCAAAGGTAAGTCCCTTGTAAAAGGTGCCATGGTTACCAAGGGCACTGTGACCAGGGGAGGCCTCTAAGGGCTGAAGCACATATTGTGCCACCCTTAAGAGGCCATGTACCTTAACACACACACACTCTGCCATTGAAGGCTGTGTGTTTTGGTGCAGAAAAAAGTGAGTCGACATGGCACAAATCTGTGTGCCATGCCTGCAACCCACACCCTATGATATAGGTAAGACATCCCTCTAACTAGGAGCACTGTCACACTGGTGAGGGTACAGTTGCATGAACACTATACCTCTACAGTGTCTAAGTCCATTGTAAGTGCAGTAAAGCCACAGAGAGTATATGGTCCGGGAGTTTGTCATTTCGAACTCCAAAGCACCATAATGGATTTCCTGAATTCTGGTTGAAAACTTCTCAGCATAATAAACCTAAACTAATGCTAGTGTGGAATTTATTATACAATGCACTCAGAGGGTATCTTAGAGATGCCCCTGAAAAACAACCAGCCTCTGGTGAGTTCCCTGGTTGATTAACACCAGCCTGCCACCACAAGACAGTTTTCTGGATCCCTGGGGTAGGAGCCTTGTCTCCCTGAGCCCAGAAACAAAGCCTTTCCTGGGCGGAGGTGTTAAGACCTCCCCCAAGTCAGAAAGAGCCATCTGTGGCAGTGGAGTTTCAAAGGCCTTGCCGCCTATGCAACACAACCTCCAGCCTCTCTTGCTATCAAGAGCAGGCCCCTATTCTGTCTCATCCCCTTTTCGGTGGGAAGACAGGCTTGAAAATTAGAACAGCCCAGAAGGTGTGCCCACCTCTGCCAATCCCACCCTCAGGTGGGGGAGGCATTGTGAAGCTCACTCTTCAGTGCCTACCATCTTGCAGATGGCAGGCACTCTCCAATCATGATTAGGGATTGTGCCCACTCCCCCACATGGGGTGAGTACACCAAGGGTGTAGTCACCCTAAGATCAGTAGCCCTTTGGCAACTAACCTGAGACCCCTAACACGCCCCTAAATACAGTTTTTAGGAGGCAACACTGCACCCAGTAGGCCGATTCCTGCAACCTAGGATGAAGAAGGATAAAAGAAGACGCCCATCATAGGAGGCTGCAGAAAAGAACTGACTCGGCCCCAGCCCTACTGGTCCGTCTGCAGTTTCCAGAGATCCTGTGCCAAAAGTCAACTTGTCCTGCAACCAGTGACCACCAGAACCACTGGGAGGGCTGACTGCCTTCAACAAGGACTAGACCTCTTGTGAACATCGGCTCTGTTCAAGAGAATCTCCAAAGAAAGACTCCGAGCCTGCTGAGGACAAAGAAACACGACGCCTGGAACCACCACTGCATCCGTTGCCCATGGCCCGAGTCCGAGTGGCTCACTGGTCCCAGTGAGGTCTCCAGCGCTCCAGAATCCGAGTCCACTGTGGGTTGTCCCTGATGTCGCCTGCACCCGCTGCACGCAGACCCCTCCCCCCCCAACTGTGAGTGGCCCTGTAAGGTGAAATCCGACCACAAAAGGCACTCCTGCCTCCAGCCGCCCTGTAGAAGAGAACCTGAGGTGCACCTACATCCCGAGCCCTCCAACTTACCTGTCCAACTGTTGGTTTCTCCTGGAACACTTCCTGGACCAAGCCTGCAGCCAAAATCCAAACCTGGCAACTCCCATTCAAAACAACAGGTCACCCGATGCCAAATTAGCACTCTGCACCCGGCCGCCCCTGTGCTGTTTTGGGTGCCCCTTGTGTGCTAACTCAGATCCCCCTTTGCCTTGAGCTAAACCCTAGGAGCTTTGCTCCCACATCCAAGTGGCGTGCCTGTGCGCAGCCACCAACCGGAGGCCCCCGTACCCTCTATTGAATAACATTGGGTCTCAGCACTCTGCACCCGGCTTCCCCAGTGCCGCTGAGAGTGCTCTTTCAGTGCATCCTTGACCCTGGTGGAACCCTTGTTCTAACCCCAGAAACTCAACTCACAAGACCGATTACTTACCTTTAAAACAACAACCTCTGTTTCTCCCATAGGATTGCATTGACTGTTCTCCTATGAAAAAGGTCTAAGTGTGGAGTTGAAAATTGTATGAAAAACTAAACAAGTGTGTTTTGATGAAAAATGGAATTACTTACCTTTGTTTAGGAAATGTCCCAGTGTGGTATCTAATCAGCAAAAAACAGTGTTCACAAGGAACTCGATTACCAAAATATGATACAATCTCTGCAACAGGATGTAGCTTGCTTGAATAAATCAAAAACACAAAGACAAATATACAATAGGACCCTAATTAAATTTAGTCGAACAAATTTGTATAGATTTGAATTCAGAAAACCCACATGACAATGTCTCAAAGCCGCACTCACTTCAGCCGAAATGAGTTTAGTTTATTTTGCATGTATAATAAGCATGAATATCAAAGGCAGCTTTCCAAAAATGTATTCTAAATATTTACACTATAAGCAGTTTATACGTGATTCAGTGAACCCCAGTGAAGTGACCATAACCTAACAGTGCTGTACAAAATAGGTGAAAGAAGGAAAAATTGGTTATTGGTGGTAACGAAAAAGGGGAACTCTTCACAATTATGATATAATAATTTGTATATGTATTTTTGTTTGGCTGAAGTGAGTATGGCTTTGAGACATTGTCGTGTGGGTTGTACAAATTTGTTTGACTGAATTTAATTAAGGTCCTATTGTCTATTTGTCTTTATCATTTTGATCTATTCAAGCAATCTACACCTTCTTGCAGAGATTATATCACGTTTTGGTAAATGAGTTCCTTGTGAACACTGTTTTTTGCTGATTAGCAAGACCCAGTTCGCAACAACATATGGGTCGCTCTTGTCTTCTGTAAATATTGATTTCCAGTGTGGTATTTAGGCTTACCACACTGAGTAGAAGAAGTAATCTGAAAAAGTAATCTAAAAAGTAATTTCAAAGTAACTGCACAGTAACTTTAACTGTTTCTGAACATTTGGCCTATCTGTAACAAAGTCAACTACATTCAACTGCATTATTCTTGAAAAGTGCTATTTTACTAACCTGTAAGAAGTCCTGTTTGGTTCTAAAATAAAATACAACTTGGAAATATTTTTATATAAAACAATTGGTCAGAGTTCAGTCATTGAGTGTGTGAAATCATTTCTTGCCTGAGTGTCTACAATAAATGCTTAACACTACCCTCTGATAAAGCCTTACTTCTCGCCCACACTACCACAAATAGAGAATAAGGTATTAACTAATTTTACCTCTGTAAGGCTTTGGGGACCCCCTGGACTTTGTGCACACAATACCTTAATTTGGTGTAGTTATACAGTGCCAGCTTCCTACAGTTGTTCTTGGTCCTCAGTATGCATGGCAGTTTGTATGAATAATTTGAAAATGAGTGATACCTTTATACTATAAAGGCCTGCCAACATCAGAATATGTTTCACAGTGTGGTCATACTAGGAGAAGGTGCCAGGCCTTTTTGCGGGCGAGGCAACAGAGAGTGGGACTTTGGACCTTGGCTGTGCCACACCTAGCCTCCCCGTAGCAAGAAGGAACTCATCTGGAGCCTACTCCATATCCTGGGGGGTGGGATCTTAGATGGAACCAAGCTGTCCAGAGCGTTCATCTGAGGTGAAAACCCATTTCATGTTTCCACCACCTGTGTGATAGTGCCTTTTCTTCGGGAGGTCGTGTGATTATGGAAGAAACTGTGTCTCACGACGGCACAGTGCGAATTGGCAAGCATAATCATTTCAGTTCATTTCTGGAGAAAGGCTTCCTTCTTGCTCTGCATTTATAGTTTCAATGTTTGCAAAAGAAGTTGTGCACAGGTAGAATAAATTATTATAATGACAAATTAGACCAACTATCTCACTGTTGGTTTTATCTCGGACCTCCCACCAGTGACACTGCCTGATGAAGAAACGGTGCATAGAATAGTTGTCTCTCTTTAAACATAGATTTTGATTATATCATTTTTACCTTAATTATATAAAAAACAGTCTGCCTAAACTGACTGGGCTTTTATCCGCCGGGTTGTAATGCTCAGATAGAGAGGGATTACAGAAAGTTAAACGACTGTTGAGACTGTTTTACCTACCTGCCTAGTCATTTCTGCCTGTATATCCAGTGGGCCCTTAAGTAGATGGGATCTCCAGCCTCAAAGAAGAGTCTAATGGAAACCCACTGGTGCTCTCTGCATATATTGCAAAAGGCTTGTCTTATCTCAGGCCATGTATACCAGGTCATCTCTGAAGATATGATACTAAATCAGTATTTTATGCTGTCAGAACTCAGAGTGGCTCTTGTTATGAATGGAAGCACTCTCATGGAAACAGACACCCACTGGTGGTAGTAGGCAACACCTGCTGTCAATGGACTTCAGCCAATGACAGACACCACTAGCCATGTGGGATTGTGTGTACTGGATAAAAGCTTCTCTTATCTCATCCCCTCTTGCCAGCTATTCCATCCACAGATAATGCAATCCTTTATGGTTCTCTCATTGCATAAGATTCAACCTAATTCCTTTATAGTTAGCAATATTTACTTAGCCCTGGACTGTTATTCTCTGTGGTATTTTCTCTCTCACAAATGTGAATCAGGAATATTATTAGCTGGCCATGAAAGCTAAGTATAGAAGGTCCCTCTTCTAAGGACTTGTTTCCCTTCCTCTTCCTGCACATTTCACTTGTTCCCAGTCCTCATCCGAGCATCTCACCCATGTCTCTTCCATCCTCTCTTCTCTCTTCCTCAGGGGTCAGGTGTAACACGGCCCTCAAATAAATAGTAGAGTGGGGTCAGTGTGATGCAGTTTAAACGAGTGGTGCTTTCCACACTATAGTGCCCGTCGCCATGTTTGCAGTGTGGTGATGCTCACTGTCTGGCTTGTGCTTTTACACCCCCGAACCGCTACCAAACCTGACCCAGTCCTCCTCCTCCATGACAGCCCACTTACCCCCGGCACTTGCCTGAGACCATGGCCCTCCAGGGTTATAGTGTCACAAGTTGCAGCGTTGTCCTGCCCTCTGGTAACCCCTTGGCTTGACCGCAAGGCAGCGGTTGTTTGCCTCTCTGTGTTCCTGGTTCTCCTCTCTCGTTTCTGGTCCAGGCAGCTTCTCTGCTGTGCCATCCTTCCCGCCGTTTTCCTCCTCATCCTTCAAGGCATTGAGGAAGCATTTGTTCCACGTTGTCCAGCCTTCTCCACGTGATTGATCGCTCTCGGGCCACCGAATGACCACACACTCTCCGTATCCTCCTTTATTTTTGCCACTGACATGGATGTTATAAATTGTGGGTTGTACTGCGCACTCGGTTCTTCTTAAGTAATCCCTGATTTCAACAGATTTTAATCTTTTCTAACTGGGCGTGCTAGGTCGGGAGGAGGGCGCTAACCTGTAGATCAAAAGTGCTTAGTAGGTGATAGGTTATCACTGACCCTTCCTGCACTGCGGGTGCTAACCATTTAGGTTGGCTACTATGTTTAAATTGTTTTATGTGTTTATCCTTTCAAATAATACATCTTAAGAAAACTTTTTTGCAATGTTATGAATATTTTCTTCATTTATTTGCATTGCACACATTTCTATACATTATTTTGCTTTTCACATAAAAAAATTCTTATTCTCCTTTAACCCCTTCGCTGCGGCGGCAATTCCGCCGCAGTGCTAGGGGCGGTGCCGGGGCCGAGCAGCGCTCGCATGCTCGTGACGGAGCCGCTCCGTCACGAGCCGCGGTTGAGCTGTGCTCGTGACGGAGCGGTTCCGTCATGGCCCGCCCGCTCAATAGAACGCGCGCGCAGGCGCAAAATCAGCGCCGCGCAGGCGCGGCGGCAGGGCCATGACGGAACCGCTCCGTCATGAGCACAGCTCAGCCGATGCTCATGACGGAGCGGCTCCGTCATGAGCATGGGAGGGGTTAACAATCAACACAAAATTACATTTTCACAAAATGATTTGTTTTATACTGTTGTTAATCCCAAGGCATTTCGAGATCTTCAGATCTCTTCTTCAGGGGAACTGTAATGTGAAAAAAATACATGTCAAGTTCATCAAAGAAACAAATAGGATCGATACAGCATTAAAAATAATAATTCATATCAATTTCATCACAGTCATAGTTAATCAGAATTCAGAAAGTAGAAATAGGATGTACACCAGATAAACTGAGTGAGGGTGTAACTGACATCTGTAGAATGGTGTCACACTAAAATTGATACCACTAGTGCTTAGGCTAACCATTTGAGAAATAAATTCACAGTAAATAGCGAATTTAGAAAAAAATTGCTTACCAGCAGCAAAAGACAGAAATGCTTTCAATACTAGATGGGGTCCTACTGGCCCCTCTGATGTTAGTAGCGCAGAGCTGAAAACAAGAAACATAATCATAACCACTATTCAAAGTATCAAAACGAATAACATTAGTTGCTCAGGGAAATCTTCAGCAATATTGAGCACATAACTGAGTCAGAAGTGGGACATACCTGAAACTATGCGATGAAAAGTACGACAAAATATCAGCCAGATTCAACAGAATTCCTATAACGAGAGTACAAAGCAAAAGCTACTACACTGCGTATTGATTCTAACATGCACTGAACGAGTGTAAAACAGTCAAAATGCCAACAATACCTTTTGTTCTTAGCGCTAGTATGAGCTGATAGTAGCCACAAATACAACGACACCGTATCCTGAAATAAACCTAAACAAGCTGTAAATAGAAACGTCTACCGGGCTAAAAATCTTGATAAACTGCGGATAACTCAAAGTTGAGTTATTTACCTGTTCGGCTTGAACAAAGATAATCTCGCTAATTGTTCGGTACTCGGGACGCCGATGCTAGCAAACCGGATGTGTTTAAGGAGTTGATAGAAATAGAAAGAGGACCGGCGTGAGACACACGATCTCATGTCGGCCATTTTTACACGAATAGAAGTTCTGCAAGAAAGTATAAAGATGCGGCCATGGTTGACTAGTTTAAACGCGGCTCGTAAACCTTACTGAGACCCAATATAAATAGTTCTTAATTCTCTATTTAAGTCAACATACAATGTCGTGAACAGAATGATAGATCGATTTCACTGATAATAGTCAAGGAAAAAAAGGAGTGGTAAAAAAAAAAAAAGAGTCATATCTGGGTGTGAAGGAAAAATAAGTTATTATAGACACTTCCTAAAAGGTGGACGAAACACCTAAGATGTTATCCCTTGGTAGTCGTCTTCGTGCAATAAATAGAAGAGGAGAAACAGTGATGGTTGTCGAGGGCAGTAAATATTAAAGTATCAAATGACCGGCTAATGTGTACTCTATCTAAAATTACTTAGAATATGCATCAACAGATACCCACAAGACAAAGTATTTACATATTCATTACATATTTACCTGACATGGATGACCACATGACGCCAGCCTGGTGTGCTGCCACCCTCCTCCTGTTGGAAATTGGTGGTGGCCATCTTGGATTTCTCAGGTGTATCAGGCGCTAGACTACAGTAATATTTCATGTGGTATAGTGATCCAAACCGTACTATGGTAATTAGGTCGAGCTTACCAGACCGCACAAGCTGTGTTGTGTAGTTCCTACTAATCTGTGGGATCTGCGCATTGCTTGGATAACTTAAACTAGGGGCTTGGTGCCAAGACTGATCCCGGACACCCCTGCAGGATATGTTGGCCTATAGACAAGCTAACTCACAGTGTCAACATAAGCCCCCCCCCCCGCCACAATACCACGGGGCAGATGGTTTCTGGCAACCACCGAACATGACAACTCTGACCTGTCAGGGATTGTGGAAACAGTACAGAACCTTTCTCTCAGTCACTCATGCTTACTTATTCTCAGAGTAGTATACAGAGAATACAAAGTGGAACTTGTTTATTCTTGTATAAAACACTGCTGCAATGATTAATAGGCAGAAGCAGATAAGTGATTTCCAGCACCAAAAACGTAAATAGTAGATATGTTCTACTACGATACTAAAACAGTGAATATATGCAGGCATATAAAACAAGGTAGTAATAGAGCGTACTCCTACTATGCAAACCCTACTCTAAGTGTACCTAGAGTGTGTGTAGGTGTGGCGCCAAGAATCCCCTCAAGGGACGATCCAATCCCATTACTCAATGGGATAGAATGAAGGACCCCGTCTTGGTCACCAACCCTACACCCCTCACAAGATGCCAGACCGCTGCGTTGTGAAGTTTCAGCATGCAGGGACCCTTGGTGTCAGTGAAAGGGCCTCCTCTACTAGTCTATCTGAATGTTCATCTTTTATAGCAGAAAACAGCCTGTCGATGTGCGTATAGATTAGTGATGTTATGGATATGTAGATAGCCCTGTTGCCCTGTGGATGAAGATAGAGATGACAGTTGTACATAGTGCAAAAAGAGACCTTGTACATGATGTGCAGGGCATTGTGATAATGTTGTTTGAAGCTAGATGTGTAAACAAGTTTAGTTTCAGGGAAACCTATCCAACTTTTCCGTGCACGCATATATGTGCAGAAGGTCATGGCTGAAATGTTATTGTGAGGACAATGTAAGAAATAAGCTGCTTTGCTACATAGGCCTAATACAGGAATATAATGGCTGGTTAGAAAATACCTACTGTGAGCTTATCAAAAACTTACAAGGGCTTACAACCCACCCATTAATTACCATTTATTATTACTCTCATTTGCTTCATTCTTATTTGATGGCTTTCCGTGTCCCAGCTTGTTCATCTTCTGTTTGTCCCTCCCCTGGAGCATAGGCTCTTTACCATCCCTTTGGTAGACTGAATTGTATCCTCTGACTGCTCACTTTTTAGGGAACTTCCTTTTTCATTTATGTTAAGCACTCCATAGGAGTGCAAGCTTTTTTCAGCCTTATCCCTTCTCTCCTGCTTCCCCACTGAAATACCTGCCCCCCCAGCGATCCAGGGCACTTAAAGGTCATTGAGAATGAAACAACAAACTCTAAATGTCCAACCCATTGATTGTTATAGCAAAGTTTATCAAGCTCAAGGAAAACTAAACACATATCTTCCTACGTTTGGGTGTAACAGCTCGAAAAAGAATAGTAAACTATTTCCAGGTTTACAGGGCATGACATTGTGCAAAATTTATAGTTCTCTCTTTTCTTAACCTAATGCCTCTCTACAATTTTGCTCAACTCTAGTTTAACAGATACTCCCTCATCATGTCCACACACTCTCTGTAAATTTCTGACTACAAAGTAAGTGCTTGCTTTATTTAAGGCATGAGCAGCACATGGTTTGGTTGTATATCCACCCCAAAACTAGGATGCCAACTGGTCCTTGAATTTTAGCCAACAACACACTGGACAATGAGAATGCAGGCCCATCTACTGACATTGCAGGCCCACCAGCCCATATATCTGGAAAAGAAAAACTTCAAGTCCCGAAATCCAAACTGCGTTTGGTGACAGCATCTGGGCGCAATGTCAGTGAATATGATGACAATGGGCCCGTTGACAGTCATGATGATGTCCTATTGGCAATTTTATAACAGTATGAGCAGTCATGACTATGGTGCAAAAACGTAATGTTCGAGGCATATAGGCTGCAGATGGTACATTATGAATAGATCGCCATCTGGTGTTGGGCTCGGATGATTGCACTTTGTTTTTCTCTTGGAGAGTCTTTTGTATCTTGGTGACTCCTCCCTTGGTTGGTAGTGCGCATGGGCATCGGCTCCATCCTTAGATTGTTTTTTTCCGCCATCGGGTTCGGATGAGGATCGAGACGCTCCAGATCAACTTCAAAGAAAAGTGATTTATCGGCGCGTATTCCATTTCCAATTCGACGGTATTGTTATCGAACGCGTTTCATTTCCATTCCAACGCGTTGCAAATTCAAAATCGAAGAAAAAACTTAGACCTACGTCGACGAACAAGAGAACTTTCTCGACGCAGTCAAGCCCGGAGTCCATGGAAAGGATTCCATTCAAGAAATGTCCAACGTGTGGTGCTAAGTTCCCACACAAGGACCTACACGAGGTGTGCAACCTCTGTCTATCGCCTGAACACGAATCCAGGGACTGCGAAGCCTGCGCAGCATTCTCCTCCAAGCTAACGATTAGAAATCGTCGAGCTCGAAGACACGAGGTTTCAAGAATGCAGTCGGAGGCGATCCCGGAGCTGTTCGGAGACGAGCAAATGGAAGAAGAAGAGGATCAGTCGGGGTCGGAAGGGGACCAGTCGGAGGTTGAAGAACTCAGCGAGCAACAAACCTTGAGTGACGACGTCCCCTTACCGAAAAACCGACCCCGTGCGGTAACGACCCCGCCTTCGAGCCCGGTCAAACCGCAGAAAAAAGATTCCGACGCCCCGCCCTCGGGCCCGGCAACGAAACCGAAACTGAAACCGAAACACTCGGACTCCCACCATGTCGGATCCGAGAAAAGGGCGACATCGACTTCGACACCGAGGCTACATACAAGGGAAAGCTCAGTATCGAAACATTCCATGTCGAAACATAAACATGGTTCGTCGTCCAAGATTCACTCGATACACAGGAAGTCGGAATCGAGTAGACACTCGGTGCAGAAAGCACCGAACACTGACGATCGAAAACATAAGCACCTTTCGGAACCAGGGCCTTCGGTACCGATTCAGGAGCAACAGACAGATCCCAAACAAAAGATCTTGTTTATCGATCCGCAAACTGGCAAAGTAGTGACGAAGAAGAGAAAGAATGAACAGACAGAAGATAAATCTCTCCCTTCAAAAAAGAGAACACTGGGGACAAATACAACTCCTCCTACTTCTCCTAGACATAAAGTCACACCCTCTTCTCCTATTCCTCACACTATGCCAAATATTCCTACACCTTCCACACCAAGACCATCTACACCTCAGTCTGATGTAGACAGTGATCTAGGGGAGGGAGAACCTCAAGGGGATGACGAAACCATCCCAGATGAGGATGACCCGTGGGAAAATTATGACGTAGGGTCAGATGAGGACAACAACCCAGAGTTATATCCCTCAAAGCCTTCACCACCTGATGATAACACAGGGTTTGCGCAGCTCATTAATAGGGCAGCAAAATATCATAAGGTAGATATACATACAGAACCCCAAATAGAGGATTTCCTGTTAGAGACGCTACCTAATGCACAAAGAACATCAGGTACTCTTCCTATGTTGAAGGGTCTTCTCAGTCACACAGAAGAAATATTCAAAGACCCAGTGAGGGCTAGGGTGTTAAACCCAAGAATTGATAAAAAAATATAAGGCGGCTCCAAAGGATCCAATCTTTATTAAAGGGCATGTACCCCTGGACTCGCTGGTGGTCTCAAACGCTCGTAAAAGAGCAAACTCATTATCTACAGGAGAGGCTCCTCCACCTGATAAAGAGTCAAAATTAATAGATGCATCAGGCAAGAGAGTAGCATCACAGGCGGCAAATAGCTGGCGTATAGCCAATACACAAGCACTACTCGCACGTTATGACAGGGCACATTATGATGAATTAGAAAAACTCATCACACATCTCCCCAAAGAACATCAGAAAAAGGCAGATCAGTTAATACAGGAAGGTAAAATAATAACTAATACTTCCATTAAGTGCGCCCTAGACGCAGCAGACACTGCAGCAAGATTCATAAACACCAGTGTCATGTTGAGGAGACATGCATGGCTTAGAATCTCAGAATTCAAACAGGAAGTACAAACGGCACTACTGAACAAACCATTTGATCAAAAAACACTGTTTGGTTCAAGCACAGATGAGACCTTAGAGAAAATGAAAAAAGATACAGAAACGGCTAAGTCAATGGGAGCATTGCAACAGCCAAAACAAAGAGGTTCCTTTCGTAGATCCACCTATAGAGGGGGCTCAAAGAATACAGGAACAAATCAGCAATCCACCTCTTTCACACCAACATCACCCAGAGGTAATTCAAGAGGAAGTTACAGAGGTAACAACAACAAGGGTAGAGGCCGCGGAAATAATAACAACCGCAACGCCTCAACCCCAAAACAGTGACTTCATAGAACTCCCCCCAGACCACATAACACCGGTCGGGGGACGTCTAGCACAGTTCCTACCTGTCTGGGAAAACATCACATCAGACAAGTGGGTGAGACAAATTATCCAACATGGTTATTGCCTGGAACTCACAGCTACCCCACCAAACATCCCCCCCAAACAGCGTCCAATGAGTCAAGATCATCTGACATTATTAAGAGAAGAAGTACTAGCACTTCTACAAAAGCATGCAATAGAGAAGGTCCCAAAAGATCAACAGGGAACAGGAGTATACTCTCTATACTTCCTAATCCCCAAAAAAGACGGGTCCCTAAGACCAATATTAGACCTCAGACCTCTCAATGCTTACATAAATTCGGAGCATTTCCACATGGTCACGCTCCAACAAGTACTCCCTTTACTGAAGAAAGGGGACTTTCTTTCTACACTGGATCTAAAAGACGCTTACTTTCATATCCCAATTCACAAAGCCCACAGAAAATACCTAAGGTTTGTTTTAGAAGGACAACACGATCAGCTCAAAGTCCTTCCGTTCGGTGTCACAACAGCACCGAGAGTGTTCACAAAATGCCTAGCTGTGGTGGCAGCACACCTAAGAAGACAACAAATACATGTCTTCCCATACTTGGACGACTGGCTAATAAAGGCCAAGTCAAAAGAGGAATGTCTTCACAACACACAGAAGACAATTCAATTGCTGCATCACCTAGGGTTTACGGTGAACTACAAGAAATCACACCTGCAACCAAACCAGATTCAGCAATACCTGGGGGCTACAATAGACACAGAAAAGGCAATAGCATACCCCAACCCAATCAGGATACAGACAATGGTCGGGTTAATACAAAGATTTCAACCACAACACTCACTACCAGCACGAGTGTTTATGCAACTATTAGGCATGATGTCCTCCTGCATACTGCTAATACCACATGCCAGGCTACAAATGCGCCCACTACAGGAGTGTCTAGCGACACAGTGGAATCAGGCTCAAGGTCAGATTACAGATCTGGTGTTGGTAAACGACCGGACGTATCGCTCTCTGAAGTGGTGGAACACAGAAAACATTTCCAAGGGACGGTCGTTCCTAGAGCCAATTCCACAAGTGATAATAACAGCGGACGCATCGCTCTCCGGATAGGGAGCGCATATGGACAAATACACAGTGCAGGGGAAGTGGAGTGTGCAGCAAAAGAAACTGCACATCAACTACCTAGAACTATTAGCAGTATTTCTAGCACTAAAAGCTTTCCAAATGCAAATAACAGGCAAAGCAGTCCTGATCAGAACAGACAACATGACTGCAATGTATTATATTCAAAAACAGGGGGGGACACACTCTCTCCAACTATCCAAACTAGCACAGGACATATGGAGATGGGACATTCCTCAAAAGATCTACCTGTTAGCGGAACACCTACCAGGAGTTCAAAATCAGATAGCAGACATCCTAAGCAGACAGTCAGAACAAGTACACGAATGGGAGCTGCACGACCAAATACTGCAGCCATTCTTCCAAAAATGGGGGAAACCAGAGATAGATCTGTTTGCCAATCATCAGAACGCAAAATGCAAAAACTTCGCATCCAGGTACCCACACCAACGGTCCCAGGGCAATGCACTATGGATAAATTGGTCCAACAAATTTGCTTACGCGTTCCCTCCTCTACCACTAATTCCGTTACTGGTTCGGAAACTGCAGCAACACTCAATGACAATGATACTAGTGGCACCCACGTGGGCAAGACAGCCGTGGTTCACCACGCTGCTACAACTCTCACAAGTACCACATCAAAAGCTAAAATTATTACCCATGCATCTTACACAGAACCATGGAGAAATAATGCACCCAGATCCCAAACAACTGAACCTAGCGATCTGGCTCCTGAGGTCATAGAGTTTGGATATTTAGATTTACCACCAGAATGCATGGAAATCATTAAACAAGCAAGACGTCCTACCACCAGAGCATGCTATGCAGCAAAATGGAAGAGGTTTGCTATACACTGTAACAGTAAGCACATCAACCCTCTGGACGCATCCACTAAACAAGTCATTTGCTATTTACTACACTTGCAGCAATGTAACTTAGCATATACCTCTATCAGAATTCATCTCGCAGCCATAGCGGCGTACCTACAAAACAGGCAACATCTTTCACTGTTTAAAGTACCAGCAATTAAAGCTTTCATGGAAGGACTCAAAAGAGTCATTCCACCAAGAAGACCACCTTCCCCAGTCTGGAATCTCAACATAGTACTTACCAGACTAATGGGACCACCCTTTGAACCTATGCGAAATACAATTCCTCACATGGAAGGTGGCCTTCCTCATAGCTATCACGTCACTTAGAAGAGTAAGTGAACTGCAGGCTTTTACGATTCAAGAACCATTTATGCAGTTACACCAAAATAAAGTGGTTCTTAGAACAAACCCAAAATTCTTACCAAAGGTAATTTCAGCATTCCACATCAATCAGTCAGTGGAATTACCGGTTTTCTTTCCAAAACCACAAACAGTAGCAGAAAGAGCCCTACATACATTGGATGTTAGAAGGGCCATATTGTACTATATAGAAAGAACACAAACTTTCAGAAAGACAAAACAGCTATTTGTTGCGTTTTCTCCTACACATAAAGGCAATCCCATCTCCAAAGCGGGCATTGCCAGATGGATTGTAAAATGCATTCAAATATGCTACTTAAAAGCAAAGAGAACATTAACTGTTCCTCCTAGAGCTCACTCTACACGTAAACTAGGAGCATCTATGGCATTTTTGGGAAACATTCCACTAGATGACATATGCAAAGCAGCTACCTGGGTTACACCGCACACCTTCACAAAACACTATTGTGTAGATGTGCACACAACACAACAAGCTAGAGTGGGACAAGCAGTATTAAAAACCTTGTTTCAGACAGTTGCAACAGACACGGGCGACCACCGCTAGGGAGAGAACTGCTGTATAGTCTATTCATAATGTACCATCTGCAGCCCATATGCCTCGAACGGAATATGCTACTTACCAGTATGTATCTGTTCTTGGCATAGAGGGCTGCAGAGTGGTACATGCCCTCCCAGCCTCCCCGGAAACCTGTGTCTGTTCCAACATTATCTTATTTAGATACACTTACATGGGCATTCTTATCTGTATTCTACTATACTACTCCATCTAACCCTACTATGGCAAAACAATCTAAGGATGGAGCCGATGCCCATGCGTACTACCAACCAAGGGAGGAGTCACCAAGATACAAAAGACTCTCCAAGAGAAAAACAAAGTGCAATCATCCGAGCCCAACACCAGATGGCGATCTATTCATAATGTACCACTCTGCAGCCCTCTATGCCAAGAACAGATGCATACTGGTAAGTAGCATATTCCTTTACCTCCACGCTCCTGCTCTCCACAGCAGCCCATCAGTGAGGCAAAGCAGTTTACAAAAAAACAGCCATGTTCAAATACAGAAATGTATTCATGTCAGTCATGCGCTTTCCTTTCTTCACTATTCTGTTTCTGGGACAAAGCTATACCCCTTCTGGAATGAGGTCACTTAGCAAAATCAAGCGGGCAGGTTGGACATAAGCACCAAACTGTGTGTGGAATGTTGTATGCTAATAGTTTATGGTAGGATCCACGCAACCAGTGCTCATGGATCCTATCACATGACATTTTCAGAAATCGGGCTGCACAACAGGCACCGAGGAACAAAGTAAGCATTACTACTTCTGTTATTGACTTCAGAAGAGGACATGAAAGAAAATTAAAACAAAACCTCTTATATGTAGAACTCATTAAACTGCAGATTACTTTAGTGTTAAATGAACTGGAAAAAAAAGAAAAGTAAAAGCAGCACTTCTGGAAAGGGGCGACCACTCGGTCCCCCGAACGTATGGTTGGGTGCCCCGATCCCCCCGGGAAACCATTTTGGGCGGGGGGCGGGGCTCGGCTGGTATGCCCGAAGCGGCGTAGCCGGGGCGCGCCTTTTCCCGCCCAAGAGGGGTTGTCCTAGACACCTACACCGAAGACCACGCCCAGTAGGCGTACCGGAGGAGGGTACACGCCCTCCCGCAGAAGAATAAATAGAGTGGGAATCCGAAGAAGCGTCCTCTTGTTCCTGTGCTCTGAAGGCTGCACCCACTCGTTGCTCGTGAGCCCTCGACGGAACAAGCAGCAATTTTGAGAACTTGTAATCTTGTTGTTTCTCTTTCAGTTATTTGGAGTTTGAGGAGTCCCGGACCTCGTCGTCGACTGAGAGCGGAATACTCGAAACCATGGCTGGCAAGAAAGCAGGAAAAGGTTCCGAGACGGATAAGGTATTGCGCCTATTGTCGAACCGGATGGCTTGCATGGACCGAAAATTCGGACAAGTCCAATCAATCGGTAGAGGTTTGACGGAGGTCAAGAAACAGCTGGCTGCACTGAGCAACCCGGGGCATCCCAAGAAGGTAATAGGCCCGGCCTCGCCGGGAGTCTTCCCCGGGGGTAGAGGGATACGGGTCAAGAAGAGGGCGGTTTCGGGGGAAGTCCCGGTCCCAGAGGTACCCCCAGTCGCCCCCCTCATTCCGACAGACAACCCGGTGCCAAACCCAGGTATAGGTCAGCCGATCCCGGTTGTGATTACTCCCGCTAACGATGAGGAAATGCCTCCCCAATTGGCCACCCAGTTGGCGGCATGGCTCAAGAAAAAGGCAGGGGGCGCAGTGGCCCCTGGAGACCCGGCCGAAGAGGCCAGAATACTAATCGAGCAATTGCGTCAGTCGAGAGATGTCGCAAAGGCGAATGTTCCTCTTGTCCCCCCACAGGTGGCACCGGTAGGACCTGCAGTTGGTCACGAGAAGACGGCGGGAACAACGGCCGAACCGGGTAAGCTCGCATTGCCAATGGCGGGGGAGGGTTCAATATCCTCGAGGCGGGAGAAGGTGGCACAGCACATCCCCATGGCCACGAAAGAGTTAATATGGGGAGACAAATATGTTAACATGTTTTCATTATTAACTGACCATCGCGAGATGGAATATGCTAAAACCCAGAAGGATTTGTGGCACCCGAGCGTCTGGCGCGCCAAGATGGCGGAATTTAGGGTGGATGAGACAGTAACGAACTGGGTTAAGGCCTTTTCTATATTTACTGCAGTTATGGGGGAACGTAAACCCGAGGTGATGACTGGGTTGACTTGCTATCAAAATCGTATTATGGATTTTTATTCAATGTATGAGGGGGAGGAATGGAAAGGTTATGACATGAAATTCCGGAAAGCAAAAGAATATAATGCTACTTTGACTTGGGACTGCCTGGACTCGGTGTCATGGCATAAGCAGCTCCTGCCAGGGGCGGCAGGTACGTCCTCGCCAGGCGGGAGTGGGTCAGGAGTCGTCCGCCAAAAGCCCGCAGTGCCCTTTCGAGCGGGCGCCGGTGGGGATTACCAGCCTAAGACCGGCGGGAATGGCGGCAAGCGTGGGGTCTGTTGGGGATTCAATCGAGGCAACTGTAACAGACCGCAGGGAACATGCAGGTTCAAGCATGTGTGTGCGGGCTGTGGGAATTCCTCACACCCGGAAAGTTCATGTAGATCTAAAAATAGCGGGACGGGTGGAAAGGGAGGGTCTAAGCAGGAGTGAGGTACAATGCTGTGACCGATTGCTTACACCCGTTGATCTCATGGCTATGACTCCTTAGTTGAACAAATACCCTGATCATGTATCCGCTGGGGTGTTGAGGAAGGGATTCTTACATGGCTTCCACATCCCGGCGGGGGATTTTCGGGGGGACTCCTTTTGTAAAAACCAGTTATCGGTACAGCACAACCCAAGCGTGGCAGAGAAGAAAATAGCAAAAGAAGTCAGCTTAGGGCGAGTGGCAGGGCCTTTTCATCGCCCGCCGGTGGCGGAGTTCATCTGTTCCCCGTTGGGGGTTGTCCCGAAGAAAGACCCAGGGGAGTTTAGACTTATTCATAACCTATCTGCTCCAAGGGGTTCCTCGGTGAACGAGGCCATTGACCCAGAAGTTTGTTCAGTGCGGTACGCATCGTTCGATGATGCCGTGGCCATGTTAAATCACCTGGGCCCCGGGGCGCTGATGGCGAAATCAGATATCGAATCGGCGTTCCGGTTGCTCCGGGTACACCCACAGGATCAGCGCTTGCTAGGTTTTGCATTTCAAGGGAGCTATTACATGGATAAATGCATGCCTATGGGTTGCTCTATTTCTTGTGCCTATTTTGAAATGTTCAGCTGTTTTTTAGAGTGGGCATTCACCGAGGCCACAGGGCATAAGCAGGTTATGCACTATCTTGATGACTTCCTGTTCTTGGGAGCAGCCGGCGATACGAAATGTGCGCAGGCGCTGCACGACTTCTGCATCCTCATGAGGGAGTTTGGAGTCCCATTGGCACCAGGTAAGACGGTTGGACCATCTACTTCACTGGAGTTTCTGGGAATTGAGCTCGATTCTGTGGAGGGATGTTTCCGTTTACCGATGGAAAAGGTGGCCAAGTTTAGGGCTTCCTTGACGCAATGCCTGGGCAAGGAGAAAGTGACCCTGCACCAGTTACAGCAAACAGTGGGTCAGCTTAACTTTGCTTTGAGGGTGATACCAATGGCCCGCCCCTTCTCACGCTCTATTGCACAAGCTATGGTTGGTCTCAAAGAGGGGCACCACCGTACGAGACTGTCAGCAGAGGTTCGCCAGGATATGCGCATTTGGTTGGCATTTCTGGCGGACTTCAACGGTCGAGTCGTGTGGAACACGCAACCAGCGTCTTCAGATGAACTAGGTCTGTGGACTGACTCAGCGGGGAGCGTGGGATTTGGCGCCATCTTAGGTAATCAATGGTCGGCGCAAACATGGCCGACGTGGTGGCACTCCAGCGGTCTCACAGGTAACATTGGGTTCTTGGAGTTATTCCCCATTTGGGTTGCTCTGATGGCATGGCCTGACGACTTCAGGGACCGCTCAGTGGTGTTTTGGTCTGATAATATGACTGTTGTCGAATGCATTAACCAACAGGCAGCACGCTGCAAATGGATCCTGAGATTGTTGAAAGAAGTAGTGCTGCTTTGCATGAGACTGAATGTACAGTTCAGGGCGAAACATGTGCCAGGCGTACTGAATCATGCAGCTGATGCACTCTCTTGTTCACATATGCAGGCGTTCAGGGGTTATCTACCTACAGCGGACCTAGTGGCGGCACCATTCCCCGAAGCACTATGGCTAATCGGTGCCCCGGATTACAAGACCTCGTGGCAGCAAGCTTAGCCCCCAGGACAAGGAAGGCATACGAAGGAGCGTTTCGTTCCTATTGCACATTTTTGGGTCCCACAGGGAGTCAGAGCTGGGGTCAGGAGGAATCCTTCCTGGGAGCGCTGCACAGAGAAGGCCGATCAGCGGCAACGGCCAGTAGGCATAGGGCGGCCATTTCATTCATGGCGCAGGTGCATGGCATAGAAGACCCAACTGGTTCCTTTTTGGTTAAGAAGGCCCTTCGCGGCTGGCAGCGCCTCAAGGGTCGCAAGCAAGATGCAAGGCGCCCGATTGGCTTACACAGGTTGTCCCTACTCGTATCGAAACTAGACGAGACGTGCTCCTCCCATTTCGAAGCAGTTCTGTTCCGGGCAGCTTTCGCATTAGCATTCCATGGGGCTATGCGGGTGAGCGAACTGGTCGCAAGAAATAAGAAAGACGTTGAGGGAGGCTTGTGCAGGGATCACGTCCAAATTAGGGGTGATTCGATGGTGGTCTCGATAGCCAGGTCCAAGATCGACCAGGGGGCTATGGGAAATAGTGTTGTCGTGCAGCGCGCGCAAGGGTCCCCCACGTGCCCGATAAAGTGTATAGAGGAATACTTGGCACTAAGGGCGGCTACATGGGGGGGGACTTTGCTAAGGCACACGGATGGCACCCCACTGACGAGGTTTCAGTTCCAGAGGGTGCTAGCACTGACAATCGCTGCTGCGGGCATGGACCCGTGCGATTTTGGGACCCACTCCTTTAGGATAGGGGCTGCTACTGAGGCTACAGCCAGGGGTCGGAGTGCGGAGGAAGTGAAACAGTTGGGACCATGGTCCTCGAATTGCTTCAAAAGGTATGTGCGATTGCACATGTTGTAGAGATCAATTGACATGCACTCACGCTTCTTGTCTTTTGTTTGAATTACAGTTTCGCGAGCCTGTCACGCGGGGCGGAATTTGCAGTCGACCCAGCACCAGGAGACCAGCGGTCAAGGATCACCGCCTGGAGAGAGAGTGGTATGGGTCGTGGGCCACTCATATGTGAGGCGCGCCGGGGACGTATTCAAAGCAGGTGACGCGACTCACGCAGCTGGGGAATACGGGTACAGAGTGGCCTTCCATGGGAAGGGCGGGCTCTGTTTTGACCAATTCGAATCATTTTTTGAGGGTCTCTTAGGGCGGCAAAGGTCACCGCCATCTGTAGTCATAGTACACCTGGGGGGCAATGACTTGGTGATACTGGGTAGACGAGTGTTGTTTGAACAAATTTTGTCTGCTGTTAGCTGGTTGGCTAATAGAATCCCGGGGTGCACGATTGCCTGGTCCCACATGATTCCCAGGAAGGTATGGCGGGGGGGCCTTTCGGTGTCAGCACTGAACCATTCGGTGAAAAGGGTTAACAATAAAATTGGTAAATTGCTTCGCTCTTCGCAGTTGCATAGCATTCCTCACGGGTGTATTCGGGGTGATCTCATGTATCTGAATGATGGGGTTCACCTGTCCAGGGAGGGGAAGGATTTACTTATAGGGGACTTCATAGCATGGCTAAGGGGTTTGAGGAAGCATGACCTTTAGGAGGAGTAGGGGGGGCCGGATAGTCGGTCAACTATCCGGCCTGTGGCGGTAAGGTCATGATCGGTGAGCAGTAATTTCAAGGTCCCTAGAGGGGGGCCCCACCCAGAATGGATGGGAGGGCCCGGGGGGAGGCGGCCATTGGCCCCTCCCACGGGGAGGCGGCACCCACTAAGGATGGGTCGCCTAGGGGGAGACGGCCATAGGCCCCTCCAAGGGGGGAGGCGGCTAGATGCCCCTCCTACTAATTTCCCGGGGCCGGATATCCGCGACGGCGGATAGAGAGTGTGGGGACGGGGGGGAGTCCACGCTGTCCTTCCCACAGATACCTCACACGGGAACTCGGACGACCTTTAAGATGGCGTCGAGTGGAAAGGGGGGCCCCCACCACGACAAGGGAAGTTACAGTTGGCAACGAGGGTAGAGTCCTCTGCGCATGCGCCACTCACACCATGAGGGCGAGAGTTTTGGTAGTAGGGATCTGACACCGGTTAAGACCTTGCCGTTGGCCCTTAATGCTAGGATGTACAATTTTAATTTAGAATGGATGCATTTGCAGGATGTTAGACTCGGCTAGGAAACCTTTGTATTAGAGATCTGTTAAGGTTAGCCAAAGAACATGTCTTCATCGAAATGTAATAAATATAAAATTGTACATAATTATGAAACTTTTTATTTAATGTTTTAAATTTTGTTTCATATTTTAATAAATACGGCCGGGAGGGTGACTCCCTCCCGCCTTCCAAAAGTTCAAACCTGTGTCCGACTTCTTCCATCCTTGGGGATTGTGTTGGGAGGGGGTGGCGGGCATCCCGGCCATATGGAAAGGGGCGACCACTCGGTCCCCCCGAACGTATGGTTGGGTGCCCTGATCCCCCCGGGAAACCATTTTGGGCGGGCGTGGCTCGGCTGGTATGCCCGAAGCGGCGTAGCCGGGGCGCGCCTTTTCCCGCCCAAGAGGGGTTGTCCTAGACACCTACACCGAAGACCACGCCCAGTAGGCGTACCGGAGGAGGGTACACGCCCTCCCGCAGAAGAATAAATAGAGTGGGAATCCGAAGAAGCGTCCTCTTGTTCCTGTGCTCTGAAGGCTGCACCCACTCGTTGCTCGTGAGCCCTCGACGGAACAAGCAGCAATTTTGACCCACCCACCAGCCCCTTATGGCAATGTTTGTTTTGAATAAAGTTTTGCTGAGATAGGCCTTTTTTCCTTTGTAGAAAAGTAAAGAACTGTTTAAAATAAGGATGTGACTTCTGCCTGTAGGATAACGTTTTTCTTGGTAGGAGTGAGCAGTCGATGACACATCGAGGTGATGTCAGAATTTTTCCTTCCTTAGTAGGTAAACAACTGTCGTATTTATTTTGGTCGGCGGTAAGGTCATGATCGGTGAGCAGTAATTTCAAGGTCCCTAGAGGGGGGCGCCACCCAGAATGGATGGGAGCGCCCGGGGGGAGGCGGCCATTGGCCCCTCCCACGGGGAGGCGGCACCCACTAAGGATGGGTCGCCTAGGGGGAGATGGCCATAGGCCCCTCCAAGGGGGGAGGCGGCTAGATGCCCCTCCTACTAATTTCCCGGGGGCCGGATATCCGCGACGGCGGATAGAGAGTGTGGGGATGGGGGGAGTCCACGCTGTCCTTCCTACAGATACCTCACACAGGAACCCGGACGACCTTTAAGATGGCGTCGAGTGGAAAGGGGGCCCCCACCACGACAAGGGAAGTTACAGTTGGCAACGAGGGTAGAGTCCTCTGCGCATGCGCCACTCACACCGTGAGGGCGAGAGTTTTGGTAGTAGGGATCTGACACCGGTTAAGACCTTGCCGTTGGCCCTTAAGGCTAGGATGTACAATTTTAATTTAGAATGGATGCATTTGCAGGATGTTAGACTCGGCTAGGAAACCTTTGTATTAGAGATCTGTTAAGGTTAGCCAAAGAACATGTCTTCATCGAAATGTAATAAATATAAAATTGTACATAATTATGAAACTTTTTATTTAATGTTTTAAATTTTATTCATATTTTAATAAATACGGCCAGGAGGGTGACTCCCTCCCGCCTTCCAAAAGTTCAAACCTGTGTCCGACTTCTCCCATCCTTGGGGATTGTGTTGGGAGGGGGTGGCGGGCATCCCGGCCATAGACATATGTGTAATGTGTTTAATAATCTCCTAAAAAAAATCAATTTTTTAGCTCAGTGTCTGATGTAATTGCACTTGCAAAGTTCAGCGCAGGTCCACTGCACCTTCTAGCAAGCACACTTGCCTGTGCAACCAGCTGCAGCTTTGCAGCCATGCTTGACAAGTAAACCACATGCCTTAAATGCAATGGGTAGGGCTGTCAAGAATAGGGTCCCCCGCACTCATCCTCGAACAAGCTACCACATGGACACACCGCTACCTAGCAGACAATGCTGAGGCTGGACCACCTCCACCCCTACTGGATTTCTGATTGCTTGATTGGGTGTTCCTACTCACGCCTTCCTCACTGTTGCTTTCTATAACTTTACTTGACGAGCTAGATAGCTCGTTTGCTTTATCGTGCACCATTCCACTGCAGGCCTAATCTAACTTGCTGTGGGCATTGACTCAGGCATGTAGCTTAATGTCCTGATGATGATCCTGCAAATCTATGTATGGGATTGAAACGTAGTTGACTCTTTGACACCTTAACACAATCATACTTATCATTTCAATGTGTAATGGTGTTTTTCTTTATTTATGCTTGCCAAATTGATGAATTACATTCCAAGCTTTAAGCTTTGCCTGGGCTTTTCTGTTAGTTAGTACCTTTGCTTGATGCAAGTTTGTGTTCCCACTTTATTGTTGTGTCACAAATTCTAAAATATTAAAAGTATTCTTGTCCGGCTGGGCAGCTCAATGTAGATTTCATTGAAAGTCTATATGTATCACTTCTCTCCTATTGTTCTTGTGAGGGACCACTGTGTTTGTAGCATAAGACTAGGGTCCAGCACTGAATGCCTCTGTCCATTTTCTACCCCTATCCCTCCAGAGTGAGTAGCTCCTGCTGATGAACGTCACATGTGTTACGGATCCCTGCTTGGTAAACAGCATGCTTTGTATGTTCAAGAAGAGCAGACTGTGTTGGTGGAATGGCTTCCATTGTCTTGTTAAGTTGACAAAACATTTCTCTGTGGGCTTTATTCACTGACTCCAGTTGGCTTGTTCTCTGGTACAAGATTATGGTGAAGCTTTCAAGAATTCAGAAGGTGTCACTCTGAATGTCCACTGCTATTGAATGGATTCCTGTCAATGTTGACAAAGGATGCTGTGACTTCCAGATAAGATTTCCAGGCCATCCATCCTGATTTCTTCCCTTTTCCAATGAATGCTGTGGCAGTGCCACAGCCAGGGAAGCTATGAAACACCACCAAGGCTGCGGAATTCTCCTTTCCCAAGGTCTGAGCAATGACATTAATATGGATGTAGGAAACGCTGTATCGAATGCTACCCAGTTATTGCTCTTGGGAAACAAGTCTGGTAGCTGGTGAAAACGTTCCTGTCAGAAGCACTAGGACATTGTTGTCCACATTGCGGACCAAACAAGACACATAACCTTGTTGCAGGGCATGTTGTACATGTAAGACCAGTCTTTGTGGTTACAGGCTGGCATGGATAGATTACTATCTCCGAAAAGAATTCCGTCTCCATATTTTGTCACTACTTCCTTGCCAGGGTGGAATTCACTGCTCTCGTTCTTCTCATTAAGGAATATGAACAACTCCTGTTTGTTGTCTGCATCAAACAAGACGTTTTGCCTCTCTCCTGAAATCTTATTTTGACTTGCAACCTTTCTTCACTTTCCTTTCCTCTTTTCTCTCTGGAAGAGTATTTGATACTGCCTTTGATATACTTGTCCCAGACAATGTACATCCTTCTCGAGCTTTCAAGCTGCTGCACTGTGTAAGGTATGAAAACATCAATGGCATAGTCTTCCAAAGTTGACACCTGCAGTTGGCGAGTGGAGGTGCATCACAGCAACACCTTGGTACACCTTCACATCAAAGGAAGTTGGCACATCTGACTCAGCTGTTTCTTCCAAAGACACCTTCCAGTTCTTCCAAGTTGTCCAACAACGCAGTTGCCTCATTGATGTTATCGAATTCAATTAGTTTTTGTGCTTCTTTCTCTGATATCTTTACTAAACATGTCATTAGGTAAAACTTATTCCCAAAACAAAGTTGTCCTTTATCAGACAGGGACAGTGGAAATGGGTAGTTTTCATGGCTGAAAAATGTATTCATATCACAGTCCCGGTGTTGTGCGATGATGTACCGTCTTTAGAAAAGGTTGACATCTGGCTTCAGACTTATGATCTTATATACTTGTTTGCTGCTGATTTTTGGTTCAGGAGACTTGAACAGTCGGAGGGAGTTTTTCTTAATTGGGTCATGAATAGACCTTTCACAGTCAATGAGGATTGACGCGCAATAGCCCTTGCACTGTTGTTCGCCAACCTCTTCGATCATATGCACTGAATTCCCTACAGACTGGTTGAGGACATCATGAGTATCCAAAGTCAGCAGTTCTTCATTTACATTTAGAAAGGGATTGCCCATTTCTCTGATAGTCTGTTTGCTCAGCACCTGTTGCTTGAGGCTCTCCTGTGTTGCAAGGCCTTCTTCATGGTGACAATCATTTGCTTTTCCTAGGCTGCAACAGTTTTCAAACTTTGTGAGCAACTGTGCTTATTCAGGAAATGCTAGCATCCACTTTCTAAACGCAGCCGGGTTGTCAGTGAATCCAACTGCCCCAACAAAACCCTTGCCCTGCTCATTGTTCTGTTCATGAGCTTGATGAAATGCCATGGCTGATAACTTGTTTGTTGTCTTACAAACAACCCAGAGTCCACGTTTCACAAATTCTTCCAAGATGGACAGTGGCAAGTTCGCTGTGTCGTGTGTATGGATAGAAATCCAACAGGCATAATTCTGATGGTCCAAGGTGAAGAACCCTGGTACCAGGGCTTTCAGTGACTACATACAAAACAAAGGCAGCTTCTCGATTAGCTCTGACAAGGAGGGGACCGCGGAGTTCAAGCCTGAAGATGGTATCCCAGTACTGGAATGTTGAGCTCTTTCTGACCATTTCCTGTCTCCATGCTTCTACTGATTCCTCAGTGTCTGAGGACTGTGATATAAAAATAATGCAGGCTTATCTGTGCATGTCCTCATCTATAGAAGGCCAAACCTGAAACATACAGAATGTAAAGGTAATCTTAGTTTTCTAGAAAGCAACTGAAAATACATATGAAGCAGGAGCAACAATGACAGACCAATTGCCCCCCCATTGTGCACTTTACTTACATAACACACAAATAATACTTAAATAACATAAGAGTAGTCTGTAGAGATCCAGGTATTGTTATTTGTAATATGCCACTATCTAACAGCTGTATGCTCTGTCGGCTGACACGTTCACATGATATATAGCTCATAACTTGTGATCCATTGTCTTGATCACGTGGATCCTAACAAAAATCTTTAGCGTTAGCAATACAGATCACATGAAAAAAGTATGGTGCTTTTGTCTGACCTCTCCCTATCCTAATAAATTAACTGTCTAACAGGCTGTACTATTCTCTGTCTTAGCTACGTTGAAAAATATGGAGATAATTGTTAATTTCTGACTATGATTAAAAGAGAATACCTTTAAGTACACTACACGCTTATCGGCATCAGTGCCATTAGCAAGCGACCTTCTTTCTCTTTTGACTAGTCCACCTCTGTTGGCAAAGTAAGCCTTCAGACAGCTTTTTAACTGTCTGTTGTCGAAGACATATTATGGGTGTTACCAACACTAACAGTGGTCTTTGAGTCAGCCCATTACTTACTATTGGGTGGCTTTCTTGTCAATCGTATTTGCTTGCTCATCATTCTATGCCATTTCTTCCTTTCCTTCGTCGTCTTGTATTTGTCCCTCCATGCAGAATAGCTTCCTTAACATCCTCTAAATTGGATTACCTTATCCTCCCCCTGCTTACATTTAGGGAACTAATTTTTTCGTTTTCCATCAGTACTCCATGGGAGTGCCTGCCTTTTATGCTTTATCTGTTGTGTGCTATTTGACCCCTCAAATCCCTGCACCCATGTGCTCTCCCTGTTGCTTTTCTCTTCTAAATCCTCCTGCCGCCTCCTTCCTCACTTATACAACCCCCCAGCTCATCCCTTCCTTTCCCCACCTTTACTCTCTTTCTACTTTCTTCTGCTTTTTTATTTAAATTTTAGTGTCTGCCATCTTGAACAGTAAATTAAATGCAATTTGAAAAATTACCACTGTATCATGAGTCTTGTGTGGTGAGGCATGAGCACGTATAAGTCATTGCCCTGCAGCAGCTGTTTATTATGTTTTTGCTGATGCTAATCCGCCACAGTAGAGAAGCATTTTTCATATCTGAAATTGCACAACAGCACCAATAAAAAGCATTGGTAAAGCCAAAACGTCAGGTAATGCCTTGAAAGGTGAGTCCTATTGGCTTTGCAAATGCTTGTTTTTACATTGCAGACATGTGTTCCCTGTGTTGCGCTGTGCACTATTTTCCTTACCGTTTGTGCAGTGCTAAATCCAATTTGAATGTTATTTGTCCCTTCGCTTGAAGCTGAACACTCTGTTTTATCCCCAGACTCACAGCATATTGCACAAGTTTACTCTTCTTGATTTAAGCCAGCCCAGGGCAGGTGATGCCTTATTCAAGCCTTAGCTGCAGAATTGAAAAACACTCTGACATAAACAGCGGGAATAAAAAATGGGCCTGGCATTATCATTTTAAAGATATCCGGTGCAGAGGCCAGGAGACATTCCCTGTCAAGCTGAACTCAAAACCCCATAGATTTGAAATTCCGGGCTAGGCATGGAATCCTTTTAAGAAACATTAAAGACGTGGTTTATGGTTGGTTGCTTGACAGGAATCTCGTATTTTCCAAACGTGGGTTGTTTATACCGTGAAAGGTGCATTTGCTGCCACTACAAATTATTTATTGAATAAATCTCGGTCATACTAACCCTTTTGGAATTTCATTGTCTGATTACAACCACCAAAGTCATTGCAGTGCACTGGTAATGTACGGCCGTTAACCAGCAATTATAAAATGTTTACTTCTATCTACTCCATAAATTAGGAAGGAATGATTTCGGAGTAATTTAAAATATATGCAAAAGATCCATATCGGTTGTAAGACTGATTTCTTTCCTTTTTATTACCAGCACTTAGGGATGATCTAAAAGTAATTACAATGATTGAGGCATAATG
This sequence comes from Lissotriton vulgaris, assembly GCF_964263255.1. Taxonomy (NCBI): domain Eukaryota; kingdom Metazoa; phylum Chordata; class Amphibia; order Caudata; family Salamandridae; genus Lissotriton; species Lissotriton vulgaris. Next base: position 927,532,834 of record NC_141693.1, on the reverse strand, counting down.
CAATTCAAAATAATTACAACCCGCTGCATAGAAAACTAACAAAACTTTCGTCTGTGATTTATTGGGCCTCTTGGCTGGGCATGACACTAAAATGATGCCCCTGGGAGCCCACTCCAGATAATGTTAGGCCATTTAAAAAAAGGCAGATTTGTGTAGTCTATCATGGTTGAGTATTTTCTTTTTTTGCCCGTAGTGAGAAATTGGTTGTTATCATAGATCACAGATACTGCTCAAAGCTCTTATGAAAGATGAATTAATTTCGCTAATGCTTTAATGCAAACCTTTCATAGAGAAGGCTGTTTGGTGATAACCTTACTGCGGTCTTTCCTTTCTCAATGGTGATTTATGTGTTCTTTTAGTAGATGAAACTGCCTGTCTGTTCAATCCATCTGAGAGCTAAAGGAATCCCATTAACTGAAGCCCGGGGAGAGTCCTAATATCGTAGGGGAAATGTATGGGAGCGCTTTCTGAAACTTGGAGTTAAGCAAGGGTGTGACAGTGGGCCCATGATTTCCTAATAGTTATTTTAATTTAGCTCCCTTACGCCAACAAATAGAACAGTCTAAAAGCAAAGGGTTACAAATGATGTTAATTATGCCCTGTGAAGGGGTGATGTGAATCGAAACATAAGCTAGCTCTAGTGGAAGGCAATACAAGTTGGCTTCATAGGCTGCCACCATCAGGGGGCACCAGAGTGCCCATGCAACCACAAAATGTGGACTCGTGGGATGGCAATGAGCAGGCAACAAAATGTCGCTTTGTGATGGGCATCTTTCATTCTACTGCCACCGAATGCATGTAGGTGAAGACCTGAAGCATGCTGTGAAATGTCATTGCTTAGAACAACTGGACAATATTATGTTAGGTATTAGTTTCACTACACTTATTGTGCCATCATAAAAATATGGGGCAAATTTACAGTTGGGGAAGCAGAATTTCTACCAAACCTGGCTGACGTCCTGTCCGCCGTATTACAAGTGGATTGATGTTCATGGCACTCTAAATGCAACAGATCGGGCATCAGCCACTTTTTGGCAGACGTCCCGCTCCCACAAACTCTAAATAATGCCCAGTGCGTTGTAAGAACTCATGAACTGAACAAGTACAACATTTTAGTTTAAAGAGTTTACTGTTAACAAAGCAATCATTTGGGGTTATTAGGGCATTTCATAATAAGTATATGCATAGTAGAGTTTTGGAAAGTCCATGATACCCCTATGTTGCTGCTTTACAATGCAGTAAAGACATGTTTTGTTTCCTCTTACTTATTGAGTCAGTGGTATGCCTTTTAATCAGCCTTGGAAGAATGAAAATCTGATGAAAAGAGGAGCTGATGTGCTGGGTTCTGCCCTTCACTTGCTTGTGGCAGGCTCATTTATTTCACTGACTACAGTTCTTTGTTTTCTGAAATTCGCCTTCCTCCTTGAGGTTAAACATTGTAAAATATTTCAATATTCATGCTTAAAAGCTTGTATCCCATAATTGTTTAAAATAATATTTGTATTGACATATTATTACCCAGTCGCTACTAAAGTGCACAGTTCATGACCTCAGTAAGAAAAAAAAGATAACTTGAAGTATGTTTACCTAGATCCAGGCATCCTCCCCTCCTACAGTCACATAGACTCTGTGAAGAAATCATAGCTCTGAATTAATGTTTCTCATCAGTGTGTTTGGACCAGCCACCTTGGTCTGGTCGATTGAATTGGCTGGTGTGTCGCTTATTTTTCTTTAATTGAATGCTCTTCATCCCAGGATTCAACATTTTGTTTATAAGCATCTATCACTCCAAGTCATTCCCTATCCCTAGATGCTGGAGGCTTGGGTTTAACTGCAGGTGAGACTGGTAAACCCCCATGACTTGTCACAGCTAAAAAATGATTCTTTTTGTTTATAATCAGTATAAGACAGAGTTAATTTAGCTAACTTTCCATCTAGTGTAGTAAATAGACGGAGCAGTAAGAAGTGCATACTTTGAGATCTTCATTCTTTTTAGCAAAAATGGCTACATTATTCCATTACCTGTTTTTGGACTTATTAACCATTGGCAGAGCACTCCGGACAACCTGCAAGAAAATGGTCATCCCCAGCTGCTAATTAGTAGCCTGCTCAGTGATATTGAAAAGATAGGTGGCTTGGCAGAGGGTCTTATCTCTCTCTGTTGAAAGTCCTGGTCTTGTGAGCAAGGCTAAGAACCTATCTATTTTTATTCTAACTTGTTTTTCAGGAGATGATGGTTCCTCTTGATAAAGATTTGTGTAAAAGAGTAAAAAGACATTCCGTTTCTGATTCACTCCCATTTCTTTTTTAATTAAGCTAATTTTCTTCTCAAATTTGGCTACTTTTTTCATGAGTTGTAACATTTTCTCAGAACATTAACTACACTAAAACATAGTTATTAGAAGGTTACGTTGATCCTGTCAGTGTTTTTACGAGAGAGCAGCCAGAATCTGTTGTACTGAATTGTATATAAGGTTACCAGCCTCATTCAGGTTGCCAGGATTTAGGTGTGGGGATATTGAACCGGATAATGGAGGGCTACAATCTCTGACTACGTTTGGGATCCCAGCATCTAAATCTGGGGGTTGTTTCTCCTTGAATTAGTAAATGCAGATCCAGAAATACTAGCTCCTAATTCACGTATCCTTCTTCATGTGGAAATTTCGAGATCAAATCTGCACCCATTTGCGACTATTGGAGCAGGTGGTAAATGAGTGCAGCTGTTGTTTGGATGCCATGTTGAGGCTGTCAGGCTATTATCTTGTCCGGGGTTGGCCGATCCAGTAATTCTGGGTGTGGAAACACTGGGGAAACCTAAAATTACAAGGAGCAGCACTCTCTTGGTGTTACCTTTATATTGTTGCATTTATATTGCGACATCAAAAATATTGTTATCAGGAATATCGTTGTCAAGAATTCCCGTCGGGAAGGAATAAACCAGCACCAGGAAAAGACGGACTACGAATCCCAGGATGCTTAGCGAGTAAGATGTTATGTAAACGGGAGAGCCGTTACATAACTCAAGGAAACACGCCCTATAAAAGGAGGAACCCAGAGGAAGAACACTGTCGGATATTGTGTTTTCCACCGACATACCTGCTTCGTGAAGAGCAGCGTTCCGGAGTGGTACTCCAGTCAGGCAAGAACGGAGGTAGGTCGAGTCGTTACTCCCTGGGCCGTGTCTTGCCAAGCTTAACCTGTTCCTGACCCGGAAGCTCTACCGGACAACCATTGAGCTTCGCCTTGACTCGGCTGAGTCTAGGCGCCTTGGTACTTGTGCTGGTAGGAGCCGTAGCTCCCAGCCCGACCCGAGATACAGGGACTACCAGCTGTAACGCACACCGAGAGGTGTTTTCCGCGTTACAGTCTAGGAAGTCCACAGGATCGATCGAGCGGCTGCTCTCGATCCCTTTACCATACTCTGATTTGGGCATCGGTGATGAAGCACCCGGAGGTGACTTCGCGTCCCGGTGCAGTACGAGGAAGAGGTTGAGCAACTGCTCCCTTCAGGTAGAGACCCCGGCTGGGTGTTTCCCTGACTCCTCTGTTCTCCCCTTCACTCTTCGTGCCCCTCACAGCATAACGATTGGTATTTTCGGCCATTGCATATCTGCCCTCTGTTGGCATACGCCGGGACCGGCGTATTTGCAGAGGACGGTTAGGACCATCCGTGCTGTGGGTTGGTAACGTGGATAGACTGGAGGATTCCAGTGACTATATCTTTTGTTTACTTATTGTATTATTTTTGCCTTCATTAAAATAACTAACCGTACACAAGTGGTTGCGTCCTCATTATCGTGTCTGTTAACGATCCTGAGACGATCAGACCTTATAACATTAACTGTCTCCTGGTTGATAAACAGACATGGCAACACTTGATGACGTGCTGGCTGCTTTAGCTGCCATGCAAGTTGAATTGGCAGCCTCCAGGCAAGAGACTGCCGATGTAAAAGCAAGACTGGATGCTATACAGATGGACCCGCTCACGCCCAGCACCTCCCTCACGAACTAAAAACCTGCGGTAGTAGTGGAGATGCTGGTTGCCATACCCTTGGCAACACCGGAGAGATACAGTGGGGACCCCAACACGGTGCAGGTATTCCTCACACAAGTGGCGCTACATCTGTCGTGCAAACCCAAGGCGTTCCCCACGAGTCAGGCCCGGGTGGCTTTCCTTATTTCCTATTTGGCTGGAAACGCGGCACAGTGGGCCGTGCCTCTGGTGAGCAGGGACGACCCCATCTTATGTGACTGGGGTGCTTTCCGCGAAGAATTCCTGAAGGTATTCGACCGAAGGGCAGACTCGTACACGGCGGACCGTGAAATGATCGAGTTGAGACAGGGATCCAACGACCTGGTACAGTGTCTCAACGCGTTCCGTAGGTTGGTTGCGGAAACCAAGTGGCCTGTTGCTAAACAAACGGCGCTCTTTCATCAAGGGCTGTGCGATGAGCTCAAGGATGCCGTGGCTCATATTGACCCCCAACCCAAGACATGTGAAGGCCTTATCAACCTGGTATTACGGTTGGAACATAGGCTAAACGAAAGAAAGGGGGATCATGGGAGAAAAGGAAGAGCCCTTCCATCATATGTGACGGTGGGAAGTCCCGAAACCTCCACCGCATCCAAGGGAGAACCCATGGACATTAGCGCGATACGAGCGAGTCTCACAGCCACGGAGAAAGAGTCACGCCGTAAACAAGGATTGTGCCTATATTGTGGCAAAAAAGGCCACTACGTATGTGAATGCCCTGTCAAACCGAAGACCTCACGTTATCGGGCCAACCGGTCGGTAACAGCCGTGGTGGATGTACCGGCGGAAAACTAGAGGACTCCCAGACCAATGAAGGGGCATCTCGGAGTCACGCATCCATCCCTTCACTATCCAACTCTGTCACGAAAGGACAACAACACCTATTTCTCACGGTGCACGTGGGAGTGCACGACCAGTGGATACCCGTTGTAGCCATGGTGGATTCAGGGGCCACTGGCATGTTTATGGACTACAACGAGGCATGCAGGCTAGGGCTAGCGCTTCTTCCCAAAGACGTACCCGAAGACGTCTATGCTGTAGACGGGAGGCGATTGGTGACGGGGCCCATCGGGCAACACACGGGGGTCCTTCCGGTGAGATATGGAAGGAACCATTTGGAACAAATTGATTTTAACATCATCAGAGCACCCCAATATGGTGTTATATTGGGATTGCCGTGGCTACAGAAGCACAACCCCTCTGTGGATTGGCCAACGCATCGCATAGAAATGACGTCTCCATATTGCACACTGCATTGTGGAATGCGACCCGAATCCCCTGACGTAGAAGAGAGCGGGAGACAGACGGTGGCTACAGCGGCTGAGAAAGATGTGGCACTCCCTCTACACTATCGCAGTTTCGAGGACGTCTTCGATGAAGTCAAGGCCGAGGTGCTCCCGCCGCATAGACTGTTTGACTGCCAGATCGACCTGGTGCCAGGAGCAAGCGTTCCCAGTGGCAGGCTGTATGCCCTGACGGAACCAGAAAACGTGCATCTCAGGGGGTACCTGGATAAACTCCTCAAGCTAGGATTCATCCGTCCGTCCAAGTCCCCGGCCGCCTCACCAATCTTCTTCATCCCAAAGACCAACGGGGAGCTGAGAGCCTGTGTGGACTTTAGGGCGTTAAATGCGATCACCATCAAGAATCGGTACCCTTTGCCCTTCATCAGTGTTCTTTTGGAGCAGGTCAAGAAAGCTCGTATCTACACTAAGTTGGATCTAAAGGGGGCATACCATCTCGTGCGCATGAGAGACGGGGACGAGTGGAAGACGGCCTTTAAGACCAGGTTCGGCCTTTTCGAGTACCTCGTCATGCCGTTCGGCCTGTGCAACGCCCCTGCAGCCTTTCAGTACTTTCTGAATGAGGTATTTCGAGAGGTACTGGATATATACGTGGTCGTATATATCTACGACATCCTCATCTATTCGTCCAATGTGGAGGAGCACGTACACCACGTCACAACAGTACTCCAAAAGCTGAGGGAGAATATGCTGTTTTGCAAACTCAGCAAGTGTGATTTCCACGTCACATCTGTGGAATTCCTCGGGGTGATGCTGAGTCCGGACGGACAGGAGATGGCAGAACGCAAAATCAAGGCGGTGAAAGAGTGGCCGGTGCCTCAAGGAGTGAAAGACGTCCAAAGTTTCATTGGCTTCGCCAACTTTTACAGGCGGTTTATAGATGGATTTTCAGGGTTGGTGGCCCCAATCACGCAGCTGCTGAGGAAGTCCAAGGAGTTCGTCTGGTCCCCAGAAGCGAACGCAGCCTTCGAGGCCCTGAAAAGCGCCTTTGGTAAGGCACCAGTGTTGGCTCACCCTGATCCGGATCTCCCCTACGTAGTGGAAGCGGACGCGTCGGATGTGGCGCTGGGGGCTATCCTGTCCCAACGTAATCAGGACACAGGGGTGCTTCATCCTGTTGCGTACATGTCCCGTAAACTTAACGAGGCCGAACGCAACTACCACATAGCGGAGAAGGAACTTCTCGCTATTGAGAACGCCTTCACCGAATGGAGGCGTTGGTTGATGGGGGCAAGGCATGTGGTTTCAGTGTATATACGGACCATAGGAACCTCCAGTTCATGACGGCCTCGAGACACCTTTCTCCCAGGCAGTTGAGGTGGATGATATTCTTTGCAGGGTTCAACTTCCACATCACGTATCGGCCTGGGACGGAAAACCGAAAAGCAGACGCCCTGTCGCGCCAATCTGCTGTTAAAGAGCCGATGCCTATTGCGAACATTCCATCATTCCCCCTCAGATGGTATTAGGAGTTATCCAGCCGGATACATTCCTGAGGGGAATCCAGAGAGGTATCCGTTCATTCGCATGGCAAAGGTGGCTCCTCAGTCACAAAGAATGGCAGGTGAAGGATGGGATACCCCTGAATGGCAGATGCCTTCTGATACCCACGCCTAGATTAAGGAAACAAGCATTCGTCTGGTGCCATGACTCTCCATGTGCAGGTCATTTGGGCTTCGAAAAAACGATGGCTAGCATGGGGCGTCATTTCTGGTGGCCCACCATGAGAGTGGATGTCAGGAGGTGGGGACAGGCGTGTCCTACGTGTGCTACCATGAAGACCGACCACAGCCGACCCAAGGGGCTCCTCCGTCCACTTCCGACCCCGGATAGGCCATGGGATAACATATCACTGGACTTCGTGGTGGGTCTACCGGTAGACCAAGATGACAGCGATCCTGGTGGTTGTGGACTATCTGACGAAGATGGGACACTTCATCCCCTGCAAAAGAGTCCCTACAGCCGGCGAATTGGCGTCACTACTCCTGAAGAATGTGGTAAGACTAAATGGATTGCCAGGGGTGATAGTGTCAGACCGGGGGTCGCAATTCACGGCGCAGTTCTGGAAAACATGGTGCACGGCGCTGCACGTCAAAACCGCCCTGTCCACCAGTTACCAACCTCAAACGGATGGACAAACCGAGCGCCTGAATCAAACGCTCAAGCATTATCTGCGATGTTTTGTGGACCAGGGTAAGGAGGAATCGGTTGACTTGCTATGGGTAGCGGAGATAGCATACAACAATGCCACTCACAGCTCCACCCAGTCATCACCATTCTACAGCAACTATGGCCAGCATCCCAGGTTCTTGCCATTTCTCCATCCTCTCAAAGAAAACAGGATTCCCGCCACGGCGGACAGGGTAGCACGCATTAAGGACGCATTGATGCGCTCAAAGGCTGTCCTGACAGAGGCCAAGAAAAGGTACAAGGCTACGGCTGACAGGAAAAGAAGGCCCGGGCCACTGTACCGTACTGGAGACTACGTCTGGATATCCACAAGGAACATGCGATTTCGAAAGAACAGTGTGTTCCATCCCAAGTTCATGGGCCCCTATCGGATTTCCAAGTGTATTGGTCCAGTGAATGTGAAGGTGTGTTTGCCCCAGTCATTACGGATACACCCAGTCTTTCACGTACCATTGATTAAACCAGCAACCTCCAAGCAGTCTGAGACACCTAGGCCGATATGCGTGGAATCGGAGGTGGAGTATGAGGTATCGGGCATACTGGCGTCCAAATGGTGTAGGGGCAAGCTGTGGTACCTGGTGGCTTGGAAAGGCTATGGCCCGGAGGAGCAATCATGGGAGCCGGCTGAAGGGGTCCATGCCCCCCGCTTGGTCTCGTTGTTTCATCATCGGTTTCCTTCCAGCGCTGGCCCCGTGGGGAGCCGCTGAGAGAGGGAGGATGTACTGTCAAGAATTCCCGTCGGGAAGGAATAAACCAGCACCAGGAAAAGACGGACTACGAATCCCAGGATGCTTAGCGAGTAAGATGTTATGTAAACGGGAGAGCCGTTACATAACTCAAGGAAACACGCCCTATAAAAGGAGGAACCCAGAGGAAGAACACTGTCGGATATTGTGTTTTCCACCGACATACCTGCTTCGTGAAGAGCAGCGTTCCGGAGTGGTACTCCAGTCAGGCAAGAACGGAGGTAGGTCGAGTCGTTACTCCCTGGGCCGTGTCTTGCCAAGCTTAACCTGTTCCTGACCCGGAAGCTCTACCGGACAGCCATTGAGCTTCGCCTTGACTTGGCTGAGTCTAGGCGCCTTGGTACTTGTGCTGGTAGGAGCCGTAGCTCCCAGACCAACCCGAGATACAGGGACTACCAGCTGTAACGCACACCGGGAGGTGTTTTCTGCGTTACAGTCTAGGAAGTCCACAGGATCAATCGAGCGGCTGCTCTCGATCCCTTTACCATACTCTGATTTGGGCATCGGTGACGCAGCACCCGGAGGTGACTTCACGTCCCGGTGCAGTACGAGGAAGAGGTTGAGCGGCTGCTCCCTTCAGGTAGAGACCCCGGCTGGGTGTTTCCCTGACTCCTCTGTTCTCCCCTTCACTCTTCGTGCCCCTCACAGCATACCGATTGGCATTTTCGGCCATTGCATATCTGCCCTCTGTTGGCATACGCCGGGACCGGCGTATTTGCAGAGGACGGTTAGGACCATCCGTGCTGTGGGTTGGTAACGTGGATAGACTGGAGGATTCCAGTGACTATATCTTTTGTTTACTTATTGTATTATTTTTGCCTTCATTAAAATAACTAACCGTACACAAGTGGTTGCGTCCTCATTATCGTGTTTGTTAATGATCCTGAGACGATCAGGACGTTACAATTGTTGGTAAGAGTATTGTTTTTTTGGTGTAGTAGTTAATCTCATTTAAACAATCTAATTGTAAGTGATATAGTTGAAGCTTATATTGTTTTTTCAATAATGTCACTATATTTTAGTAGTATAAGTGCTATGTGTTTTAATGTTATTAGTAGGTCTGGGCAGACCAAAAAACTCAGCCGCACTACGTGGTGTTCTGCAAGTGGTGGAGTGTTAGGTTGCACCATTCACGTTGATTTTCAGCCCAGGTGTTTGTCCTGTGCTGGAAAATCAGTGAAAATGGCACCATGTGCAGCGCAAGAGGGCACTTCTTCTTTCTGCCTTTCAAGTTGATTTTCTACTCGTGCAGAAGCTTCCTTAACGTGAACAGATGGTTTCTCAACGCGAGCGGTCGCAACTATCAGCAACCTCTCGCATTGAGAAATTTCACTAGGAGGTGGTCTAGTGTTGAATTGTCCGCGCTTGCTCTCACCAACTGAAAATTTGGGATTGAAGAGGAGTTTTACAGAACTCCACATGGAGTGGAGTGTGGAAAACTCTCAGACTCCACAAATGGAGCAGAGTTCACTGTCCAGGCCTAGTTGTAAGATTAAAATGTTAAAATGGTTTGTAGTGTGATGTTTGTTTTGTATTGGAATTTTGTGGATAGTTTAAAATGAAGATATATGTATTTTTCATTTTTTTACATTTAAATATTTTAATACAGAAAATTTGAATTTTATATAGTCTTTTTTATATATCAGTGTTAAACTTTCGTAAATTGTTTTTAGTCACTGGATGGAGAGTTTTTAGAGGAAGAGGGCTGGGAAGTTTTTAAAAATAATTTTGCAGGTTTTATATCATTAAATTAAAAGTTCATAATTTGTGGTTTTAATTCTAATGTAATTTTTTTAATGTTTAAATCTTTTTGTTTTGTTTTGCACCTTTTAAAAAAATATTTTTACATGTACACTTTGTTTTTAGTTTTATACATTTGAATTTAATATGATTTTTCTTGCTAGATTTGTTTTTTAAAATTTCGTTTTTGATTGCTATACAATCAAGTATGTATTTCTGTGTTTATTGAATGTTTTTATGTTTTATAATACCATAACATGCATTTTGTTTTTTATTTAAACATTATGATATGACATTTATTTTTTAGTAACTGTTTTACAATGCTCTTTTTCTTATATTATTTACATATTAATTTAAATCATTTATTATATATTTTGTACAACATTTTTATAAGAATTTTGGTCAAATGAAATTAAGTTTGCATATTAGATTACTATAAAAGTGTGTGTATTGTATTCACCAATGCGCTTTACGTTCTAATTAGTATAGTAAATATTGCCCATTTTAATTTCCAATGGTTTCCCCAATGTAGCTTAGATTGGAGTGGGAATAGTAATATCATAATTTTATGTCCAACACCTTTCCCAGTGTAGCTTGGATTGGAGTGGGAATAATAAGTGTAACCGATTTAATGCCCAATACTTCCCCCAACGTAGCTTACATTGGAGTGGGAATAGTAAATGTAATCCCTTCAATGTCAAACACCTTCCAGAATGTAGTGGAAATTGGAATGGGAATAATAAAGTAAGTATTGTTATTATCTAGAAGTCTTTTATGTTTAGTGGAGTGTAGCGTTCATATGTATTTTCAAATTGCATGTGCATATTGGGGCACATGCGTATTTGTATTTTGCAGTTGCAACGGGGCAGATTTGCAGAATCTACCCCTTTGCGTCTGCAATTTTTGCATTTGGGATGCATCATCCCAAATGCAAAAATCGCTACTTAAGTAATCGCAAAATTTGTGATTACTTAAATTGCGATTGCTTTTAGGGAATCACAAATTGTGATTCGCAAATTGTGATTCCCTATGTGCAATGCAACAACAACAACAAACAAATAGCGATTTCGCTGTTAAGAAATGCAAATGACCATCAACTTAAAGTTGATGGTAATTTGAGAAAACTTTGAAAAATGCATAAAAGTGCACTATTCAAAGTTCAATGTTGCACACAAACATGCCTTTGGGGCATGTGTTTGTGCAACATATTTTTAATTGCACTTTCAGTGGTGCATCAGGGCGTCCTTTTGGCACCCTTGCACCCTTGAAATTGCAAGCACAATTTGCAAGCACCTATTTGGTACTCACAAATTGTGCATGCAATTCCCAATGATTCCTTTGGGCCTCTAGGCCCATAGAAATGATTGAGGAGTCATTCCTTATTTGCGAGTCGCAAATAAGGAATGTGTAGGAATTTAATGTTTTTTGCGAATCCTACATGCATAAGGAATTGCGATTACTAAATTGCGATTTCTTAAAAATCGCAATTTAGGAATCGCAATTCCTAAGTTTAATGCATCTGGCCCAGAGTTTTTTAAATACCATATTTTTCCTTATTTATATTTTTTTACATATGATATATTGTTACTTTTTTTAATAAATACTTTTCATTATAAGTACACCTTTTATTACACATTCGACATATTTCTAGTTTAGTTTTAGATTTTTATTGCATTTGTTACTGTTGTTTCAACAAAGTTTTTTGTGTATACATTTTACTTTTTCCACCGAACTTGAGAACAGATAAAAGAGGGCATATACTCCTTGGCCATTTGAAAAAGAATGATTGTGTGATTGTAAGTAGTAGATTCAACCGAAATTCTCCTGCTCAATTTACTCATGTATCTCATTGATTACATAAGGGCTTCCTACACTATTTTTCACCTTTTAACTGATTTAAAAGTTGTATATTCTTCACTTAGTGATCATAGACTACTTGTTTTTTCCTTAAATTTCAGTTTGCACCCTGTAGGGTCATGGAAATTTGATGGAACCAGCACACATTTGATAAGAATTCTGGTAACCCTCATATATAAGATGCAGTGGCCCCCATCTAAAATCTTTCATTGACATGGTATACTAGAGAGGGTAATTTATGAATCAGTCCTTTGGAAAACTGCTCTTTTCAATTCCTTCTCCTAATTTATGACACAGATTATAAAGAATGACCGTCTAAAGTACCCCAAGCCGCCTTGTAAACCATTATGTCGGCCACTTCTTTCCTTGAATAGGGACATTAACAGATTGATTAGAATACAGTTTGTTTTGTTCTAAAAGGAAAGATACAGACATATTTCTGATGAAGAGGAGACGAAGGTGATGAAGGGTGGCATTAGACAGCAGAATATTGATCGTAGGTGAGTTGACTTGAGAGAAGTGGCTTATAAGAAAAGTGATTGAAAATGTTGGGAGATCATTGCTGACTATTGTGGATCTTGAGTGAGGTCTATCCATCCCCCAGAACACATGGCGAGGTTTCATTTTATCTCTATATGCAGAGAATACAGGAGTTACAATTCAATTTGAAGATATGCCTGCTGGCCCAAAGATGGTGACAGAAAGCAATAGCCCTCCTTCAATGGGTAAAATTGAGTCCTCAATCTGCGTAATGCAGTCCTTTGGGCAGCGAGCCTAAATAAGTACCAAATTTAGTTATTAAAAAAGAGGCAGTCTGGGCAACTGATCTTTTTCCAGTCTTCAAGTATTGTTTTCTTAAAGGAACAGCCCCCCCTTCTCTTGGACTGGAAGTGTCATCATCCCATTGTATAAAAAAGGAGATAGAAATCTGCCCTCTAATTACTGCCCAACTGCCCTGTTAGATGCAGTGGGTATGGTCTTTACCAAGTGATTATTAGATCACCTTAATTCTTGAGTAGATAGTAGCATGAATATTCCATAGAACAAACGGGCTTTAGGAAACACAATGGTATGCTAGATAACATCAATGCTTTGTAGCTTATAAATGAACAGTATGTAATCATCAGAGGCTCCTCAGTTTATGCTGTGTTTATCCAAATATCGACAGCCTTTGATAAAGTCGACCGGCCAACCCTATGGGAGAAGTTGCATAATCTCAGCATACCTGCTGCATATAATAATTGCCCTTCACTTCTCAACCTGGAGTAAAGTTATGCTGGGTGAAGATCGGAGTCTACCATGGATCTCCTGGCAAAGAAACAGTCTGAAGCAGGGATGTTTACTTGCTCCATAGTTATTTTCATTGTACATACCTGATCTTCCAAGTTTCATCTCAAAAGGGCCGGGTTTTCCTCCAAGCATCGGAGGTCATGCTTTAACTTGTCTGCTCTATGCAGATGATATTGTACTTCTTGATCTTACCCTGAAAGGTCTAAATAGCCGCTTTGTGGTGCTTCAACATTATGTGGACCTGCATTACCTGAAGATGAATTCCTCAAAAAGTAAATTCATGTTTTCAGGGGAAGAAAGCATGAAACAATGTTAACTTTTCATGGATAAGATAATATTGCTTCTCAGGAAAAATGATGTCCAGCTCCCTTAGTGACTCATATCATATTTCAAACAAAGTTGATCAAGCAAATTCTCGGGCCAAAGGGCTAGGAGCATTTTATAATGCTATAGGTAGGAGGAATTTTACCCACCTTCTATTTATATACCCGGCCAAGATCCCTCTCACCATATTGTATGCAGTGGAGCTAACAGACGTGGCAAGATGGGATATTCTGGATAAGCCCAAAGGTCAAATTCTAGGATGGTTATCCGCATGTAATTCCTTAGCGGTGGCTGCTGCTCCAAGACTAGAATCTGGGATTAAAAGTTCAATAGCACAAGACTTGGTGGGAGTAGTAGAATGGGCTTTTTGCCTGATGAGAAGTGACATTTATTCTCTAAGGCATTTTATATGGAAGGAGATTGTAGACCTGAAAGAGAAAAGTCTTACCTTTTTAGAAATTTTAAGTATGCACTAAACCAACTTGATATGGACCAAATGTGTTATTTTGTATCTCACCAACTCAATTAAAGACTTGCCTAAAACAAGCTTTTGTAAATGTAATCAGTGCCTGGATACAGACTTGTGTTGTAAAAAAAAAAAAAGAGGTATGAAGTATTAGTGAAATCTGTTATTTAAATACCTTAACCATATCTGGCAGGGAATTTGCCACATGGGGTTAGGTACCTTTGGATTTTAATGAGATTTGATATACTTCTGTTAAATGTATTAATTTCTAAAAAGTATGGTTCCGCAAATGTTTGTAACGTGTGTCAAAAAGGTATCCAGGATTTGAAACATGTTTTATTTGTCTGTCCTGCCTTGCTATTATGTTACTATAAGCTGTTGAGACCTTTGTTGTTGAAGTTTTATATGAGAACAACAGCTGAGGCCCTTCAATTGTTATATAACCCCATCCCCCCAATTAAATGATTTGTTCCCAAGTTTTTAACTTGTTAAAATCCTTTTTAAATCTGTGTTGGAAATTTTAGGATGTATTTCAGGTATTTTGAGTGTTAACCTAATTGTTTAGAAGAAGGGTAGTAGCCTAATTTGCTGTTATGACTTTATATGCTTATGTATTATGATTTTGTATGTCTTTGTTTTATATGGACCTCCTAGGAGTTCCACAGCATGAAATAAAAATCCTGAATCTATATACAGTTTACATTTTGATATTTTATTTTTATACAGCAGCCTTTTTGTTTTACTGTTACTTTTTCTTTTCTAGTCTATTAACTTTATTTTTGGGTAGTTGCTCTCTCCTGTCAGTCACAGTTCCCCGCTACTGCTCTACGGATCATGTAATACTACTTTTAAATTGCATTTTGGGTATTTAGACGTGGAGGAGATGTGTTGAGGTTTAAAAAAAGTTTGTTTAATGTAGCGTTTTGTTATGGTTTACTGGTTTTGTGTTAGTTTATTTTAGTTTTTTTAATGTAGTGTAGTAGGCCTTGCTATATTATGTTTAGTTTAGTACAGTGTATTAATTATATGTTTTCTGTTTTATAATGAATGTTGTTGTGCTTAATGTTTATGGGTATGTGTTTTACTTGGGATGAGAATATTGTGCTTTTTACAGGTTTTTTAACAAAGTGGAGGATTTTACCTATTTTGGGAGTTTTTTTATAAAAGAAATAATGTAGTGTATATTTGAATCAACATTTATTTTTAATTTCCTACATTTTTTACTTTTAATTAAGTGGTTTGATTCTTTGAGTTTTTAATGGCTTTAAGGCTATGTTTATTCCTCGTAGATACGTTTTTGATATGTTTTTGATGTGTTTAATGTTTTAATTTGTTGAGGTTTATTTGTATTTATTTTTGTGGGTTCTTTGAAGATCTTGGACACCGGCTACAAAATGGCAAGCAGAACTTTTGTTATTTTTAATGCATGGGAAATGTTTATTTGTTTCTTAGGGCCAGATGTATGACCTGCCAAATAGCGCCTAGCAAATTGAGTCACAACAGTGTGTTTAACACTGTCTGCGATTCCCAAAGGGGTCGCAAATTGTGAGGCTCATGAATATTAATGCAATTTGTGAGGGAATGACAGGCCCTCCCAGGGGTCAGCAGACCTCCGTGTCTGGTACTGCTTTTAAATAAAACACCTTTTTTTTTAAATACAGACCATTTTCCTTAAAGGAAAATGGGATACATTTAAATTAAAAAAAGAAACGTTTTTGTTTCATTCTCTAAGGGCAGGCAGTGGTCTCTGGGACCACTGCCTGTCCTTAAAAAATAATATTGCCTGTATTTGCAAAGGGGAAGGGGACCTCTACCCATTTGCGAATGCATTACCACCTACTTGAAGTAGGTGGTAATTTGTGAGTGTTTTGCAACTGCAATTGCGTTCGCAAAACATTGGTACATAGCGTTGTGGTCGCTATTAGGAAGGGAACGCCCCTTCCTGATAGCGAGAAGCTATTTTGCGAGTCGCAATTTATTTGTGAGTTGCAAAATACTGTTTGTACATGGGCCCATGCTTTTTAGCGTGCGCAAACGGGTCTAAGACCCGTTTGAGTACACTAAAAAGCGTTGTACATTTGGCCCCTAGTGTTTTATTTTATTGTAATGTTTTATAAGGTAACATGCATTTTGTGTATTTATTGGCAGTTGGTAGTAGGTGTTTACTTTTTGTGATGGCATATGTTGGATTTTAATATTTATTAATGTATTTATTTATAAATGTATACTTAGCAGTTTAAATGTTCTTGTTTATAATATATTTAGACTAAATAGTACAACAATTTCAATAATAATAATCAATAAATGTGTTTGGTGTCTTTGGTATTTGGAGTTGCTTTTTAATTGTAGTATGAGTTTTTTCTTTTTTAAATACTGTTTTTGTCATGGATTTTAGATAGAGTAGGCCTTTCTTATTAATAAATATTTGTACTTTGCTTTGTAGAATTACTTAGATTTCTATTGCCTATTTTGATATTTTAAGTTTATTTGGGTAATAGGTTGTTCTTTTCAAAGTTGTTGGTTGCTTGAATTGGTTTGGAGTATATTTAGGAATTGATTGAGAGCAGAGTGGCCCCGGGCATGTGTGGCATGGAAAGCACTGTGCCATCCTTCTACTGCATTGTTTGTTTTGGCTTGTTGAGGCATGGTGCTGTCATATATGTTCCACCATGGTAGCTGATACTTTGGTTGGCACCTTTGGCAGGAATGGTGCAGTCTGCCAAACAAAGTATCTTTAAGATAGTCCGTATGGGGACCTAGGTAGTCTTCATGTGTTTGGTAGTAGGGGGCATCTATCAGGAAATTATAGTGGTTAACTACTTTTTAAATGGTATACAAGCTTGGGCTTTTATATATTTATTTTCTAGATGAATTGGGCATGTATTGGGTGCTGTACACTTTTAGTATAGATGTTTGGAGATGTATGCAAATACTCTGGTTGAAATTATAGTAATAGCCCTGTATGACTGTGTGTGTAGATTTTTAACATTGCCTTTATCATTACTTGTTCAAAATCAATGACAATTCTATGGAGATAGTAGTTGTTAGTTTTGGGTTTGATTTGATATAGTTGCTCATAATATTTATTAATTTGCTTATTAAGAAGAAGTGTGTACCCTAAAAGTATATTTGTGATATATTATCAGTGTGAATGGTGGAGGGGATGATTTAAATTAGCCTTCAGTTATCCACGTCTCGCTTTGGGCTATTCATAGTAGGTTATTGTCTGTAGCATATATTATTATTCTCCTGACATTGTTAGTCTTATTATTCACTAGGCAAGGTTCCTCCCTATATATATAATTGGATTTTGTATAATATTAATGTTGTAGGATCATTTAGAAGAAGCAGGGGTATCAGTTGTAGTCTTTCTGGTGTGTGCTATGAGTCTTTTTTAATTTAGGCTATCTGGTGGTTGAGCTGCAGTGCACTCAGGAACTTTTAGGAGAATATTATTTCAAAATTGAATTTGTATGTTCTTGGGAACCAGTGCTTATTTCTCTAAGGTTTCGCAAAACATTTCTCACCTTTATTTCTGTCACGTTTGGTGGGTGATTACACTCTCAAACATTAATTACAACATTGATTCTAGTAATAGCCGTCTCATAGCAAGCAGTAGCATAATACTTTGTACATTTCCATTGTATGTTTTCTGTGCTTGTGCTCTGTTGACTGTAAATATATCCCATGCTTTATTTATGAAGGAAATACAGTAGTTTATATGTTAACTAACATTATTTTTTAATTTCGTTAATTTTTCACCTTTCATAAAGTGTGACGATAACAGTTTTCTGCCGCGGAGAGGCACCTGTAAACAACCATCATAATATGGCTGTAGACACGCCACCATAATATTCCTTTTCCGCCCCAGCCGCAAGGCGACCATAGCGGAAAAGTGTCGGACAATCTTTCCGTCCGTCGAGGTCCCCCCCGCCATACTAATATGGTGGGGGAAAACAAGTATGGATGTCAGGCGGATTGCCCCCGCCAGGCTGGCGATGGCCCCCGCCAGGCTGGCGATGGCTACCGCCAGCCTGGAGGGGGCAATCCGCCCGACATTCTAATGGGCCCCTAAGAGTCTTAAATTCAATTCTTTGCTGAACCAGAAGCCAATGAAGGTCCTTAATACTATTGGCGATAGGAGGGAATTTTGGGATGTTAAGCGGCACCCGTACTGCTGTGTTCTGCAAAGACTGAAGTTTTAATAGGTCGCATTTGTCAATGCCAAGAAAAAAAGCGTTACAATAATCAATCAATAGTCAGAGCACTTGATGAGTGCTGGGGTGGCATGCAACAGAAAAACCCAATGTACCTCACTGTTAAATACCTTCATGTTATGGGAGCAGCCAACCCCTCACACAGTGGTTTGCTGGGTCACTCTGTACAGACTATGCTATCCTGCTAATGCCACTGCACTGCCGCTGGGAAGCTGATTTAAGCCGCTCTTGTGTTGACAAAAAAGGGAGAGCCGTAATAGAATATCTTACACTTGCTCCACGCAATGCACGATTCCGCCCTATTCAGCACTAGTACTTCGCAGGGCCTATCTCACCCCTGCAAAGATATCCTGCTACTATCCCCGCACCAACGCTGCCTGCCCCATGTTCATTTTTTTGACATTGGCCTAATTCACATGTTGTGGAACTGTCCCTCCCTTCATCAGTACTGGCTGGGCATGATCTCCTGGTTGGAAGACTGCACAGAAGGGCTGGTGCCTCATACCTGCTTGGCTTGCTTGTTGGGCCTCTCCCACAGAAACAAGAAACACGGCTAACACACGGGTTATAAACCTTGATTGCTTTTTGCCATGTGCTTAATCGCCTGGGGGTGGAGATTTTTGGCTCCACCTGTGGTTTCTGCTTGGGCAACTTTCCACGCAGTCCTGGGCCCAAGGGGAGGTACTGCCTTTGCCAGAGAAAATAAGTGTGGCCTTTATAACTACCCACTATCAACCATTTGGGATGCTATTCTGTCAGATTGCCAAGCAACTTTGGCACCCACTGACACACCTTCCAAGTTATCCAAGTCTTTAAAGACTACGGAGATCCCCTCCATCCCTGATCCTGTAACCTAGAATGACTGGCGTCCCTCTGACAGTCTTCCCCACCACAGTGGTTCCTGGTGGTATAAGTTTAGCTTTGACTATTTTTCTGTATTGTGTATATCGATACTTCCCTCCTATCAAATAAAGACGTGGACTCCCCCTTTTGCTGCTTCCCCATTTAGGGGGAGTTATCCTCAACTATTTCTTATTTTTTTACGTTAGGATATGTTTTTCCAGTTTTGCATTTATTATGAAAATCCTCATAGAATCCACAGTGTACTGCATCCTTGTCAATTGTTGCCACAATCCTGTATCATAACATCATGCGGCTGTTACATTTGTTTGTGTCGTGTGCAATGCAATAAAAAAATTAACAAAAAAATAAACATTCATTACGATTTTATTTTGCATATTATACCTGTATATTTATCGCCGTCATCTAATTTTGTAGAATTGTTTCTTCAGGGTTTCCTTACTTTTTTCGAAGTGATGGATAGGTGTTTGTTTATTACCTACTAAAAAAAATGTTTGCTATAGTTACATGCTTAAAAAACACTTTCTTTAGTATTTATGTTAGTTTTATTTTGAACATTGACCAGGATTTTGAGTTAATACTTAATTATCTTTACTGTCTTTTTAAAGTTTGTAGTATTATCACTTTAAAAAGGTGTCATTTTTTGTTTGCCATTCGGTTCTTTGTGTTTGCTGTATTGCTGTTTCTTATGTTTGGGAAATATTGATAGAAAGTATTATGTTAATGGTTGCATTTTAGTTGAAAGTAAGGCAGTTGATTATTATTAATATTCATTTGTTAATAAGTCTTTTTATAATCATAGCATTTACAGTTGATTGCGTTTGAATGTATTTTTATTGCAGTTTTTCAGTTCTGTTTAGAATCCGGCAGAGTGTCAGTTTCTAATGATATTATCCTGTTCTCAATTCAGTAATTCTTGTAACCCTAGTAATTATTTATTTATTTATTTAGAACGTATTATACAGCACGAACATGACCCTTGCGGGTATCAGAGCACTTTACAATTGTTCATAGAGCTGTAATCAAAGTGAGTGTTCTTCTTTGAGACAGAGCCTGCTCCTCTCTGTAAATAAATCCGTGCTACCCTAGTTTACCCAAAGGTATCCTAGATACAAAGCTCACTACTATTAAATCACAAAGGCTGAATTGTAATCCACTCTTATGAAATTGCAATCAATAATACACATAAAATTGTAGTTTTCAAAATGTATTCTTTTTTCCATAAACAAAGTTTTATACACAACAAAAAAAATAGTTATTAATCAAACTATGTTACATCACATTAGTTTACACTTGAATACATTCTCAACAATTAAAACATTATGAAATCACGACTTGTATATGGATCCCAATGCATTTCGGTTGATTCCTCCTTTCATTAGAGGTAGCTAAAAATACAATGATACTCAATTTACTACCATGTTGAAATCAGCGACTCTTACTTGTAACAGTAGGACTGTATTAGAAGTAAAAAGGAGGAAAAGAAGATATATTTGAAATATATTAAAAGCCAAATGTGTGACTCCAAAACATCATCTGCTAGATTTTTTCTGCTCATTAATAGCCGTGTCCATGCACTAACTTTGCAATCACCAGTGTAAAGAAAACATTAGTACTGTGCTCAGGGCTTTAAGTGGGATGAAAAAACTGGGGGTCTATCAAAGAGGCATGGACAATGTTATTAAGGGTGTGGCTTAAAACAGGTAAGCAAAAAGTCTGTGCTTAGCATAATGTACCACCCAAGTGGTATTGTACTGTTTCTCATCGTTGCATCCAGATATGATACAAGTAACATCATACCTACAATAAGTCAGGACTATTATCTTTGTCAAAGGTTATTAGTTGCATACGATAAATAAGCAGCAATTATGGCTTGTATATAATATTGAAAAAGCTTCCACATAAAGCCCTGGTGACACCACGACAATGTTGCTGCTCCTGAGTTTCAAAAAGAGAAGGGAAATCCAGAGAGAGAATGACTCTCTTAAAAGGATTTCCCTTCTCCTACAACGCTCACTTCACATGACATCATGCCATAACTTCTCCACTAGTGAGAAGTGAGCATTGTGAGCATGCACACATCAATGTGCCTACTGTCACTGCAATCTGGGAAAAAATGGACCGTCTGTGCCCGGGGGACAAAACAGAGCCCGATAGAGACCCGTTTCGAGACCCCCTTTAAAAAACTGCTGGTGCTCAGCACCGGTGAGATCCGGCCCACTTAAAGCCCTGACTGTGCTAAGTGTATGCAACTCTGTGCATAGACCAGTCAGTCTAACACACAGAGAAATCGATCCGCTGGGAATTAGTGCTGCATTAAAGAATGTGTAAACGAAAACTCAGAAACATCCCCTATGCACCCAAACACTGTGACACGATGTCCAACTGTTTCATTCGAAAGATCTAAAGACTTACCTGTGCCCTTAGGGTTCTTACTTATAAAACAAGCCGTAGTTGTTGTATCTGGAACTAAAGCTCTCAACAAAGAGTGTAGTCCACGTCAACTGAAAGAACAATATACCACATTGGCCAATATGTTAAGACTTTTGAGAAAATGCTTCACCCCCCCCCCCTTATCCACTTCAATGTTAATACTTACAAACAAATGCATAGTTATTTAGCGAGCCCACAATGCTCTGCTATTCCCGTGCCGTGCACTTCGATTGAGTTCCGGTAAAAAATCCACAATTAGGTGACATGCCATCATCCTTTCCCTTCACCCAACGGGACCAAGTATACTCAATTACCTTCAGCTCAAAAGCCCAAATTCTTCTCTCTTCTGCTAGAAGCAATGTAAAACTGTGCTCTCCCATGCCAACGTTCACTGTTCTGGTGACCTAAAAAAGGTAGAATACACATCATGTGACGCGCTTCCATGTCAACATGAAAAGCAGACTAGCTTGTGGTCCTGTAACTTTCGAGTTCTACGTGCTCAAGAGTGTGCTAATAATAAAAGGTGGGGAATAAAATAAAATAACACTCTTGATGCAAAACCTTTAACAACAAAATATGCACTAGCTGGCATCTCTCAAAACAAAGTGAATTTTTGTGGAATGTTAGCTGCATTTCTAAAAAGCAGCTGTGAAAAGCTCGGTGAATTCCAGAATAGAAAAGATAATTACAAACATAATCTTAATACAGAAATGCACATTGAGAAACAAAAGCTTCTATGGAAAAGTTGAAGTCTCATTACTGAACACATTTATTTGTCTGAATCTAACATTCACCATCTTATAAATGTGATTCTAGATCTTAAACAACTCCTTATATAAAGCACAACATTTCTAACTTTTTTTGTCCTAATTACACTTTTATGTTCTGTGATTCTGACTTTAACTTTCCATTCTCTCTTGAGATACATATAGTAGGCCACATGGACATGTGAGGAAATAGATCATTGTGTCAGAATTACAGTCTGACATATGTTGTAATTTAATGGGTTTTCTTGTGAATGAAAGTGATAAAGTTTTCCCCTTGATCACGTTGCTGCAATAAATGCAGGTCAGGCATTAATGCATCCCGTAATTGTTTTACAGTGTCAGTTACATCAGTTTTTAGTATTTCTGCAGTAAATTAAAGCTACTTTTTGTAATCTTTTTAGAGTGATGTAACTAGTGAAGCGTTTCTATTGGTTAGGTGTTCAAAGTTTACTTTAATTGGCTGCTGTAACTGGCGTTTGAATTTTTTCTCAGTTTACTGCTCATCTGGTGGATGCTAACTAATGCTTATGTGCCAATGTTATATATGTGTGTATCTCTAAAATATATATATATTCACTGAAAAAAACAGAGGTTTCAGGGACGTTAAAGTTAGGAATTAGCTTTTAAAAAACCTTTGAAATTCACTGAAAAAAACATAGGTTTCTAGGACGTTAGAGTTAGAAATTAGCATTTAAAAACCCTTAGAAAGAGGAGGAGCTTAGCGCGCATCCAAGATGGTCGCGTGAGCACAGGGCTCCCCGGACCTTCGCCACTCTCTGCAATCTATCCTGATGATATCCTGAATTCTTGGACGGATCCTTTGAGATGAACCTCGACTGAGTCCATAACTCTTTTCAGAATTTAAATCGGACTTGGGCAACCAAAACTACATCGATCTGAACTTTATGGGCCCACCTGGAGGCGAGCCGGGGACTGGGCGACTTGTCGGTCCGGGACGAAGTTGAACAACAACGGCAGTGGGGTCTCCTTGGTAGCCCTATCATAACTTTCGGTTTCGTTTCTGGATCCCGGCACGGTCTGATTGAGAACCCGTTTCGCTCGGCTGGGGGCCAATCCAGCCTCCATTTAATGAAAGCACTGCTTTAACATCACAGCCTTTTGGATCACTTTCTGACTTTGTCTTGGCCGTACGAGCCAGCTTTTGTGGTCTGTTGGAGCCCGGCCTGCCGGCGGCCATTTTCACCAGGTCTTGCGGGCCCCTCAGGGGCGCATCTTCCAACATGGCTGGCAGGGGTGATGCTGAGATGTGGAAGACAAAGACACCTGTTCGTGGGGGACCGGTCCAGACAAACGTTATGGACCGATACACTCAGTCCAAAGGATCCCCCGGACTCCCCAGTCGTACCCCAGAGGACGCGTCCGCTCCTGTTGATCTGTCCCTGCAGGACATTATGAGCGCCATCTCCAACATGAAGGAGACCATCGGCCAGCAATATGAGGCTCTGGCTCGTAAAATCGACACGGTCGGCATTGATGTCACCTTGATCAGGGCCGACCTGTCCAAGACCAATGAGAAGGTGAAGTCATTGGACCTGAAGACTTCCAGCCTCACGGCCGATGTGTCGGAACTCCAAACAGAACTTGGCAATCTGAAATCGGCCAATGACTTGATGTCCCACTGGCTGGAGGATTTTGAGAACAGAGCGCGACGCAACAACATTCGCGTCATAGGTGTTCCAGAAAATCCCGAGACTCACTCGGTGGATCTCCTGGACGCGGATCTCGTCCTGAATCATCTTTCCCCCTCTGGACTCAGCAAGTTTTTCGCAGAGGAGCGTGCACATCGTGTTCCGGGTGGTAAGCCCAAGCCGGGCGCTCCTCCGCGGCCTATCATCGCAAAACTTTTCCACTTCAGAGACCGGGATGCGATCCTGCAGGCATCGAGAGTGCACGGCCCGGTAAAATTTGAGAACTCCTCTGTCAATTTTTTCCCGGACTTCACTCAACTTGTCCAGAGACAAAGGATTGGTTTTCAGGGGGTAAAACGACATCTTCGGGACCTGGGACTAAAGTATGCAATGCTTTTCCCTACTAGGCTTCGAGTGGAGTATGAGGAGCAGACCTTCTTTTTCGATCGACCAGACAATGTGAGTAACTGGTTGGATTCCTTGCCTGGCCGAGGCGATCGGACGGAGCACCCTGGCGGTGCCGAGGGTGGTGAGCCTACACAGAAGTGACTTTTCGGTCCTTGACCTCCGAACATTGGACATTTCTCAGCTGGGTTATTTTCTTTTTATAGTGTGTTTCATTGTTGTCCACATCCGGGTGGCGGATGGTGACGGGCCTCTTTCCTCCTCCGGGGTCTTTTTGTACAATGGGGCTGTTAGGGCGACAGGCACACTGCATGTTGGGGTGGCTTCTTAGTCTACTGCAGGGGTTCAGGGAGGGGGGAGTTGTAGCGGGTGTTGGTTGGGGGGTGGGATGGAGTGTTTGTGTGTGTGCTTTTCTCTCTCACGGCGGCAAATTGTTTTTTTCTTTGCTTCAGGTGTCCTGCTCTTCGTGGGGTGACTTATGCATCACTTGTGGGGATGGGGGGTAGTGGGTTGAGGTTGGTATCTTGGAACGTCAATGGATTGGGGGATCGTATAAAATGGGGTGTTGTACTGCAATATTTGCGTCGCTTGTCTCCTGATGTGGTACTCTTGCAGGAGACGCGTCTGGTGGGAAATATGTGTCATGCTATGAATAGGTGGGGTTACCGATTAGTTGCTCACTCGGGGTTCACAACTGGCTCCAGAGGGGTTGGTATTTTGATCCGGTCTTCTCTCCCTATAGAGATTGATAATGTTATCCTTGATGACAGAGGGCGCTACGCTGCCCTCACTGGTAGGTGGGAGGGTAAGACTCTTTCATGGGTTACTATATACGTTCCCCCGGGTCTCCAGACCTCTACTTTCTCGGATGTAGGCTGGATGATGCTGGAGCTCCCTGACAGTCTTCTCCTCATGGGTGGGGATTTTAATTCTGTGCTTTCAGGCGGTTTGGATCACCACCCTCCCAGGGATCTTCCCACTTCCCAATCTTGGCTTGGTGGATTCATAGACACCTTTGGTCTGGTGGACTGCTTGAGGTTAATACATCCGATGCAATGTCAATACACCTTTCACTCCGGGGCTCATGGGAGTCTCTCCAGGCTTGATTTCTTCCTTATGCCTGCTGTCCAGTCTTCCTACGTTAGGGAGATCAGACACTTGGCCCGAGGCATTTCAGATTATTCTCCTGTGTGGCTTAGTTTTGATACGGGGATACACGCTGCGGGGCGGATCGCCTCTATCAATCCATGGTACTTGCGCAACCCCAACACCCGTAGCAGCCTGATAAAGTCCCTAGATCACTACTTCTTTGTTTCTTTTTATTTAAAAAAATAAATATAAATAAATAAATAAAAACCCTTAGAAATTGACTGAAAAAACACAGGTTTTAGTGATGTTATAGTTGGACATTTCACTTGTACAAAACCAGAGAAATGTGGCTGTTCTAGTTAGTTGAGCTAACTATAACTTGCGGCCCCGCAGTGCACTGCTGATGACGTCACATATTACATCCCTCATGACATGGTCAGTGACATCACTGATTGCATCACTGATTCCTGATTCCCAAAGGATACAACGAGCCACAAAGAAATGAAATATCCAAGAAAGAAGTGATTCAAGCACACATATATATATATATATATATATATATATATATATATATATATATATATATATATATATATATATATATATATATATATATATATTTATTTATATTAGAAGGTATATTTTTACGTTAATTTAGTTAAATGTAATGTTTTTATTGTATTATTTTTAAACATTGTAGTGTATTTGCTTTTTTGATGATTTTTTCATTAAATGTGGCTGTAAAGATATATTAAGTGTGATTTTACTATTTATTGTCAAAATATTTCCTAATAATTCTTTTTGTGTATGTATATTAGCAAATTTTTTAGGATATTTTAAGTTCTTATTTAGTGTTTTACGGTGTTTTAAATTAGTTAGATAATGTATATTGAATAGAGTTATTTTTTGTGGATTAATGACAACATTATTGAAGTCTTTGGTAGTGTTTTACATGTGTAACGTTATGACATTATTTTGTATATCTCAATTTTTGTTGTATCATCATCAAGCTACTTTATTTGGCTCAAGGCCGTAAAAGCAGAAAATATATCACTAATAATTAAAACATATGCAGACATTAATGTGATAAAATGATACATCCTTAAAATTACAATATTGCAAGTTTTAATTATTTAGTTCGGTGATATTTTTTGGTTGATATCTGTGTCTTTGCTTTATAAGTATAGGATGGTGATATTTTTATAATCAATATTTTTGTACTGATATGTATATAGCTTGATGTTGTTCTAGCTATATTGTGTCATAGAACCAGCTAAATCAGAAGCAAGAAAATAGTAAATGGATAAATAGATGTTATGTAGTTATGAAAAATATTTATATTCTGTTTGATTGGTTTTTGCTGTTGTAAAATGTCAACACAATCAAATGTGCAAATTCATTGTCAAATGATGGCACCTATTGTGGCTTCAGTTAGATTACCTCGAGAATCTTGAGGGTACCTATCCCATGATGGTTATAATATTTGATTAGAATTATCCCCCTCCCCCCAGTTATTTGGGTAGTGAATGCAACATGATCGATCAAGAGGTGAGCCGAGATAAATCTGCCCTCAAAGATTTGTCTCTAGAACAAGCAGATACAGTTACCTTCATTGTGGCAATATTGAATGACCATATAGACCCTTGGACTCTATAGACACCAATCAACCTGTTGACTATACATTTCACCTCGCCTGTATGCTTGTTGTCTGTGTTGTATTCCAAAAGATCACTGCTTTAACCATGTCCTTTTGATGGGAATGAGGTATGGCCATGAGTGAAGCAGTTGAGAGTTTGTGTTACTTTGCTGAGTTGGGGAGCAGGAGTGGTCTGGGATTGTGTTTTTTCTAGTTCTATGACTTTATTAGAAACAAAAGGGGGGTCAAGGGGAATGTTTTATGACCTGTCTGCTCGCTCCCCTACATCAAGATACATACCACACAAAAGAGCAGATCAAGTCAAGGAAAGTATGTGCCTACAACTTTACCCGTGCGGTACTGGTGGTGAATGCGTGAAGCAAGTCTGCCAAAAGTATAAGCTATAAGTGATGGGAGGCTGAAACAATTCCCATCAAACCACCCATGTGGTGGAGTTTACGTTACGTGGGAACTGTTGATCATGCCATCCCTGGTCCGCCCACATGGTGCCAGTGCGGGAATGGATGTCGAAAGTGATGATCATAATCTACATCTACAAATGATGTGAATGAAAGAAGTGCAGTGCTCAAATAATAAAATTGACTAACAGGACTACAGGAGACGTTTAAACATAAGTCCTGGTGTCAAGGATTAAAAACACGCTGGGTAGTAAGACTACCCTCTAGCGCTGTGCAGTTGGGTCGACATGTTTCAGCCATTGGGGTATCTAACCCGGCTTTCTTCAGGACCGATTGAAAAAAATAGCTACTGCAACTACATCTAAAGTGTATTAGTAAAGAATACAAACATGTACTAAAAAAGTTACATATATACCAGAAGAATTCAAGCATGTACTAAAGAAGTTACATAAATACCAGGACTTTAAATACTTAAATGTCCAGTGGAAGGAAAGGAATGATTCTTCTTCCCAGCTTTGTGTGGGTGATGACCTCACCTCACCCGGCAACCGCTCGGGGGAATGAGGACCCGCTCTGTCCGTCGGTGCCCCGGCTCTGAAAACGAGCGGAAGTGGAGGTACTTCTTTAGTACATGCTTGAATTCTTCTGGTATATATGTAACTGTAGTCCTGTTAGTCAATTTTATTATTTGAGCACTGCACTTCTTTCATTCACATCATTTGTAGATGTAGATTATGATCATCACTTTCGACATCCATTCCCGCACTGGCACCATGTGGGCGGACCAGGGATGGCATGATCAACAGTTCCCACGTGACGTAAACTCCAACACATGGGTGGTCTGATGGGAATTGTTTCAGCCTCCCATCACTTATAGCTTATACTTTTGGCAGCCTTGCTTCACGCATTCACCACCAGTACCGCACGGGTACTGTTGTAGGCACATACTTTCCTTGACTTGATCTGCTCTTTTGTGTGGTATAGTTCTATGACTTGCCAATAATTGGATTTTGAATTTTTGCTTCTCTGTTTTCTGTGATTGACCGCCAAGCCATTATTACTTTATAATTGGTTTGTGATTTAGTGTATATGTTAATAACATGATTTAAGCCTAAATGGGAAACATTGGTTCCATTCAGTACTTTCATCTTAGACTGCATATTATTTGGTAATACCAGAAAGCACAAATAAGAGTTGTTGTCTTTGAACTTTCATTGAGCATGGGCACTTGTGACTCCATAGGTCTTAAAATGGCCTGCTTCTGTGGAATTTTAGTTTGCGATCTGAACATCATCTGCGCCAGCTTGTCACCTATGTACTACGTGCGCGGCAGCCATTTTAGATATCATGGTCTCCCTGTCCACGATCGATCGCCAGCGCGCCCCTCTGACCCAGCAAGCATCCTCCGCGCACCCTGGCTCCCCCTCCCCCCCCCTCATGAGCATGACCCTTCTGCATGACCCTGTCCTTGGGAGTCACGCCAGCGCCTGACCAACACCTCCTCTCCTCCCATGAATGACCCTCTGTTGATAAACCTTCCCACCGCGCTCGATTGTCCACGCGGCATGAATACCACTCCTTTGATGACCCCTTCCCCCGTGTCCGGCTGTCCACACAGGTCCGAGGCCATCGCCTAAGCCGGCAGATATCATTTACTGACCCTTATTGTATGAGGTCGCTCTCCTTCAAAGGACCCTCTATTGATCCAGGCCTCCCCACCCCCTGTGACATGATCAGGCGCACACATCCTAAGACTCGATGGAACACTCAGCTGCATGATGACCCCCTCCTCTTATCAGCAGGTTGAGGACCTCTATTGTGGAGGTATCTGGGGGTGGGATTGACACGAGGATTACGGGGATGTCTTTTCCTTTATGCCACAATGTTCTGATTGTAATAAAGAAGGGTCACATGCCATAAACCAGTGTATAAGAGGCCAGGCCTCCGAGAGGCTGTTAGAGCACCTCGAGACGATACCTTGTTGTCTGATCTGATGTGTTCTGCTCCGTCGGAATAAAACTTCTGTTTCCTGCCTTCTGGTCTCCGGCGCCTGCCTCATTGATTGATAAACTTGAATGGCACAAGGGCGGTTAGCGCCGGGCAAATCTCGAGAAAGGTGATAGCCCTACCTTTTTCCACAATTGGCGTCCCAAAGCGTGGGGCCCATCAGCGACACGTGGATCCAGTGGGAGAGGTCCCGATGACAGAGTGAACGACTGCAACGATCGGGAAGAGCTCGTGTCCGATAGACCCTCGTCTGACAGCCGATCATCCGACCTTCACTAGTTCTGAACAGACCTCTCTCGAGTGATCTACGGTCCTGACTGGGAACCATCAGGAGTGCCACGAACATCACGAAGGAGAGAGGACGATCGGGCGCTGGATCCAGAGGACAGGAAACCGTCCATGCGGTCCGGGTAAGGTCGTGTAAACACGACGAATTGAGAAAAGATTGTTTTTGTTTGGATAATACTAGTATTACGCTTTGTTGAAACCTCTGGAGATTCGCTGTCTGCAAACGGAGAAAACAACAGGCTCTCTCTTTGCAAACAGTGAAGGATAGGTAACGCAGACTTTTGTCCCCGTTGTAACCCGTCGTGCCTATCTTCCTCCCCCACTGTTTCCCGAACTGTCGTTCGTGGATTATTGTCTGGAGATTCTTTTTCTGCAAACAGGGAAGAACAAGGTCTCTCTTTGCAGGGAGAGAAAGAGTAGGTAACGATAACTTTTCGTGCCCACTTATTCTCCCCACTGAATTGTTTTGATTGACCGATTATTCGGTATTGGTTCGTTTGAGGTATTCACCGCCGGCAAACAACAGAGAATAGAAATATTCTGTCTAGTCTTTGCCCGCCGTGATAAGATAGGTAGTGCAGACTTTTGTCCCCGTTGTAATCCGTCATGCCTATCTTCTCCCCACTGGTTGGTAGCCTGTTTAGCCCGGACCGCTTATTAGAGAGGAACCATCCAGCTCCACTGGAGGGCACCCCTAATAAGGACATGTTCACTAAGTATGGACTAGTCGCTATAGCTTACACTAAACTATGGCATAAATATACGAAAAAGAACCCTGAAAGTCAGTGGCCACTGATAGGTTCCTTTAATGAAAATAAAATAAAAACATTAGAAATAGCGCTCCAGAAGAATAAGACCACGCCCACTATGCTCGACAGTATCGGCATGTGGCGCAAAGAAATGGAACAACAAAAGAAAAGAGAAGAAGCAAAAATAGGGAAAGAATTACGAAAGGCAGCCCACCTGGCCGCAAAGCAACTAGAAGAGGAAATAAAAGAAAGAAAGGAAGCTACACAAACCCAAGAATCAGGGTCGACAGGCCAATGTCCTGTTAGGACCCCCTCTGCGCTCTACCCTGAATTACCCTCCAAACAGCGAGCGAACGATGAGTTACTACTAGGTCCCCCAATCATCTACATGCCCCCTCCGTATGCTCCCAGCCAACAAAGCCTGCAAGCCCCAAGTGTGAGTGAAAGTGATCCTAGCACTAGTGCACCGGCCCTCACGGCCTCCGCACCAGCCACATTAACAACTTCGTCAGACGATCCCGAGGCTAGCAAACAATCACCAGCCAGACTAAGTAGGTTGAGCAAAGATGAGCGGGATGGGATCGACAAAATAGCAAAGACATTAGTAGAACGAAGGGAGAGCGAAGATTATACAATGAGCGTATATAATTCACATGCCGACAGCCACAGACGGCATTTCATCTTGCGATTCAGCTACTACACCCTGAACGCATATGAAGATAGGTATCAAAGTAAGGGTCCCGCTAAACTAACAACACTGTATAGGAAGATTGATGTTGGAGATGGGACTGAATGTGAGGCGACGGAGCTCTTCATGCAGATGCTTGAGGTCTTCCGCCACCTCACGGAACAGAAACCAGAAGCCAAGGTCACCGTCCCTGAAACAACCTCGGTAGAAGTAGCCAATACTATGATGCCTATCAGAGAAGCGGCCCCTTACTGGATCCCGCCACGGGGCCAGGGAACAAACGATGATATCAATAATGAAAATGCAAAAGGGAGGGTTGTGTACAATTGGGTTTACCAACCATGGGACCGACAAGATATCCTAACCTTCAAACAAACCCTTCCCGATTTAAGAAAGAACCCGACGGCATTTTATACCGAATTAGGCACAGCCTTGGGTTCGACAATAATGACTTTAGCAGACATTGACTTGTTCTTTGGGTTATGCCTGCCAGCTGACGTGTGGAAGCAAATCCGGAAGGCTGACCACACGGATCTGTTTGGACATACCTGGGACCAACTCGGTAAACTAGATGGACAAAGAGAGCCTGGAAGGAAACCAGTAAAAGACATACTGGAACTCCCAGATAAACTAGTTCAGAAGTTAAAAACACAGGACCCGGAAAGAAAGGTAGACTGGTCGATAGTCACGGCCTGTCGGCAGAAACCCCAGGAAGATGTGTCAGAATACTTCTCCCGATTCGAGACAGTGTTCTCCGACTACAGCGGCCAAGACATGACCACCGCAACCGGACAGCACCTGTTTGTACAAAATTATGTAAAGGGCCTAACACAAGAAGTTTCCCAAAAACTGCAGACGAGTGAGAGTAGTTGGGGGGCCTCCAAACCCGCGGCTATCCTTCAGATGGCTCAGTATTACGAGCACCAAAAGAATGAGAATGATAGGGCGTCCGAGAAAAAGAAGAAAGATTTGAAGGAAAGGGTAATGATAGCCCAGATACAGGGTATAGCGGTAGGACGGGAGCACCAAAGGGGGAACTACCAATCAACCACCCCCAGAGATCTACCTTCTAAAGATAACACCCCAGCACCCCACACTGGACGTAGAGACATTAGCAATGACCAATGCGCCTTCTGCAAAGGGTTCGGCCATTGGAAATCCCAGTGTCCGGTTCTGCTAGAGATGAATAGAAATAGGGATTCCAGGGATGTGACAGGTGGTCCGAGGAATAGAGTACAGGGACGAGGGAACCCCAACGACACCAACAATGACAGATCAGGGAGACTGAACACATTTGACCGTCCCCGACAGAACCAATATCAGCTATCCGAAGGTGAAAATGCCCCCGAGTTTGCATAGGACTGCCAGGGGCAAGGGAGGGATCCAGTCGAGCTCTGTGTTGACCAGCAAGGTCCTTATGTCACCGCTAAGGTCCTGGGTACAGAGTCTCCATTCTTGGTAGACACTGGGGCGACACGTAGTGTGTTATCAAAACGACTGATTCCAAGGGCACCCTTGTCTGGCTCACACATAACGTCGATAGGTTTCGATGGAACGCCCTCCACTAACCCCCTGTCCGTACCTATTACCTTTGACCTAGAAAACAACACTACTGACGCAACATTTCTGCTTTCCTCCAACTCCCCTGACGCCATTATGGGCATTGACTTACTGAAACATTTTCGAGCTACCATTAGGTGTTCCCCAGATGGAATACGAGTCATCCTGTACGACAACCCAGACCTGCCCAGATCCCGTCCCCCACGACACATGTGCTCCATAACTGACGCTGACATGTCCTTGCTTGACACCCTGCCTCCGTACCTATGGGCCAAGAATGACTCTGATGTGGGGCGAATGATGATTGATCCTATTCACATAACTGTACGACAGGACGCTATGCTCCCGAAACTCCCGCAATATCGGATATCGCCAGAGGGTGAGAAGGCACTGGTAGCGATGCCTGCCTGCCTTCGAGCAGTAGCTGCCGCTGCTGTCTCTATCCGCCAGAGCGAAGGAATTGTACTTTCAAACTCCCTCACTGTGTTAGTACCCCATGCAGTCGACACCCTTTTGAACCAGACAAAGACCCAACACCTGACTAGCGCACGACTGACAGGGTACGAGTTGACTCTGCTTGCACCCCACATCACACTAAAGAGATGCACGACTTTGAATCCTGCCACATTGTTACCCCTGCCTGAAAATGACCCCGACATTCCTCCCACCCACGACTGTGTGACCCTCACGGACGAACAAACTAGGAGTAGGATTGACCTCCGAGACACTGCTTTTACTGACCCCGATGGAGAGCTATGGGTAGACGGCTCATGCATCAAACTCCCAGATGGCACCACTTCAGCTGCCTATGCAGTAACGACAGCCCGAACAGTAGTTGAGACAGCCTGCATCACACAACGATCTGCCCAGGCAGCAGAGCTGATAGCCCTCACCCGAGCATGCATCATAGCCGCAGGGACCACCGCGAACGTATATACGGACAGCCAGTATGCCTTCGGAGTGGTCCACCATTTTGGGCTCCTGTGGAGGGAGAGGGGATTCCTGACGTCCCACGGCACCCCAATCCTCCACGGAGATCTAGTTTCCGCTCTGATTGAAGCAGTTCTCCTCCCCAAACGATTAGCGGTGATCAAATGTCAGGCACACAAAAGGGTAACAGACTTAGTCGGACAAGGGAATGCATTGGCCGACATCACTGCACGAACCACAGCTGAGAATAGGACAGTGACACGCATGTATGTGACCAGGTCACAAGCAGAGAGATGGACTGACGCAAGGGAAATGATCAGAGACATCCAGTCGGCAAGCACCCCTCACGAACTGACTAAGTGGACAGGGGTGGGTTTGAAGGACGAAGAGGGCTGCTGGCGAACAAAAGATGCAAACAGATGGTTGCTACCCGACTCGTACCTGATCCCCATATTGACAATGGCACACTCCCCCGCACACATAGGATCTGCACCCATGATCGAACTCATTTCCAAAGTCTGGCACAACGACAAAATCCCTGACTCAGCCAGACGCCTAGTTCAGCAGTGCCTCATCTGTCTGCAACACAACCCCGGGAAAGGAACTGTGGTACCCCGGGGAGGGTTTGGGACCCCCAATCACCCCTTTGAGGTCCTTCAGATGGACTACATCCAACTAGAGAGATGCCAAAACCTGAAGTATGTACTAGTCATCGTATGTGCCTTCAGCAAATGGGTAGAGGCCTATCCAACCCGTGACAACACTGCCATGACTACTGCCAAAGTACTACTGAAAGAATTCTTCCCTCGCTATGGCCTTTGTCGAATTTTATGGAGCGACAATGGCCCCCACTTCATAGCTGAGGTTATCCAACTAATCCTAAAGGGGTTGGGGGTGAAGCAAAGGTTTCATGCGGTCTTCCACCCCCAATCCGCCGGTCTGGTGGAACGCCATAATGCCACACTGAAGCTGAAATTGTCAAAAATAGTGGCCACCACTGGACTTAACTGGCCGGATGCCCTCCCACTGGCCCTGTTATCGATGCGCTCCACTCCCACCAAGCACCATTTGACCCCCTACGAGGTCGTGTTTGGGCGACCGATGAATCTCTGGACTGCTCCCAAACCGACCTCCATTCATGACGTCCCAGACGTCCT
This sequence comes from Lissotriton vulgaris, assembly GCF_964263255.1. Taxonomy (NCBI): domain Eukaryota; kingdom Metazoa; phylum Chordata; class Amphibia; order Caudata; family Salamandridae; genus Lissotriton; species Lissotriton vulgaris. The sequence continues at coordinate 927,498,029 of NC_141693.1, read as the reverse complement.
ACTATCTGATTATTTGTGCAAGTTAACTAAAACGTTGTCTGTCATTCATCAACAGGTGCAGCAGGCCATCCCCGATGCTTCCAGGGGCCCCGGCCATGACATCCAACCGGGAGATTTTGTGTTGATACGAAATTTCCAGCGGACCAAGAGTCTGGAACCGCGGTGGACGGGCCCCTGGCAAGTGCTGATTACCACCCGAACGGCGCTTCGAGTGGAGGGGAAGAAGCACTGGCTACACGCACATCATTGCCGGAAGGTCTCTGCAAACCTGGCCACGACAGAAAACGTCAGCGCCCAAGAAGAGCTCCTGAGCAAAGACCGACCGATATTGGACTGTTATCCCGATACTGAGGCACTCGAACTTGCAAAATTCTCTGATCCCACTGTGCCATCCAGAGAAGGGTATTTCCTGCGTCAAAAGGAGGGAGTTTCGGCTAAGTAGGTCACGGACTAAGTTAAATCTCAGAACGGTGACCTAAACACAATCAAGGGTTACCGGGAGAGAAGCTAAACGAAGTCTGTGGTTATGCCCACTACCGAGCCCCTTGAAGGGGATGGAAGCGCCAGATAAGAAGATGATGGAAGCGCCAGACAAGAAGATGATGGAAGCAACAGGAAATACCCAGTATAGAAACCCAAAGACTGACAACTTGCACAAATCAAAGACAATCGCACTCTTCATTGTCCTCCTCTTCTGCCTCCTCCTCATGACCTCCTTCTGGATTCTGGAGGAAAGCACACCGGCTCATGAGGCATTGCTACCTACTGCACAGCCAACACCTCTGAAAGAGCATCACCTAATCTCTCTGTCGCCTCAGCTCCGAGAAAGGCGCAGGGAATTCTGGAACAATTCCTTCGTGCAACTGTTGCACCAACACAACCTTGCTGCAAATGCTACGAACTGTTGGATCTGCGGGTTGCTCCCGCATGCCACTGGACACTCCATCCCTTTAATCCCTTCACCTTTCTCAGTCCACGGCTCTTGCCTCGCCTGGTTGATACTCATGCAAGAGAGCCACAAGGACAACGCCACCTCCGGCCAGACAGTGTCACACTTCTACTCTGGGTTCTGGCTGAACAAAACCGGAAAGACCCCTGCTGCCCTGTGTCCTGCGCTCGCAGGCGCCACCTTCCTTAAAGACATTCCAGCCAAAGAACGAGTCGAAGTACAGGTGCTCCACAATCCAGCCAGAACCACCTTCTCTCATCTGCAAAAACAAACTACCGCCACCCTGACTGTGGCTCTGTCTGTTATCAATGTCACCGATTTTGTGTGCCTAGAAGGCCAGGGAACACAACTGGTGGGTCACAGCTCCTGCCGGATCACCAGAACATTGGACTCAGTTGACCCCCCTTCCTTTGTTGCTTCTCCGAACATGTACTTTGTGTGTGGCACCAAAGCTTACACCTGGCTCCCGAAAGGTTGGAAGGGTACCTGCTACATTGCCTTCATCCTTCCCCCCACGTATGAAGCCCCGGCTAACCATCACCGGCAGAGGCGTGCAGATGACATAGAACAAGCCGACTCCACTGGAGCTCAGTTCCTAGATGCAGCAAAGGGACTTGTTCCCCTGTGGGGCCCAATGGCAAACAGCCGTGCTATCCGACACCTGACCCAGGCAGTGGAAACAACGATCAACATCACGGCTGGCATCCTCGCCAACAACACTGCGGAGCTTCAGGCGGTCCGCCTTGTGACCCTCCAAAATCGTCTTGTCCTGGATGTGGTCCTAGCCGACCGAGGAGGAGCATGCCGCATCATCGGATCTAGCTGCTGCACCTACGTGCCAGATAACTCGCCTTCAGTCTACAAAGCCATTGAGCACCTCCACAGACTTTCCTCGGAGGTTCACCAAGAACAAGAAGGATGGTCGCTCGGGAGCTGGTTTTGGGACACTTTGAAGAATTGGGGTTGGAAGTTGTTTTCCTTCGTGCTGATACCTGCTGTGATAATATGTGGGTGTTGCTTAAGGTATCCAATGTCTGCCCCCTTTGTGCGGCCTTGTTTCTAACTGTATGTGCCCAAAGACTTTGGACTTCCGAAATGAGCACATGAGCCCCCTCTATGAAGTAGAAATACGTGGCCTTATGGGGATAAATCCAAACTGACAAGTTGGCGAGACATGTTAAAAGGGAGGACTGTGGAATTTTAGTTTGCGATCTGAACATCATCTGCGCCAGCTTGTCACCTATGTACTACGTGCGCGGCAGCCATTTTAGATATCATGGTCTCCCTGTCCACGATCGATCGCCAGCGCGCCCCTCTGATCCAGCAAGCATCCTCCGCGCACCCTGGCTCCCCCTCCCCCCCCCTCATGAGCATGACCCTTCTGCATGACCCTGTCCTTGGGAGTCACGCCAGCGCCTGACCAACACCTCCTCTCCTCCCATGAATGACCCTCTGTTGATAAACCTTCCCACCGCGCTCGATTGTCCACGCGGCATGAATACCACTCCTTTGATGACCCCTTCCCCCGTGTCCGGCTGTCCACACAGGTCCGAGGCCATCGCCTAAGCCGGCAGATATCATTTACTGCCCCTTATTGTATGAGGTCGCTCTCCTTCAAAGGACCCTCTATTGATCCAGGCCTCCCCACCCCCTGTGACATGATCAGGCGCACACATCCTAAGACTCGATGGAACACTCAGCTGCATGATGACCCCCTCCTCTTATCAGCAGGTTGAGGACCTCTATTGTGGAGGTATCTGGGGGTGGGATTGACACGAGGATTACGGGGATGTCTTTTCCTTTATGCCACAATGTTCTGATTGTAATAAAGAAGGGTCACATGCCATAAACCAGTGTATAAGAGGCCAGGCCTCCGAGAGGCTGTTAGAGCACCTCGAGACGATACCTTGTTGTCTGATCTGATGTGTTCTGCTCCGTCGGAATAAAACTTCTGTTTCCTGCCTTCTGGTCTCCGGCGCCTGCCTCATTGATTGATAAACTTGAATGGTACAAGGGCGGTTAGCGCCGGGCAAATCTCGAGAAAGGTGATAGCCCTACCTTTTTCCACAATTCCCCCTCACTTTATCTAGGTGTACTTTTCTCCTCAAACCTAGTTCCTTCTAGGTAAATCAATGCAAAATAATTGTTGTAATATATTGAAGATGTAAATTTAGAGATATGATCCTAAGTTGGGTTCTAATATTCCAATCTCACATAAAATCACAGATGCAGTTTTTGGCACCATCAATGATGCGACCAGATATTATTTTCACGCTGCAATGGCTGTATTATTCTCTCACAGAGTAAAAATATAATTCTGCACGATATTCATATTCTCCGCCCCATTAATATTCGTGAGGAAGTAATTCCATTTGTGAATCCCTTTGAATGCCGGTACATGAATGTATATAGACCTGTGAGGGACAGCTAAACATTCTAGCTCCTGCCCATTAAAAGGACAGGTGCTGTCATATTTTTAAAAAACAGGTATAATGCAATTGGAAATCAAAGGAGCTGGCAGTGGTCTCCTATAAATTCTGCCTGCTCCTCCGATGTCCCTTTCGGACATTCACAAAGTGCAAGCAGGCCATCAGACATAGTGTCCACCTTGCAATCAAATGAATATCACTCTTGCTCAGGTGTGCCCTCCAAATAAGGGTTTGTGTAAGAAATTGGGTTGTTTGTTGACTGGTGTGTGAGCCTTGGCCAAGCAGCAACCACAATCCATGTCAGGGTGAGGCACCAGACAACCCTAAACTAAACTGTGCTCAGCCTTCTCGTAGCTTGGCATAGAGCAGTCAAACTTAACTCCGAGGCAATGTGTAGTAGCGCAGTGAAAACACACCACAAAAAGATAACACAGCTAGAGTAATTTTTGACAAAATTCCAATCAATAGAACTGAAGATATGCAATTTTAAAGTTGTTTGTGAAAATAATGCTAAAAAGCACAAAGCGCCTACTGTGGACATCTGGTCGCGCCAGACTGGGCAGACAGTGATGGCGCGCAGGACGGCTGCAGCAGCCAAGTCAGGTCTGCTGAGCAAAGTACCTTAAATCCTGGTTTATGGAGTGTTGCAGGGACCCTCGCTGAAGATGTGTCACACAGCCAAAGCAATGCGGATTCCAAGATACGGTGAGGCTATGCTAAGAGGTCCTGCATCATTGTCGAGAATTCTGTCGACTAAGACTCTCAATGCGAAGTCCAGCGTTGAGGATGTGTCACACAGTTTAGGCGATGCCGCACTTCCGAGGAGCTACGAGGCTGTGATGTGACGAGGGTTGCTAGGGCCTTTGCCAATGATGCATTACACAATGGTGGTTCCGATGAGGTAACTGGCTGTGATGCGATTCCAGGTCTTTGCGGCGGTTCCGATCCATGCAGCAGCGATGGTGTGTCGATTCTGCTCAGGGTTCTACTGCGCAGCAGAGGAGAAGCGTTGGTTCTGCTGGATCCACAGAGGTTGGCAGAGCATCTTAAGCCCACTTCCAATGGTCCAGGACAGAGGTGGCACCACTTGGCAGGGTAACCTCACAGATGGCAGCACCTAGGTGCTGGGCTCAAAGTTGTTGGAGCCTTCTGTCCCTGAGGTTCAAGTCAGGAGGCCCGCCAACTAGCCATTGGAGCCACTCTGTGGCTCATGGCTTCAACAGATGCAGGTCTTGTCCTTCTCACCCAGGCAAGAGAGCAGCAGGTAGCAGGTTCAGCTCAGCAGTGCAGCAGTCCAGCAAAGTGGCAGTCCTTTCATCAGCCCAGCAGCCCTTCTTCCAGAGTATCCACTGGTCCAGAAATGGGCTGAAGAATTGGTGTTTGAGGACCTATTTTTATACATGTGCACTTCTTCTGAAAGGTGGGAGAAGCTTCTAGACAGTGGCTCTGAAGTGCATGGAATTATCTGACTCCCCTGCCCTGGATACAAGCTGGCTGCAGTGACAATGTGGAGGTGATAGGTCCTATGTGTGAATGCATACCAATCCTTATTCATTTGCAAGTGGGACTGTCCTCTGCACTGACACCCCCATCCCAATAGCAGATGGCCCATTGAGGCACACCTAATCCCTCTATTTTGTGACTGGGAAAAATTCTCAAATCTAACTGTCAGATACACTCAGTCATGTGACCCAAGACAGGCTGCAGGCACAAATGGGCTAAAGGCGTTCTAAAAGTAGAAGAAATAATTAAGTTGGTGTATTGCAATCTCTATGTAATTTAAATGCAAAAGCTTAAACTTCCATAAACAGATTCATCAGCGTAGTGTGCACTCCGTGAGAGGGAACCACCCTCACTCCCGTTGCAAATCAGAACAGCTATCTAGAGCCAATGCCCCAGACACAGTTTGTACTGCAATGGCCCTCAAGGGGGCTTAAACAAATGTAATCAGTAATACATACATTTTAACAAATGATCAAAACATTAATCAAACAAGCCCAAACTGAAAGAATCACAGATATCATACAATACTCAAAATCACAAAGTGAATCAAGTTAATTTAATTCAAAAACATAATTCTTGATACAGTCGTTCATACTTGAAATCTGGTCTTGTCATTCTTAAGACTGGCTGAAAGGTACATCCCAGTGCATTTCGGGCTATAACAAAAGCCCTTTGTCAGGGGTATCTAGAAATGAAAAAACAGCAGTTGTCTGAATTCAACTCTCTGACTACAGATAAAAACCTCAACTGTGAAGCACAGGGCATGATGCACCTGTACGCATTCCCATAACTCTTTCTCCATGCATGAAATTGTCTATAACAATGCCAATGTATACGTATGAATTACTTCAAATACATGGCTGATGAGCAACAGCTCATGTTTCCTCCTAACCAACACCGAAAGAAGAAAATACAGTTGGAGTAATAATGAAGGGGAATGCACACCTGCTTTTTTGGTGCACCGTTGGTGGTTAGCTTTGGGTCTCTCCCGGATTATTTTTTTTTCTTCATTTAGTGTTGGTTAGGAGGAAACATGAAGTGCTATTGTACAAGACGTAGTGTGTTTTTTTGAGACGGGGTATCCACATCTACACATATGTCACTGTGAGAGGATTCTCTCCAAACATATTTGAGTGATCACCACAATGCTTATGAAGCAGCATTGTAATAATCCACTTAGATGATGTTGAATTGGATCCCAGAGTATGTGGTGGAAGACAGAGGCGATGGGCATCAGCGAATAGTAGAGGCTGTGGGCTGATAGGGGAAGCAGTCCATGCTCTTCCTGTGCCAAGGAATGGGATTGAACAGAAACATCCTGCTCTACCATGACCCTGCCTTCTCCCATTGTGGACAGTGAGGTTCCATTCTGTCTTCACTTTCGTCTTAGCCTTCTTTGATCCCACTAACATTGGAAGGTATTTTATACAAACAGAGGTCTTTGACTCTGCCACTTCCTTGCTTCTTGCATACTATCTCCTGGGGAGTTTAAACATTCGCCCCTTAGATTCCTGTGAGGATAGTCTATGTTGTCAGTGCAATTCTTTAGGAAGCTACTATGCTCCTGACATTTTGGTGAGACGACTTCTCGTGCACGGAATCGTCTCCCTGCATCTTTGTGGATATTCTGGGTGCAAAATTATATATTTTTATTATATATTGTGTATTGTTAGAGGTGATGTATTGAACTGATTGGCACTTGTGTTTTTAAATTTTGATTGGGACTAGTTTTGAGCCCGTACCTCCATTGTTATCTGTGGGGTAGTGTTGCAGTGTCAATGGTTGGCTGTTTGTTGTGACAGACTTGCTACAGCTCATTTTTGGCAGTAGTATCTTTACACTCGTTCATTTGGCTCCACTCCATATTTTGGGGATGGGGGGGACACTTTATTTTTGAGTAACTACACACTTGTAGATGGTGAATAGCCTAAAGTAGTTCAGTAACACAAAAGTGTTTATAGTAAACCTACACGTATAGATTTTCTCACATGTAGAATTACTTTTGTAAATAGACCCCTTAATGTTTAAATTCAAGTGGTTTCCCCACAACACGAGATGCACGGTCTCCCAGGCTCTCATCACCAGTCGACTGGAATATGGAAACGCCCTCTACACTGTAATCGAGTCTGAACTCTTTCAAAGACTGCAGACCAACCAGAACGCCGCAACAAGACTCATTCTTGATCTCCCCATTGCATCCCTATCAGCTACCACCTCAGAAAACATCACTGGCTCAGAGTACACAAGAGATGCTAGTTAAAGCTCTCACCCACATGTACGAGGCACTGCATGTCTCCGAACCCGCGTACATCAACCACCCCCTGAGATTTCACAAACCCACCAGATGACTCAGTTCCACCTCTCTCGCGCTCACTCACACCCCCTGCATACGCTGCAATGCAACAGGACACTCCTTCTCCTACCTCACAGTCTGAGCCCCGAATGCCTCCCACTGCACCTCAGGAACTCTCCTACTCTACATGAATTCCAAAGAGGCTGAAAACTTGGCTCTTTTACTGAGACTTTGAACCCTGCTTGCCCCTGGTTACCATCATGGGTGACAAGTTACGCTCTACAAGTCCATTGATTGATTGTTTGATTGAAATGATCTGAACACTCAGGCTCATAAAGTTTAACCAATCAACGTTTTACTTCCTTGTGTCTCAGACAGCCTCCTCCCGTTATATTCTTAAAACCCTGCATGAAAAGTTCACCTTGACTTTACTTTCAATTGTTGTCTCTACTCTCTACTTTCTCTTGTTACCTTTTATATTTTGCATGCCTCCTCTGACTCAGTGTATTCTACTCGAAGTCACAAACTTGTCTGTCTTTAATGTCTATTTTTATATTTCTGAAAAAGACACACACCTCACTTCCCTCATCACATTGATAACCTACCTTTCTTTAATCCAGATTCTGGCAACCCAACAACACTTAATCATCGCTAGCCTATCTATTCATCCCACCAACTATTTGTATGAACTTGTATAGCTCCCACTAATGATCACATCCAACTCATATCAATCTACCACAAGTACACTAGTAAATGAACTGAATTTTTTAACTAGAGAGCACTTGATTAATCCGATAACTAACAATAACTAGTAACCACTAGATTAACCACTAACCTTGGTCTCCGGAGTAGCGTGCTACTTTCTGTAAAGCGATCCAATGCCTCATCAGTGCCAGTAAGCGCTATTTAAATGCAATTACATACAATAAACTACATTCCTAGGGCACTGCATCACCATCTCCAGCACTGGTTATTCCTATTAATGGCCCTTCTTCTCTCATCTTGTTTAATATACTCTTGGGCATGTTTCAACATTCACCTGTGACCACTTTTTCATTAAGCCTTTTTCCCCTTTCTCTTTTTTTTCTCTATATTTTTTGGTCCCCTGGGTCATCCCAGGAGTTAAGTGTTCTCCATTCACAGTTCTGTTTCCTCATTTACTTCTTTTCTTTTCAGTGTTTCCTCCAATTTCTTTTTCCGATTTTCTTTTTGGCTAATTGTATCACTTCAGTCATGACGGTGACCCATGTATTGCATCTTTTAGGGTTGAAAAGAAATCGACTATCCACTTAAGAACCATTTTGAATTGATTTTAGTCTCTTGAGTGATTATAGAATGATAAACTGAGCACATTTTTCCACGTACCTATTTTCTTTGAGCTGGTTGCTTTTTTAGTTCTTGCCATCATTTTTGAAGCGAAATTTAATTAATTTATCATTATAAAATGTGTGTAGGTCTGTTTAATGGTATCCTTTCATAACAAAAGTTTGTATTTACTGCACGTGTCATTGATTGTCCTCAAATAGAAATTCGGAATGCATTGTTCAGTCATAATGAAAATGGGTCGGGCAGGGACGGAGGGCAGGCTGCCCTTATTTGAGCACCCGGGACCATCCAAGTACAGGGGACACTGGACCAATTATAATTGAGCAGAGCAGTGTCCCAACAAGGAATCCTACTCTGCCTAATTTATAATTGGGGCTTTCACCATCCAGTGAAAATTGGAAACAAGACAGAAATTATGAATGTGTTCCGGTTAGATTTTTTTGCAAGATTGAGGTAGTTTGCCATTTTTGGTGAGTTAGGAAAGATGCTCCTGAAAAGAATCTGCAGCCACCAGACATGTTCAAAGAGGCAACATTTTGACTAGATGTTGTTAGCCGGTTGGGGTTTTTGACAACAGTTTTTGAGTTTGCAGCAAAGGTCATACCAGGCGATGGAAGCAAAAGTGTCCCAGCTGGCAGATTAATTTATGAGAAATGATTTAAGAGCAATGCAGTTTGGTGAAATGTAATCTCTAAACATGTTGGTAAGGATAAGGAATTCATTTAATTTAACAGCCAAAAAAGGTTTGTCTAAGGAGCAGAATTTGCTTGAACAAAGTGGGAGACTGACCTGCAGGTTTGTGATATTGCTGTGATACGACTAGTCAACTTCAGATGGGGAAAGACATTTACCAATAGAGCATCAATTATGATGGGATCAAGAATACAGCCCTTCCTCTGAGTCAAAAGTGAGACGATTTGATGCAAATTGGTTATTTGCTGAAGGTTTTCTAATCCTATGTAAATGGTATACATGTATGTGCTGTTTGAGAAAGATACACCACAGTCAATGCTTATGGAACACATAATGGTAAGTATTTTGTATTGTAGAGAGTCTTTGAAAATGAGAGGGATGCCACCTACTTGTTTTAAGAGTCTTCCCTCAGGGTGGAATAAATACTCAAGGAAAGCGGGCAAATGAGTCTGTAATAACCTGTGCATTTAGCCAGTAATCTGTGGTGCATAATGTGTGCAGCCTCTGAGTGTTCTTAGGATTGGTTATGTCGGTGTGATGTTTCTTAGCTGATCTAATGTGCATCATGCATGTGAGATTGGATTTTGCACTTATAGAGTAGCGGGTGATGGTCAAAGCGAGAGATTGTTGTTCCTCACAGGGTATTTCGGGGAGGTATGTTTGAGCCACAAAAACAGGAAGGTTATTAGGTTGGGAGGCTGCTTCCTTCTGAGACATACATTGATGAAAATGGAGCCATGGTTGGTATTTGCTCTATGCTGGATCAGAACTCAGCAATAGTGAAGTCCAGTAGTAAGGGAGAAACGTTAAAGTAGCGAGCATGATGGTTTTGCAGATGGACAGATTAGAAATAGCCGAGATAAACAAGAAGTAAACTAGTAATGTTTGACAGAGCTCATATATCTAAAGGTGTATGTTCTGCATTGCAAATCCATATAATTTAACCCTAACAAAATGTCACGATTTGACCAAAATGTAGCTGCTAATCCCATTGTCCTTACACAAGGAAGTGTACGTGGACCTTACATAAGGTAGTGTACTCCATCTGAAGTAAAAAGCTCATGATCATATCGCTACATCACCAGTGCCTGCCTGATAATAGAGTGAAGATTCATGACTGCAGGGAAGCTGAGCAAGTGCCATATATCATAATGTAATTACAATCAACACATCTGCACTATATAGATACAAAGCTCATCACAAATTATGCTACTGGCAAGAAAACAAAAGCTTTTAAAAACCCTCAAATAAGGGAAATAATATATGGTTCCTGGGTATGGACTTCTTTCATCAACAGTCCCCCACACGGCCCACAGTGTTCTCCAGTCAGCTAGTGAAATGTTCTGCAGCCTGTTATTGCAAGTCAATAGAAATTCTTAGACAACTACATTCAGTTCCTTCACTTCCAGTGTCTTTGGTAACTATGAATCCAGCGTACAGGATACATGCTATGACTGGGTGCATTGCAGACTCAACCAAGATGCACTCTGGAGTAGCCGAAACAAAGCAAAATACCATGTGACGTCATCGTTGCAAGACTTCTGTTGCACATTATGCAAATATGGATACCATCAGGATACCAGCGCATGAACTTAGGGGGTCATTACAATGGCGGTTTTACCGCCATCGTAAGGCACTTCTCCGCCCGTCAAATTACAATGGCGGGCGGTGTGCTGGCGGACGCAAAGTCCGTCTGGCACGGAGCTGCCACAGGCAATCGTTACAATTGCCTGGTGGACCCACCCTACATCACCAATATGGTGGCGGTGCCTAGCAGGCACCGTCCACCATATTATGATGCTGCCTTCCCACCAGCCGGTGTATGGCGTGAAACCGCCATTCACAGGCTGGTGGGCATTGCATTTGGGGGCCTGTAGCAGGCCCCCCTTGTGTTGGGGGGAGGTGGGTGTGCGCTGGGGGGCATTTGTCTTCACCAGGTGGCAGGCACCGTGTAGTGCCTGCCACGTAGTGCAGTTAACTGCAAACAGTGCATTTCGGACATTGCAGCGGGAGCTGCAGCCAGCAGCACTCTCCGCAATGTCAGAGATACATGATGCAACCGCCACGGTGGAGGTCGCATCATAATCTGATGTGCGGGACTGCCACATTTCAGGCCGACGGTCCCAAGCCCTGGCACGAAGGCGGACATACGGAAGTCCATCCGCCATCGTAATGACCCCCCTTCATTCGCAGAAAGAGCATGACATTATAGCCTAGTTCCTTCTTTCCTAATTTTTCAGACTGCATTTGGCAGTTTCCTTTCGACAACTCGACCTCAGAGAGGAGGTGGTTCTGTCTATAGTATAATATTATCAGATGTATCATAAACCTGCTTATAGAAATAAACGTGTTCAAGTAAAAATGCTTATAATTTGTAAAGTGTGCATCTCTCCATGGTGTTGGCATTTGCATTGTTCCCCTAGATGATATTCAATCAAGTAATATTTTATACCCTTTTAGCAGTCGCAGGCTGATTTGAGTGCATTAATATATCAGTGAGTTCTTCAGATTAAGAGCCCTTCATTTTGTGTAAGTGCACTTTATTCACACCTGTAAGAGAATCCGCCTCATAATCATTCAAACTTGAGCAAAGCGCATATTGTCTTTTAACCATTATGTCATCTGGAAAGCCTTACCTATGACTGAGAGGTTTGCTGCGAGGTGGCAGACCCAAAATAAAGCCTCCAAGCAGTCTTGGCTTGTGCAGGCATCTTATTGCTACTTTTTTTGGGTTTTTTAATGTCATAAGTCTAGAATTCTGCAAGAGAACAAGTAGCTCAATTATGCAGGATTCCATTGTGTGTCCAAACCAGCGGTTTTCATGGGTCAGTGAGGAAAAGTTCTCTAATGATGAAAACATTGAACAATGTAAAGTCACAATTTGGACCCAATTACGTGTTTCGGCAGTACGGGAGTGGGCAGTATGCCACTGCCACGCCCCTGCACTGCCAAGACTCGCCCCCCCCCACCAGATTATGACTTTCAAGTAGTCTGGCGGGAGGGCAGCATGACGGTTCCAGGACAGTGCCTCTTTCAAAGGCACCAGTGACTTTGAAAAATGCACCGCAATAGGAATGCCTCACAAGGTTCCAGCGCGGCCTGGACCCGAAAGTCCAGGCCATGTGGGAAATGTGCATGCACACAGGGGGGGCACATGGTATGCCCCCCTGTGTGCAACCGCAAGCAGGGGAGGCATGGCGGCCTTCTAGGCCCCCTTTGTTTCCTCTCCGCCACTGTGTTAATGGAGGAGGAACCTCCATGACACCGCCGGCAGAAAGGAAACTGGAAATATGCTTGGTCCTGCCAAGCATTTTGCGGCCTCCTGACCGCCTCACTACCTCCAGTGAAAGGCAATTCCCTAACAGGGGTCCTAAGTTGGTCCGACCGCCCAATACGTAACGAGGTGCCCCCACAAGTCTGGCGGTCCTCAGACCGCCAGACTGGTAATCATGGCCTAAGTCTGCTCTAGTGTCATTGGTCACCTAGCTAAAATAGAGAGAGGCTGAGGCAAAACAAAGTTTTCTTTTCTGTGTTGTAATAAGAACGTCCTTTCCCCACATAGAATCCCGAAATATATTTCAGACAGTCGTAGACTGACTAATGCAAGACCGCCATGGTACATTAATAGCCTTAGATCCAGCCATTTGCTGGGTCAGGTCCTGTCCCATGTTGTGCTGCTTACAGCCACATAACCAAATTAATTTGCGTTCCCCATTTTTTAGCGTCAAATGTAAATGTTGTCCTGAAGCTGTGCTACTGTTCGTCCCTCCCAGCCACCTTATTCACAGGTGATGCTCCCAAACACATCTCTGCACAGTTCATATTGACAATATGCAGAGCTGCACAGAGGCCATCCTAGAGGGAAGGGCGAGTCACCAGTACAAGACTCTTGAGTCTTTTCACTCTGCTCCTGAATTCAAGTATGTTTATACAATGTTGTTGTTATTAAGGAAGGACAACGGGAATTCAATTCTGAAAGATCTGACGTGCCTGTAAAGTTGGAAATGGGAGCACTGAAAAGCGAGCACAAAATACCCTTCCTGAAAGTGCTTGGAGGTCTGGTCTGGGATAGACCCACCCAAGGGAGCATTTAGGATAGATTCACAGCACCCCAGAAGGAGGGAGGAATTCTAGGCTGGTCTGCTGCTCTCCCTCCCGGTGCCGGCCAGTAGAAGGGTTGTGTCAAGACTGCAGCACCTTCAACTGTGTCTATGCGTATGTCGCGTGTGGGTCAGTGAAGCAGAGACGAGTGCAAGCAGCCCTCTTGCGCTCTCTCTCTCTCTATATATATATATATACATATATATATATATATATACATATATATATATATATATATATATATATATATATATATATATCTCTTATAGTCTCTTCTTTTGTACAGATATGCTTCCAGTGTTGTTAAAGAATGTATATCCAAAAGTCAATTTTTAGTACATGTGAGCTTGCTTACTACTCTTCTAGATTGTCAATATAAATCTTTGCTCCCTATTTTAATTACCTCAATAGGAATTGCTTTTGTGGCATCCTGAAAGCATCAACCTTGTCATCATAGACATACATAATTTATATTTTAGATAATTTGACTTATGTTGCAAAACACAAACATTATTGCCATACCTTCATTCCATTCTACACAACTCAGTCAATATAAACACATATGACCAACAAGTCAATCAAAGATTTACATGCCCAATATGTTGTGTAAACTCTAGTTTGTGCATTTCTGCTCGTGACCATTATTAGATAAAGAGGAACTTACGCTGAATCAAAGTTAGTCGTTGATCATCTGAAGTATACAAGCTTTAAAGAAACAATATTTTTCCAAAGGACCACAGAAAGTAATATAGTTTTTCGAAAGACCTCAGATATGGGATCGCTTGGTTCCATTTAGCATCAATTTATCAGGGCTGCAAAGGTCAGCGTTATATGTAAACCTCTAAGCATTCTTTAAATTTTGGACATCTTGACGTATGTTAGGAATGAGGGTTAATGTAAAAGAGCAATTGCCTGAGAAGTAATCTCGTAAGAATTCTTTCTAATAGTTTGTACATTTTTCTTTCATGGTGATCAATCCTATATTACATTTCAAGTGGTCAGAAACTAACGTTTTGAATTTTGGGGGATTTGGCAGAGAATTATTATTTTGAATTTAATCCAGGAGCACCAGAAGACTGTACAGTCTTCATGTTGATAAAGTGATTTACCGAAGTAGTTGATTATACATAAATATCAGGGGTCGTATTATACCTACGGAGCATTTTCCTTGAATGCACTGGGTAAAACATGCACTTGGTGCAATCAAAGTAATGCACAGCATTATGGTGAATGTGCTGCCCCCAAGCCAGCCGTGAATTTGTGGTGCCCTGTCGGCAGCGCATCCATATAAAAAACTGAGTGGCTGCTTTGCAGCTGCTCCACCTTTGCAGGCAGGTGCAGTGAGTGACTCCACCTGCCTACAAGGGAATGTCTGGGGGGTACATGGGATCCCCTTTCCCCCTCCAGAGGACTGCCATCAGGGGGCGAACTGACAGTGCACCATCTTTTAGGTGGCGCACTGTCAGTGCGCCTCCTGAAAGCTTCATTGCCTCTGCGACCGCGTTTGTAATAAGACTCGGGTGCAGAGGCAAAGGGATTTCCTCACTTGCATGGGACCGTGCCCCCATGCAAATGAGGGAACACTCTCTTGAGAAAGTGCTGGAGCTGTGTGGGCGCCAGTGATTTCAGTATTACAGAAGGGGATGCACAAGCATCTGCTGCCCTTTCTATAATACCTAAGTGCCCCAGGGGCATGCAAAGCGGGCGCAAATGCCCGTTGCACCTTTGGTCCACTTCTATAGCATGGCCCTGTTTGTTTCTGCTGAGATCTTTACATATACATTCATATACATTAATTACACCAGGCAAACAAAAGAGCAGGTACTCCAGGATTAGCAGTTCAGCAATTTATTCAGAAATGAAATACATTTTAGCCATTAACCTTCTATAGACACACTTGTGCCCAGTTCCCCCAGAATACAAATAGTGACTAAACAATGAAGATAAAAAGAGGACTTAAAACCCCACATTGCACTAAAGCCTCAATGGCACCGCCATCTTTGAATAGTTAATCTTTAAAATGAATTACAACTATTTTCCAAGAAAGGAGAAAGCTTCAAATAAAAGGGTCATGCAATAATACCAGCTCAAAATAATGTGTGACAACAAACGGAACAACCTCAATAGTCTATACCTGAATGGGTACTATCAATGTTTGATTTTAGCTATGCGTGCTGCAGTCACCATATTATTCACTACGCCGACTATGTGAATACATGGAATGGCTTCAAAATTACCAGACCCATACATATGCTCATAAGTTCATTACATCCATGATTGATTGAGTCCAATAAACGTTGGTCCATTCTCAAAGTGCAAATAGTGCTACAATGTGTTCTAATGAATCAATAAATAAACACCCGAAAAATCATAGTGTAAAATACCAATGTGGGTATAAACATATCACTTTGAAAATAGCGATTACTGTATTCTGTGTATTATTGTTATATGTTAGTCATATATGTGTGTGTGTGTAGATGTACATATTTCATCCATATCGGTTGTCATGCTTCCATTATATACCGCAGTGGGTGGTATAAATCTATGTTGGGAATCTACATGTTGTACCCAGTGAACTGTACAGATATACATGGAACCAATTTCTAGACATCCATTGCATTCAATGAGGGAGGAGGAAGACATTTATCAGCAACATGTGATCTTCAACTAGACATACATCGAAAGATCTCAATTTTACAGAAAGACTGCTAATCCCTCATTGAAATTACATCCATGAGGTTGTTTCGTATTGAGATCAAGAAGGCAGTTGCTTCCAGTCAGATCGGGGATTTCTTTCGATGGCCGCCTCTCACGTTGTGTTCTACCTTGTCAGTTGCAAAGAGTTGTGTTCATGATATATTTTGAAATGTTGTGCTATGGGATATGTTATATCAGACTTCCTAATGGCTCTTAGATGTTCAAGTATTCACTTTTGGACAGAGGGAATAGTGGTGCCCAAATACTGTTTATCACAGGGACACTTAAAAATAGAGACACAATAGATTAAATTACATGTGAGATGTTCAGAAATTCTCCTTTGTTTGCCATTAGCTAAGAAATAGGAGACACGGTTAGTACTGGTTCTATCTGCTTTTTCATTTTGTGCATCGAAGAAATCCTACTGTCTGGCTTAGCCAACCCATATTTGAGGGTCCCTTTAAATAGCTCAACATTAACCTAGCTTTCAATCCATGAGGTTAACAATAGTTTAATGTAGGATTGGGGACTTTACATAGCTCTCATGATTGGATACGCCTGAATCAAATTGCAGGGCCTAGATAACATTCTATTAACTCTGCTTCAGGGAACAGCATTCTCCATGCCTAAAGTCATTATACCAGCAAATTGAAGTAGAGCACCCCGTATGGGAAGCTTCTTAGAGCAAAATGGAATTGTTAGTACTGAGGAGGGATTTTCTGAAGAATGTTTATTAATGGAGAAGATGTTCAGAGCAAGAGGTTATCCAGATAAGGTCTTAAAGAAAGCCGAAGAAAAGGTTTCCTCTATCCGAGGGATAAGTGACTCTTTAACAATAAACAGATTGGTAAGATAACAAACCCATTCATGTACAGCAAGGCCAGCAGCAGAGTTAATAGACCACTAAGCAAACATACATATATTAGTTAACCTATCCTGCATTTAGAATATATTAATTTATGACCGTAATGCGTTCTATGGAACTATATCAGAGCCTATGGCAGAGGGACAGCGAAAGGAATCGGCAACACTCTCCACCTTTATTTCCATTCACTAACATAATTGCCAGATTCATGTGGTTCTAAAACATTTGAAGTTTCTCGGAAACTGTCTATTCCAACACATTGTCCATCCATTTAGATTCACTGGGACCTCTTGACATAATCTAGTACATGGCCACTACTTCTATCAGCATGCAAAGTCATAATTCTAGCCCATTATCTTTAAAGGTAAGCTCCATTCGTATAGGAACTAACAGAGTGTTTTAGCTACTAGAAATAGCGCTACCAAAAAAAACAGTTTTTGGAGTTGTCTCTGCAATCATTCCACAACAGCACAAAGCAGCAGCAGCAGGCTTAGCCTGGTAAATCACCAAAACATATAAAATTCGGAAGACATGCAAAATGGCAGTCAAATTTAATAACAGCACCTGATCTTCGATTCAGTGTTAATTCACTTTTTTTGAGTTGCGGCTGCCACCATCCACTGAAGGAATAGTCATGCCAGAATAATCAAAGGTAGAGTCAATTTCCAATTATTCTCCCTATAACTGAAAACCCTGCTTTCATCACCACTGATTTAGTTTTGGTGGATTTGATTGACAATGCTCAGGAAACTATTAAAGATAAAACTCAATAGTGCCTCCAGACCCTTCCTAATTTAGGCCATCAGTATCCATCATCAAAAAATAGCTGCACGCAAACTAGAATGTGCCTCACTCTGGGGATATCAGGGGAAGGAGGTGGCTGAAGTTATCCTGACTAGGAAGTCATTCGAAAAGAAATTGAAACATGTGAGACCGAGAGCATACCTCGCTGACAGTGGTCTCGACGTCAAAATTGATAATAAAGCGCCTTGTTCTCATCAAGTCTTCCCTCAGCAAGGATGCTGCTAATGTACTTTAAGTGATGGTCGTGTGTCTAGCAACACATAATCAGTAAAAGAAGATCAGTGAATTCACCTCTGGGAAAGACTATTTAATAGGTAATTTCTATTGCACACAGACAATCAGATCCAGCAATATCCTGACAGAGTGCAGTAAGTGTTGAGCAGAAGGTGGGTATATACAAAAAGGAAAGGTCCAGCAGCTGCAGTATTCAACAGGCCTAAGGATGTGTGCGAATTGGACACCGTGGTAGGTTAACTGAAAGATAAGGCTCTGTTATGGTAGAATCTCACAAGGTCCAAGCAGGGAATAAGTCTTTAGTGTTGATTCTGAGCTCACACTACTGGCCACAGAGGATTGTGCTGAAGTGTCCAGCTCTAATAGTGTTCCCCTAGGATCAGGTACTGTGGTAGATAAAATTAACACAAACACACACAAGTACCACTTAAGAACTAAATGTGGATACTGACCTCATAAACAGTGTCAGATTGTACATGAACAAGAGTGACCACAGGCAAAGGTGAAATAAGTTACTCTTCTCTACAACCCTAAAAAATCACAGTAGATGTAAAACGGGGCATAGAGGGTCAGTGTAAAATCAAAGCAAAGCAGCCAGACTGCGGAACAAATCCAACTTGGTGAGTTCAGCATTTGAGGCAAGACACTTTACACATCTTTATCTCAACTCTGATTAATTGCAGCCCTGATTTAGTCAAAGGAAAAAAAAAATCTTAAGTTATTTATCTGTATTTCACCCTTTAGGACACATTTGCACCCATCATCTAACACTAAAATCAGACACCTAAAAATAATGTAATATATAATCCCCATCTAACTTAGAAATGAACCACAACACAATACTCTCAACGGATCATTGCAAGAAAACTACAACTCTGGTCTGCAACGCAAACTTCAGCACAACGTGGAAGGAACTTGACAGCGCCAACTGTGTTCTATACAGGTGGTGCCAATAATATAATCTAAATATTACTATCTACTTGTAAGTCTGGCATTCCGATGAGAGTGATTTAATATTGGAAAATTTAAAGGATGAAATAATTTCCACATTACAGTTAGATATGCCCTCCTTCATAAATAAACACCCTTCAAGACAAAATACACACATCATGCAGTTTCAGCAGCAGGCATTTAAATGCGATTGTTAATGTTTAAATTATTTGTAGGCTTTTCACTTTTTTTATATTGCCACTTTGAAAGTGACTTCTTTATGTGTTTGTCCTCAGAGTAAATTATCCAGGAAAGGCTTCATTCGAACGCGGTGGTGTATCAGCGACTGGTGAGTTTTATTTCTGCCAAGATATTTATGATTGTCTCTACATTATATTTCTTTATGGAGCTCTTGAATCATTGCATCAATCAAACGCGGTTTTTAAGTGGTGGAGCTTATTGGAGTGATGTATTAGTCTTACTCGTCTCGCGTGAGAACAATCCAAAGAAAGGAGCAGATGACAAATGATTGGGCATATTTAGCAAAATGTAGTATACTCTCATTAACATACCATTATTCTTGCTGGGAAAAATAGATGCTTGGGAGGCAGGGAAATATATAAATTGAGTATTTATGCTTCTGGGTGACTAACAGTCTCCCCGGCGGGGCTATATTGCGGAGAGCTTTTAGAAGCATTTAATCGGTTCAGGTATGACCTGTGTCTGTTGTGAGTGAAATATTTCATATCTGCCTGTCGTATCCTTCTCATATATTATATGTTGTTGCTGGGCTCCTATCAGTTCCTCTTGCACAGACTTCTGCTGCTCATAAAGCCCTATTATTGGAAGTGAGAGAAGGCAGATTTTAACTTATAAACTGGCTTCCCTGGTTTATACATTTCTGAGATCTCCGTATGGAAACTTGTAATCAGAGACGTTTTAAGGCAATGGCAAAGTGGAGTCAGGCCCAGGACTCCAGCATTTCAGTATCCCCCCGGCATTCTGATCATAAATGTAAAGCTGTTCTGAAACAGGGGCCCCAAACATATGTTTGGCCAAGGGCCCCCAAAATCCTTAAAATGTCCTTGCTTGTAATTCTGATGACACAGTGCCTGCCACTCAAGGTGAAGGAGCCCTAAATCTACCCATGCCCGGCAACTCCATACCATCTAAAAATGAGTTCAGTGGGAAGGTGAAAGACACTAATCTGTGTCAAAAACACAGGAAAGGGAAACTAACTGAAATAAAATGGTAGAGGGAAGAGAACTCATTTTATGTATCGTCTCAGCAATTAACACTATTTAGCAATCTCCGTTAAGGTGGAAATCCAGCGGACCTCAAGCGACCCATTTTACCTCCATTTGAAGTCCCATACTATCACTAATATAAGCAATTTGAGATAATACAGAATGTTCAATCAACAAGCATTAGCTAAGCCAATAGGTATGCATTTAATGTGCCAACACATGTCAACAAAGCATTCACAAATGCTTTTTCCATGCTTTGCCTTTACAAATGTCGTTTATTACCCTAAGGCTGGCCTATTGGCTGTGCCAGTGCTGGGAAAAAAGTGGAAAGAAAGGATTGCATTCTGTGAAGAAATCATGTAGCATATAAAGAACGGAATGTGACAAACTGTGTGATCTTTGAATGTAATTTTCTAATGTAAAATAGTCCTTATGCGTTCCAGTGCAAGTACTCTCTGGAAGGTGCAATCATACACAGATTGTTAATGGCATGAGGTTAGTGGGTAACACTCATCTAGGTGGCAGTAAAGCCTTCTTTACGTATATTTCAAAGAACTGTTAATAGTACCTCTAGCAGACAGCTGTGTTGTCAAGCTATACATAAAAAGTGGTTGATCCTTCAGTTGCCCTCAATCTTCTAAATACATTATCGAAGACCCTGGCCTACAGTAACCTCCCCCTCTATCACCATCCACTATTTGCATCACATATCCATAGAAAAAAGTAAACAAGGCTACCCATCGGGTAGAGAGGTGACTATGAGATTGTAGCCTTTGTGCTCAAACTCTGAGAATTGTCTTCGAGAGTACTTGGTAGATTCTTGAAGGTCCTTTATAATCTACTCTATTTATTTTGTCCCTAGAAAGCCCATAAATGTAGGGTCTCTTAAAAATTTAGTTAGCCAATAGGACTCCTTATCATGACTTTTTTTTATCTACCTGATATTGTCCTCACATGGTTTATAGAGGTGGCTCTCTATTGAGACAATCATTCTAAAAATTATTTAACCCCCAAGACCTAAACATAAACTTCTTGGAGCAATAGGGGTGTTGTACTGATCATGGACTGTGACCCCAGTTTTGACATGCATAGTTTATTAGAACATTGCAATGTTGAAGACGATGGGATAGCTCTGGGCTTATAACTGCTGGTGTTAGCCCTCTTCTACAATATTCCAATATGTGTCTTTATGTTTCTCCCTTTTAAATTTAGAACATTGTAGTCTTACTGGGTGGAATGTTCTAATACCCTTATAGCCCTCCTTCCTCAGGCTATCCTGGTTGTTAAAGGCCTTCTTGCTCATTTTATGCGTCAGGTTTAGCCCTCGTCAGTGGGCTGTAAGACTATACTGTGATAGGTCAATGTTATTCCGTGCTCTTGTATGACCTATATTGCAATGTCAAAACATATACTCTTAAGTCGTTCGTTGATTTCGCCTATTCTATTGTAGTGCCTTTGACTTGGTGAACATCCACCTTTTCCATGATGCTTCTAATTTAATTGCGTGGGAAACAAGCCCCTCTGTCTACTCAGGAATCCGCCAGAAGGCTCTCAGTTACGTGCTCAATAGGTATGTAAACTACGCCCCTTCTGTCTATGTGTAATCGTATGCATTTGTATCGAATGCAACACTTGAAAAGCATCTACATCTAAAAATGTTAAAGATTTTTATAGCAAAACATCACCTCATCTGCGTTTCAATTTGTGTTTGCAATTTAATCAAATATTTGTATGAAATGTTTCTACGTTTCTTAAGCTGTTAACCTTGCATTCTTTTGCTGACAATGGTCAATCTGTGGGCCAGATCACAAAGCATTTCTGACTGTCTCTATATTACGTCCTTGGTGGTAAGTCAAGGCAGTGCTTGGTGTAAATGCTTTTTACCACTGTGTTAGGAAAGCAGATTTCCGTAGGTCAAATGTGCATCTTTGCTGTGGCATTTTGCTGTCATGGTGATGTGTCTTTGTTTTTTATGGTGCCGGATTCATTTGGGGTATTATTGCTATATGATGTTGTGTTAACTGTGGTTATAATGCATTGTTTTGACTGTTTTGTTCAGTTATGATTTTTAGTAGTTATTTGCTTGCTTTCTGGGTGCTACTGTGTTACATTCTGTTGTGTACTATAGATAAATACATTGACAAAAGCTGCTGCCTTTACAGCTAAAAGCAAAAGGTGCTTTTAAAGTTCTCATGATAAGCCACTACTTAAAGAATAGGTCAAGTTAAAGGCATGCGTTTACAACGCATGTCATTACAATGACCCCGTTGTTTACGATGCACATCATTACAACGCAACTCATTACAACGACTTGCTGTAGGGCGGGCGCTGGATTTTGGAATGGTATAATTTACTATTCCAACTCCAGTCTGTGCAACAGTAAGGAAGGTGTCAGATTTAAAATCCGACACCTTCTACCCCTACAGCAAGTAGTCGTAACGACATGCATTGTATTGGTATGCGATGTAACAATGTGGTTGTTGTAATGACCACATTGTAATGGCGTGCGATGTATCAGCATCATTGTAAACAAAGTTTACCCCATTTACAATCATCTACGGTCGTAAAATAGTGTTGCTCCACCTCTGCAACTATTTGTGATACCAGCCATGGCAAATGATGGGAAATAATTGTCATCAATTAGTACTTCTGGTGTTCACTTTATATGTTATGGCCATGTATGCGCTATCCATTGTAGCCATTACCTCGGTCACTGGAAACCAAGCTAAGTTTCAGTGCGGGTTAAAGATAGGACCTGGAAGCAAATTGTAGCCCTATGTCTAAGATTCTCGAGCCGCCTGTTTCTTCTTTCAGTTGTACACTATCCACTAGTCTCATTGCGCCCCTTAGTCTGCTTCTGTCGGATGTAGGAAAGAAAGAACAAGCAGTGTGCTGTATTCTATCTTTTAAAGTAACAGGTAGCTAATGGAGTTTAATAAGACCGGTAAAAACATTAAACAAGAGTATACATACATAAAACTGATGACCCTTTTTTTTTATTATCATTATTATTTATTATTGGGTATATGTTCGTAAGGAGAGTCTTGGCGCTATTTTACAGCGTTATCTTAAAGAACATCAGGAGCGGAAACTATTATCTCATGTGATAAGTTGTTTTTTAAGCTTTTGTTTTTAATTTTAGCTAGGCTCAGGCGAAATTTGTTTTATGCTTGTTTTTTTAGTGTAATTTTTTTATTTTTCTTGTTATGCGAAATTCCCAAAATTCTTCCTATATGCCACTTCACCTAATGACGCACCATTCACAGAATATTTTTTTCCAAGAATGGTGTGCAATTACGTGCTATTGCATAATAGTGTTAAAATTTACCATGAACGACAGAGAGTTAGAAGCTGTTGTTCGCAGAGCTTTTCTTTGTTGCACTGTTTTGGAGCAAAATGCATCCTCCTATCCAAAGTGGGTGTGAGGATGCATTTGCTCCACTGTGAATACATTTACCTTTGGATTAACTTCCCAACTGTTATGGGGTTCGGATTTTTTTTTGCTTCATTTTGCTTTTTCCTTAATCACGTAAAAGCAAATGATACAAATTTTGCACTCACCTCATTTTAACAGATTTCATTCCCTTTGTTATTTTGTTATTGTTATTTTTGATTTGTAACGCGCCCAATCACGCGCTCGGAAATCGATGGTAAGAACAATAACTTGGCAATCACAGAAGAGGCATCACTAGCCTATATAGCACTCATGGACCTTCTAAACAGCAATGTTTTTAGCACCTTTCTAAAGCGTAGGAGATTCTCTTCCCTGCGCAGCGACTCAGGTAGTGTGTTCCATAACTGAGGAACTAACACAGAGAAGGCTCTCCCCCCTGGTTACAAGTTTGTACCGGGGACAGACCAATAATTGAGAATCTGAAGATCTAAGAGTTCTCATTGGACTGTACACCACCGAGCGATCTTTGATGTAGGCGGGTGCCAGACCGTAGATTGCCTTATGAGCTATGCACAGATTCTTAAATTCCACTCGCTCTTTAATAGGGAGCCAGTGCAGGCTCTGTAACCGGGGAGATGCTTTGGATCGTCTTGGTAGCCTAAAGATGAGAAGTGCAGCATCGTTCATGACAACCTGTAACCTATTTGTCAGGGTTTTCGGCAGGCAGAGGCCTTTAGATTTTTGATAATTTTGTGCCCGATCCATAATGGAAAAGCACAGTTTGTGCATAGAACATTTTCAAGTTTTGATGGAAGTAGGTTGTTTTTCCCTCTAAATGTTTCTATATGTTCTCTTGCTTCTATGTGAATCTTATGCCTCTGTATACTAAGGAATCCATAAGACCCAACTACCAGCAAGATTACTTGATCCTATAGTCATAGGCTTTAATCCCGGCAAGTTTATTAAGCCTTTCAATGTTCCCAGGTCTACTGATTGAGTTCCACTGAGTGTCTGTTATATTGCACCAAGAAACCTCTCGTCGTGATCATAGACCATTACTAAGTTCATGTAATATTTGTAACCTTTCTGGGGTCAGATTGAGTGTGTTGTGCTGATGAATGAGCAGTTCGGCTCTTCCTTATACCGTGACTGATTGGTGCAGAACATGACTTTCAGGTAGTGCAGAAGCCGCAGTTTTACTAACCAGTTGCAACAAATGTCATTTTGCACTGGTCGGTCAGTGCAAATGCTGCTGCAAATGTACCCAATTTTCAATTCATAGTCGACAGTATTATGCATGTAAACCAGTCCTTGACATCTGGAAAGGCTGTGTTTTTTACACTCAAAGTGAACATGATGTTTATTAACACTCATGCATTATAGACTTGTGTGACTTTGTTGGAATTCTCGAAGAATTCCAACAGTTTTCTTCAGTACATGTTACTGCAGTACATTCCCTGATGCAGCCAGCTGTGAAATTGTCAAGAAAATGTGAAGACGAAGGACATTTTACAGTTGTATATTTTTGTATTTCTCGAAGGGGAAATAATTTCGCCATGGATACAGTGGGGACAAGCCCATCTGAGTATTCGGGCATTGCCTTCCCACTGTGAGCCATTACATTGTTAAAATATTTTTTTACAGTGGATAAATTGAGTTTCATCTGGATTACAATGTGGGCTTGACTCATTATTGTCCAGCATGGTGGACCACTGGGCTTGTCTCGCCAGGCAGTCTTGGCACTGCTCTGGTGCTCTTTATTGTAATAAATATATGGATGAGTGGATGGCATGGAGTGGTGGGTTGGAAGCAAAATGAAGAATAGAGGATAGGAGGGAGACTGGACGTGTGAGGTAGAGTGAATGGGATGGATGCTTTGAGTTGGTTGGCTATATGAATGGGTATGTGGGTTGCTATTAGGGTGAATGGGTGTGTGGCATGGGTGACTGGATTAATATATGTGGTCAAGTGGGTCAGGCCTGCCAAATCATGTGCTACGTATTACAGTAATACATTTTGAATGAATCAAGAGTAACCCATTTCTTTCATTTTTATTTTTGTGTCAATTTATGCCCTGACTTTGTTGCC
Organism: Lissotriton vulgaris; assembly: GCF_964263255.1. NCBI lineage: Eukaryota > Metazoa > Chordata > Amphibia > Caudata > Salamandridae > Lissotriton > Lissotriton vulgaris. The sequence goes on along the minus strand of NC_141693.1, from coordinate 927,472,476 downwards.
CTTCCTACACTTAATGGTAATGTTGCAATCCGGGATCGTTTTTTAAGGAGAGGGAGGACAATTGAGAAATGAGATGTTTAGTAAGAGAGCTGAAGGTCACCATCTTTGTTTATTTCACAAAAGATGCACAAAGATCACACAAAAAAAAATTAAAGTCAGTATCAGGGCTGTTCTTCTGGTTTTACGAATCCCGTTTCTTCAGGTCTTCCCCTGGATTTGAGGTTTACACTTCTGGTACTTAAGCTCCACGGGATCGATGAGAGCGGTATGAGAAGAGAGAAGAAGAAAAAAAAATATGGTTGGGGTGAGTCGCAGGAGAAAACCGGCACTCTCGCTGGGGAATGGGAGTGAGGGGATAGGGCACTCTACTGGCACTGTGTGAACCTCGACTTGACCTCCCTCCTCCCTTTATACAGCGTCTTTTTCCCTCCCTTGCCCAGTAAGCCCCTTCAGTGTTTCCCTACCGTACTAAGCCACCCTCCTCCAGGGGGGTGGCTGGGCGAAGCGTGGTCCTGCTTGCCTCCCGGCTTCAGGCTTCCTCGGCCTTCTCCTCCATTCCTGCTCCACTCGCCTCATCCTTCTCCTCCATTCCTGCTTCACTCGCTCCAGCCGCTGTTCCGCTTTCGTCGGTCCTCGCTGCCCATGCCACGGTCTCTCTTACACCTGTGAGCTCCACCTCGGTGCCATGAAAGAAGGACAAACCTCTTGTGTTTGCCAGGTGCTCTTCCGATAGGCTGCCTGCTGATGATGTCATAGGCCACACCCCCTGGCATTCCTTCTAGGTTTGTTTCTTAAAGGGCTCCTGAGTTTCCTGTATAGAGGGTGACATGAGAGGTATGAGACGCTTGCTATTATCGAAGGGTAATAGAGTCCGCAGTTCGTCATCGGACTCGTGACAGGTAGTTAAGGATTTTAAAGGTTTAATTAGTGTTGTTTTTCAATGGCTATGAAAACAATGGGCTGTGTCTTAGAGAGATTGCATTGGAAACAGCATAAACTGTGAAGTTTTTAAAATGTGGGAGGCACACCTGATCCTCCCTTCGGACCGTCAAGTTTGGTCCATGGGCTTGCAGGGTAGAATACAAGAAATAGTTTCACGTCTCACCACCTTCAAAGTTTGCCAGCCACCACTGCATGTGGGCAAGTTTTCGACTATGCCACATCCCTCTCCTTTTCACCCAGAAAACAAGCTGATCTACTCCTGTCATTGACTCAGTATGACTCATACCTGCCAACTCACACGATGCCTCTGTGTGACACACGATATTGGCTTCCATCACACGTTCAGAATCCAATATCACACAGTGGCAGGGAAAACGAGCTGAAAACCACTGTAAACAGAGCTTGGGGTTGGGGTAGACCCAGGATTAATAAATATCCTGCAAGTGCTCCATAGTAATAACACAGCAGCAGTACGATATACGCAGGAGGGGAAGGTGACGGAGTATTTTAATTGCTCGAGTGGGGTAAGACAAGGCTGTATACTAGCGCCGTTTCTGTTCACCTTATATATTAATGGCCTAGATGCCACATTACGTGAAATCAGGGCATACTCACCCAGAATAGGGGGAAAAGCGGTCCCAGTTCTGCTGTACACAGATGATGCGGTGCTCCTTGCTCGAACCACACATGGTCTACAGCTTTTAATTGACGGTTTCGTCGAGTTCGTGGAAAATTTGGATATGTCCCCTAACGTAACAAAATCATATGTTATGCAGACAGGCAAAAAGGCAAAAAACTCATACAAATATGTCATAGGTTCACACGTTCTGGGTAAAGTTCCAGCATTCGCATACCTGGGAAAGCTCTTAGACGGTCACTTGAATTTCAAACATTTATTAAAGGAGAAGTGTTGGCCCTGAAAAAGTCTACAGGCTCTATAACAAACTTTGCACACAGGTTAGGATGTTGGACTCCGGATATGATTCTTAGGATCTACAATTCAGGCTGTTGTGCCAAGGGGTTATATGGAAGCGAGGTCTGGAGTTTTACCACTTACAAAAAGAAGAAAATAATTACTTAAGGGGTTTACTTAAGGTCCCTCAAAGTATCTCGTTATTCTCTGTCCATGAAGAAATATATATCTGACCAGCTAGCAGTCAAGCCCCTCTTATGTTGGCTCAAATGCTGGACAAACACAGAGGCAGGCTTCACAAGGATAGTACTCCAGGATAGTTTATCCTTGAGTCATTCAATGAGAATTCCCTGGATAAAATATGTAAAAGAGTCTTTCATTAACACCTTGGCTGCTAAGGCAATTCCCACTGGGCGCTGAAATATACTGATCCCCATGCTGCATGACGAGCTCAGCTCGTCATCAGCACATGACCAGTGTACTGCATGACGAGCTGAGCTCGTCATCAGCATCGAAGGGGTTAAGTTAGGCCGGGCAGACCTGTTCAATACACCAGAATCAATAAGATCAAAGGACAGGGTTGAGATTAAAGCCCTGCATCTAAGGTTCGCCATTGCTCATCGAGAGGCTATTGAACTTGCTAAACCTACAGTGAGAGCCCATACACTGGGAATTGAGCCTTATTTAAAATTAATGACAAGCCCACAAGATGATTTTTAATTACCCGTTTTAGATTAGATTTTTTCCATCATTTTCTAGCGGTACCGGTAGGTTTTGTTAAAAACATCGAAGAGAGAGGGCCCTGTGGCTGCAACAATAGGTCTCCACAGGATACCCTTCACCTAGTTCTCCTCTGCCCGTACTATGCTTTTCCCAGGAAAAGTTTTTAAAGGATTTATTAATTCGAGCTGGTTTTAGACAGGCGTGAGTAGCTTGTTGTTTTTAAAGCTTTCTTCTGATGTATATACCCTATTTTGTGTGGCTAATTTCTTGAGAGTTGTTGTTAAATTAAGGAAAACTAGGGGTGACTAAAGAAGAGAGGAAGGTTCCTGTGTTATTAGCACACAATGTTTGATCTAACAGGGCTGTAGTAATCATGTGATAACCTCCCAATGCCTGCTCTAATGTACTGAATTGTATCGGAGAGTGACATTTTATGTATGTTTGGTTTTATTTATGCTTTTATGATTTGTTCTCAAATCGAATAAAGTTATTTATTGATTGATCGATTGAGTCCCAGACTCAGGAACAATAAAAGCCTGCTACAGTGGTAGGTGTTACCTCCCCCTTACAGGAATTCACACAGGGTGTTGTCCCAAAAGGCAAGCTTCAGAGGAGGAAGCTGCATTTGGTGGGAAAATGGTGATCACATTCATGTAGGGCTGCCCCTTTGTTCAGATAGACAGGCTGACAGCGGGAACAGAGAGGAGAAACAAGTGGCCAAACTGGCTTTCCTGTGGGCCTGTAGCCCACGGGCAGCCAAATCTATAGGGTGGGAAACCAAGCTCCTTACATCCAAGGAAGGGTTCAGACATCTTGGAAGTGGGCAGAATAGTGCACTCTGGGTTCGCTAGAGGCCAAACATAGCCAGAAGTCATCAAATGGCAGGAGGAATCTTGGTTGGCCATTGGCTAGTGACTGCATCATCCCCCAGGGCACTTTTGGGGCATAAAAATATCACCCTGTCATCCTGAACCTCAGCTCACAACTGAACTGGAGAAAGCACCGAATAAGGAATGCCCTGCTGACCGCTGGACCTAGCAAGAAAGGCTATGCCGACTTCTGGACTGCACCTGCCACACAGTGGGCCATCAAAGAAAGAGTTAGATGTGCTCCTGATTCATGAAAGAGTTGCTCCTGAGCCCCAGACCAAAGAAATGACTCCAAGGGTCAATCGGGTGACCTCTGAAACCAGCACCAGGGCCATCAGAGCTGAAATATCCCCTTCCGGCAAGTGAGCAGCCACATGGACGTCATTTGGGGGTAGTCAGGGGTCGCAGCTAAGACCTCTTGCTTGCTCCCTGCTAATCCTGGCACTTAGTTTGTGACCCCTGGACTCAGAGTGGGCAAAAAGTTTGCCTCTTCTGAGGCCAGAGCCGCAAAGAAAGTGCCATGAGTAGCAGGGAGCAGGCTTGGAGTAGCAGCTATGACTCCTGGCTACCCCCAAATTACATCCATGCTAGACCTGCTGTGTAGTGAGATCAGTGACCAGCTGCAGCCGGCCCTCAACTGGCTCAAAGAGGATTTCGAGTAGGCATCGACCCATGTGGCCAAAGTTGCCCCACCTTACCCGTGTACAAAGGAATAGCCACAAGGACACCCCCTTCTACTGCAGAGCACCTAGCGCATCTTTCAGCAGCCTGCATGTCCAGCATCAAGACCACTCCATTGAAGTCTCTGGTGGGCTTGATGTAAAGTGTGGAACTGGACTTGAGACTTCTTTGGGGATTGGGTAATTGGACAAATGCTCCTTTTTGGCCCCCTGACCTTCTCTCTGCCGGTCGCCCAACTCAGGTTGCAGTAGCCAAACATAACTCTTTCAAACTTTTCAAGAGCTTCATAACTGAATGGTTACCAATGATTGTTTGCTCTTTGGACAAAAAAGGTTAGATTTACATTTTACATAGAAATCTATATCTCCGGAGCCCTCTGGTGGATTTTGATCATATTGGTGTTTAAAAATGAAAAAATATGTATTCTATCTTTATAAAATGATGTCTGAGCTCTTTTGAGTTGTGTGACTTTCTTATTCTAGTGCTTCTAAATCAGGGGTCTCCAATGAGTAGCTCGGAAGACAAATTGATGTCTGATCTTTTTTGTGTTGCGTCACTTTCATACTCTAGTGCTTCTAAGGGGTCTCCAATAAGTAGCTCGGGGGCTACTGGTAGCTCACCAGCACCCTCAAAGTACCTCTCAGGAGTGTAGCCAAACATCTCATTCAGAGAGTCTGTGCATATTAAAGAAGGCAATACTGATGTTGTGTCAAGAACCTTAGAGTGACAGCTAGGAAAACTAATGACATGCCTCATGATATTCAGATACACACTCTGCCAGCCTATGGAGTCTGCAAAATCACTATCTTTCTCCAGTCTCAATCTAGCTAAGTACCAAGGAGATTGGGCAAGTTTTAGGCCTTGCTCTATCAGTCACACATTGTGTGTGAAGAATGGGCCATGAACGAAGAGTGACAGCTGCAGCCTGAGCAGTAACAGGTGCTGACCCACCGAGGTGTCGGATGACAGAAGCCAGTGTGATTTTTTTTATTTAGGTGCAGGATCAGTCAAAGAGTGGAGAAACACAGGGTATGGATAAAAAGTTGAGACAATTATGAGCCCCATCTGGGTGTTTGTAAGCATGTGTGCACATTTATGTGTGTCTGACATTGTGTCCCTCCATAATAAACAGTATCTGTCCCTGAAAGCTTTGCCTTGTGTCAAGGACAACAGAAGTATAAGTTAACCACCTCCCATCATAACGGGTTAATCTCTGGCACAATTGTGTTTGTTCATGTCATTATAGTGTGTATAATATTGGTTATCCTTGACCATTTTAAACATTCTTTGTCTAGCTGTTGCATTCGCGAAGCCATCATTGACCTATTAAAGGCATGACTGGCCAACTTGTAGACATCACTGACAATGGTGGCCACCCCTTGCATAACAATCGCAATGCCTGATTGTGAACAAATAATTCAAGCTGAGTTGGGGCAACCTATTGCTGTGGTTATGTCCTTTGTGCTGGAGGGCATGTGATGCTTTGGCTGTTATTTTATTAATTAGGTAGAGGCATTTAATACGGATGATTTTTATCCTTGTGTTTCTTGTGGTAACCTCACCTGTATTGCTTGGCTGGTCACTACTGATACTCTTGCTTAGGTTTTGTCATATCTGGTCACTAGTTTACAGTGATAATATATGCTTGTAGCTCGTGAGGACTTTCCTTGAGCAGAAGTAGCTCTCTCTACAGAAAAGGTTGGAGACTGCATTTCTTAATGCTTTACACCAGTTCCTTTGTTTAAGTCTTGATCCTGGAATCCACAGCTACCCAGAGTTGAGGTAAAGGTTTTACAAATGAGCCTGACTAGACCCAACGTAGTTTTGTGAGTGGAGAACACGGTAAGGTTGCACAGCCATACCATGTAATACACCACAATCCTCACATGTGTAACTAAGTACATAGAGAAGAAGGGCCGTGACCAGGAGAACAAAATCAAAGTCCAGTAAAATGTCTGCTTAGAGCTTGCCCTACACTCTTCCCTGGTACATGTTTTTACATTGCAAAACATTGTATTTGTACAGAATTTATCCTTGCTATAACTGTGTTGTGCCCTCACAATTGAGAGTATGATGAAAAAGGATTGCTATTTATATGCTAAACGTTTTGGGTTTTTTCCCCAATAATTTTCTCAACAATCTACTAAGAAGATGTTGACTATGTTGTTCTGAAAAGACGGAGGCCATCTTTAAATAGTATATTTGTCTTTGTTTTCCATTCTTCTTTCTTGTTTTATATGTTAATCTCAACACTATACTTCTGAATTCAACATCCATTTACTACTTTTTGGTGAGATTATTCATGAATGCATGAAGTAGTGTTGTCCATGCTGTTGCTTTTTATTCATAAGTGCAGTTTTTCAACTTAAGTCTCAGAAATATGACCCATATATGTCTGAGTGAATTAATCAGAAAACATTTCTTGAGTGCTGCCACAAGTTCAGTCACGTAAATGTAACTGACATATGTTTATGGAAATAAATGGCAGTCCTCCAGTGGGAGCCGGCAAGGATTGGGTGTGGTGGGGTGAGGGTGGGGGAAGGGGGGTTAAGGGGGTCAAGGGGGGTTAAAAAATATAAAAAGAAAAAATGTACCTTATTGCCATGTCTCTCCTCGTGTCGGACCCTGACCCAATGTCTAAGCGCCGTGGTTCGGTGCTCAGAGACAGAATGGGAGCCTGGGCATGATATCCGCCTAGGCTATAATGCAGTCTGGATGATGAACATGCAAAGTGTGCATGACTGTTCCGCCAGCCTGAGACGTCCTGCCAAACAGTGATGTGCACTTTGTGTGTGCACACCGCTCCTCCCCCTGTGCCACCAGCCCAGTCCCGCACCGCAGAGCTGACGCAGCAGGAGAAAATAGAATGATGATAACATCAAGTTATTATCATTTTATTTTTCCTTTACTTCATTGCTGCAAAGCAGTGGGGCGATGCTCCTCTGCCTTAGTAGAGGACCCGCAACTGGTCCTCAACCTTTGAATAACAGAAGACCCCAGTGTATGAGGTCCACAGTTCTCCATCATGTGGGTGTTTCGGTGCCATCTTCCTGGGTCCGAACAAGTATGCCTGCTGTACAGTACTTCATCCAGTGCTCCATCTTTTTGAGGGTATAGTAGTGTTTTTCAGTACAAATCATCATCATAATCATCATCATAGAGGCACGATGAGAGGGACATGTATGCAGAAAACAAATGATATATTTTATTGTTACTAAGGAAATCTGCAAGTGGTAGTTTGCTATTTTTATTTAGTTTAAACTCATTTTTGTAAAGCACACACATTTGACTAAAGAATCTTTTAGCACTGAAAAACACACAGAACAGCAGATCCTGGAAGGGAGAATTAGTGCTAAGTACTGCACCAACAAAGGGAATATTTCACAGTTTCTTAAATGGTTGTGGGTAGACCTCAGAAAATGAAGGATGGACTTTCAGGGTGTAGGAGCCACCACAGTGAAAGAGCAGCCACCTGACCACTTTCTCCAGGTCCGAGAGAATGCTGATGTGCCCTGGTTGATATAGTGTAGCGAGTGGCCAGGCAGCAAAAATGGCAGAATCTGTTTTTCAGAAACATAAGACAGAAAACACGCAACATTGTGCATGTCACTCTGACTGAAACAAAGAGTCAAGTCAAACTTTGAAGAAGTGGGAAGGCTGGATAATTTTTTCGCTACCAAACCAAAGGTAGGCAACTGCATTATGCATTTCCTGAGGGCAAGCGAGTAATGGCCCCACCTTCATCGTGCGGGTGTGCACTTTTGACTGTTCTGTTTAGAAGAAATACCTCCAAAAAGTGATCAAAATTCATGCTACCTAAATGGGTTTTTTAAAAAAATAAAATATAAGAATATTTTTCAAAGGTAAAATAAATAAAGCACTTCCGGTCTGGTAACTAAAACAACTATGGTTGCATAAACTTTATGGAAATGTATTCTTTTTTTACTCTTTATTTAATGGTTTTACTAAACATGTAGCTGAACTACTCATGTCATCTATCCAAAGTATGAAAATCACCATCTGATGGGATACACTTTGTACATTTAAAATGACTAAAACAATATGAGCCCCATTTGGATGGCGGGCGATCACCCCCGCCCGGCCGGCGGTAGTCACCGCCAGCCCGGCGGGGGCGACCTGACCGCCACCCTCTCAGCAAAGACCCCCCGCCGTACTACAATGGCTGGGGGGTCCGTGGCGGACGGAAAGACCATCCACCACTTTTTCGCCCAGTCGACAAGTCAACCGGGCGGAAAAGGGTTCAATATGTTAGACACCACCAGTCATATTTGGATGTGTGCTGGGACATGCCTTTCCACGGAAAGGCATGCAGAGTCTGCCTGCGGGGCCCTCTGCAGGCCCCCAAGGACTCTGGGGGGTGCACTTGGGGGTTACCTATGGTACCCCCCTACAGTTTCATGCACAACATGGCAGGCACTGCGCGATGCCTGCCATGTTGTGCATGGAAGTGCACGACATGCCTTTCTGGCATTGTGGCGGGCGCTGCTGGGTGCACCGCCCGCCACAAAGTCAGAAATGCAGGATGCACCCGCCACTGTGGCGGACGCATCCTAATGGCCCCCACGGGACCCCCGCCCTTATGACGGGCAGTCTTGTTTCACGATAGGATGCCGGGCGGACAAAGTCCGCCCGCCATCCTAATGACCCACATTGTATTTTTAATTTAATTGTGAACAATGGATACATTTCGACAGTTTAGCAAGGGGTGGCATTTTCAGATTTGATGACTGCAGTGAGGGGCATATAGCATATATAAATGTTGTATCGAATGCATCATTCACACACATTAGACTGTCCTGTATTAGAATCTAAAGGGTCTATAGTATAGTCGGGTCATTTTTGTTTTCTCATGAGCTTGTGTACTTTGGTTATTCCCCTGAAACTACTTAGCGTTCCAAGAACAGGGTCCATATGTCATGAAAGACATACATCCTTCCTTGAAGTTTATATGCTGTTTGTTTATATTTAAGCATTTTGTACATTTCTGTCAACCATTACCCCACTGTTGGTACGGTGGAGTAGCGCCAGTGTCTGAGTGCACATTCTTTAACTGTCGCTATCACTATTGATAGCTACCTACATTGGTGAGAAGACATGTTGGGAAATGGTTATTCCTAGATATTATTTCCAATATAATTTTTTTCTTGTATGGGTTCACAGTTGTCTTTGAGCAGAGTACATGACATAGATCACGGTTGTTATGTGCTTTATCTGCTTATGGATTCTTGTGGGACACTGGTTTTCTGCAGTCTCTGTGGTATGCAGTGCCAATGATAAATAATTTTAAAGTGGCTAAAGTTAAGTCATGCCTCTCTAAGGCCTGATTCCCTCCCCATCACAACACTAATGAGGAACTCAACACTCATTTTTTAAGTAGAAAAGGAGCACTCTATTATCATATTTAGATCAATAAACAGGTATTCAAACAAAGGGTGCTACACTACTCGAGTATGTTGGCATCACACAATCTTTGTACTAGTACAGGGATTAATCAGAGACTACATGCGTCTACTTTAGTACAATACCACAAGGCACAGAGGATACCATGGGGACTTTGTTTGGCAAAACGTCCCATGTTGTTTAGATTCCACCTTAATCCTAAATTCATGGACAAATGGTTCTCGATATTTAAATAAATGTTCTCTTGACTTGATCCTACTTATTATGGAAGAATTGTCAGGAACAATTAGAGAACTGGATGAAGAAATATTCAACATAAAAACCCAATTGGAGAGGAGGCTGGAAACGGACACTTGGGCAAAGACATTGGAAGATTTGAATCAAAAACTAGAACGCTATAGTAAAGAATTACAAGAGGGTAAAATTTAGGAAGTACAGAAGGGAAACTGTAGATTACAAGCTTAATGAGGTATATACATGGGCTGAAATCTATGTGAAAAGAAGATTCTATGATAATAAGAAAACCACCTCTTCTTCAGAGGAAAGTGTTGATACAGACATAGATACATATTTACATCGACCGCCTGTTACAAAGTCTACACATTCCACTACAGGTCCTACAACTACAGTGGTAGCAATTGGGGATTCACAGATACCCACTACATCTACAACACCTTTTTTTTATCACAGGCACCAGACCAGGGGCAATGTGGTACATAAAAATTGCTGCACAGGGATTCCAGTTGAGATAAGTAAAAGCTTTATTGAAGAATGAAGACTGAACGTCCACCTCGCCAGCTGACCAGACTTCAACTGTAAAGTCTGGAATGCAACTTGGCTGAGGTCAGACATTGGAATTAGGAATACATTCTACAAGAGATTGATTAGAACATAAAGAAAGGGCTACATAAGATGCCATGTTAAAGGAAGATAATATTTACAACATATCTCCTTCCCTTTGAAAGATGAAGAGAATAGGCTATCAGTAAAATTAAATATTAGCAAATATAATCATTCAAATAAGCAGGAGGTCGTCGACATCTTAAACTTCTAGTATTGTCATGAGCTGAAACATCTTGAGAAATAACATTATAAGTGTGTGAGACATTACCTAGGTTACCAAACCCATGTGCATTCATATGCTGAGAAGCATCACCATTACCTACCTCCCTCCTAACACTGGTTGTTGTAGGTGAACTTAATTCTTCTTGACCAGACAGCATGTAGCCATTGTTACACACAGTTTGAAGAGACTTATCTAAATACCTATTTTAGTATTCTTGTGATACAAAGCAACTCTACGATAATTCAATTATTCACCATTACCTAATACCACATAATGTGGATAAACATGCTTGACTAAAAGTGGACCTCTAAATTTAGAGAGACCTTTGGTCACTCTGCCCGGTTTAATCTTTACCAAATTTCCCACTGATATTGAGCATAACACACTGTCTTGACTATGCTGAGAAGAGATGTCAAACGTATAATTCTTTAATGAGGAAGGTGTAAGTTTCGTACTAGGGCTTCTACCATGCATGAGTTCAAAAAGAGATTTAGTGTCTTGATTGTGCGCTGTTGTGCGATAAGCCCATACCATTTTTTTAACAGCCTCATTAAAAAAAAACCCAGATGAACAAGTCATCTGAATAATTCCTTTCACTAACCTATTAGCCCTCTCACAAATGCCATTTCCTTGAGGGTTGTACAGTGTTGCACGATGAGGTGTTATTCCACAATTGGATAAAAAATCTTGCATTTTTATGGAAGTAAGTTGTGTACCGTTATCCGTTATGAGAATAGCAGGGAAACCTTCATCCTGAAACACACCTTTAAGAAAGTTAATCGTACAGTCTGTGGTTATTTCTTTTACAAAATTGAATGTAAGCCACTTTGAATATACATCACTGGTAATTCATCCATAGGTCCAATAAAGTCTAAGCATACACTGTGCCAAGGTTGATCAACTGAAGTAGTTAGACTTTTGCTTGGAGTAGAAGCAGAAGCTATTTTAAGCCTTTTTTCACTTTCTTTACAACATACACAATTTTCAACCCAAGATGCTGCTTGTGCATCAATTGAGGGTCACCAAAAATTTGCTTTTATTCTGCGTTGTGTGAGAGTTTGCCCTAAATGTCCCTCAAGTGCAATTTTAAGTAATTTTGTCCTGAGAGTGAATGGCAGAATATATTTGTCTCCCTTCAGTAGAATTGTACTATTTAGAGCAGACAATTCATCGAGAACTTTTAGATAAGGTCGTACTGAAGGCACAACACAACTTTCACGTCTGGTACCCAACTCAACCAGATCTATAACTTTGTTAAGAAAGAACCAAATCTTTTCCCATAGCAGAACACCATTCTTCCTTCGAAAATGTACCATCACCCAGAGCTACAACATCTTGAATGAATGCAACAGCACTCTCTTCTTGATCTCCACAACAGTCATTTTGCAAACCAACACTTTTCATTGGTAATCTGGAAAGGCAATCAGCTTGCACATTACGCCAACCTTGAACATAAAACAACTCAAATTGGTATACTTGTAATTTTGTTGCTAGTCTTGCCAATCTGGGAGAACCTTTACCAGTATCGCCAGGAGCCATTATATTAACTAATGGCTTGTGATCTGATTTGAAACTTTGTACCCCACAGATATGTTCTAAAGTAATGAGTACCACACGCAGCAGCTAAGGCCTCTTTTTCTATGACTGAGTAATGACGTTCCGAAATAGTTAGAGGTCGAGAAGCAAAGGCAATTGTTTTCTCACCATCTTTATTTTTCTGCAACAAAACTGCACCCAAACCAATGTTACTCGCATCCACCATTAAGATGGAATGTAATTTGACATCAAAAGGTGTCAAAACTTTCGCCTCACACAATTCCTTTTTAATGTTATTAAAACAACTACTGTGTTCTTCTGACCAGCAGAACTTTGCCCTTTTTTAGTAATGCTCTAAGAGTGGCTGTTTTCTTTGCAAAATGTTTTACAAATTTTTTTTTTCACAACCAAAGCAAAATGTTTTACAAATTTTGCATAGAATTCTATTAAACCCATATAGGATCTGAGCTGATCCTTGTCCGAGGGGCAAGGAGCTAACTGTACGGCTTCAAGCAGGTTTTTTAGGTCTGACACCATCAGCTGAAACCACATAACCTAAGTATTCTATTTCTTGGACTAAAAAGGAACATTTCTCCTTATGCAAAGTTAACCCCGCTTCATCCAATCTTTGTAGTACACTTTTCAATATCTCGTTATGTTCTGAAATCGTATCCCCAAAGACCAAAATATTGTCCTGAAAGTAAACTGCTTTCTTAATGCCCTTAAAGATTTCACTTACCATGCGTTGAAATACACTTGCAGCAGATATGAGACCAAAGGGTAACCTAGTAAATTGAAAGGTACCCTCAGTGGTGATAAATGCCGTAAGGTGTCTAGACTCAACATGAAGGCGTATCTGATGGTATGCACTCTTCAAGTCTAGCTTAAAGAAGAATTTTGCACCTTGTAAAGTTGATACTAGTTCACCTATTTTGGGAAGTGAAAAAACATCTGCTACTACATTCTTATTAAAGGACCTTAAATCCACACAGAATCTTATTTTTGTATCTGGTTTTTGGGTAATCACTACAGGGGACACCCAACTTGAAGTTCAACAGGTTCAGTTATACCTCCTTGCAACATCTCATTGATAAAATATTTTACTTCTTCCCTGACTGCAAGTAGTACTCTTCTTAGTTTGTGTTGTACTGGGATGACATAATTTTTTTATATGATCTTATGTTCGTAACCTTGCAACTCACCCAATTCCTCTCTGAAAATGTTCTTTGCATTCATTAAAATATCATTAATAGTATATTCATTCACTACCATAACCTTAACAGAAGCTCTTGGATTCATAATTATGTGCAAGTCATATTGATGAATCCACCCAAATATGGCTGGTCCATCTAATGAGACATAAATGTTACCACTAGTGGATCTATGCATGAAACAAATTTCACTTTCAAAGTAGCCAATGAGTTCTAATGTTTCTCCTTGATATCCTGTAGGACATATGTCACTATCTAACAGTGACTAATTACCCCAAACACTTTTGAACAAGGATTGAGGAATAATGGTCCACCTCGAGCCAGTGTCAACCATAAGAGTAATATGCTGTCCATCAATTATAAAATCCGCTTTAGGTCTATTTTCTCTTTTCTCATCACACATGTTGACGTCTAGATCATCAACAACTAAAATCTTATTCAAATCTCTTTTTATATCTATGTTATCATTTTCAATAACAGCTACTCTAGCTTTTACCTTTGACTTACACATCCTTGAAAAGTGTCCCAACTTACCACATTTTAAACATTCTTTGTTGTTTGCAAAACAGAATTTCGCATCTGATGTGTGTGTATTGCTGCCACACCGCGAACATATCTTATTATGAGTCTTACTAATGTAAGTTTTTCTTTTAAAACTGTTACCTTTAGATTTAACTACAGCTATCTCACTACTTTCATTATCATACCACTCTTTTTCAGACACCTCAGAAACTTGTTATTTTGAGCTACATTTTCCTAACTCTTTTATACATTTTTCCGATTCTTCCACAGCTTTAGCTAAATCTATAGACAGTTTCAATGGTGGATTTTTGGCTGCCCACAACCTCTCCTGTATTTTCCTAGTGTTACACTGAACAATTAATTGGTCCGGAATTAATTCCTCAGTCATTTGACCAAAGTTGCTTTTAACTGAGAGTTCACGTAAACGTGCTACAAAATCTTCAATTGATTCCTCCGGGTGTTGTTTGTTCTTATAAAACTTATATCTGTTCATAACCAGATTTTCTTCTTTTGCAAATCTTATTTCTAACCTTGAAACAGCTTCTTTACATTTATCCAAAACTGACTGTCTACTTGGTTGAAGTACTTGAGGAAGATATTTAAACACAAGTTGTCCTTCTTTCCCTAAGGCTGTTAAGAGCAAAGCCTTTTTCCTTTTTGAAGAAAAATCTTAGCCATCTAAGGCTTCGATATAATTGTCAAACATGACAATCCAATCCTCCCAAGCTATTGATGGTATGCCAGGTTCGCTGAGAAAAGGTGGAGGTAGTGTAACATTGACTTGTTGAGCCATTGTAATTAGTAATAGTATACATACCCCAAGTTCACACACTGATGTTATATGAAGATAGGATGCTGTAAATCCTGATTTTCAATGCAGCTACAAATGCACACTATAAGACTAAAATTCGACAATACTAAAGATACCACCAGGTTAGATCAACGAGTATTAGAGCATGTGAGTATTAATATAAGAAGATATGTTCTTTCTATTTCTATTTCTATTTAACCCATTTATAAAGCGCACGTAGACCAAGGTTTCATGGCGCTGATCAGAGTAGGGTGTGGACGGAGACTAATTCACTTTGGTTCATTCATGTGCCTGTGTAAACAGCCAGGTCTTAAGTTGTCTTCTGAACTTTGAATTAACTAATATTCCCCATAAACAATCCATGCAAATTATCAGTTTATTCAGCGAAGGTATTGTTCTCACCGGATTTAATTAGTTTATATGCCCTCCGTATTGTTGCACATCCGCTCGGCTTTCGATGGACGGAAATCTGTGGCCGATAGTCATTGTGTTCACTTTCCACTCGTAACGATGTAAATGTAAATAAAATTGTTTTTTTTTTAAATGGCTGCTGCGTAACTACGTAATGACGTATGACGTGAAAACATCAGTCCAAGCTAATCACGGCAATGCGCAGTTGCTAGGAAATGCTACACAGTCACGCCAAAACCACGTCAGTTTCCTTTCCCGAACGGTGGAAAGACACTCGTGCTTAGCAACTGTTGTTAAGTAACATGGGCCACGTCACCGGGTTCGCTGCAGCAAAGAATATGAATAATACTCACAGTTGGAGTGATGACGTAGGTGTTTGCTCGTATGTTCGATTTTTTTTTTAATCAGCGATATTTACCGCTTTCCTTTGATCGTGGTTATACCACGCCGCATGAGTTCCTTTTTTGGTGAGATGTCGTCAGTCTTCAGTTTTAGCTTTGCTTCTCCTCTTTCTTTTTCTGTTGTTGGAGGCTGGGGATCCTTGCTTCCCACGCAGTCCCGTCGCCAAAATGTGGTACATAAAAATTGCTGCACAGGGATTCCAGTTGAGATAAGTAAAAGCTTTATTGAAGAATGAAGACTGAACGTCCACCTCGCCAGCTGACCGGACTTAAACTGTAAAGTCTGGAATGCAACTTGGCTGAGGTCAGACATTGGAATTAAGAATACAATCTAGAAGAGATTGATTAGAACAACATAAAGAAAGGGCTACATAAGATGCCATGTTAAAGGAAGATAATATTTACAACAGGCAACCTCCTTTAAGCACAACAATAACCCCCTAAATAACTGGTGCAAAACTAACAAGGACAAGGGAGGAAAAACGCTACGGAGCTGGAAGAGCGTAGCTTGATCATTAATATCTCGTCCACAATTCTGTCTACGCAACAATTGGCTACACTCAACAAAGGCATGAAATTTGTGCCAACTACCAGCACCACAAGATTAGATACAGAAATTGCTCTGTATAAGTTTATGCGCAAGCTCTGCCTACGGCACTATTTTTCTAACATTGTGCAAGACACTCAAGAGGTTCAAGACAAGCTGACTGCCAGATTCAAGCCTAAAAGCAACTATCAGGCTCCCGTCTCCCACGAAACTCTAGATATCTTTGAAAACCTAGTTAGACATGACTGCTCTAAGTTGGATTATAAGAAAGCAAAAGCCTCCAATCTAACAGAAAATGAGAAACAGATCATTCGGTCGATCGCAAACAACACCACTTTGACTTTGAAACCAGCAGATAAGGGAGGCGCATGGGTGGTTATGGATACTGTCTACTATGAGAGAAAGGTTGATGAACATGTTCTAGATACCTCAACATATTTGAAACTTGAAGCTGATCCAACAATTCAACTTCAATCTATTTTACAATCCATTTTGGATTCAGAAGAACGCATGGGGTGGTTAAATTCTTCCTTAAAATCTTATTTAATCGTCACCAATCCTCGTAGACCCAAAATCTACATGACACCAAAGATCCACAAGAATCCTACTCACCCGCCATTTTGTCCAATTGTTCCTGCATGCAACTCTATCTTTGAGCCATTAGGCAGATATTTGGATTCGTTTTTACAACAGTTCGTCCAAAGTTGGTGCACGTATATCAAGGATACTACTGATTTTCTAACTAAACTTCAGGTGATGGAATCCTTTATTCAAGATCATTGGTTATTGTTTACCAGCGACGTTACTGCACTCTGCACGTCCATAGCACATTCAAAGGGCATCGATGTAGTAGAATGGGCATTACTCAGAATGGAGTTACCAGAGCAACAAAGCATTTATCTATTGAAACTATTGTTCTTTTGTCTTCACAACAGTTACTTTCAATGGAAAGGGGGATTTTATGGACAACTGACCGGAACGTCAATGGAATTTTCGTGTGCACCGGCATACGCGAATATCTTTATGTCAAAATTTGAGAATGATTATATCTTAACTAATGATGATTGGATTAAAGCCATAGGACAATATTGCTGATACATTGACAATATATTTCTTATCTGGACACAACCACGTCATGTCTTGGAAAGTTTGATTGCGGAACTCAACACCAGGAACTCAGGAATTAAATTCACATACAATATAAGCAAGGACCAAGCAAATAACTTGGATGTTCTAATAAGAAAACATCAATCAGTACTGAGCATCGAAATGTTTACCAAACCGACAGATAGAAATAGCACTCTGTTGCATACCAGTTTCCACCCCTGGAGTCTTATCAAGAATCTTCCTTATTCACAATTCTTATGAATTAAAAGGATATGTTCAGAACCCTCCACAGCTGACACCAAAATTAAAGCCTTCATAGTATGATTTGAACAAAGAGGGTATCCCCGATATATTAGAGAAAAGTTTATTAAGGATAGGAACCAAAGATCGTGTATCTTTGTTTGTCAAAACCCCAAGGGCTCCATGCAAAATACAGACTTTTGTATCCAAGTACTCCATTCATTCCGTGCAAATTAAAAAGATCAACAAAAGATGGGATTTGTTGGCCAATGAATCAGAATTTCATGGTATATTTCAAGAAAAACCTACATTTTCATACACTCGATCTAAGAATCTCCAAGAACTGATACAACCACCAAGCAAAGCAGTGTCTAAACAGATTTACAAAGGGACAACCAAGTGCCACAACTGTATACACTATAATAATATCACTGCAGGAGCGGTACTTCCACATCCAGCAACCGGGAGGCAGATAAATTTGCGGCACACTTCGGACTGCAATACAGCTAACATTATATACTGCTTGAAATGCCCGTGTGGCAAAGCAGAACAGAAGTTTAAAACACAACTTACTCAGCATAAAAGCACAATACGCACAGGCAACAAAACTTCTAGTGTAGCTACACATTGGATAGAAGCTCAACACAATATCTCACAGTTACGAGCACAAATTGTTGAAGTGGTTAGCAAATATAAGGGGATAGATAACAGTAAGAAACTCCTGCAGAGGGAAATATTTTGGATTGATTATTTACAGACTTTATCCCCTAAATGGTTGAACGATAAAATTGACATGAGCTGTTATTTGTAATTTTTTATGCACAGAGAACTTCAGTTTGTTGTATATTGCATGACAATGGGGTAATGTTTTTTGCCACTATTGTACATGTCTGTAATGACTCTTTAGTTGAATGAGAATTTATTCGGGTGACACATTCTTTGTCTGCATTTAGTCTTAACTAGTAGTGTTTTCTTATGTCTTTGTTTTATATACATATGTATTAGCCTAGTCCTGTATCAGATTATGCATACTGAAGAACTAGGACATTGGGTTATCTCTATACTTCAAGTTGTAATTTGGTGTTACGATCTTCTGCATCATTTTCTTCTATTCAGTATTATTGTTTTATTTTGTATTTCTTCTTTACTCTAGATTTAACGCTAAGAATGGAGACTTTGTTTTTGCTACAACTTTATTGTTCCCACAACAGTGGACATGAAGTAGCCTAAACATTAAGCATATTGTTCCCCATAACTCTCAAAATATGGGTATCAGTGATATTAGCAGTACTGGTTTTAGATGAGTGTTGCGTGCATTTGGGTGTATTGTTGTCTATTATAAGATATCACATTCTATTATACTGCAGTGCTGTAATCAGTAGAGTAGGCATACATTTACATTTACATTGTTTCCGGATTACGTTTCCCATAACTCTGAGGTCACGTGACTTAGAACGCATTGGTTTTATGCGACTGCAGCATTAGTAATGGCAGATATCTTTCCACGCTGGTAGACGCTGGGTACAGGAAGTTTTTAGTAGCAGACGGCAGTCCTACAGAGTACTACAGGTAACCGGCTTTTGTTTTACAGTAGTTTGCCGTGAGGGTATTTTGAAGACTCTGACCTTTTCACAATTTGGTTTGTTTACTATTTATTTCAGAGCCATTTAGTATATACAACGAGGAGCGTTTTTGAGACAAGTCGGGCAATTTGGGGATTGATCACAGTACACTATACAGAACACCATCTAGTTGGTGAGTGACAATTTCTCTATTTTAGCTGTGCAGTGTTTGATCAGGGACACTTTTAACAACAAGTTGAGCTTATCTCTGTTGTTATTTCAGACTAGGTGCTGCTGTGATTTACTTTGGATTTGAAATGACTGATTGGTTCGGGTTCTTCGCCTCATTAGTTGGTGAGTGATAGCTTACTACACTATCGCATTATCATTTATTATGTTGATTTGTATTTCAAGCTAGAGTTGGCAACATGTCAATTTTTACGTAAATTGCTGGACTCTTCATATCGGGACTTTTATATCAGAATTTTTTTTGAGAGCGTCATATCGCACAGATGAGATATTTCTGGTTTTATACGCCAAGCATGAGCACCCATGTGAACATAGGATCATGCTTCACGTTATTTTTATACTTTTTCCTTTTTTCATTTGTTCTACTTTTTTCATTCTATTTTTCACATTCACAATTTTCTTTTGTTTTATGTTCCTTCTCATGGCTTTTATGGTGGCACAGAGGAGACAACTAATGTCAAAATGTGTTTCATTGTCGATTTTCACCGCATGACAAACAAATCTACTATTAAGTAACCACTAGGTTACTACTCGATGGTACCTCCCCCACAACAGTTAACTTGTTTTTCATGAAGCAGTGTAACTGACGTATAAACGCATGATGTATTCTTTTGTTTTTAGAATACTTCCCCTGAGGAAGGAACCGGTGCGTTCCGAAATGCATTAGGCCAATTGAAATACTTGTTTCTACTGATATGGAACTCACAAGGCTAAAACTAATACAAATATAAAGAAAGAAGCACATATTCATTGGATTTATTTGCATCTTCAAATCTTAACAAACTTTATTTGTCAAAGCAAATATGTATTGGCACATTGTTAAATTTAAAGTTTTGTTATTGAACAAGTAATGTTTTGCTATTTTGAATTTAAAATAACTTGCAGAATACACGATTCTTGACCAAACGTTGATTTATGTTTTATTAGAATGTTAAAAATTGTATAATTTTTAACAATTCGTTCATTTAGAGCAATGCACATTACAATCAGGGCAATCCCTGTAAGTTTTCTAGAACTCAACACTTACTCAGAAACAAAAATGCCCCATGATTGCAGAATCGTCTAAAGCACACTTTGATTGGATGACTACTATCCACAGAATGCCTACTTAAAATGGAGTTTGAACAAAACGTTCTTTATTCACCTGCAGCTGTTGGAAACTTTGTTGCAATCGGGCTTCTGCTCTCAGCCTGGAATGCTAACAAGAAGAAATGTATTGCGTTCCGTTAACAAAAATCGAAGTAAGTTTAATTTGGGAACCTGCATCAGCCCATTGAGGGTTTAACATTTAGATGGATCTTGAAGTGTGTCTAATAGATGCTATTATCACTTTTATAGGCTTATTTAAACGCATATTCTAAGCGATACCTTCAAGCGCTTAATATCTACCGAATTGGTCAGTCGAAGTTTTGGAAAAGAACCAGCACAATGTAAGTGAAGTCACTGTTCTAACATTGACTCATCCAATATGAATTTCATGATTACTCTAAAATCGAATATTCACTTTTTGGAGATTAATTAAACCAGATTCACAGACTACCAGGAAACATAAATTCCATATAGGCACTTCTTTAGTCCTGAAGGAATGCAGGTACCATTGTTCCCCAAACCTGTTTAAATACAATGCGGTACTTAATGAAATTAGAGGGTTCAACTGAATATTTCTGGAATTTTTTTGTTCCAGAGACTCTCCAGTCATACGCCCTGTAGAGAATTAAACCCCATCAACTAACGAAAAGGATCGAAACACGTTGGCATTTTTTACCCCTGGGATATAATCTAATTAATATTCTTCTATGTGGAGCTAATTGTGTCAAATTTGTTTGCCCTCATAGATATATACAAACATTTCTACCCAGCAGGCTACAGCCTTAAAAATACACAAAGCAATAGTTTTGTAAAAAACAATAATAAGGCTGTAATGTTTAAAAATTACTGGTAATGCACAAGATGTTTATTGGTTTTTGTTAACAATGTTTGTTTTTTGTCTATTTTGAGAATTGTTTCAATTTATGTACTGTCACGGATAGTCTGTCTTTTTCATTGACATGTCCTATTAATGTCTAAGTTTGCCTAAATGTTACAAATAGAAGTAAATTAAATACTTCAGATTTATTAAATTATTTAATGGTCTAAGTCTGTTTAAATAAACAGCCAAGAAAACATCCGCCAGGACTTCTCTTTTTGACACATCTCTAAGGCCTGTGGCGTGAGTTTCAAAGACTAACCATTCCTTTTTTGTGTAATCAGGACGCAAAATCGGATAACATGTTTGCCATAGCACGGATTCTAAAGGTTAATAAAGAGCTTGGTGATTATGGTTTTGATTCATTCCGAAATCATTTCTTTATGACAGCCCCATCTAAGCAGGTCATTTATTATTGGGGAGGTGGGTAGAGCTGAAATCTTAGGTCCTAGTCTACTTTCAATACAGTGGGTGAATAGGGTATATTTCGAAATATGGGTTTGTTCTCAATTTAGTTTGAGGTGAAAGTCTTGGAGAGATTCTGAATGTACATTGGAGAACAGTTACTCTAATGTGTTTGTGCCTGTTGTTACCCATTTCTCTCACCATTACACTACCTCGCTAATCTGGAAAGCATTATTTCTCCGGGAAAGAGCTTCTTTATGCAGCCATGAGTCTAACTTTAGGTTTTTGAATATGGTTATCCATTCTAGACTGGTCAAATGTATGACAGGGCTGGATGTTGCTCGTGTTGGTGTTACAGTGATATTCATAAGAGATGTTTCTGGGTGGTCTTTCAGTAGGTCCTATTCCTGGTCTGCTTAAAGCCTTTCTCGTGTGTGTGGTAATGTCAACACCCCTAGTTGTCTTCCTACTATCAGTTTGGGGGCATTAGGTGTCCTTTTTGGATGCCCTAGACAAAAGATCTGATACTTCTGTCAATACTATGAAGTTTTGATAATGATTGGAAGCATACAATGTGTTTGTTAGACCTGACATCATTGGTGTGATTTCCTCCCAGACATTTTTCCTTCACTCCTCCTGTTTTACTGAATTTGTTTTTGTTGGCTCTAGGAATCTGTGCACTTTACCACTGCTAACCAGTGCTAAAGTGCATGTGCCCCTCCTGTAAACATGGTTAGATTGGCTTACACCCTATTGGCATAATACATTTACGTGTATGTCCCTAGTAAAGTACCCAAAGTTTGGTTTATTAAATGCTACTAGGGCGCCTGCAGCACTTATTGTGCCACACGCTTGGGCAGCCTGTTATAAAACTGTCTCAGGCCTGCCATTGTAGCTTGTGCATGCAGTTTTAAAACTGCCACTTCGACCTGGCAAAAGAAACATTTTACCAGTTCCAAGACATCCTTTTTAATACATGTAAGTCGCCCCCATGGTAGGATCTACACAGCCCACAGCACGGGGTGCGTAGTATTTTAAAGGTTGGCATGTACTTCAAATATTTTTTTCCCTATTGCAAGGCCTGCCCCTGCCATAGGATAACACTGGGTTACCTTATTACATTTAATAATGTATAACGTTTGGTTGGGTGCAAGTAGGAATTACATGTTTGGTGTCTGATGAATTGTAATTTAAAACCCTCTTGAGTTGTAAAGTGGGCTTTTAAGTCACAGTTCTGAAAATGCCACTTTTAGACGTGGGTCCCTTGTTCACTGTGCCACTGGATTTAAGCCAGCCTGGCTGATGAGGGGTGATACCCTGAAACCGTTCCCAGGATGCTTGTTTACAGTCCAGGGAGGACCTGACCTGACAATTTGTGCTGGACTGTTCCCATGAGGAGCAGGGTCATGACTGTTTTGCTTATGACTGGCAATTTGAGCAGAAGAACAAAGGATGTAACCCATATCTCTTGACTAGGGGTGTTTTTTTTTAAGTTTCAGCACTCCATCCAGCATCTTGTGTGTTTACTTTTAGAAAGTTGCCATTTTCTTGTCCTAACCATTTGATGTCTGCAGCCTGTTTCCTGGGCCACATGACTGGATATAGTTGCCAGTTCCCCTTTGTGTATTCCTCCCAGACAACCAACACAATAGACGGTCTTGGTGTTGGCAGGATGGGCCATTGTGACCTATCACAGTTGTGCTTCAAAGACAGTGCCTCCGGGAACACACAAAGGACTGCAAATTAGCCTAGTGTGACTGCAGACAGACTGGGACGATGGCAGAGGCAGGATATTCCAGACAGTTCTGCAAGGGTAAGAATACAGAACTTTCTTCCACTTCAAAGTGGACCCCAGGAATAAAAATTGGACCCTCAGACCCACTCTACAGTACGCTCTTGGATCTGTGAATACAACAGAAAAAGGACTGCGCTGCTGCCAGAGAACTGCCTTGCTACCAGAGGAACTGCACCCTTCATTCCATGCTGAAGTGATAACAAGGGACAGCTGACTGACCTCTTCTTCTGAACTAAAGGGACACAACAAGCTCCAAAGGCCTCTCTGCAACTGTCCAACTTAGCTGCAGCACTGAACCTACCTGCACCTGCCTGATATATGCTGGCCTCTCATGGAGTGAGTTCCAAAGGCCTGAGGTAGCCTTTCAGGTCCTTGACCCTTGGTGTGGCATCAATTGATCTCCTCCTAGATGAAAAGGAGAAAACTCAAAGATTTTTGCTCTTTACAACCGTGAGCAGACAATTTCCCACCAAGATCTAGCCACTCGCGTCAACTGCCAGTGCGCAGTTCTGCTAAACCCAACTCTTTACGCTACAGTGACCGCCAGCGACGACTGGCAACCCGAGATCTGCACTTTGCACTACAGCTTCGACAGCCTGCGCTGACCACCAATGCAGAGCTCTGACAATGAGCATCTGCAATGCCTGTCCTGCTCTGCGTGCTACAGGCACGACCATCCATGACACTCAGCATGCCCCTTGCAGCCTCCTCCTACATGAACTGGACTTTTCACACCGGACTTGAGAATTGGCACATTTTCAGCAAGACTAACCTGGTTCCTGTATCCAGCTTTGCTTCATCTCGGTCGGCCTGAACTTCTGACTTTGACCTGGTCTTTCACAACCAGATAACCGGCAGTGGTGCTTTGTGCTTTTAGGAGCTATATGTACCTCAAATCTTTAAAATGGCATATCTATATTTAAATATATAGTAAAAAGTGTCTCCCAATCCTAATGTATGGCTCTGGCATTTGGGGCTATACTAACCCAAATTCCTTCCAGAACAAACAAAAAATAGTGTGAAGGACAATTCTAGGTGTTCCTCCATCGTGTTACACTGGTATCCTGCACCAAGAACTTTGGATGAACTATGTGGAAGATTCTATCAGATTAGCCCCACTTCTTCTGTGGTGCTCAATTTGGATTCATCCACATGCCTCCTTTATTAGGGAATTTGTTAAAGACAGTTTGTCCTGTGAAAAATCTCTGAATATCCCCTGTTTTTTTTACATCAAGTCTGCTTTAAGTAGCACTTATTCCATGAGCCTGAGACTTTGGCTTAGCTAGATATGGATCTGGTTAAAACGACTATTAGGCAGATTAAATATGACTGTAGAGTGGCTCATCAGCTTACCAAAACTTCAGTTTGGGAGTATACTTCCCTCTGCGGTAGGGCCGGCCTAGACCCATACCTGGAGTGGATTGACCACTGCTGGGATAGAATGCTATTAACACACTTTAGACTTGGTTTCATTATTTGGCATATGGGCTTTCCTTTGGGATAGTTTGATTCCTCTAAAATCTTCATGTGCCCTTATGATGAATCCTCACGCCAGAGCCTGCTTCATTTTATGTTTTTATTCAAATATTATCTGATTTTAGCACATGTTTTTTACTTCCAATCATAAAGACACTGGGCATTAGAAGCCCGCAACTGGCCTTGAAATATATGCAACTGTTGGATTCCCCATCTAAGTGTATTAAGATAAGCTTTTTTTTTAAGTGCATGCTTAATAGAAGTAACTCAATGTTGTTTTAAATCCTAGCGGTTTGTCTAATTTTAGAGTTGATAATGCATTCTTTTTTCTTTATTTCGCTCATTGGTATTTTGTAATTCTTTTTTGTTTATTATGGCACTTGCACCTTATTTGTGTGTATTTTTGCTATGCAAAGGATATTTGAAATGTGTGGGGTGTCTCAAACTTTACCTTTTGTGAAATGCTGATGCCCCTTTCATGTTCGAATTTTTGTTGCACACTGTTAATATTTTATTTTATTCCATTTTTATCATGCACTGTTGTGTAATAAAATGTTTTTAAAGCATGCTTCCTTATTTTAATGTAATTTATGATTATTTCGTTAACCAAAATAAAGTATTGACTTGACTTGACTTGGCATATCTCCGGTACTACTGATTTTATTTTTGTTGTTTTGTTGTCAAATAATTTTAAAATATTTACAGTGTTTTTTAGGGTTCACCTACATAGTCTTCGCACTGTGCTTGTTAAATCTCTTCTATTTAATATTTCTTTAAAGGGGGCTATTATCAGTTCCCAATGCTGACTTACTGTAGTCATCTGCTTTTGTGTTGGACTTTCTTTTCTCCTTGCTGCATTAGTTTACAATACTTCTGCTAAAGCTGTTCACACTGTTTAAGCCCCATTCGCTGTCAAAATAAGATCCCTTCCCACAGAAAAGACAGACAGCTTCTAACAGTATGCTGGAATGCTTGCTTTTTTATTACTTAGTTGTGTAACCCATGTGCTTAGAACATTTGTGGCATTTTTTTTATTCATGCCTCAGTATGTTGTTAGCACTTTGCATGTATTATATGATTGATTTTTTTCAACTTAATCTATTTGGCCATTGTGATCAAGTTCTAAATGTTGTGATAAACATTGACCTTTAAAAATGAAGTTAATATACAAGAGCTATGCTATATTTTACTAATGAAGAGGCAGTCACAAGTGCAGTAGATCGCTGACAAAATATCAATGTAAAAAATATTGATAACAAAAATATTGATGAAAAAATATAGACTGGAAAAATATTGTCTCCCTATACTTAAACAGGTAAGTACAAATACATAGACTAAAAAATTTCAAAGTAAAAAATATAGATGCACAAAATATCGATATAACATAAATATATATAACATTAAAAAACATATATATATTTTTCTTTTTAACAAGATACATTTAATTTAATATTCATGTTAACTAAATATAACAAATAAACTAAATATAAATACACAAACATAATCATTTAGACATATACATACATGTACTTAACAAATATTTATTACCTATTATCTTTCTTTAATTTTTAAATTTTAAAATTATATAAAACGTAAATATATACATATATCAATAATTTAAAATTAAAAAATAACCTTTTATAATTAATTCAAACATTTAGCTATTTAAAAAATTAAACTTACATTTCACAATACAATAAATACAACAGTAGGGAAATTGTTAGATAGAAGGGGAGTAAAAATTACTATTCCCAGTACAGTGATTGCGACAGTAGAGAAAGTATTGGATAGCGGAGGGGTAAAAATTACTATTCCCTCTCCAGTGAGTACAACAGTAGGGAAAGTGCTGAATAGCAGAGGGTTAAAACAAATTATTCTCACTCCAGTGAGTGCATTAGTAGGGAAAGTATTGGATAGCAGAGGGGTAAAAATTACTATTCCCATTCCAGTGAGTGCAATAGTAGGGAAAGTGTTGGATAGCCGAGGGGTAAAATTCCTACTCCGGGGAGGGCAACAGTAGAGAACGTGCTGGATAGCGGAAGGGGAAAAATTACTATTTCCACTGCAGTGAGTGTAACAGTAGGGAAAATGCTGGATGGTGGAGGGGTAAAAATTACTATTTGCACTTCAGTGAGTGCAACAGTACGGAAAGTGATGGATAGCGGAGGGGTCAAAATTACTGTTCCCACTCCAATTAGTGCAACAGTAGGGAAAGTGCTGGTTAGCGGAGAAGTACAAATTACTATTCCCACTCCAATAAGTGCAACAGTAGGGAAAGAGCTGGATGACAAAGGGGTCAAAATTAGTATTCCCACTACAGTGAGTGCAACAGTAGGGAAAGTGAGTGCATTAGTAGGGAAAGTATTGGATAGCAGAGGGGTAAAAATTACTATTCCCACTCCAGTAAGTGCAACAGTAGAGAAAGAGTTGGATATCCGAGGGGTGAAATTCCCACGTCAGTGAGGGCAACAGTAGAGAAAGTGCTGGATAGCGGAAGGCTAAAAATTACTATTCCCACTTCAGTGAGTGCAACAGTAGGCAAAGTGCTGGATGGCAGAGGGTTAAAAATGACTATTCCCACTCCAGTGAGTGCAACAGTAGGGAAAGTGATGGATAGCGGAGGGGTCAAAATTACTATTCCCACTCCACTTATTATTATTATTATTAGATTTTATAAAGCGCGTAGTCACCCCTAAGTATCCCAGCGCTAAGATCCACACATCTGAGGGTCACTGGGGCGAAGGGGGAAGTCAGATCAGGGGAAAAAGGTGCGTTTTCAGCCGCTTCCTGAATCGGAGAAAGTCTGGTTCCGTTCTAAGGTCGCGGGGTAGTGAATTCCAAAGACAGGCAGTGTTAACAGAAAAGCGCCGTCCACCCGTGCGCACCTTCTTAACTCTGGGGATGGTGATAAGGTATTCCTGATCGGATCGGAGGGATCTTGGGGCTTTGTAGGGCCTGATACATTTTCTTAAAATAGGGGGGCCTTTGTCTTGTAGAAGCCTGTGAGACAGACAGAGAGCCTTGAACTTCACTCGCTCTCTCACTGGAAGCCAGTGGAGGAGTTTCAGGGCTGGTTTGGCCGAAGCTCTGGCCGGGGTATTGGTAAGGATCCGAGCTGTGGCATTCTGGATCCTTTGTAATTTGTTAAAGGTTGCCTCGGGAGCGCCTAGGTAGATGGTGTTACTGTAATCCAGCCTTGACAAAATAAGGCCTTGGATTAACAGTTTCTGGGAGGCAGGAGGAAGTAGGGGCAGAATCTTCCTGATCGATTTAAGGAGCCCAAAGCAAGTCCCCGCGGTTTTTGGGCTTGCGTCTTGAAAGACAGATCTTTTTCAAGCCAAATTCCCAGGCTTTTAATCTCAGATTTAGGAGCAGGGGGTTCACCCAGGCAGGGGGGCCAGATGTTTTGCGAGAGGGAAAGCCCCTTCTGGCCAAGGAGGAGAATATCTGTCTTTGAGCCATTAAGTTTCAAAGACGAGCTATTCATCCATCCTTGTATTTGTGTCAGACAGTTGTATAGATCCGATGGTTCTTGGTTTGGGTGAGATAAGGACACCACTAATTTAGTATCATCAGCGTAGCCGATGATACTCACTCCGAACGGGTTGACAACCTCCTCCAATGGGGACATGTAGACATTGAATAATGTCGGGCTCAGGGATGAACCCTGAGGCACGCCACATTGGAGGGGGGTTCCGGGGGAACGTGTGTCATTCTCCCAGACCTGAAAGGAGCGCAGGCCAAGGAAGGAAGTGAGCCAGGTCAGCGCAATGCCCTCCACACCGATATTCCTAAGTCGATGGATTAGGACCCGATGGTTAACGGTGTCGAAGGCCGCACTGAGGTCCAGGAGGATCACTGCCACTGATCCTCCCACGTCCAGAAGTGCTCTGGCCTCCTCCACCGCTGCGAGAAGGGCGATGTCAGTGCCCTGCCCTGGGTGGAATCCAGTCTGCGAGCACCTGAGCAGATTGTTGGTTTCCAGAGACTGCGAAAGTTTTTTGTTCACAAGCTTTTCAGCAATTTTACTGGTTCCGGGGAGAAGGGAAATTGGCCTGTAGTTGGCCAAATCCGAGGGGTCCAGGGAGGGTTTTTTTAGTAGTGCCTTGACGACAGCCGCCTTCCAGCTAGGGGGAACAATTCCCTGTAGCAGTGAAGCATTAATGAGATGGGTAAGGGGAGGGACGATGGTAGGGGCTACTTTCTTAAGGATGCGTAGCGGAACAGGGTCCCTAGGAGATCCGCTTTTGATGGTGTCTAGCGTGATTGCGACCTCTTCGGCAGTTACTGGTCCCCAGGAGGTTAAACGGGGAGAGGTATGAATTGTATTAATATCTTCTTCCTCACTGGAATTAGTAGGTGGAATGGAGGCAAGGATTTTCTGGATCTTCTCCTCGAAGAAGTTGGCCAGTTTAAGGCATTTTTCTTCATCTGCTTTGGGGTCTGGCGGAGTTCTGGGTCCGGAATCTGGGGCTTTAAGAAGTTCTTTTAAAATGATAAAAGTTTCCTTGCTGGAGCAAGAGGAGTTTTCTATCCTTTCCTGGAAGAATATGCTTTTAGTATTGCGAAGAGCGATCTTGTAATTTTTTAAGGAGGTATGGTAAGCATCCTTCTTAGCAATCGACTTATCCTTCCTCCAGGAGCTCTCCGTTCTTTTACATTCCTTCCGTAAAAGATTGAGCTCAGGAGTGCAACAGTAGGGAAAGTGCTGGTAAGCCGAGGGGTACAAATCACTATTGCCACTCCAACAAGTGCAATAGTAGGGAAAGTGCTGGATGACAAAGGGGTCAAAATTACTATTCCCACTCCAGTGAGTGCAACAGTGTGGAAAGTGTTGGATAGCAAAGGGATAAAAAGTTACTATTCCAACTCCTGAGAGTGCAACAGAAGGGAAACTTTTGGATAGCGGAGGGGTAAAAATGACTATTCCCACTCCAGTGAGTGCAACAATAGGGAAAGTGTTGGATAGCGGAGGGGTAAAAATTACTATTCCAACCCCAGTGAGGGCAACAGTAGGGAAAGTGCTGGATAGCAGAGGGGTACAAATTACTATTCCCACTCCAATAAGTGCAATAGTAGTGAAAGTGCTGGATGACAAAGGGGTCAAAATTACTATTCCCACTCCAGTGTTTGCAACAGTAGGGAAAGTGAGTGCATTAGTAGGGAAAGTATTGGATAGCAGAGGGGTAAAAATTACTATTCCCACTCCAGTGAGTGCAACAGTAGGGAAAGTGTTGGATAACCGAGGGGTAAAATTCCCACTCCAGTGAGGGCAACAGTAGAGAAAGTGCTGGATAGCGGAAGGCTAAAAATTACTATTCCCACTCCAGTGAATGCAACAGTAGGGAAAGTGCTGGATTGTGGAAGGGTAAAAATGACTATTCCCACTCCAGTGAGTGCAACAGTAGGGAAAGTGCTGGTTAGCGGAGGGGTACAAATTACTATTACCACTCCAATAAGTACACTAGTAGGAAAAGTGCTGGATGACAAAGGGGTCAAAATTTCTATTCCCACTCCAGTGAGTACAACAGTAGGGAAAGTGTTGAATAGCAAAGGGATAGAAAGCTACTATTCCAACTCCTAAGAGTTCAACAGAAGGGAAACTTTTGGATAGCGGAGGGGTAAAAATTACTATTCTCACTCCAGTGAGTGCAACAATAGGGAAAGTGTTGGATAGCGGAGGGGTAAAAATGACTATTCCCACCCCAGTGAGGGCAACAGTAGGGAAACGGCTGGATAGCGGAAGGGTAAAAATTACTATTCCCACTCTAGTGAGTGCAACAGTAGGGAAACTGGTGGATAGCGGAGGAGTAAAGACTACTATTCCCACTCCTGTGAGTGCAACAGTAGGAAAAGTGCTGGATATCGAAGGGGTAAAAAATACTTTTCCAACTCCAATAAGTGCAATAGTAGGGAAAGTGCTGGATGACAAAGGGTTCAAAATTACTATTCCGACTCCACTGAGTGCAACAGTAGGGAAAGTGCTGGATGGCGGAGGGGTAAAATTGACTATTCCCACTCCAGTGAGTACAACCTTAGGGAAAGTGATGGATAGCGGTGGGATTCAAAATTACTATTCCCACTCCAATTAGTGCAAAGGGGCCAAAATATTATTCTCACTCCAGTGAGTGCAACAGTAGTGAAAGTGTTGGATAGCGGAGGGGTAAAAAGTTACTATTCCAACTCCAAAGAGTGCAACAGAAGGGAAAATGTTGGATAGCGGAGGGGTAAAATCTACTCTTCACACTCCAGTGAGTGCAACAATAGGGAAAGTGTTGGATCGAGGAGGGGTAAAAATTAATATTCCCACCCCATTGAGGGCAACAGTAGGGAAACTGGTGGATAGCAAAGGAGTAAAAACTACTATTCCGACTCCAGTGAGTGCAACAGTAGGAAAAGTGCTGGATAGCGAAGGGGCAAAAATTACTTTTCCCACTCCAAGAAGTGCAATAGTAGGGAAAGTGCTGGATGGTGGAGGGGGAAAAATTACTATTCCCACTCCAATTAGTGCAAAGGGGCCAAAATATTATTCTCACTCCAGTGAGTGCAACAGTAGTGAAGTGTTGGATAGCGGAGGGGTAAAAAGTTACTATTCCAACTCCAAAGAGTGCAACAGAAGGGAAAATGTTGGATAGCGGAGGGGTAAAATCTACTCTTCACACTCCAGTGAGTGCAACAATAGGGAAAGTGTTGGATCGAGGAGGGGTAAAAATTAATATTCCCACCCCATTGAGGGCAACAGTAGGGAAACTGGTGGATAGCAAAGGAGTAAAAACTACTATTCCGACTCCAGTGAGTGCAACAGTAGGAAAAGTGCTGGATAGCGAAGGGGCAAAAATTACTTTTCCCACTCCAAGAAGTGCAATAGTAGGGAAAGTGCTGGATGGTGGAGGGGTAAAAATTACTATTCCAACTCTTGTGAGTGCAACAATAGGGAAAGTGCTGTATGGCAGTGGGGTAAAAATTACTATTCCCAATTCAGTGAGTGCAACAGTATGGAAAGTGATGGATAGTGGAGGGGTAAAAATGACTATTCCCACTCCAATGAATGAAACAGAAGGAAAGTGCTGGATGGTGGAGGGGTAAACATTACTATTCCCACTCCAGTAAGTGCAACAGTAAGGAAAGTGTTGGCAAGCAGAGAAACAAAAATTAATAATAACAGGTAAACCATTTCAAAAAATTAAGTAATCTTAAAAATAAATAAGCAATATTTTAAAAATATCAGATTAAATATATTCAACATTAATATTGAATATATTAATTACATATAACAAAAAGGTACAATTATTATCTAAAATAAATAAATCAATTTATAAACAATATTTAATTAAAAGAAACAAATATTAACAAACAAATATTGTAAACATAAATGTCTTTATTTCCTTTCCTACCCTATAACACCATACCAATAAAAAAAATGTTTACAATTGTATTTAAACCTATTTTCATAATTAACATAATAATGATTTTAAAAATCATTCATTGAATACGCATTGCTTAATACTGTAATATGCGCTACACACACCTAAAATTAATTACACAATTACCATAATTAATTACTAATTAATTTTCATTAACAACCAATTCATTCATTAAAAAATAAAATACTTCCCACCCTTCCCACCATTTTCACCTGTAAACACCACAACACACCCAAAATAAATACACAATTAACATAATTGCCAATTAATTAATTAAAATGATTTAATTAATAATTCATCAATTAAAAACTAAATTACTTCCCACCATTTTCACCTATAAACACCACAACTCACCTGAAATAATTTCACAATTAACATAATTAATTGCCAATTAATTATAATTAATTAACTACTATATATACATAATTAATAAAAAAAAGAATTTACACATTTAACACTATAACATCTCAATTCAACAATTATTAATAAATAGACATGATTCTATAAATGTACTATAATTATATTACTTTCCAGCCTATTCCCCTATAAACCCACAACCCACTACGGAACTAAAAATGCAAAATTCAAATAAAAAAATATATTAACTACTAAAAATAATCAATAGATGTTATATAATTACATTACTTCCCACCCTATTCCCCTATACGCCCACAACCGGCTATGAAGCTAAAAATGCAAAGTTCAAACAATTTGTTTTTTAATAACTACTAAAATTTTAACACATATAATAAAAATACAAACAATTCTTATATAAAAAATACATGCATCACACACATATAAAATGTATACTAAAATACATACCAATAATAAAAAAACGATATCTTTAACATAGATATTTTTGCAAATGATATTAAACATTTCGGTATTTTTCACATCAATATAACTTACCCAAAGTTGATATTCTTGAATACGATATTTTGTCTGTTGATATTCTTGAGCCACAATATTTTTTGCACAATATTTGTGTAAGTCGATATTTTTGACTCAATATTCTGTCTCTGCACCAAGTGCAGTTAATTTGCGGGCAAGAGGGTCATGATTGGAACTGTGCAGCAGGTGCAGTAGCACCAGGCCCAAAAGTTGTCAGAACGCCTCTAAAGGCAAAATATTGCTATATTTGACTACTAAACAGGCAGACACAATTGCAGTTACCTTGCAGTTAAAATGGACTTGATGTGAATGGTGCAGCCAGTGCAGTGGCACTGGGGCCAGAAGCTCTAGGGACCCCATTAAACCCAGAGTATTGCTAAAATGTAAAACTAAACAGTGAGTCACAAGTGCAGTTACCTTTCAGACAACAGGGTCATGATTTCAGTGGTGCAGCAGGCACAGTGACTCCAGGAACAAAAGCCGTAGGCACCCCACTAAACACATACATTGCTATATTTTACTATTAAACAGGCAGTCATAAGTGCAGTTACCTTGCAGACAACAGGGTTCTGATTTGATTGGTGAAGCAGGTACAGTAGCACCGGGCCCAAAAGTTGTCTGAACTCCTCTAAACACCTAATATTGCTATATTTTACTACCATACAGGCAGTCACAATTGCATTTACCTTGCAGTTAAAAGGGGCTTAATTCAAATGGTACTGCAGATGCTGTGGCACTGGGTCCAAAAATTCTGATAACTCCCCTAAACACCAAATGTTGCTATATTTTACTACTACACAATCAGTCACGAGTGCAGTTATCTTGCAAGCAACAGGGTTGTTATTTGAATGATGCAGTAGATGAAGTGGCACTGGTCCCAAATGTTATCAGAACTCCTCTAAACACCTAATATTGCTATATTTTACAACTAAAGAGGCAGTCACAAGTGCATTTATCTAGCAAGCTCACTGGGTCATGATTTTAATAGTGCAGAAGGGGCAGTGTCACAGGGACCAAAAGCTCCAGTCACCCCACTAAACACCGATTGCAGTTACCTTGCAGTTGAAAAGGGCTTGATTTAAATGGTGCAGCAGGTTCATTGGCACCGGGGCCAAGCATTGTTATAACTCAACTAAACAACAAATATTGCTATATTTTACTACTAAACAGGCAGTCACAAGTGCAGTTATATTTCAGGCACTAGGGTAATGGTTTGAATTGTGCAGCAGGTGCAGTGGCACTGGCCCAAAGGTTGTCAGAATTCCTATAAACACCTAAAATTGCTATATTTTACTACTAAACAGGCAGTTGCAATTGCAGCTACCTTGCAATTGAAATGGGCTTGATTAAAATAGTGCAGCAGGTGCAGTGGCTCCGGGGCCAAAAGTTGTCAACTCCACTAAATAGCAAATATTGCTATATTTTACTACTAAACTGGCAGTCACAAGTGAAGTTACCTTACAAACAACAGGATCATGATTTGCCTGGTGCAGAAAGTGCAATAGCACCGGGCCCAAAAGTTGTCAGAGCTCCTCTAAAAATATAACATTGTTATAGTTGACTACTAAACAGGCACACACAATTGCATTTATCTTACAGACAACAGGGTCATGATTTGAATGGTGCAATAGGTGCAGTGGCACTGGGACCAAAAGTTGCAAGAACTCTAAACATCTAATATTGCTATGTTTTACTACGATACAGGCAGACACAGTTGCAGTTATCTTGCAGTTAAAAGGGGCTTGAGTTAAAAAGTGCAGCAGGTGCAGTGGCACCAGGGGTCAAAAGTTATAGGGACCTCACTGAACGCACAATATTGCTAAATTTGACTTCTAAACAGGCAGTCACTAGTGCTGTTATCTAGCAGGCACTAGGGCCATGCTTTCAATGGTGCTGAAGGTACAGTGGTACTTGGGCCAAAAGGTTTCAGAACTCCTCTAAACACCAAATATCACTATATTTAATTACTATATAAGCAGTCACAAGTGCAGTTACCTTGAAGGCACAAGGGTCATGATTTCACTGGCGCAGCAGGTGCAGTTGGACCAGGGCCAAAAGTTGTCATAACGCCTCTAAACACTAGATATTGCTATATTCTACTACTGAACAGGCAGTCACAAGTGCAGTTATCTTTCAGGCACTACGGTCATGACTTGAATCATGCAGAAAGTTCAGTGTTACTGGGCCCAAAAATGTGTAAGAACTCCTCTTAACACATAATATTGCTATTGCATCAATTCTATTATTTCCCTCTTTCGTTTTATTTTTCAAAATTGTGCTATTACTTACCCGCAATATACCACTAGTAACTGCACAATATATTGCCTTTTTGCACATAAACAAGTCATACAACTTCAACAGAGTTTCTGTAACTTATATTGTGCAACTACTCAGCAAGCTACAACTTACAACAAAAAACTGCTTATTATTACTCACATAGGCGAAAACTAATGCATTTACCAACGCTTGTCTAAACTGCTGTGGGATTTTTCTTGTGTTGTGTTTTCACTTTATTACTGTTTCTGTGCTACATACATACTTTACACATTGCCTCCAAGTTTAGTCTGACTGCTTCTGTGCCGGCTAACAGAGGTTTAAGCACAGCTTAATTTAGTCACTTTTGTGGTATATCATTTACACGGATTGTGGCGGTTCTTGAGGAAGTCTCGCGCCCCTCTCAACTAATAACCCAATGTCTCATATTGATGATTTCTAGTATGAAATTGTTTTTCTGGGTAGAATTGATGGGTGAGCATTGTGTAACTGGGTTTCATTTCAGAGTGCGGCTCTTGATGGTTGATTCGCTCATCCTTAGCATTATACAGTGCATATGTTTACTGTGTCTGGCTACATGTGTGAACAGAGCAGTATGGCACTCAAGAAGTGCAGGTACACTTGCAACTAGTGGACTGCATGATGCAAATCACCATGAACTTTGTTGAAGTGCCAAATAGCACTTGCCCTGCCAGGGGTACAACGCAAGCCCATCTCAGTGGCCCGGTGTGGGATGCACTTGTGTGAATTCTGTCACTCGAATCATAAAAGTCAATCTTTTCTGGTCATATGCTAAAGCTTGTAGGAAGGTTGTATTTATAAGGAGACAACCGCACTACAATTCCCAGAATTCCCATTGCTCTCGGGTACGTCGTCAAACATTGTTGAAACTCTCAGTCAGTATGTGGGGCCATTGAGAGCTGCGCAAATATTAGGTGATGGGTTTTACCACTGGCAGTATTCTGCAGGTTAACTACGCACAGGACCCGTGCTTCCAGAATGCATGGTAATACAGTGGCCTCAGTGTGCCACCTCAAGGTGATGCCAAGTTATTGCAATTTGACCGAAAATTGCCCTATGATGTCTTTGGTAGCAAATCAGCCGCAATGTTTCTAATATGCCTGGAGCGCTGGAAATCATTGCACCTTCCTGACTAGGAGATGGGTAGAGTGAGTGTCCATGGTAATTCAAAACCCAGCATAAGTCCCGGTTTGTGCAGGTGTCATGGTTATAACGTGTGTACTTGATCATATCTGGCAATTACACGGTGCTATAAGGTCTGCTCCCTCGTTAAATTTCGGCAGGTCACATGTGCTGTAAACTAACAGGGCAAAAATCCAATAATTACCGAGACATGCGGATTTTGGTGCACAAAGTACCACAATCGTGTGTTATTCCCCACTACTGGCACACAGTATAGATTATGTGCCATTTATTGCACCCGAGCTTCGTGGCGTCTAATTTTACCCTATGTGGACTAAATAATGAATGCGTCACGTGCTTGAAAATCTGTCCTTTGGGTGGCTGTGTAAAATTCCTCGTCCCCACCTCTTTCTGAAGAAGAATGGTTTGTACCGTCCCTCCGTATGTTATTGTTATTATTGTAAGTGTAGGTTGAACCTCATAACGCCAAGAAATGAAGAGAAGCAAATCCTGTAAAGGAGTAAGAGGTTTGTGGCTGGTGAGGCTTTGAATGTAGGGCCCTTGTCTGCGATAAGTTTTTTTTTTTTTTTTTTTGCTGTATATTTATATAGCGCCTACTCGACCCGATGGACACACGTTCATTTTTGGGTATATGCACAAGGACATGAAGTGACTTGCCCAGAATCACAGGATGCTGAGCCGACGCCCAGGCTCGAACCTGGTTCCTCAGCTCCTAAGTCGGCAGCTCTTGCTTTAAGGCCACATCCTCTCTTGTAAGTGTTCTTAGAATGATCACTTTTTACGCAGAGGTTTCTTCCACCTTAGGCCCCTTTCACAGCACCCAGGAGCTATAAAATACCGATGCATTGTCCGCCCCTTGCTCGCAGCCACGGACAACGCCTCTCTGCTTCATTTCACTAATTTTCCCTCGGAGACCTCCCAAGATGCCGCGGCGAGGGCAGGCAGCTCAGACTGTAGCCTCAGTGTTAACTGCGGGTCAGGGAAGTCAGGAGGGATATCGTTAACCAGTGACTCTGCCAAACCTGGCCGGCCGGCTCACTCTCGCCCGTCTGCAGGGGACGAAAATAAGCCCCGCGTCCGAGGCGGCGCTGCTGCTCGCGGGCCCGCAGCATTCACACGAATCACTCATTTTGAGAAAGCAGCCAGCCGCAGATCCGGACCTCCGCCGTGAAACGACGGGCCGGCCCGAACAAAGGGGGAGTTCTGTAAACGCAGTGAATAATGGGAACCCCCTTTCATGGGCGCTGCTAACCTTTTGGCAGCCACCAGCAAACTCTATTCTGCGCCGTTGATTGGGGAGGACAATACGCCGAGGCTCCCTCTGAATGACTGATGCCACCAACAGTGTCCCCATTCACTGGCGTTTGGGAACCACGGGGGACCATTGTCCGCCGTGACTCCTTCAGACAGTAGGGAAGGCGAAAGTGAGAGCATCGATGGCAGCACAAGTGTTATAATCTCCCTTTAAAGCGCCCCGGCTCGACATTTCCAGCTGAGCAACAGGAACTATGCGGTGTCAGAGGAACACAGAGCAGAGGGGCTCAAGCAGGGCCTTCCAATCCCCTTATCGCCCTGCGCTGCTAATACCTCAAAGATGGCGCAGTGCAAAACACAGGAGGGCTGGGCTGGTGCGGATCAGGCCTTTCAACTGCCGAGGAGCGTTTAGCGGCAAAGCAGTTCAAACATGGCGGACAATGCGAGAGGAAAAACAGTTTAATGAGCTAAAGTGTTGGTGAATGAAAGCGAGCCGCCGTCCCACACTCAGTTCAGCAACTGCAGGGTCAGTGACTGAGGCCCAGTGTGCTGTGTGCAAAGGGTGTGAAGTCGAGCTTTGCTTCACCGATTAAAGTATATGAGCCTCTTCTGCTCGAGGCTACTTTTCATAAGAAACTTTTGCGAAACATTCAAACTAAAAAACGAGAACGTGGTTACATTATGAGGGACAAAGTAAGAGAAGATGAAAACTAAATTCAGAAATACACATAGTACTTATAGTATATATGTAATTCTGCCCTATTAAACTTTAGGGTATCAGTGACATAAGGTAGCTAACTGTATCTATTAGGGGCCTATTGGTATTTGGACAATTCTGAATTTATGAAAATAGACCGTACCAGGAAAGTTTGCCAACTGAGTTGCACTAACTGTCTTGTGCAAAAACAACATTTGCACTAAACATGTTGGTGCAAAATTAGCCGACTCTGATGGCAATATAGGTAATGTGTTCCACACCTCCAGTAAAAAGCAAGGTCAATTCTAATGTTTAAATTTAAACACTAATCCAGATAGTAGCAATAACCAGGTTGAAGAAGCTCCAGGACAGGAATATCATAGAATTTTCTCCCAAAAAGTTAGGTATAATCCCTTAGAATGCACATTTGCCAGCAGGTGGATCCTGTACAAACTATTTGTAACTGGCCAACTGGAATTCCCTCCTATGGTGCCCTAAAACTCATTCTGTGATGCATTTGTCCCTTAGTGGTTTTCATAACAGTTGGTAATGGGAAAAGTAGTTAAATGCATGCCACTACTAGATTTTTTTTATTATTCACTCTTGTTCTGAACACATTAGAGTAGGATTACATATACTTAACCTATGTATTTATTTGACTTCGATGAAGTCCATGTGCAAAGCAAAGGCATACTTTAATTCGTTTAACTGTGAAACCACCCCCTGTTGACAAACTAGTGATGTTTTTCATTATTGAAAGTTCGAAAGTATACTTTTGGCCTCTAATGGAAAGGAAAAAACAGACTCCCTATGACAAATGGTCTCATACTCAAGGCACAGGCATTACAATTGCACGGATGTCTGATTCACACACACGTCACATCTTTATTCACCTCTGGGGCAATCTGGGTGTTCCAAGAAGCTAGATGAGTGGGCGCTAGCTTTCTTACTTTGCCAACCATTAAAATGTTCTTAAATTACCGCGGACATTCAGCGGCGTGAAATGAGTTTGTCGGGGCGGGTTGGAGCGTGGAGGCAAACAGTGACAGTGCCCTTCTGTTTTCGCCCTTGAACCACTGCCCGGCCTGATTCAACAGAAACATTTTTACATTGCAACTGTGAAATCTTGGCATAAAGCTCGCCTTTGTGCCCGCCATTATTTTCGCACAAACGTAGAGCATTGTCACACGGCTGAAGTTAATTTGATCAACATTGGGACATTTCACTTTTATGCTCGGTCAAAAGAGCTGCTTCATGCTCATTTTAGGCATTGAAAAGAAATGATCGCCAGAAAAATAATGTTACTATGAACAATTCTGGGCAATTAGTTTCCCAGGGAGCGGGGATGTGTTGCACAGGCCCCACACCACTATTCTTTGTCATTTTATGGATGCTCATCAGTCAACTGTCACCCCTTCTCAAAGGCCCTTCCAGTCTAAATGTTTCTCTTTGGGCTTTTCCCAGAACTCGCAGCTGAATGAGTGAAAGAAATGCCACATAGTTCCTGCGCAGGCGCAAACTGCAGCTCTATAGAGCTGGCACAGCGGAGGCTTTGGACGAAGCTTGCACCACGTTACCGCCCGCTTAACGTACGCGCCTCCTTTCTTGAGGAGGAGTGCTTTTAAAAATAGCTGAAAGTGTGCGAATGTGCTTTGTATAGCCTGGCGGAACTGGGAAAACAGTCCTCATCATATAGGGCCATATGTATGAAGCACATTCACATTCGCAAAGGCCGAAATTCGCATGCGAATTAGCAAAATGATATGTAAGAAGTAAAATCTGGTCCAAAATAAGGAATCGCAAAATTTGCGATTCCTTATTTTGCAATTGCATTTAAGGAATCACAAATTTTGCGATTCTTTAAATGCAATGTATGAAGCCCCCCAAAAATTCCAAAATGCCCTTAAGGAATTGCAAATTACCACCAACTTCTAGTTGGTGGTAAGTTGCAATTTCCTTGAAAAATGCACATTTCATCATTTTTCAAAGTGCCATGTGACGCACATACATGCCTTTAGGGCATGTATGTGCGCCACATGTGCACCCATGCATATTTCAGGGGTGCAAGGGGTGCAACAGCACCCTTGAAATTATTCTCAATTTGCGATTTTCAAATTGCGAATCGCAAAATTGAGAATACCTTCCCATTCATTCCTATGGGCGGTAAAGTATTCCTTAATTACGATTCGCAATTTGCTAATCGCAATTAAGGAATACTAAGAAGTCGCTAAAAAAAGCAAATTTGTACATACATATCAATTTGCGATTCTGAAATAGCGATTTCTTAAAAATCGCTATTTCAGAATCGCAAATCGGTACCTTCATACATATGGCCCATAGTCTCAGCGGTTTGCCGAATCAAGCGCTCTTTCCCGATAAAACGCTTCAATTTGCTGTATTGCTGGTGACCTTATAAACATTCTCTTCCATTTCCGGGTTTAAACGGGGGTTAAGACGCTCAGAATTTGCATGTTTTCATGATAAAGCATTTGAAGAGCAAGGTCAGACACCGGGCTTGCTCCCTTTCTGTGGATTGATTACATACATTGTGCCCGGGACCTGGGTAATTTTTCAGTGACGTTTCCAAATTCCTTACATTGAACATGAGTCAGGGGAGTTTTGCTCCACATTTGTAGTGGCTGTGAAGTTAAGAAACGACGTTTGCACCCTAGTGACCAATGAACAAGTAATATTTTCCATCAGTAGGTGGGTCCAAATGTTTGTGCAAATGTCACTGAAAAGCTGCAGCTGAGCCAGTGCAATCTGTGTGATCTCTAATACATGGGGTGTCTAAGTTCCTTCCTTTCATGGATCAGTGAGGCTTTTGTATTATGATTCTATGGCAAAGGGAATATTTATTGATAATGTGTATGCATTCCAAAGTGTATTTTTCTCTAGTTAAGGCGGTCACACTGGGTCTCAAAACCTAGCAGACTTTACCAAATAAAACAGCATTTGGATACTACAGTTGTTGGAGGTTGTTAGCTGGCAGAATTAGGTAAAGAGAACAATTTTTTTTAGATTTTACCTGCACAGCGTTTGAGCTGTGCTTGTGAAATCTCTTGTATTTAGTATATTTTTAAAGGGGGCTCTTATCAGTTCCCATGCACGAATGTCTGCGTTGATCTCTTTTGTGTGGAACTTTTTTTTACGTTCCGCTGGCTGCACAATACTTATACTAAAGCTGTTCACACTGTTTAAGTTCTATTCACTGTCAAGATAAGATCTCTTCCCACTGAAAAGGCAGGCAGTTTCTAACAGTATGCTGGAATGCTTGCTTTTTATTACTTAGTTGTGTAAAGCTGAAGCTTTAGCCTTAGAATGTTTGTGGCATTTACTATTCATGCCTCAGTACCCTTTTTTGCACTTTGTAGGCATTATCGGATTGATTTTCTCAACTTAATCTATTTGGTCATTATGATCAAATTCTAACTGTAGTAATAATCATTGCACGTTAAAAATAAAGTTAATGTACAAGAGCTATGCTATAGTTTACTACTAAACAGGCAGCCACAAGTGCAGTTACCATACAGACAATAGGGTCATGATTTGAATGGTGCAGCAGGTGCAGTAACACAATGCCCAAAAGTTGTCAGAACCCCTTAAAACACTGAATATTGTTACATTTTAGTATTATACAGGCTGACACAATTACAGTTATCTTTCAGTTAAAAGGGGCTTTATTTTGAATGCTGCAGCAGATGGGGCCAAAAGCTCCAGCAACACCACTAAGCTCAGAATTTTGCTGAACTTTACTACTAAACAGGCAGTCACAAGTGCAGTTACCTAGAAGGAACTAGGGTCATTATTTCAATGGTGCTGCAGGTGCAATGGCACTGGACCAGAAGTTGTCAAAACTCCTCTAAACACCAAATATTGCTATATTTAACCACTAAATAAACAGTCACAAGTGTAGTTACCTTGCAGGCATTAGGGTCATGATTTTAATGGTGCATCAGGTGCAGTGACACTGGGGCCCAAAGCTTTAGGAACTCCTTTAAACACCAAATATTGCAATATTTTACTACTAAACAGGTAGTCACAAGTGCAGTGACGTTACAGGCAATATGGTCATGATTTGAATGGTGCAGCATGTGCAGTGGCACTGGGCCAAAAGATGCCATAACTCCTCTAAACATCAAATATTGGTATATTTTACTACTAAACAGCCAGTCACAAATGCAGTTATCTTGCAGGCATTAGGGTCATGGTTTAATTGGTGAAGCAGGTGCAGTGGCACTGGGCCCAGAAGCTGTATCAGAATGCCTATAAACACATAATATTGCTATTACATCAATTAATTATATTATTTCCATCTTTCATTTAATTTTTCAGAATTTTGGTATTACTTACCCACTCTATACCGCTAGTAACAGCACAATACATTGCCTTTTTGTACATAAACAAGTCATAACACCTAAACAGACTTTCTGTATATATTGTACAACTAACTTCTCAGCAAGCTACAACTTACAACAAAAAACTGCTTATTATCAATCACATAGGCGAAACCTAATGCATTTACCAATGCTTGTTTTCTTTACACTTCAAGCCCCATTCAACTCCTGCTATATGAATATAATTGGGATCCGTTCTTCTCAATAGATTTCAAAATAATTTTACTATTCAGGAAGTCCTTCACATGCGTGTATGTTACCTTAAAAGTAATAATTCACAGAGCTGCTTTCTAGACACTGCTTACTGGATATTTGTACACTGGGCCTTGTGGAGTGCAAAATCAAGCTTTTGCTTGAGACTTAATGTAGTTAGCAACACAGGCTACCATGGGCTTGTATCATATATCATGCAAAAGAATAATCTTACCAGAATTTGTTTTGTAACTAAAATATACACGAGTTGGGGTTTTTAAAAATAGAAATCAATAATAAACGTAATTATGACAATGATAGTACTGTCACCACTCCCAGCCATGTGACTTAGAGGCTGCAGGCACCAAATGGCCAAGGCAAGAAAGTGGAAACTTTCCAAAAGTGAAATTTTCAGAATTGTAATTTAAAATCCAGCTTTCACATCATTTAGGATTTTTGAATTAGAATTCTAGAGATACCAAACATTAACTGCCTTCCTTACCCCATTTGAAAATGACAGTTCTAAAAGTCAATAAGGTAATTCCAATAATATCCTATGGGAGAGGTAGACCTGGCAGAAGAAAAATGAATTCAAACTTCTTTTGCTACCAGGACATGTAAAACTTAAAAGTACATGCCCCACTGTTTAAATACAT
The DNA here is from genome assembly GCF_964263255.1 of Lissotriton vulgaris. Taxonomy (NCBI): domain Eukaryota; kingdom Metazoa; phylum Chordata; class Amphibia; order Caudata; family Salamandridae; genus Lissotriton; species Lissotriton vulgaris. Next base: position 927,428,673 of record NC_141693.1, on the reverse strand, counting down.
TGCACCCTGCTCTCTGCATTGTCCGAGGCCTATCCTAGTGGTGACTTACATGTATTAAGAAGGAAGGTTTGGACCTTGCAAAAGGTTTACTTTGCTAGGTCGTAATGGCAGTTTCAAACTGCACACACACAGTATGCAACGGCAGGCCTGAGACATGTTTAAACTGCTACTTAAGTGGGTGGCACAATCAATTCTGCTGGTCCATTAGTAGCATTTAATTTATAAGTCCTGGGCACAGGTAGTACCACTATACTAGGGATTTACAAGTAAATTAAATATGCCAATTGGGTATAAGTCATCTAACATGTTTTAACGAGAGAACACATGCACTTTGGTACTGGATAGCAGTGGTAACATGTGCAAAGTCCTAAGGCTTCAAAAACAAAGTCAGCAAAACTGGAGGTCTGAAGGCAAACAGTCAGGGGGAAACCACACCAAGGATGCCAGGTCTAACAAAGTACATATGAGTTCAGAGTATATTAATCAAAAGTTGCGCCAGCTAAATGTAAGATTTGTTTGGCATAGAGCAAAGCTTCTGTGAATTGATGCCATAACAAGCAAGCATTGGCATAGCCAATATGTCTTGCCTTTAGGGCCTTATAAGTATTTATTATGGAGCAGGTCCCAAAGGTGAGACCTATTGGCTATGCCAATGCTTGTTATTTCTCGGCATGTTGGGAGGCTAGGGGACTGGGTCTCTATGTCGGGTTGGGAGCACAGCAATGACCTACTCAATTTGAATGCGTAGGTAATACGACCGGAGGCGTGAAATGAAAGAATATACTTAAGGTGAGCACAAGACAAACAGCATGAACTGGAGCAGTACTTTATCTTGCAAAAGGAGGGGAATCCCCACATGGAAGCAAGAAAAATAAAAAATAGATGAAGGCAAGGTAACAGCTGAGTGGCTGTGAACTATGTGAGACTGGGGAGAATACACCAATGTACAGTGTTGCCATACAAGGTTACAGTATAGGAATCTTGCTTTAATACTAGCTATACTGTTTGTAAACTGTAACACAAAGATGAAAAAATTCAGGTCACCATTTTGTGTTGGTATGCTTTCCAATGGCAATATAACATTATGGCTGGCATCTTGGTATGTGTCCAATGTGAGAACAGCATTGCCTCATGACAAGCCTTCCAGCCCTAAAAGGGATTGCATGTGAGGGTCTCCAGAGTCTCTGATCCCACTGTCTATGCCTAAACAGAGGCTGTAGGGCACTGCTGCTCTGTCAAATGTCCCCTAGTTCCAACCTGACACATTGCCGATGCACAGCAGAGTAGGTGCTGAAACCATCCATGATATAAAGTGGGTTTTATTAGTGAAATGCTAGTTTTCAGTGCATAACAGTGACCTCTCCATACCATATTGTTAACATTTGTGGTGATATGGTCACTATCCCTTTATATTAGAGTCCAATTCAAGACATATTATGGACATGTTTATAAAGATACAGCCTACTGCTGGTAAAACAGTGGCCCATCCTTGACTAACAATCTTGATATAATTCTGGCTATTCCTGGTGGAATAGTAGTAAAAGGCCACTCACTAGTACACATCTCTGTGGTCTGATGATGATAAATGGACATGGAAAGTAAAAGCTATCAATGTGGGATGGTAGATTGTGAATGCCTGGCAAACATGGCATTCTGATATTTGGGGGACATTATTTATTTATCCTGAAAGTGTGGTATTTCAGAACGAATGCTGTATTTAACAAATTAAGTAAGCACCCCTTTACACTGGAGAAGGCACTCTGGAAATTATAATCATTTGGGAACAAAAGCACCGGCTAAATGGATAGCTGGTTTAGATAAAAATGCACAGTCTATATATATGAATGACACATTTCTGTTGATCCAAGAGGCACAAATTCATGGCAGGATAATTCTTACATAATGCTAGATTGGTCAAGGTAGCAAAGGAATCCTGGGGAAGTTTCCCAAATATATTGGAAGAAACATGCCTTCAACGGTGTGGTTAGGTCAAAGCTGTGGGACATGTTGAATGACCGGGGAGTTGATCCAGGGTTGGTATAATTCCTGCATGCATTACATTTCGATCTATCAGTGTCTGTCAGGCATGGTCTTGCAGGCAAGCCCTCCTACAGCTTCTTGCTGGGTAGGGCATTCACCAGGGGTGTGTATTGGCCCCTATTCTTTTCCTGTTAGGCATCAACGACCTTTGTGGAGTCTTTGTCCACCTGTGCGGTGAACAAACTTCTGGCGGGCATGAAAAAAATATCCCTATGTTACTTTACACGGACGATGCATGAAGAACACACATGAGTTTGAATGCCCTCTTCCAGAAATTTGCTGGCTACCTGGGGTATTTGCGCCTAACCATCAATCGTTCGAAAACCTGCACCGTGTTTTGTGGGCCCAAACCTGTGAAGCAAAGAAGTATCTTTCTCCAAGGTCATCAGGTGGCCTCTACCGGGGTGTTTTCTTACCTGGGGGTGGTCGGTGATGCTAAGGGAAATTGGGGCCCTTGTAAGAATAAAACTTCTCTAAGGTTTGCTAGTACTGTGGGTTTTGCCACAGCATAGCCTCCCACATCTGTATAGAGCCCATGCTCCCCTTGTCGGAAATTTTCAGGAGAAATTTCTCCGCATTCTCACTTATGGGGCTGGCATCTGGGGCTATTCTAACATCTCTGCTTTTCAGACAGAAGAGAACAGGGCCCTGCACCACCTCTTAGGTGTACCAACAGCATGCACCTTTTATATTGTCTATAAGGAGCTTGGCATTGGGTTTGCCAAAGATCCTCTTAAATTGGCCCTTTGCTACTTTGATGTACTAGCTGGGCAAACCAACATGTAGGTCTGAACAAGAATGTGATCCTGGACTACCTAGACCTAGCTATTCCCTGGTAGTCCTATATTAAACAGGAAATGTCCGATTTGGGGAGGACCAAAGCTTTTCTCCTCCACTCCCTGTATATCTCGGCCTGACTTATCTCGGGTTAAGAAAGCGTTGCTAACCAGGAACATATTGCACAGAGAGGAAACTGAAATAGCAAACATTTCTGTTAGGGAGTGTGTTACTCTGCAATCCTTCCTTCTCATGGAACTGTTTCTGTTTTGTTTGGATATCATCTGAAATAGTTTTGTTAACTAGATTTAGCTTGGGTATAGTAATATGGCACTTAAGTTTCTCACTGGGCCAATTTAATTGTACAAATGTGCTAATCTGGCCCTGTGATGAGACCTCGCCCCAAAGCCTGCTTCATTTGACCTTCTTTTGCAATTACTATAGGGCCTACTCAAAAACGTTTTTAGTCCCACTAATCAGAGCCTGTGGAGATGCGCAGAGGCTCTGTTGTATCTGCCATCTTTGAACTCTACTACCCTTTATTGTTCTGTCTGTTTCTTTTTATAGTTTGCATTCAGCAGGAGAAAACAAATGCCTTTCTAATTGAATTTAATCCGGTACCGCTGGTATTTTGCACATGTTTTTATTCTGAGTGTTTTATCATGCATTTATCTATTCAATCAATTATTGACCGAAATTTGTTTTGAGTTTAAGGATATTTTGTATATATGTACTGTGCTTTTAAGGCTGCGCTTCACTGCCGAAATAAAGTTTTTCGATTTGATACAGATTATGTGTAGAACATGATATTTGATACGTTTTTGCAACCAATTGTAACTTTAAAGTAAACAATGGTAAATAACATGTAAAAATGTACTTCGTTCCCTATTTAACGCACTTTGTGTTAAATAGTGATTGCGTGATTAACCATAGGTAAGGCAGGGAGAATAAATAACTGTTGAGCGTTAAAATCAAGTTAAAAAAAGTGGAAAAGACTGATATAAGAGCAAGCTCGAAAGAGAACCTTTAGAAAACTATAATGGCACTGACGTGTGGGTGTAGGTGCGCGTATCTGGGTGCTTTTGCTGTTATTTCTAGGTATTCCAGATCCCTCATATGATTTAAATAAAGAGAAATTCATAAATACTAATGGTTCAACTGTTATTAGTTTACAACAGAATGAAAATAAATGGCTCCCGTGGTTGCATTTATATTCTCTAACTGAATCTGTGCATAATCACAGCTCTGGTATGCAATTCCGAGAAGTCTGGTAAGTAATTCAATATAAATTCAATTTTATAGGCTCCTCATGGTGGTGTTATGTATGCTAAACCGACTCCAATCATAGCGAATGTCCTCAAAACGAATGTCCTCGGTTGTGATTCTTGTAATGAATCCGGTAATCCAACACACACAGTTACCTTACATTTTTCTTGGAGCTTCCAACTGACATTTAAGAAACACACAGTATGTCCAAGTGACTGGAACATACCCCCACCAGAGTCTAGGACCCATGACTTTTCCTCTCTCAAGGGCAGGGGTCCTAAAGCTTTTAGGGCTTCTTGGAGTGAGCCAGTTTCCCCCGCTGCTCTTTTGTGGAAAGTCCACACCATCTACTGCCTCAATGTTGTTTACCTTCTATCAAGATACATCTTCTTCACCCCACCATTGCGCATTTTGGTTGACTATGTATTGTATTGTAGCATTTATATAGCAAGCACTTAATAATCAAATATGAGGCACCAAACGAAATTTTTGAGCAGGTAACACTTTACTATTCAGCAATTGCATGGTTACAGGATGTTGTACTTATTGTGCTCCTATCTGGGAAGCATTTTGGTCTCCTGCATGAGTGACCATAGAGGTGTTCTATTTTTTTCTATAGGCACATCGCTTTCCAGTGCGATGGAGGAGTCGGTGTGAGCGAAAGATACGCACATTATAAATATAGTTATAACTAAAACATATAAGCAACTATAGAACACTGACCTAGCTAGTGGGGTGGACGTTTGTTATGGGCATGTATGCCCTAAGCAGTGGCAAAACACTTCCGATGCACCAAAGACCCCCAGTTACATGAGCAAACCCAAAAAGGATGTTTGGGGTTGGAAGACACATGTTGAGGAATACTGGCTAATTACTTCCTCATCCTTTTATCTCTCTACAGTTGAAGATATTCAGAACGAATCTAGGCAGAAACCACCCAATCATAGGGAAGAGAGTGAACCAACACTGCAGAAATCTGCAAAACTGAAAAGTATATGGAAGTGACTGGAGATACCCAGGTGGCTGCAAGCTCAAATCCTACAAAGAGGCCCCCTTGGAAACTAACCAAATAGTAGAGAAGCCACAAGAAAGCCAACCCTAGAGAGAGCAAGGAAGGGACTAAACGAGTGGCCAAAACAGCCATAAAGGTCACTGTGTCCTTGCAAGCAAACCACAAAATGAACAAAGGCGTTCTGACCTGTCATAGAAGAGGCATATCAGGCAAGAGAAGGAAGACACTTTGTACTTTAGGTATTCACCCGCATGCCCTTTCAAACAAGACTAAAACAACTAACAAAAGATCAGAACCTGCAAACAATGGAAAAATAGGGAACCATCAGTAGAAAGCCAAGAACAATCTGCAGGGCTCTCTTGAAAAATTTAAAAGAAATATGCTGTGCCCAAAATAATCAGCCAAATGCACTAAAAGACACCTAGAGGAAACAGACAGAAATAACCAAACTACTGGAAGGAAGCATGACTTTCCCAGCTTCTAGTGGCACAGTTACTGCCAACCCCACAGAGGCCCATACAAGAAGCAAGGAAGAAAAATTAGAAGTAGGCTTAAAAAATTGCTCGAAAATGGTCTGCCTAACAAGAACTAAGGTGACAAGAAGATTGTATCCCTCATGGAACTAGTATCTGTCCATTGATGCATAAAGTTGCAGAAAGTCCAATGAAGGGACATCTGCTTTAACAATAGCTGGGTCCCATCAAAGATGGCAATTAGAAACCATAGCCCTGTAGCACATCACAGCCTCAAGCTCAATCTAAACCGAGCCAACTTCAGCTGGAGATGCAACAGCGCTGTCTCGCCACTGGCTGTCAGGCCTATTGGGAGAAAGTTAGATATCTGCAAGCCAAGGAACACAAAACCTGATTTATACAAGCCTGCAAGGAGGACAGCAGCAAACAGAATAGTCCCAAATGTCCCAATCAAGGGTTGCCAAGAGAGGGAACCTGGAACTACTGGAACCAAACTAATGACGCAAGAATGCATATTTCTAATAACTATCTGATTTCTGTAATGATACCAGCCCCATGTCTGATCCCTGAAAAACTGAAAGGTTTTAACCTCTTCGATGCCTGACGTCACAGTGTGCCTATGCGGAGGATGGCCAGGGGCGTCCGAACCTGGGCACGTGTCAAATTTTTCAGCACCACGGCGGAATGTTCGCCGCTGCGTAGAGGTTAAAGGAGGAACAACAAGCAGATACTGCAGGAACCCTGAGTTTGCCCAGGGAGAGAGAAACACAGCCCAGCCAATTACTCTGAAAGTGACAAGTCAAATTACTTTGAATGATGGTAGGCACATCCCATAGCAATATTAACACTCAGTCGGCATCTAAAAAGAGCGAGTAGGACATACATGGATATATAGGCAGTGAGGCAGACCAAGTGAGAATCGTCATATGGTAAAAATTCAGTTCTCAAGTTTCCAGCGTTCCTATCTGCGGCATCCTAAGGATCAGCTAACAGATAATTATGTAAAGTGTCCCATATATCACTGGGTTGAGACCGAGGATGCAACAGTTCAGCATATAAGTACAATTGATCACTACAATAAATCAGGTCAGAGGGCCAATCCTAGAACTTCGGCACTCTTCGCCGCCCCCAACGACAGGCAACACTTCACTTCATCTAGAAGAGGGAAAGCACCATATATTTCCCAAAGCTTACCTCCACCTCCTTGTGTGTCCCAAGAAAGGGTTGGGGGTGAGTGTGAGATCCTGATCTATCATGACAGCAAGCCCTGTAGAAACCTCTCCCCAGAAAGCCGGTATTGTCTTCACACTCCCATACAAGGTGAAGAAAATCCACCCCAATCATTCCACATCAGGATCATTTGTCATCTGGGGAAGCCGGTAGCATTGAAGTCTACGGGGGGTGTAGTATACTCTATTGAGAAACGTATAATGAATATTAGAACATTGGAATGTTGGGAGCTCCATTGCAGACAATGGATTTCTCCCTACTTCTACGGGCCGGTAAAGGCCAGCAGAGCAACATTCCAATGTTCTACAAAAGCTTCTCGAAGCTTGAGGGGATTTATATCCTCTCGAGCTTCGAGAACCCTTTGTTTAATTTGTTAGAAAATTCTTCCCTCTAGTGGCAGAATGTTCTAATAGCCTTATAGCCCTTCGTATCAGGGCTATACTGGCTATTAAAGTCCCGCTGTCTCTTTAAAGGCCCTCGCCTTCGGCTCGGGCCTTTAACGATTCAGCGGGCCTTTAATAGCCGGTATAGCCCGCTACGGCGGGCTATAAGGCTATAATACAGCACCTATCTGTTAGAGGCAATCTTCCCTGTTTGTACATAGCAGTATTTCCATTGGTCATCTGTGAGGGTGATCATATATCTACTTCCCATTGGGCACGCGCTAATCCCCAACTGTATGGGGCCTCAGTTTGTGCTGTGCGATATAAAAGGGAAAGTAGATGTCATGGATTTTCAGCCTGAAGTAAGGAATGTAGGGTATCCAAACTAGGAGGTTCATGAGGGAAGTACAGGGGGGCAGCTTTCACCATTGTCATAACCTAATTTACAGAAAGATGTCCAATGGGGATGGCGAACCCTCCATTAAAAAAGTCGGCATTGGACACAAAGGAGCCTACCCGATAGAGATCTCCCCAATGTTGAAATCCAAGTTTCTGGAGTAACTGTCTTCAGGCATTCTCGTGTGTGACTGGCAGTAGTGGATGATAAGGGAGCGGAATAAGCGGGGAGTACAGCAATGGTTTGGTTTTAAGGGCAGTCTATGCCAGTCGTCAGGTGTATAGGTGACCGTGGAGGTCACTGGTGCAGTTTAGGCCGATAAGCACCCCAAGTGTGATGATAGGGGAACAGGAGTCATATAACTATGCTCTGATGCCGGATGTGGAAGGAATGGGTTAGGTTTGCACCAGTGTATGGCATAATGCGACTGGGCACACAAATAGTACAATTCCATATCTGGCACCTCAGACCCTCCCTTGGAGATTGGTTGTGTGAGAGTGTCCTATTGAATACAGGGTTGTTTGCCTGCCCATGCTAGTCTTATTTATTTATTTATTTATTTTTAACATTTATAAAGCGCGGCGTATGCCCATGGGCGTCTTGGCGCTGAGACTCATTATGGTCTAGGGACTCAATATGCATTTAGTGGTGCAGAAGGGTGAAGGGCTTATTCAGTTTTCTAAATTGAAGCCGTGTGGAGAGGATCTAATTCCAGTGGAAGTGTATTCCAAAGTCTGGCTGCAGCTATGGTGAAAGATCTGTCTCCCCAAGTGACTGTCTTTGTTCTAGGTACAGTTAGGCGGAGAGCATTTAATGACCTTAGTTGTCGGGTGGGGCGGTAAAGTATAAGCTTCTCCTTCAGGAACTTTGGCCCTAGCTGACGGGTGGCTTTGAAGGTGATACACAAAGTTTTAAACTTGATTCTGTTTGTCACCGTCAGCCAGTGATAGCTCCTGATAGCTTGTTTGATTGGTTGAAATTTGGGGGTGCCAGACAGCAGCCTAGCAGCCGCATTCTGGACCATTTGCAGTTTAGCCACAACACGGGCTTGAGCATTCAAGAACATGCCATTGCAGTAATCTAAGGCGGACAATACTAGTGAGCTCACCACTGTTTTTCCTCCTTTGTCTGAAAGAAATGGGATGATTTTTCTAAGGAGTTTAAGTTTGAAAAAAGCTGCGGAAGCTACTTGATTAGCATGTCCAACAAAATTGAGTCTCTCATCATTAATCACACCTAGATTTCTAACTTTCTGCACCGGGGATGGCAGCGCCCCTAGCATCGGAGGCCACCATATTGAGGACCAGATTGGAAAAAGTTTTCCAAAAATGATCACCTCCGTTTTCTCTGAATTCAACCTTAGGCAGTTGCAAGCCATCCACTCCTTAATAGCCAGCATGCCTTCCTGAAACCTGGCTGCCACCTCTTCGCCGTCGTTATTGACGGCTAGGACCAGCTGTGTATCATCCGCATAGGTGGTAAGGCTCATCCGGTAGGTGTTAATAACCTTAGCTAAGTCCGCCACGTAAATATTGAAAAGGGTCGGACTTAGGGATGAGCCTTGTGGCACTCCACATGGGAGAGCCAGGTCCGCCGATCGGAAAGGCCCCAAGGTTACTGCTTGGGTTCTTCCTGACAGGAAGGAGGCGAGCAAGGCTCTGGCCATGGCTTGGACGCCCAGCTCTTCGACACGGTCAATCAAGATAGAGTGATTGACCGTGTCAAAGGCCGCCGATAGATCCAGCATCTGAGTTTTGAGCGCCTGAAAGAAGGAGTGCCCCAGTGGAAGAGGTATGCTGGGGAATTGATAGAGAAATGTAGGTAGTATAATAATTTTCATCAGTGCAATAGGACCAGCAAGGGACAGGGGAAGGGAAATCCAGCAAGTAATGTCACTGATTGTGGATAGTGCCGTGACATAGTTCACTCTGACAATTTCCTCTCGATCTCTCGTGATTACCACCTCCAGATAATTAAGTTCAGAGTGACACCATTACAAAGGGGAGTCCGGAATGAAGGTTTGCATGGCTTGTGTGAGGGAAAAGAGATGTGACTTTTTCCAGTTAATCTGTACACTGGATAACTCCCCAAATAGGACAAATTCGCTTAGGACACCATTAAGGCTAATCTTTGGATCCCCCAGAAAGAAAGGAATGTCATCCATAAATTGTGAGACTATGCCTGGATGGTAACAAATTGCATAATTCCAATGGAATTGGCATAGTTTGGCTGTCAATGGCTCCATTGCTAAAGCAAAAAGTAGCGGTGAGCGAGGACACCTCTGCTGCACTCCCCTGGTAATGTTTAGGGGAGAGGAGACTACAACATTAATCCTAATTCTTGCTACCGGTTGTGAGTATAAAAGGGCAATCCAAGACAGAAATTAATTTGGGAGTCCGGACCGGTGGAGGACAGTCATTAAAAAGTCCCACTCCAGTGAGACAAAGGCTTTGATGTTGTCCAGGAAGGCTGCCACCGCTGCCAGGTCTGGATCAATGTCCTGCATCAAAGCAAAGAGGGTCCATAGATTATGGGACGTGGACCTTCCAGGTATAAATCCTGGTTGATTAGGTTTTACTAAGAACTGTATGAGAAGGGAGAGTCGGTTAGCAGGTATTTTAGCTAAGATTTCAACTTTGCAGTTCATTAGAGACAGCGGCCTATATGATTTGCACTTGTCAGGTGGCTCACCCGGCTTAAGCACTGCAATGATCATAGCTTCACGCATAGAGGGGGGGGGAGTATGCCATTTGTCTTTGCCTCCTGAAATACAGATTTTAGTATCAGTATTAATAGGTCAACATAGGCCTGGTAGAAGTCTCCCATTAGGTCGTTGGGCCCTGGAGCTTTATCGATTTGCAGGTGCATAATCGCCTCTCTAATCTCGCCCTCAGTGATATCCTGGGCAAGACAATCAAAGAATGTGTGGTCATCTGTGTTGGGACTGTAACAATTTACTAGTACAACAGCATACACATTTTAGTCTACCCCCACACAATCGAATAACAGCTTTGAGTATCGTTCAGTGATCCCTGTGGTACAAAGCGTACCCCTCTACAAATAAGTGTAACAGTACCTCTCGCAAATGAGGAGTATGTGGAGAATTGCCTATGGGAAGCCCATTGGGTGATGAAAGCCGCACCTGAAGATTCAAGCAGATGGATTTCTTGCAATAGGGCTATTGCTATTGTAATTGCATTTATACAGCGCTTACTACCCCATATGAGGCGTCAACGTGCTTTTTTAGTGAGTAGCAAGCTATTCCAAAATCCAAAGAGGATTACTGGTTAATTAGTATAGGAAGATATGAAATTAATTTGAGCGGTAGACAGGTGAGTTTGCTATTTTAATTGATAAAGGATAGTGGAGGGATCACAGAGATACTCCTCCGGGAGTCGATTCTAGCGCTATACAAACCTACAAATAAATAAGAGGGAAGGGTTTGAATTTGAATTTGAATTTAAAATATTTCTATAGCGCGGCATTCACCAGACGGTTTCTTGGCGCTTTTGGGAACATGGACTGCAGCAACAGAGGGATAAACAGAAATCAATTCAGAATTGAATTCACAGTGGGTTTGCATTTATACAGTGCTTGCTACCCCTGATGAGGTGTCAGAGTGCTTTTCAATAGGTAGCATGCTACACTAATACCCAAAACCCAAAAGTTAAGAGACAAGAGAGTGAGCCTCCTCTGACTCCACTCATGAAAGCATCAAGACACACAAAAAGAGAAGGAATAAAGTGTGCTGTGACTGAGACAGTGTAGTTATTCCCTCTATCTGTATCTAAATTGTGAATGTGTTATCAGAAGGGTCGGAGTAAAGAATTAGTTGGGGAAATCGTTAGATTTTTAATACTGCCTCACCCACTATGTAGTAGCATGCTTCATCATAGGGTCGCCAACAACATCCAGGTGCAGACCAACACACTGGGTGGAGCGTTGATTTCTTTTTAAAAGAAGAGAAAAGAAAAGTTTTCCTAGTGAGGGATCCCTAATGCCAAAAAAATAAGTGAGTTAAAACTGCCTAAGCAGGTGCCCTATAAACACTTTTATTGCTGGTCCCCCTTGACAGGGTTAGAAATTTAGAAATAGGGTATATAGGAGGAGTTACAGCTCCTGTACCCCATCTGCTTTCACCAACATGTTTTAGCCAATCTTGGTTTCCCTACTGGGCCACTGGCCTTCCTCAGGGTATAGATCCCTCGTAACAAATTCTAATAGTTCCTGTCACAATTTGCCCTACAAAACTACAAGCACCAAAAGGCAGGAGACAAATAGCAAATAGGGAAAGAAGAGTAGGTAATCATTTCCATTAAAAAGATCCTTACAGAGCCTATAACACCTATCTTGGCTGCTAACAGCCCTCTTTTCTTATGCAAGAAGTCATGTAGAAGAATGAAGTTACGGTAAAATTAGAAAAATCAGACAAGCTGCCAACAACAGTGTCATGTAGTTCCCACTAATCCGTAGGACCTGCGTGTTTGTTGGACAACATAAACTTTGGGTGAGGTACCTAGACATATTCTAGGCACCCCTGCAAGATATGATGGCCTGGAGACCAGCTAGCTCACAGTGCCACCAGAGGCCCCTCCTAACCTTACCAATGAATGAATGGCTTCTGGCAGCCACTGAACAAGACAACCCTGATCCCTTAGGGATAGCGGAAACAGATCAGAACCTTTCGCTCAGTCACTCCTGCTTACTAGTGCTCAGAGAAATATACAGAATACACAGTGTGATGTTTTCAATGTATTTATTGAACCAAAGCTATTCTGGTATAGAATACATGTGCTGCGATAATTAGCAGGCAGAAGCAGATTAAAGTAATTCCAACTCCAAAAGAGTGATTAGTAGATACAGTTGTACCATGGTGCTAAAACAGTGTATATATACAGGCATATAAACAAGGCAGTAATCAGGCGTACTAATACCATGCAAACTCTACTCTTAAGTGCACCTAGAGTGTGTGAAGGTGTAAAGCCAAAAATACCCCAAGGGACGATCCAATACCATTACCTGGTGGGAGAGAATATAGGACCATGTTGTGGTCGCAAAATGGACACCCCTCATGAGATGTCAGACTGCTGTGTGGTGAAGTCTCAGAATATAGGGACCCTCAGCGTCAGCTGGAGTGTCTCCCCTGCTAATCTTTTGTAATGCTCTTCATTTATAATAGAAAGCAGCCTTGCTGATGTGTGTATAGATTAGCAATGTTATGGATATGTAGATATGCCAGTCGCCCCGTGGATGAACATAGAACAACATTTGTATATAGAGCATAGAAGGGCTTTACACATGATGTTCGAGACATCGTATTAATGTTGTGCAAAGCTAGATGTGTAAACATAGTAGTTTCAGAGGAACTAATCCAACATTGTCGTGCACGCAAATCTGTTAAAAAGGTCATGGCAGAAATGTTATTGTGAAATATAGGACAATGTAAGAAATGAGCCGCTTAGCTACATGGGCCTAACCCGGGCACATAACACCCATTCCTCATTCTACGGGTCGATAACTACTTATTGAGGAGCCAGGCAATATTTGGTCGGGCAGGGGCTCAATGGCGTGGACGGAACAGCAGTGCATGGTGAGCGCGCCTGACTGTGAGTGTCTTAGAGAAGGAATCTGCTACAAATAGAGTGGTATGAAGTCGCTCAATGTAGTCCTGCATTTTTCCCGTGTTAGTAGATTCCGGTACTCTCAAAATGCGCAGATTGTTGTGGCGAGATCTCACCTCCAGGTCCTCATGTTTTGCCGCAATGAGTTTCAGGACTTTTTCCATGTTTAATAGTTGACTGCCACGGCATACGATACCATGCTTTCTATTGTAGGGAGACATTGTTCTGCCCGTCTTGCTTCTCTTGCATGTGCGTTATGGAATCCATTCTACTACATATAGTGCCCATTTTGGTTTTGATGGATCTTAAACTCTGCTGCATGCATTGCCATCAGTTATATTTTCATATCTACCTCATCTGCAGGCATCTCTGAAGGGGGGAGGTCATCAGTGATAGGTGGGTCGGTTCTGTTATTAGGTACTTGCATGGAGCGACGAGGGTGGAACTGTTCCTTCTTCGGCCGTCTGGCTTGCCCATATTGGCCGGAAACAGTGGAATCCTGGCCACGAAGTGTAGGGCACCAGGGGTCAGACTCCTTTTCAGGCCATGATGAATCTGGGCATATCTAGTTTGTCAAAGGTGGAGGCAGCATGGTTCCGTAATCGCCTTCACACCACGCCGGTGCACTTGATTGTCCCTGCAGAGGCCTAAGGATCCTGTGTCAAAGATCAGTGACCATGACAATCTAGTTGCCACTTCTTAAATCCCAACTTACAATAGTGGCCCTGCAGTGGTAGTGGGGGTGTGCATGGGGCGTCTCAGTGACCTAGTCCTGCCTCACCCTGCCAATCCACACTGGGGGGGGGGGCTGAGCAGACTCAGGCCTTACCAATCTCAGCCAAGTTCATATTGCCGCTGCATCCAGATGGCCAGCAGCAGTGAACTCCCACATCCCCCAAGATACCGGAGCACCTGCATTGATTGGGGTGGGAGCTGCTCTGCAGGCCCAGTCCACAAAATGGATAAAGGTAGGATATTCAGGCTATGTTATGGGCCGGCAGCCCACCGAAGGAAGGTGACAATAGGTAGACCTTTTTGCATTGTGCTTAGAGGTAGCAGAGCGTCTTTGCAGTCTGGCTCCCGTGTGTGGGCAGAAAGATTATGTGCATTGTAGTTTGCAGTAGTTAATTGATTTAAAGTAGCAATGCTGAAGACTCGGGCAGCTCCACGCAGTTAGTGGAGAACACCGGGCGAAACCGGCAATGCTTATTTTCATGCGTTGAGGGAGCCTCGTTGAGATTGTTCTGGATTTAACTGTAGTCAGACAGGTGAGAGCAGGCATGGATCACGTAGCCTTCATCGATCTTCCCAGTGTCGATAGCCCACAAGGGCCCAGCGCATCTGGGGTGGCATTAGCCGTCCTGTTGTCCCTTTTGGACACTCCCTCAAAAGCCATTCCCTGGAAGTTGCACGAAGCATTGGAGGTCGGCACTCCACGCGCAGGGCATCTACATGGCGGACATTGGCCCCCAGCGAACCCGGCAGAAGGCCCACGACTCCAGGTATCACTCTTCTCTCCTTGTGTGCTCTCTCAGGTAGCAAGCCTCCCTGATATAGCCACTCCCACAGTCTCACACCACTGGCGCTCAGCCTCAATGTGTTAGCCGGGCTTGCCCGACATAGGTTCTGCCTGGTTTCCAGCAGGCAGAGTGGCCTGCCGGAGAAGCACTATAGGCACCCGGGGGTGTGCATCTCTCCTCACATCATCGCAGAAGGAACATGTACCTCCAAGAGCTGCGTTACCAGGTATTCACCACAGCAGGAACAAGTAGCAAGGCCTCTCCAGACCATCTGTGGCCGCCATGTTGATTTTGTGGCACAGAGCGTGTTATTATTGTGAAATATATGATGGCACACATGCCCAAAAGGTCACATTTAGATCTCTGTGGGTGTCGGGATCTCAGTCCACCATCTGTTTAGTCCCAGTAAGGCAGATGAGGTAGGATGATAGCGGATTGTGTCCCTGGACTCCCAGAGCCTCACAAAAATGTAGCAATATTGCGTGCCGGCACTCTGGCGCCCCATAGGATACTTGCAAGGATTTCTATGGACACTCTAAATTGTATTGCTGGATATGCACTCTCCAAGCCACACTTGCATTTTTGTTCTTTCTACACTCAGTGCCTTTGGTATATTCTGCAGCCACGTGTCCAGCTGCATCATTATTTTTTGTGTAGTTCTTTGTCGAGCAACAGTTAGAAAAGTACACCCTGGCATCAGGTGCCACAGCTATATTTTTTTGCTAGACAGTCAGGTGCTGGGGGTCCTGTTTCACAGACTGAGATGGTGAGGATCGAAGCCTGAAAAGAGACAGTTTGTGAATGGCTTATTAGGTCATGCCTGGCCTCTAACTCAGCTCTAAAATAAACTGCTGTCACAAACCTTGTCCATTTGCATTCCTGCACATTAGAAGTGTTTTTTAGGTCTGGCATATAAACTAGTTTAGCTTTCATGGCAGCCTCATGTACTTAACATTTGATACAAAATATATACACAGCTTTGGGTCGTCCCTTTTCATCCATTGGTCTGATCAGCTGTCACTCACAGTTTGCTTCTGCCTATTACAGTGTGGGGCAACGGGTCAGTGCTCTGTACCCATTGTCTCCCATTCACTGTAGTAATGATATTTTTCAAGATCACATATGCACATTTACCTAAAAAGAAGTACACTTCATCGCTGAGGATGGTGAGCCAGTACATTTTTACTTCCAGTGTTTACCTTTGTATTTTTGTAGTCATTCTTGTGTTTCTCAACTGTGTCTTAAAGTTACATCTCGCTGCTCCCGTTCCCAGCCAAAGTCATCGAGAAGACCGTCAACAAGCAACTGGCCGCCTTCCTCGAGACGAACGGATCCCTCGACCCCTCACAGTCTGGCTTCCGAGCCAACCACAGCACCGAGACCGCCCTCATCGCCGCCACCGATGACATCCGAACCCTGATGGACAACGGAGAAACAGCGGCCCTCATCCTACTAGACCTCTCCGCGGCCTTCGACACCGTCTGCCACCGCACCCTAGTGCAGCGCCTCAGCAACGTCGGAATCCAGGAGAAGGCGCTGGAATGGATCATCTCCTTCCTCGACGGAAGAACACAGAGAGTCCGTCTACCACCGTACAAGTCAGAGGCCACCGAAGTCATCTGCGGCGTCCCTCAAGGATCCTCGCTGAGCCCAACCCTCTTCAACGTCTACATGAGCCCCCTCGCGGCCATCGCACGCCAACACAACCTCAACATCATCTCCTACGCCGACGATACCCAGCTGATCCTTTCCCTGACCAACGACCCCGCCGCCGCCAGAGCCAACCTTCACGAAGGAATGAAAGAGGTAGCCGAGTGGATGTCGACCAGCCGCCTGAAGCTGAACTCGGACAAGACGGAAGTCCTCCTCCTGGGATCCTCGCCCTCCGCCTGGGACGACTCCTGGTGGCCCCCCGCCCTGGGCACCGCACCCAAACCGACAGACCACGCACGCAACCTGGGCTTCATCCTGGACTCCTCCCTCTCCATGACCAAGCAAGTCAACGCCGTCTCCTCGTCATGCTTCAACACCCTGCGCATGCTACGGAAGATCTTCCGGTGGATCCCCACCGAGACCAGGAAGACTGTCACCCAGGCACTCGTCACCAGCCGACTGGACTACGGCAACGCCCTCTACGCCGGAACCACCGCCAAGCTCCAGAAGAGACTCCAACTGATCCAGAACGCCTCAGCCAGACTCATACTCGACATCCCACGACACAGCCACATCTCCGGACACCTAAGAGACCTGCACTGGCTCCCGGTCAACAAGAGAATCACCTTCCGTCTCCTTACCCACGCACACAAAGCTCTTCACGATCAAGGCCCGAGCTTCCTCAACAACCGCATCAACTTCTACGCTCCCAAACGACACCTCCGATCAGCCAGTCACGCCCTCGCCGCCGTCCCCCGCATCCGAAGAACGACAACAGGAGGAAGGTCCTTCTCCTACCTGGCCGCCAAGACCTGGAACTCCCTCCCTCCCGACCTGCGCCTGACCCAAGACCCAAGTAGAGCGCTCTATAAATGCCTATGATTGATTGATTGATTGATTAATTCAAAGCGAATATTATACTTTGAGCCAATGAGAATCATGCATTAAAATAAAAAATGTTTTTCATACCTATTCTAAGTTCAACTGCCTGCTAGGAAGCACCCATAGATTTTCATTATAATTATATGTGATGCATTCTTTTTTCTCTGGTTTTTATCGTCTGGCTTAACAATTATGTGAGCATCACTAGAGAGCAGCTTTGGCTCTGCCCGCATGTTGGGAGCCAGGTGTACATGTGTTGATTAGGCAGAAGTTGTATACTTCTACAATACGTGTTTGTCCTCCACACAGCTTTGATCATTCTGTTTACTTATACAGCTGCCTGAGGTTGAACTTTCAGGGAGAATCACATGACATTATAATGCTATTAAAGCGTCTTAGATAACTAGATAATTTATGGTGGTTTTCTCTGGCCTCAGCATAGATGGGCGGAGAGCAGTCATTAACCTACATGGATTTTTAAGTCTGGCTCGACGGTGTTTTCATAAGCCAGACATATTGGCATTGTCAATGCTTGCTAGTTTTGTGGCTTATACTTGCAATGAATATCTTTAAAAATAAAGTTTGCATCTGCCTGACTGATGGCTTTGGCAGTTCTAGTTTAAATCATGAAATTAATATATTCACCATTCTGAACACTTTGATACAAGAGGTGAATGCAGTCATTGCTATGTAATTCACAGCTGTAGGTCTAAGGTAGCCCTTGTGAAGATGGCTTGGCAGCTTGCGCTAATCTGCTGGCCTACACTTCAGGGCTGAACTGGCCGTAGTGGGCACCAAAAATTTCCTCTGTGGGCCACCGGGTTGGGGGCTGGTTTTGGACCCCTTTGGGCAGTTTTTGTTACCAGGGCCAGTATATCGCTGTTTTCCACGCGCACCCGCCGCACCATCCCCCCTCCCGCGGCCGTCCAGACTCAATTGCCAGGGCTAGTTTGCGTTCCCAGTCCGGCCCTGCCTACACTGTCAAGTCGTACTCTGAAGAACTGCCTCTCACCTATTGGTAGGAAACCATAATGAAAAAGGTACCGCTCTATCATTGCAGATGTTTAGCTATCACCCTGACCCTCACACATCTCTTAGCGAAACAGAGGGACGGGGTCTGTGTGTAAATGAAAACTACCCCGAGGCTTCAGGTCAATATATATCGCCTGCATTTCCTTTTTAAACGTTGATGCATGAATGTATTCCATGAAAGATTGATTTTTACGTTTTCCTTTCTAAGGACAAACCTTGTTTATAGAAACAATGTGCTACACTTGATTTTTTAGGCGGAAGAAAAATTGACCATTACTTACATCATAACACCTGAAGGATATTATATTAGGCTAATGTCAAGGTCAGATAAGATCACGCTTTTGTCAATATAATGAAAATACCAGTCAAACTAGAAACAGTCACATTTTTTTTCAGGTCTAGTATAAAATTGATTTTTATGGCTCTGCATGTAATCCTTTCTTTGGATTAAGTATATAATATTGATGTGCTCTTTCTTTTCATCTTAATAGCTACTGACAATGTCATTAATTAAAAAAAAAACATTTTCTGCCCAAATGGCACTATATTGAAATTAAAATTGAACATTGCATATCGGATAAATGATGCTGGCAAGTGCCTTCTCTATTTAAATGATTGCCCAACTCTCTTGACAACTCCTTTCATTCCATTGTTTGCTCCCTGACCTCTCTTAAGATGTTTTGATATTACTAACAGGGCTTAGCTATTCTATCAAAAACCACCGGGCAGAGAAATATGATAAGCCATTGCTTTTTTAACTACATTACAACATTTTTGACATGTCAATAAAAGCACTTGCATTTTTCTTTCTGGTTTATTTAAAATGCCATCGTTTAACCTCCAAAATAAATTCTTTTTGTGTCTATATAATTTGTCATGCTCAAGGTATGCAACATTCCAATTAGAATTAGTGTAAAGACTGCATTTAAGGTAAAACACATGATGCTTAAAGGTGTGTGATTTATATTTTCAAATGAAGAAATGCAGCTAAAGTGATGCTGTGCAAAACTTGAAAACAAACAAAATTTCACAGTTATGGTAAGCTGTGCAAAATCATAACTCGTGCCTCGCCATTGCGCGGCTCAAATCCTCATACATGACATCACTGCAGATATCTCAAACTACCTCATTGATTACATCGCTGTGCATACAGTAATAATGTGCAGTGCGGGACAGGCCACGAGAAGAGATCGCCAGTAATGGTTGAAGACCACTATTCTAGGAAAGGAGCATGAGCCTTTTCCCATTTGCAGTTAAAGCTGGAGAGATGGGGCGGAATTTACCAGACCCTAGGCCCAGACCTCCATACCACACCTAATTTATCTCAAACTGTCTGTGAATGCCATGAGACAGCTGCAGTCAGCAGTCACTGGTGTGAAGTTGCCATAGCTGCCCTAGGTTTTAACAGCCTCTTAGACAGTGCTCTGGGAAGGTGGTGTGGGGGGTACACATTGTGGGGCCTTTGTCCATGGTCCTCAACTGTATGCCGCTGTCGCAGTTTGATCAGATGTCTGTAGAACCCACTGTGCATGGACTTTAGTTTTGCCGAATATCATATATTTCTGGGACAGCGGTGCTTACTCTTCGACCATACATATCTTGAGTTTGAGGTAACGCACAGCAAATTTGCAATCTATGTAATTTCCAATGTAGCAGAATGTTGGTTGGAAAGATGGGAAGCCGCTCCGCTTTGTGTTCCAGAGATGTGCTGCTCACTTGCAGAGTTACGAAGTTAGTGCAGGCAATGGCTCAGAACTGGACCATGATACTGCTGGTCTCCTTAGCAAGCACAGCTGGTAGGTGAAGTCTTTTCTCTATGTAACTTTTATAAATATCCTCTTCTGCCTAAAGTATAAAGATTTTTTTATTGGCACGTCTCATTTTAATTGACTTTTACATGTGTTGGATGTAAATCACAGACTTTTGATTTTAAAACTAATAAGCAGTCAACAACATGACAAGAAAATAACCTTGGTCAGTCCTTGGGTGTAAGCTTCTTCTTGTACTGCTGCCAGGCAATGCATGGTATGCCGGTTGCATGTTTCTATCTATTTTATGGCAGACCAATGGCCAGTACATGCCCTACTTTTTTCAGGCAGTAAGATTGTCCATTAATCGCAGTCAATAACGGCAATTTGATTGATCTAGGAATCTCATTCATAGTTTAGAGGGGCCTGAGAAAAAGAAAGTGTTGTGGATCTGCCATTCTTTCAGTGTCAACTCTTTACCTCATCCACCCCATAACTGATGCAGGAAGCCCCTCCTGTTCAAGACAAAGGCAGAATAAAGGCATTCCAGATTAATAGCCCCCCCCCACGCTACAAGCATGTCATATCGTTTTATACACTGTTAGATTTCCTTCCTTATTTTATGGCGGGTTTCCACTTCGACTTTTGGAGACTTCAAACTGAGCATTGATACTACGATTCCTGCCAGCTTTGTGAGACAGTTATCTAGTTTGCTTTTACTTAGTTTCAGGAAGATGGTTACCTGCTCCTCTTATTCCAGAGATCTCACTCCTGACCAATAACTGTCAAAATCATCAAGCCTGTGATCCTAAACCTAATCCAAGTCCTCGTCTAAGTTTGCACCCCTCTACCTGCAGAGAAAGATCCTTTCACGACATTATACAACTCCTTAGATCACAGGATTATATCGTAGGTGCAGGAGGTCTAATTCATACCAGATTTTCAAGATAACCACCAACTTTGTGTAAGTGAGATGCATTGAGATGCATTGCACAAATGTGGCTATGCTGAAAAACAGACATAGACCCTGCCCTTTTGGATTTACATTGAATACTCTTCTTTAGATCAGTCAGCAAAAGTGTTTTGAGATGGTCTCTGTGGAAGCTAGCATGCAAGGCAATTGCATTATTTCCCTTACCAGTAGATTGTGGCATTCTCCCCTTCACTAGAACTAAGAGCGAGATTTGTTTGTGCTGAAATCCCATTGTTTTAAATTATAGTGACAGACATAAGTTTCATGTACAATGTAGGCAATTTGAAATATAGTACTTCAATACAATTATTTCTATAGTGCATTGCAAGTGTGCTTACCCACTCACAGTAAAGCGAGTCCTGATTGACAGAATCTTTTCATGCCTCGATCTTATTGAGTATGATCGATCCTGGCATTTACATACAAAGATGTAATTTACAACTGCAGGAAATGAACTAGCAAATTGGGTTAGCCATAGGTGTCAGTTTGGGAACCTGGCGGAGAACATGATTTTTTGCAGGTTTGGTCACACTATGGTTCTTGGGAATGTTGATAATACCCACAAAATGAAAAGATATGCCTCTTCACAAGTTGTCCCAATTCATAGTCCTGCCCAAAATGCGCACATAAATGAAATCGAAAAAAGGTTGCCTTTTGAGTAGGATAATGCCTCAAAGAGGTGCATAATTTTTGCGACTATTGGGAATGGATTTTCTCCAAATTTAAAATCGCTTTACATGTGAAGGGAGAAATGTTACCAATTCAAATTTTCCTTAACATAAAAAAGGCAAATTTTTTAGAACATCACATATACAATTGTGAAACTTTGTGAATCCCAGCAAATGAAGAAAATCTACTAAAATGATGTTCATACGTCCAGAATCATAACATTGGTTTATTTTATAAGAATCATCCCAAATGCCTTTTGATAACTGATTCAGGTGTAACTCCAGGGATGACAAATTTATGCTGTCAAGGAGTTGCTGTTAAACATTCCGGGTATTTTCCATGCCTTTAATATATAATTCAGGGCCTGATTTAGATCTTGGCGGGTGGCTTATTACATCCCAAAGGTGATGGATATCCCGACCGCCAAAATAGAAATCCCATGGGATATCTGGGATTTATATTTCGGCTGATGCGATATCCATCATCTTTGTGACGGAGTAACCCATCTCCTAAGATCTAAATCAGGCCTGCAGTTCTTAACATATACTATCATTTCAGTACTGTATTGAGAAACCTATGGCAAGATTACCACCATTGTAACACTGAGCACATAAACTTTGAGCTAAAGACACCTTGCCTGATAGCAGGCTTGAAAATGAAGATGATTGCTGGATTTGGGTGTGGAGGCTCAAGTCACATTTTTTAGCTGCCTCAGGCTGTTTTTTTTTTTTTGCCGGATTTAGAATATGATGTTGGAGCCAAGAGGGAGTTTATCTTTTCTTCATATTTCAGAAACAGCCCAGTGCTTGCTATTGTTTGTCTGCCACAAGTCCCACTAATCAATGTACAACACACTCATGATTTACATTTGCTAATGTGTTGTCGGGTACTGCTAATAGTTGGAGCTGGGCATTAAAGTTAGTTTTCTACTTTTGGTTCTCTTTTTGGCTGTCTCAATTTGGTCATTAGTATGTTTAAACTAACATTCCACCAAACGATGTGTACGCCACACAATGGTTGTGTCTTCCACTGTAAGTCTTGACAGTGTAACATCAGGCAGTGTCTCAAAGTATTGGACAATAAAAACACTCTAATAATATGAAAGTCGGAGATGTACCAATTCACTAATTAAGACAAAAACTAAATAAATAATGTAAGCCATTATTATTTATTAAGATGCAAATGTTTTATTATCAGAAAGAGTGTACAAAATAAGATTTTAACAGGGGACTTTGTGCAAGGTTTAAGCTTCGCTTGCAGAAAACATTTCGCACAAAAAAACATTTTGCTGGTGAATGTTTTGTCAAAAGAAAATTGTGAGATCCTCCCATTGATAAAGGGATTTGCACTGATTTTTCCCGTACAATATTATCTTTTTGTAGGATTGTTAATCTTTTTTTTGTTATTAATGTAGACAACGTCATGAAGTTTCCAAAGTTGGTAAATATTTAAAAACACAGTGTGGCTGTACCAAATCCTTGAGTGGCCCACCTCTTACAACCCTTATGAGCAAGCTGTCCCTCAAAACAACTGTTTACACTTATTTCAAGAGGCAAATGTTAACCCTTCCGTGCTCCCGTCCGCCGTTGGCCGACGGTAGCACTCCCTCCCCAGTGCTGCCGTCGGCCTACGGCCGATGAAGCCCCGCCCACCCTTTAGAACGCCTGCACCACTACGGAAAAACCACTGCGGTTAAGGCGTTAAAATCTAGCAGTACGTAAGGAAATTTAATAATAATTAACATTCTCAATTTTAAATGAAGACTAATAGAGCATATGCTGTCCATCTCGAGAGATACTGTGGCCTACCATGAACATACAAGGGCTTGTAGCCCTTCCATTGTTTATCATTGGTTGGCTTTCCTTGTCACTCTCATTTGCCTGCTTCTTATTCTTGTCCCAGCATGTCAATCTTGAGTTTGGCACTCCCATTGAGAATTGACTATTTGCCATGTGTGTTTTTGCTTGGCATCTGTGCTCCATGTCAGGGAACTATGTTTTATTTTTTTCTGAGCACTCACAGTTAGTGCATGTGTTTTTGAAACATCCCTCTCATGTACTCCTCCCCGCCTCGCGCGGCGACCTCTTCAGTATGCTTCTCCCCACCCATCCCTGTTGCACTCACTCATATGCTTCTCCATGTTGCATGCTTGCGTTTCCTGCCAAAGGATAGAGATGTCAGTGATTTCCTACATTTTTGGTAAACCAGTAACTATATATGTTTAAGTTCTAATCCAAAAACAGACAAGTTAAATCTTCCTAATGAAATCATAACATTGATAAAAACAAACATAGACATGGCAGACCTGACTCAGAGCCCCAGGCCCAACTGTCCAGCCAAGAATGCTTCTGTTTGGGGGCGGTGTCACACCCAAAATGCCCCCACCCCACCCCCAAAACTATACCCCTGTGCCTTCTCTTGAGTTTGGGGTAACCTGCTTCACTACCAGTACTAGAGGCATGCATTCCACTTGAAGTACTTGTATCACATTCACCTAACTCTAATTAGGCCCTAAACAAGTAAAACAGCATAACTATGGATATGGGTGGCCTCCTGGCAGTGGAGAAAGACATTAGGATTCTGTTCAAGATGGAGCAAGAAACAGATGAGTTTTAAGTAATTTTCTAATTTTATATTGGTCTTCAATCTTCTTTAGGCCTAGCTGCAACACGCTGCTAGTTTTAACTCCTGGCACTAAAATAAGTGCCTTTCACTTACATACACCTCAGAATTGGAAGTTGATAGACATTCTCAGAGTGGATGTCTCTTGTGATTTCAACACCTGTAGTTGTTCCTGAAGAAACCAGGCCTCTTTAACATTGGACAACAGTCTAAGCAGCAGCTGAGTGTCATCTGCCTATTTGAAAAAATGTATCACAATATAATGGATCAATTTAAGACGTGAATGTTTCATTCTGAAAATTCAGATGCACTTTTTCAGGATTGAGGATGAGACTGAGTTCATTGTGTAAATATTAATCACCGTTTTGATCACGTGGCAAATGTATATAATTATTATATTAAGTTATAATTTCATCTAATAACACACTGGTGGAATCCTTCAACATTTCACCTGAAGGGGAAAGAGACAAATCTTAAACACGAAGAACTGTGGGTAATTTTAAGATGGAGGGAAATGTTTCCCATTCAGAGGTAAAGTAAATAACCTAGGCACTAATTCAGACCCCTTTGTGCATAATTGAAAATATTTATAGTTGGCTGAGGTTTTTTTTAAAACAATTTCAGCCTCGCAGTAGTATTTTCACATAAATTACGTCACTGGTTAATTAATGTAGATTTCTTCCATGATGAAAATGTAAGTGAACTGCCACGATACATCACATCATTGACATTGTTTGTGTTGCAATTGATACATTCTTCTCCTTTGCCTGTTAACCAATGTTATATTTAAGATTGTGGTTTGCTTAGTTTGCTAAACTAGCACATATTGCCCTTGAAGCCATGGAAAATGTGCCCAGTTTTAGAGATTTCTATTCATGCTTTCAATGGAATAGCTGACTAATGGCATTGAACCAAGTAGGTCTTTCAAACATTCAGATTTTAAAAGCTCTTGGTAACATTTCAGGTAGGGTGACCGCTTCCCTCCAGGTGATTGTAGATTATGTTTCCAGTACCTCCTAATGCTTTCTGAGTGTGGCAGTCTTGGTTTGCTTCCACTACACTAATTAGACTAAACCACCTAAAATCCATGATTTGTAGATAAAAAGTTCAGGGATGTAGTTAGATGGTCACCTTAATTTCAGGTCAGATGACAAGTTCATTGTTTTTGTGAGAACCTCGCAATTTATTGGAGTAAACAATGTTGTGATGAAGCCTAGTTTTCGGTCGATCACCTTTGTACAAGTTGGAAGCTACAAGCTATGTCTTGAATCTCTCAAGATTTATTTTCAGCCTTCAGTAGAATGGCTTTGATATTTTCTGTTTTCATTTTCGTTTTATTTAACTATAGAGTGATTTTGCATGAGTGCTTTGAAAAGGAATTGTGGTACAAAGGCATTGGTTTTCCACAGAGACTTAATTGCGATAGTTATGTACATAATCCCTGGGGAAAATAATGTACTCGTTGGAGATCCATAAAAATGAATATGTATGCGTCGTTGTCCTTTTATTGATGAGAAAGGAACATGAACAGAAAACCTCTGTAGAGGGTGCAGCTCCTGATCAAGCCTAAACACTTGCCATCATGGATGGGATCTGAAAAATAGAATAAACAAATATATAAATCATAAAAAAAAAAATCCAGGAATCCATTGGTCCATACTGTGAAAAGTGCAGACACTGTGTGTTGATTGGTGATGTGCTGGTCATAAAAAACTGCTTGCATCTGTATTCTCCTCTTAACTAAAAGTTACGGTTTTGCTGTAAAATATTCTCACTTACACTACTCCTAAAGTGTCATAGTCAAGGGTTTACAGTGGCCTGTCCGATGCACATTTAGCCTTGCTATAAAAACTAAGACATAATATCCACTGGATTACACGAGGAAATGTTGAGAATGCAATCAAAGGGAATTGTAAGAGTTTTCTAAAATTTGTGTGATGCTATAGCTTGATTTCTTGGTCACAATTAGTTCATTGAACAATTGCCTTTTATACTGGCTACCCAGGATTCTTCTCTTCTAGGAAACGACTTAAAACTGCCCCTCGGGTGCGCCTCAAGTCGTGTATTTCCCTTCGTGTGTGATGTAGAGCGTCTCATGCCCTCACATTATGTAATGCACAACTCCAGTAACCTTTCTCTGACCTTCCCATCGGAGCCCCCTGGTAACTTATTTTAAGAGTTGGGTTTTGGGGGGCTTATGTGACTCATATTGGGTGTGCCGATGCCCCTTTTGTTCTAACTTCACGATGTGCTCAACTTTCTTTGAGCTGATACAGAGGTAAAGAGGTTTTATTGTACCTCATGCAATGTAGCTGCTGAAATATTATGAAATATTCACATGTAAAAGGTGGTATGTTAGTAGCAGACAAAACAGTCAAGAATATTGGTGTGACTTTGGTGGACAGCATGTAACGTTATAAACAAGCGAATTAATAAAAACAAACAAGATAACTTGTTTATGTTCAGTGTCTTTTCAGCAACTTCAAGTTGGTTTGTAAAATGTATTATGTGGACCAAGGACTTATGTAAAATATTACATGTATTAAAATAACAAAATGATGTTTTGTTACAAATCTCTTAAAATGGGGTTAGTCTTTAAAAGCATTTTAAGCCAAGTTTATAATTTTGAGTGGTGTGGGAACCTATTCAGTTCGTACTACATTCACCCAGCCAACTGACTTTCTTTAACGGTACAGCCTTGTCCATAAGAATTTAGTGAGCCAGTAAAAATGTTACATCAATAGAGGTAAGTGTATGGTGACCAGATTTACAAAACTGTAAACCAGGACTAGTCCACAAACATAGAAACAGGACTACTGTTTGTCACAAATATTGAGTTAGGGCAATACTTTTCCCAGGAACGTGGACAAAGATTACATTTCACCAGAGACATACGACTATGATTTTAGATTGTGTTAGAACAATAGCGTACCAAAGGTGGCATGGGCCCTACTACCAGCAATGAAAATGGGCCCCATCCCTTGAAGCAGTCTGAAATAAAAGTTAGAATCAGGTTGCTGTGGGTCCCTCGTGCCCCTAGGCCCCAGTACCACTGCACCTGTTTCTCTATTGATAGCTAGATCCTCTAGTGATAAAAAAAAACCTAGTATACAATAATCATATATTGGCACTGCAAATGTTTTATTTTAAAACACATCACTGTACTGATAATATAATGCCATAGCATATCAAAACACTCCACATCACCCTTTACATTTGTTAAAAGCAAACGTAATGACAATCTGCGCTATGTGTAACTCGAAGTCTTGCAAGAAAAAATTGTGAAATTTTAAACCGGAAGGCAAGAAGTAGATGGTAAGCAGAGTTTCTAACCTTGCATTTGCATCACTGACACTACCATGCTAACCATGGCAAACATAGGTAACATTACTAGACTGTATCTTGACAGTCAGTAAAAAGAATGAGGGGAAAAGGTAAAGCACTTTGCATAACTTAATGAGGAGGGGCAAGCCACTTAGTGATTTTTGTGGTCCGTGTTCTAGCTTTAATGTTGGTGTTAATGGGAATCCTAGAGATCTGATGCAGTTGAGGAGGTGAGGGTGAATTTGTTGAGGTACAGCGACATCAGCCAGGCCTGGGGCTTCTGGGATAGTTGTCTTTGAAGATGAGCACACGCTCTATGTTGTGGGGGCATACTTTAAGTGCCTGTTGGACATAAGGGGCTTGTTTCTGGCACGACAGCCGTTTGTCTGTGTGTTATGATTTCTAGTGGCACAGTGTGTTGTACAAGTGCTGGTACTGGTTGGATTCTGCCTGTTAAGTTCATTATTACTTCCAAGGTTGGTGTGTACAGGTTGAAGGATATTGGACACATGATGGAGTCTTGGGGCAAATCATCAGTATCTGGTTAGGAATGGAGGAGCCATTCTTAACATGCTAATGTACCCTAAGGTATCCGTAGATTTATGGTATGGGAACTCATGTAGAGTTGCCTACAAAGCATTAGTCTTGGCAATCAAATCAAAGAATAGGGATAGTATCTATCAAGCTCAGGTAGAGTATAAGCTGGCCCAACTCAAAGCCAAGAAAGATTGGGATGAAGACTATTGGCAAGAGTTGTATGTTGCCAGCTTTGAAAGGAACAGGGCGGGATTTTGGCATTTGTTGAAGTGGGGCAAGGGTAGAACCTGCCCACTACCTACAAATCATGTGGTGCCCGAGCAATGGGTTTCACATTTTAAAAATCAATTTGCTGTGGAACCTGGAGACTGTGAATTACACCAAGGGCCCCTAATCATTCAAGCTGTTATCCCTGTATTATGTTTTACAAAACTGGAAGTAGAAGCCGCCCTTAATTGTGTACGGAGCGGAAGAGCTCCTGGGCTTGATTGCGTCCCTGCAGATCTGTTCTTGCATAATAAGGCATTATGGATAACCTATATACAGATTCTTGTAAAAGCGATTGCTAAAGGCTCCCCAATCCCTGAGTCTTGGAAAGGTGCGGAGATTTTACCTATTTTTAAAAAAGGGATAGAACAGATCCGAGCAATTACAGGCCTATTAGTTTAATAGACTGTTTACAAAGGTGACAGCTAGGCTTGTGTTGAGTCGTAGCCAAGATTGGATCAATGATTGTAATATCCTCTCCCCATTACAGGCGGGGTTTCGTTCTCACCAGAGTACAATTGACCAGGTTTTTAGATTTGTTTTAATTTATTGGCGTGTCGCGATCCTTAATGAAGCTAGATTATATGCCGCTTTTGTAGACCTAAAGTCGGCCTTCGATTTGGTCCTGAGAGCCAGGCTGTGGGATGTTTTAGCCGAACAGGGCATGCCCAGGGACTTGTTGGCCTTTTTGGTTAGATTACATGAAGCAAATTTTGCCCAAGTCCGTTGGGGTCGGCATGGACAAGTGAACAATAGTTTTAAAGTCGAAAGAGGAGTTAGGCAGGGGTGTGTATTGGCACCGACCCTATTTTCACTTTATATCAATAGTGTGACAAAGTATTTTGACAATCGCCCTACCGATGCCCCGATTTTAAATGGTAGGAAAATACCTCTGTTGATGTTTGCCAATGACACCCTGCTATTATCTAAAGCTCAGCAAGGTCTGCAGATGGCTATAACAAGGTTTGAATTATTCTGTAAGGATTATGGTCTCATAATAAATGTAAACAAGACTAAGTTCATGGTCATCCAATAAGCAGAAAACAGTAAAAGGGAAAGTTACCATGAACAATGCTATACTTGAGCAGGCAAATGTCTTTACCTACCTTGGTATCACACGAAGTTCTAAACTTAAGTGGAACCCACACTTGGATATGTTACTGCTTAGGCACGCACAATTGTCTGGTTCTCTGTTAAAAGAACACAGGCTATCCCACACCAAGCCGATTGCCCAAATAATGAAAATGTATAATGCAAACATTACAGCATCAATATTGTATGGGGCAGAATTATGGGGCTTCAGTAATTTATCTGCACTCTCGACCTCGCAAAACAAATTTATGAGGACTATTACGGGCCTATCTCAATCTACTCCCTTATTGCCGCTATATTATGATCTGAGAAGTCAGTATCTGGAGGATGCGGCTCGCTTCAAACCAGTGGCCTACTGGAGGAGGCTCTGGGTGACACCGGAGCTTTCTGAGTACGCCCATGCTCTTCTGGAGGTCAGGGATGCAGCTGGAGCGGGGAAAATGTTGTGGCTGAAACAGGTTAAGACCATATTTTATGACCTTGGGCTGAATATGTTGTGGTAAAATCCACAGAATGTTACATTCCTGTCCCTTAAAGAACTCAAGGGGCTACAATGGAATATGGTCACAATGAAACTATTTTCGTCTATGACGAGTATGTCCCTGTCAAGGGAATTCCTAGAGACCAAAGATGTACCCGTTTACGAAAAGTATTGGGACCTAATAACGGTTCCATATGATAGGAAATGGTACCACCAATTTAGGATAGGCACCCTTCCCATCAAATCATTTACAGGTAAATGAGGTACAGGATTAAGTATGGAATGTCGGTTTTGCCGAACACAACAAGAATCTATTACCCATGTCTTTTTCATTTGCCCA
Organism: Lissotriton vulgaris; assembly: GCF_964263255.1. Taxonomy (NCBI): domain Eukaryota; kingdom Metazoa; phylum Chordata; class Amphibia; order Caudata; family Salamandridae; genus Lissotriton; species Lissotriton vulgaris. The sequence continues at coordinate 927,398,334 of NC_141693.1, read as the reverse complement.
GTGTATAGGAATTTGAGACATAAATGGTTAAAGCCGATCTGTCACTTGATGGGGTTTACTTCCGGCACAGAAGCATTAAGGATTTTAAAAACAGATGGTAATGAATTATGTATAATCGCTATCGCCAAGTTTTTACATGGGATGTGGATAATCCGTGCCCACGCTTTTTCCGTAATTAATGAACTTTTGAAGCAGGACTGTGTTAATTGGTTTTATTGTACCTGGCATTTAGATGGTGGTATTTTATGGTTATCATTCCTTTTTAAGTATTTATATTAACTTATTGATTTTTGTATGTCTGGAACAAGAAACTTTTGACCATTTCCATGGGGATCTTGTATTTTGTATGGATGAATTTCAATGTTTTTATGGTTATTGTTTTAAAAATGTAAATGTCTTTTATGATTGTGTAATCGAATAAAGACTTTTTTTAATTGAATTGAATTGCTTATGTCTGTTGTTAGTAGATGGATTATATATTAAGGCCCAACCTTACACAAAGTTTTCTTAAGAAGGGTTGATAGTCTTTGGTGTTGAAGGCTACTAAAAATTCTAGCAGGAGCAATAGAAATGTGCCACCATTGTTGGCAATCTACAGTGCATTACCACCCATTGCATGATGGCTATCTCATTGCTGCCCTGACTTTCAAATCCAGAGTGGTAGCTTCGAGAATTATTTTGTTCTTGATTTTAATAACGAAATTGGGTGATGATTGCCTTTTCAGTAATCTTACATAAGAGATGGAAGATGGCTTAGGCAAGGTCATGAGAGATGAGGTTAGGAATTCTTTAAAGATAGTCAAGGCAGATGTCTTCCATTGATGAAAGTGCCTCAAAATTCTGAAGCTGCTTAGTACAGAAGCTAGTTTTTCAGCGAGCATGTTCTATTAGCTAAGTTACGGCTTTACTTTTTTAACATTATTCCGAAATTCAGTGAGCCTAAGTTACTTCTTCGCTTTTTTATCATTAATCCGTGATGCTAGCAAGCGGCTCTTAAGGAAACAAACCATAGTACAATGAGGGCTGTGACTCAAACATGGCTTATCTCAGATTCTGACTATTAAAGTTTATATCCATCAGTCTAGAAGCTAATCAAGGGAAGCCTTTAGTTTTGTACATATATTTAATTTTCAAATTGTATTATATCATTAAATTAAAATAAACTGTGATTAAGCTGACCATTGTCTTTTTATTTTACATCAGACCAAATAAAGGTTAAGTGACTATAACAGCTATAGAGTTCGACACGTCCTGCAGAGTGAAAATCAGTTTTCAGAAGGGACCAATCTTGATGTCAATAGAAATTTGAAATGTTGAGGATTTACATTATCAGATGAAAATCTAGCAATATAGGCCCAGTGGCATAACACACAATGATGGTGTCCTGGCTGAATGGTATCTCGGCCCCCTGAGTTTCCAATATTACACAAATATTCATTGACACGGGATGATTGGAGCCCCCTGAAATAAAGGGGACCCAAGAAGGGTTGGGGGGGGGGGGTTCTTGAGCAACAGGGGCCTGTGTTATGCGAATATGTATGCCCCTGCCTGAGACTGAAAGACATATTGTCTCTCAGGAATGTTACCCTTGGTGGGTACACCAGGCATACTACAATATATACCTCCTGGAAGCTGTTGATGATTGTACTTATGGTTCCACATATATGGCCAACACTTGCCAATGTCCATTATCGACCCCATGCTTCTAAGGGGTAATTTCTCAAATGCCTCTACTCCTTCAGATACTTTTAAAAATTGAACCGGGTAGCTCATGAGCGCAAAACAGCTAAACAGCTCCACTGTTCTGAAACATTGTTCAGCGCCTATTTTTTGGCATTAGATGTACCTTGTAGAGTACCTGCAATGAATACACATGCACCCACTGGCTGCACCCTAAACTATGTCCTGCAATGAGCATTCAGCACTTTTGTTTCTCCTAATGCTGGGGTCCCTATAATATCATGTAGCTTACTCCAGTTGGTTTTAGCAATAGTGACACAGTACTAGTGCAATTATAAGGCTTACTTTTGGTAATCCACATTAGAGTTTAATTGTGCTAAAATCTAAACTCCCTTACCTTTATTCAGTGTATTCTTTTTCCACCATAAATGAAAAAAACTGTTACAACTGTTACGATATGGTGTTGACATGTTTCAACATCAATTCAAGTCCGTGTACTACTCTTATCAGGAACATTAGTTTATTAAACCACTCCTGAACTCAATTTGAACAGTTCACACAGAGATATCATTCAATTAATGTCCAATGTGTGCCCTGTATGTTGTATGCGTATCTCTCCATGCTCATGTAACATCTGTAAAAAATATAGAAAACATATATTAGGCTTATAACATACTGATGACAGAAATACTCTTCCCAGTCGCACCTAAATATGCATTGTCCTGATACGAGAATAACCTGAAGGTCACAGATCTGAATCTTGGCAGGATTTCTTCCATCTCCAATTTCATCCATTAGAGGTTGATATTCAGTTACTATCGAGTTGAGAAACAATAATACGTTTTACAGTTTTACAAAATATCTAAGTCTGAAATGGCAACACCATAGAAGAGTCTCAATGCTGTAGTGACATATATATATATATATATATATATATATATATATATATATATATATATATATATATATATATATATATATATATATATATATATATATATATATATATATATATATTTTTACATAGGAACACACATATGTATTAGACGTGAAATTGGATATAACCATTTTTGGTACTTTTCACAAGGATACATAATTCTTTCTCAGGTCATTGGTGCTGATGTGGCATTAATAGTTCTTAAAGCCAAGCTATTCTTTCCAGTGGGTACCACGCCTGCAGCATGTGTGCACTTTGTACAGTAGAACTATTTTATTTTATTTTTATTTCAAAAAGTTTTTTATTTAGAAGATTCAGAACTATTTTATATATAACATTTAAATTGCTAGCAGAGGCGAATAAAACAATGTTGTTCTTATGAAGTACCAATGAAAAAGTCACCACTGTTGCGTGGAAAGATAAATAAGTCTGCCTGTGCACGTAAAATGTAATTTTCACCCATCAACTTGTGTGCAGTTTGAAATTCCCCCATTGTATGAAGTTTCCAGTGACCCTTGGTTTGTTTCTTCCCAGGAAATGTGGCAGTGCCCCTCCCCCTTCTTCATTCAGTCCGCTTGGCAGGGCCTTTTCCCCCTGCATGTGTTGTTGCTAAAATAGCCCTTTCAGCGGTGTCAGGCCAGGATGAATTGGCCGGTGGAAGCATGTTTATAGACTGTGTGAAGAACTTTGTCTTTGTGTGGGAATGTTGGTGACACTGTTGTGGTTTGCCTGAATGAACTGCGATGACGCGGCTAATAAGGTATCCCGCTGAGGGCCACTGCGGGCCGTTCCCAGACCTCCCACCTCACTCCATTCAGCTCCAGTTCAGTGTGGCTAATTTTTTCTATTCGCTCAATTCTCTGGCCCCCCGGACAAACAGAAAAAGTCAACTTTCACACCGACGGCGCGATAAGTGCTTTAGGAAATAATCGTGTAAACAGAATGTTACCTTCTGACCTGCCGCGGATACCTTGACTCGGGACAAAACGCGCCAGGCTATTGCATTAGCCACGGCTATTAAGGGAATAATGCCACTGATCCCCCTTACAAAGTGCCCTGAGAAATGTTTTACGCGGACCAGTGTGCCTCCTGTCACAGTGAATCATGCTCAGATGCCTGCCCAGCAAACGCTGAGAGTCAGCCCCTGTCTTGCCGAGGCCCTCCCCATTGACAATCTTCGAGCAACAATTAAAAGTCAGCCATCTCCCAGTTTGGCTTTCTTTGTTGGTGTCTTTTTCCTTGGGGTTTGAAAATGCATAAGCTGTGAAACTTGGTCGTATTCTCTGCAGAAACATCTGCAGTTGGTAATTCTGCAGTTTATTTTGCCAAATGTTGCTATTTCCTGAATGTGACAGTAGAAGGCTATTTTCAGGGATTTAAGTGGGATGAAATAACTGGGGGGTCTCAAAGGGATGTGGCCGATATACTTAAGGGCGTGGCTTAAAACACTAAATTAGAACTCTCTGATTAGCATTATGTGCCGCTCGACTGATATTGTGATGCTTCTTTCCTGCATTGCATCCAGATATATATTAAATATAACGAGCAAAATTACACATACAGCAAGCCAGGACTGTTGGCTTTGTCAGTGGATGGTAGTTGCATATGATAAATAAGCAACAAAAATGCTTCTTTGTATAAAATAGTTAAAAGGCTTCAGTTCCGAAATACTGAGACTGTGAAAGAACTGTATCGAGTCTCTTTAAAGATACATGAAGGCAGTGAAGGGCAGTACTGCTGCGAAATTAAGATTCTTCTTTTTTTCACTTTGAGGGTGAGGAAATTAAAAGAGAGCTCGAAAGGTACCCGTTTTGGCACCTGCTTTTTAGAACTGGAGGGTACTGAGCACCGGCAGGATCCGGCCCACTTAAAGCCCTGTCTATTTTAATATATTTATTTGTGAGATAACTAGTTACAACTGTCTGTTGGTAAACAAAGGGTCCATGACGTTTTTTGCAGTTTTGTTTCGCGCGAACTCGTTGGAGCGCTTTACACGAGCACCCGTTGCATTATGCAAGGTCATTTTTGTTCCAAAGTCAGCAGCTGACGCCGTAGCGACAAATTACTTTGTGGCTCTTGTATTTTCTTCGAGGTGTCATTTCAGCCAATCGGGTATTCAGTGTTGAATCAAGAAATTGTGGGTCCTGCGCCTAGCCTAAGCAGCAGGAATGTTTTAGGTTCTTTCCTGTTTTATGCATTTCTTTGTTGACGACGAATTGGATTCTGTGGGTATTAAGAAGCACTAATATTACTCCTTAGTGCTTTGTCCAACAGATACTGTAGAACAATTATTCAGCGCGGCTCTTGCAAAGAGATTCCTCGGTTTATTCTTAGAGTGTGTAGAGTGGACATTTAAAGCCAAGAGAGGACTGTATGGATTGACCACAATACTCAATGAGCCTCATGATAGCCTTTATTATGTACACAGAATACATCCTCCCATGTTGATGATGGCTTCATTCAAGAAAAATCTAGTTCATAGCTAAAAGTCATGGATACTAGAAACATGTAGTTATTGGTTAAGGGCGGGGGAGCCCTTGTCACGCAGAACACACAATCCTTATCAGGGTGAACCACAAAAAGTCACTAAATTAACCTGTGCTTAGCCCTCTGGTAGCTTGGCACACAAGCAGTCAGGCTTAACTTAGAGGCAATGTGTCAAGTATTTATGCAGCACACAAACTGGCATCATGATATTCTCCCTACCCCATTAAATCCATGGATTTTCACTCAACCATAAAAGGATCAAGTTGGACCAGGCATACTCTCATCATCCAAGTTGGAGGAACATTCATCCAGTTGATGTTGCTAAGGGCATGACATAAATAGCACTATGAGAATTATTATGTCAACTAACACGGCAGACATATTTACATATTCCCCTCTCCAAATCTTTTCTCTCACCTCCTGTGAGATATATCTCCCCAACCGATCCCTAAAGAGTGCAATTCACCAAAACCTAGGCTTGGTAATGTCTGTATTTGAAATAGAGAAGCACTCCTCCTATTTTTTGCAAAAAATATATATTGTAAACTTTCAACTCTCTGTTATTTTAAGGACTGTTTTAACCAAGCGTGCATGTAATGTCTGTGCCATACCTGTTGCGGCCGCCTCCTGTTTCCTTGCCTTTTCCTCTTCTGATGGCGGATTTGCTTTGGGAGGGTCTTCTCCGATCACGTTAGCTTCTATTCCTCTAGCCGCAGTGTTCCCCACTGGCACATTCTGCCCCCCCCCAGTTTAGTCCCCTTAAACTGGGCCACCAATTTCCTGGCCTTATCCAGTGCGCTACCCTTGTTCAACAAAGCCCCAGCACCTGCTGCCGGGGTCCAAGTCCCTGCCTTAGCTTACCAAGATAGTACCGCTGCCAAATTGGCCACCAAATCTGAATGCCCAGGCACTACCAGAAGGATCATCGCCCACTAATGGTATAACTAGACACGGTGCCACAGGGTTGGTCCCAGGTGTACCTGGTTGACTGCCCCCCTCGGTTCTAGGTGGAATGACTGGTTTTACTGGCCCACACCCTGCAGCCACTGCCCCTCCACTATTGGGCGGATGGTCCTGCCCCCTCAGCCTTCCTGCCCTCGGGGGCGAAGGGGTATGGCCCCCAACTCGCTTGGCTCTTGACCTCTTGGGCACCGGAGGGAATGCCGCCTTAGGGGCCACCCCCGCCCTTCTGGGCCTTTCCTCAGCCCCATCCTGCCCATCCTCTCGGCTCCTCAACTCCGCTAAAGATTGCCCCATATCCTCCATTTTCTGCGTCATAGTTTCCATAAAATCCTTCATTGGCGAGCGCTTTTCGCTCTTCCTTGCCTTTGGCACCATTACACACCACTCGTGCCCCACAGCCTCTAAGACAAGCTTCAATTATCGCTCAGAGCTGAGATTAGGTTTGGAGCCTGTGCATTAGTGACTGGCATGAGGAGAGCCAGAGAAGAGCACCGAGGCGGCCGGCGTCGACAGATAGGTTTAAAAAAATATATTTATAATTCCCCTAATCCCCCTACCCCTCTCCCCCAGTTCCCCACTTTAGCTATGTGGCAGCCACAATGGAAATGCTGTTCCTATGGACAGGGTGAGATAAGCAACTTGAAGTAATGTGTTACTTGCAGTGATCCACAGGCTAGAGCAATCAAACCATGACACTAGAGGCTGCCATAGAATGGATTGACTTCCTAACAAATCTAATTATACTAAATGAATGAGTGAATCTGTGGTGGTATCGACCAAGTAACAGACCCAAAAATGTGCAAAGCAAATATAATCAAAAGATGGTCTCGGCCGGTGGGTTAATTTTAAATGACAAGCCATAATTTTTTTTATCAGTAAGGAAAAACAATTGGGACAATCCTTTTTGTTTGCAACATTTCACTATGGCAAAGAAAAAATCAAAAAGGGAAAAGATCACAGCAATTGTTTAAAGAGACTCAATCACTGAACGAACAGATAGGATATGAATCAACAAAATTGTCCCTAATGTACATCAGACCGAGACTATACCTCCCAGAGTGTTTAATTCATACAGAACAAAATAAATAATGGGATGTTAGAACTTTAACAAGATAGGTGTAAGGTAAATTGTCACTAAATATGCATCATGGGACTTGGATAAATTAGAGAAAGAGATAGCATAAATGGAACATTAAATTACAAAATAAAGTCAAGAAGAAATAGAAAGCTTAAAAGGGGAAACAGAAAAAATACTCAAAAGGCTTAACCCCTTTGCTGCGGGGGTAATTCCCCCATTGTGCGGGGGGGGGCTGTGGCGCCGCGGTGCACGTGACAAGTCCAGCTCGTCATGAGTTACAGTGGAGCTGTGCTCATGACGAGCTGGGCTCGTCACGACTCCGCCTACTGATTAATTCGTCTGCACAAGCGGGTAATCAACCGCGTGTGGGCGGACCGCAGCCGTTATGACGAGCCCAGCTCGTCATGAGCACAGCTCCACTGTGACTCATGACGAACTGGGCTCGTCTGAGCACGGAAGAGGTTAAAGATGAGGTTCAAGTGTGGAAACAATAAACATATCAGTGGGATGAAGTGGATTATGAGGAAGGAAAATTGCATACATTTGCCAAAGGATTTGACAATTTGAGAAGATGGAAACTAAGGATAACCACAAGGAAACAAGACAGTGAATCAGATGTAAATGAAGGGGAAGGTGGATCAACAAATATGAAGGAAAGTCGCAAGCTCTCAAGTTTTTAGGTGGAGATGTACCTCCTAGAGATGGGCCAGAATCAGAACATCTAGAAGGGCCACCCAAGAGGCAGAGGTACAATTGCAAATTCAAGTGGTGAACCAGAAAAGGAAGGAGAGGCACCCAAAGGCCAAGAAGTAGAAAGATCAGCAGGGAGAAGTGCAAGAACAAAATGAAGAAAACTTAAAAATGATCATTATTTTTATTATATAGTTTACTATGGAGCAACAAAAGTTATAGAGAATGGATTGATTTTTTGTTGTCTTTAGCAGATACCAGGATTGATGTATACACATTTATCGGATAAAGTTAGCAAAATAGCATGCTTTAATCAAGAGAACAGGTGAAATAAGTAAAAGAAAATTATTTTGAGAAACACATCTGAACGAAAAGGATGTGGAAAGTTTGAGAACTACACAGTTTTTTCCGTTTCCAGAGAACATTAAAAAAAAATTGTTTCAGGAAAAGAACTTCTAGAACTGTTAGCAGAAACACAGGTGAATAATAGGAGTTTTAGTGGATTATGGTAGAAATCACACATTCTTGTTCTGTGTTACCACAAGGCAACGCTGTTGATGTTCACCTTGATCATGTTGTGAAGGAAATAAATAAAATGAAAAATTTACAAATTAAAGCGAACAATGAGAATCTGAATTTGAACGTGTGTGAGGCATTGTAAGCCCCATGACAAGATGATATTATGGAAATTAAAATTAAACTAGCTGACAAAGGTGGTAATATGATTATCCTGAACAAGGAACAGTATACGTATGAAGCTTCAATTATGAGAGAAATATAAGAAATGGAAGGGAAATCTGCTGGAACTGTTTAAAGCAATGCCATCTCAACACGTTAAAAGAATAAAGAGAACTAAATCTAATTGGTGAAGAGGAACTACATGTATAGCAGTATTGTGTCCTATGATTTGTTTTCTCCCTAAAATCCATAACAATACCAAACAATCTACCTGGGAGAGTGATTATGTCAGCACACATATCATCTTATGCAAGAGTTTCGGATATCAATATCAATAGTAAAAAGAATAACCTCCTATTAAAAAAAAACCTAGGTTGCTTGCTGAGTCCCCCTTAAAAAACCATGAAATGAAAACTACTAAATGATCACAATGGATGTGATATCTCTGTATGCATAATCCAACATGCAATGGGAATTTTGGCTTATGAATATTTCCTGGATCACAGAAACATTAAGCCTATTTTGTACACCAACTTGCTAATACATGATTAAGATCTGTCTAGCTGACAACACCTTTCCAGCTCTTCAGACAAATCTGTGGAACAGCTTTAGGAATCTCCACCCACCGCTGTGCAAATTGAACAATGGTCTTGTTAGACCTGACACCATTGGCGTGGGTCTGCCTTCCATTTTTTGCTGTTGCCTCTTATGTTTTTGCTGATTTTCGATGCTTTTGGACACTGTGCCACAGCTGTTCAGTGCAAATGCGCCGTATGGTAAATTGATGTATGGATTAGTGCACTGCATGTGCCCAGGGCTTGTAAATCAAATGCTGCTGGTGGGCTTGCTATTTAACAACAAGGGGTGGTGATGGACAGAATTTCTGAATTAAGCAGAATACTCTCACCCATTCAAGAGATCAGGGCTAGATCCAACACCGTTTTTTAGCTCACTGCACCATCCCAGTTCAGAACCTGGCTATATGCAAATTAGTCTGTTCCTGTCCCAGTGCATGATGGGAACAGGGCAAACCAAACTACCAAGCCAATTCTTACACTGGGAAGGAAACAAGCTTCCGGGGACCGGTTTCTGGCATTTCAGCCGTCGTCGGCCCGGCTTGCTTGAATCCTGATGGTGCAATGAGAAAGGGACTCACATCTGAGTATACCCTTCCACGCTTAGGGTGGACAAAATATTTAACAACAAGGGGTGGTGATGGACAGAATTTCTGAATTAAGCAGAATACTCTCACCCAGTCAAGAGATCAGGGCTAGATCCAACACCGTTTTTTAGCTCACTGCACCATCCCAGTTCAGAACCTGGCTATATGCAAATTAGTCTGTTCCTGTCCCAGTGCATGATGGGAACAGGGCAAACCAAACTACCAAGCCAATTCTTACACTGGGAAGGAAACAAGCTTCCGGGGACCGGTTTCTGGCATTTCAGCCGTCGTCGGCCCGGCTTGCTTGAATCCTGATGGTGCAATGAGCAAGGGACTCACATCTGAGTATACCCTTCCACGCTTAGGGTGGACAAAATATTTAACAACAAGGGGTGGTGATGGACAGAATTTCTGAATTAAGCAGAATACTCTCACCCAGTCAAGAGATCAGGGCTAGATCCAACACCGTTTTTTAGCTCACTGCACCATCCCAGTTCAGAACCTGGCTATATGCAAATTAGTCTGTTCCTGTCCCAGTGCATGATGGGAACAGGGCAAACCAAACTACCAAGCCAATTCTTACACTGGGAAGGAAACAAGCTTCCGGGGACCGGTTTCTGGCATTTCAGCCGTCGTCGGCCCGGCTTGCTTGAATCCTGATGGTGCAATGAGCAAGGGACTCACATCTGAGTATACCCTTCCACGCTTAGGGTGGACAAAATATTTAACAACAAGGGGTGGTGATGGACAGAATTTCTGAATTAAGCAGAATACTCTCACCCAGTCAAGAGATCAGGGCTAGATCCAACACCGTTTTTTAGCTCACTGCACCATCCCAGTTCAGAACCTGGCTATATGCAAATTAGTCTGTTCCTGTCCCAGTGCATGATGGGAACAGGGCAAACCAAACTACCAAGCCAATTCTTACACTGGGAAGGAAACAAGCTTCCGGGGACCGGTTTCTGGCATTTCAGCCGTCGTCGGCCCGGCTTGCTTGAATCCTGATGGTGCAATGAGCAAGGGACTCACATCTGAGTATACCCTTCCACGCTTAGGGTGGACAAAATATTTAACAACAAGGGGTGGTGATGGACAGAATTTCTGAATTAAGCAGAATACTCTCACCCAGTCAAGAGATCAGGGCTAGATCCAACACCGTTTTTTAGCTCACTGCACCATCCCAGTTCAGAACCTGGCTATATGCAAATTAGTCTGTTCCTGTCCCAGTGCATGATGGGAACAGGGCAAACCAAACTACCAAGCCAATTCTTACACTGGGAAGGAAACAAGCTTCCGGGGACCGGTTTCTGGCATTTCAGCCGTCGTCAGCCCGGCTTGCTTGAATCCTGATGGTGCAATGAGCAAGGGACTCACATCTGAGTATACCCTTCCACGCTTAGGGTGGACAAAATATTTAACAACAAGGGTTGGTGATGGACAGAATTTCTGAATTAAGCAGAATACTCTCACCCAGTCAAGAGATCAGGGCTAGATCCATCACCGTTTTTTAGCTCACTGCACCATCCCAGTTCAGAACCTGGCTATATGCAAATTAGTCTGTTCCTGTCCCAGTGCATGATGGGAACAGGGCAAACCAAACTACCAAGCCAATTCTTACACTGGGAAGGAAACAAGCTTCCGGGGACCGGTTTCTGGCATTTCAGCCGTCGTCGGCCCGGCTTGCTTGAATCCTGATGGTGCAATGAGCAAGGGACTCACATCTGAGTATACCCTTCCACGCTTAGGGTGGACAAAATATTTGACAACAAGGGGTGGTGATGGACAGAATTTCTGAATTAAGCAGAATACTCTCACCCAGTCACTGGTGGGCTTGCAGCACTGATTGCGCCACCCAGCGGAGCAGCTTGTAAAGTGTGTCTCAGGCCTGCCATTGCAGAGCCTGTGTGCAGTTTGGTACTACCATGTTGACAGGGCAAGTGCACCCTCTTGCCAGTCCCTAAACCTTGCCTTTTATACATATTAGTCACCCCTATGGTAGGCCCAAGGGCAGGGTGCATTGTAGGTAAAAGTTAGGACATGCCCTGATGTGTGTGGCATGTCCTGATAGTGAATGACAGCCATTTTCGTTTTTCACTATTGCAAGGCTACCTGTTCCCCATAGGCCAGAATGGGCAGTTTGATTATAACATCTTATAATCCTAACTGACTCATGGAACTAGGTAGAAATTCGAGTTTAGTATGCCTGAACTCAGAATGATAAAATACATATTTTAGCGAAGGCGGTTTTAACATTCTGTGTTTGAAAATACCACTTTTAGAAAGTAGGTATTTTCTTGCCTAACTATCTAAGCCTGCCTCTGCTAGGTTGTGTATTCCTTGTCTGGAGTTTGAGTGACAGGTGCTGGGGGATTCCAGGAGACAGGGTGAGTCAGCACAGAGCTGAATAGAGAGATCTACATGCAGATGGGTGGGAGGAGTTGCACCTGGGACCAGAATAGGGCTGTGCCTCCCCTCCACAATGCTGGCTCCACCTCCTGTGATTTGTCTGATGTCTCTGCCCTGCACTGTGAAAGGAAAGAAGGAGACAAGTAAATAAAGTGCTCCAGGACTGACCAGAACTGGTTTGGACTAGGCAAAAGCCTCTCTGCCTTCAGAGACAAAGGATTTTGGTGTATAAAAGGGGAGACCCAGACCCCAGAACTTTAGATCACTTCTGGGAATCAAGACAAACCTTTGCTGAGGAGAAGAACCAGGAAGCGGAAGTAGGAGACTACCCCTGTGCTGAGTGTTTGGGGGTTGACCTTCAGTGGTTGCTTCATTGCCAAAGAAAGGAGAAAAGGACTGAGTGTGCTTTCTATCAACTTGAAGAAGAATCTCCAAGTGCTTGAACTTGAGCTTGCCTCCTGCCTGAAGTCTCAGTGATACAAGACTTCACCAACCAGCTCCCCCCTGAATTTCCTTGTTGGGAATTGAAGTACCTGCTGTTGTGCTGGGCTTTCTGAGAGACTGCGTGTCGCTGAGAGCTGGAAGCATGACGCAACAACGAGAAGCGTGTCGCCACCGCAGCAGCTGTTGTTGCATCACCGAGGAAGCTAGCTACCGCTGTCCTCATCGTATCGCTGAAGTGCAGCGCATCACTGGAGAAGCATGCCACCACTGCAGAGGTCGCAATCGCATCGACGGAGAAGCGCGTCATAGGGCCTGTCACGGCTCCAAAGATCATCGAGTCGCCGCACGGCCGTCGGGTGTGTACGCATTATATCAACGTTGTATCACCGTGAGCAAGACGCCCTTTTGTTGCATCGCACAGGAGATGAGTATCGTATCAAGGTGCCATCTTGTCGCATCGCACCGGAGAGCAGTAAAAAACTGACGCATCACCTCCCCACAAAGTAAGGAAGCAAGCATCAACTCCCCTGCGCAGCAGTAAGGAACCAACGCATCCACTCCCCTGAGTGTAAGGAACCGACGCATCAACTTCCCTGCGACCCTTTTGTTTTCCTTGCGTTACGCACCAAAGGTACATTGAGAGTAAAGTGTCGCATTTGCAACTTGAGAGAACTGAGCTTAAAGTCTATTTTTGAGTACAGTATTGTGGATTTTTGTTGTTTGGTCTTGTGTTAAATCTATATAAAAAATACTTATATTTATAACACAACATGTGTGGTGTCCATCTGTAGTGTTGTCACTGTATTACTGTATGTGTTCACAAATGCTTTACACACTGCCTCTGAGATAAGCCTGCCTGCTCGTGCCAAGCTACCAAGGGGGTGAGCAGGTTTTTTTTTTGGGAGTGTAGCCGCTTACCCTGACTAGACGCAAGGTTCCCTATTTGGTCAAAGGTACCTACCTCTGCCAACTAGAGACCCCCAAATCTAACAGGTCTGGATTAATGACACTTGAAAGTTTGAAAAAGATCATCATGTGGCTACAGTATATTGACAACCTACACATAATCTTGGATTGCACCAAAGAAGAGTTCGAACACTATTTCACTTGCATGAATAATTTCAATTTGAGATTCACCTTATGACAGCAGCCATACAACTTGACATTCCTATACACAGAGATCTACATGGAATATCTAAAAACAAAGATCATAATTAATCCCAAAAGTACTGATGTAAACGAAACCCTCCATGCAAAGAATCATCAACAGAATCGTAAATGGTGTACCCCCTACAGCGAATTTGCAAGAGTAAAATAGATTTGCTCTATTGAAGAAGAGTTTGATAATCATCGAAATATGATGGAACATGTTTCTAAATCAACATAGTTTAGCAGAAGGTTACTTCGTCACCAATGTAATGGATAACCAGTCTGCCTTATTTCAATTGCCATAGTGTATCATCATATTGGTGACATCCGCCAAACTGTAATTCTGGCCCTTACATTAACCTGGTATTTTGAGTGAGTATTTGGTCATTCTTAATGATCACATGTTGCTAAGCAGTAAAGCTTTGGTGGAGAGAGCCATTCATTTTCACTGAACTGAGAAAAAAATTGGCAGAAGATGCTGGCTGGTCATAAAAATATGAATAGTCCGCTATATCACTGTGCACTGATCCTAGTGTGATGATGTGCCAGGAAGATGATTACTAGAATTGTAGTACCTCCAATGCTTAGTTTGTAAAAAAAAAAAAATTTTGCCAGGATTCTCATCAGAAGGCCACTGCAGCTTGCACCATGCATTTCCACTGCATGCTGCCAATGATAGTAGCAACACAACTACTGACATTACACTCCTACAAGTGTTACAATTTGGACTATTTTAGGCCCCCAACGTGATCAGAATGCCTTGGGTGGCAGTTAATATTCCTTTTTAATGTATATTGAATTAATTAATAATTGTGCCAGTGTTGACTATTAAGTGCCAGTGCCGAGCACTGCAAACCACCTGCTCAAATTAAGTACTGGGTACCTCACATAGTTATAAAATGCTATGAAGTGGTGGACCTTTAGTACTATGTAGAACTAGAGAAAGGTTCCTGACTTCATTGAGTTTATTCCCTTGTAAAGAGACCTCTACTTTCTGTCTGCAAATGTTTAAATCTGGCTGGATGATGAGTTTCTAAGAATGGATGTCCTCAGGTGTCTGGATGACTGAAAATGTTGACAGGTCATGGAAATGTATTTCAGACATGACAAGGAATTTCTTTAGGAGTGAAACATAGGTTTTCGAGCTGAATTTTCCTTGAATAGAAGACAGTGAAGAGTCTTCTGAGTTTGTGTTCTTCTTTCCTGGAATTGCAGATCACAGATGACATGAGCTCTGATGTACTGTAGTCTTTTCTTTAAAGCTATGATAACTCCTTTTGTCTGGAGACCAGTGTAAATTACACTGCCAAAATCATTTCTTCAAGTAACACCACCCGTTTCAAGCCAATTTAGTGAGGCAGGTATCTCAAATAGTTGTTGAGTATAGAAACATGCGTTCTTTGTGGTACCATTGACACAGGGCCAGAGAATGTCCTTATGACTTAATTTATGAACACTATCAGACCATACCAAGCTGTTCAAGGTGTCACATGTCATATCTGAGGTTGATAAAGTTAGCTGCATAGTCCTTCTAGGATCATCACTCTCATCACTCTTGTTCATCATATACCTGCACGAGCATTAGATCTTTTTCTTCATTGTCAAGGACTGGATCGATATTACTCGGATTGCACTCAGGTATATGTCTGAGTTTCTCCTGATCCCAACACCATCATAAACCCTGAAAAAGCACTACCGAGTATTGTGGTAAGAAATTGCTGACAATCTAATTGCTCCAAAATTGGAATCATTATTTTCAGACCTATGGGCAGATCTGCCCACAGAGCTATTAAACCACTTAATCTTTTCAGTCCTGATTATTTTCTGGATGCTGATGCCTCCCTTGTCTCATACGACTACCACCTAAAGTCACAGAAGTGATTCTCCCTTGATTTTCCCCACAAAGTCCTCCCTTTAGGTACAGGCTGCTGTTAAGTCATTTGGACTAATGTGACTTACTTTATGCTGATCTTTTTAGGTTACTTCTTCAGCGATTACCAAAAACAGAAATTACTGCAGTGGATGAAATATTTGGCTTAGGAACAAGAGGTGCTACTACAGTGGCATGATGTTCTTTACATTGGCACCGTTTAGTAGACTGCATACTCTTTAAATTGGGTTTGCACGGCCTGTAGTTGCTTGCATTAATTTCATTCCCAAAATCCATCTCAACTTTATTGCTTGTAATTTATGGAAAAAGGAAACATTCCTTATGATTTTGCCTAAACTAGTTTCACATGAAGAGGAAACAGTTTTTTGGTTCAGGCTTTACGAATCTGGAACTTTGTTCAGGATTCTTCAATCTGGAACTCTTACTTCTTGAGATAAGGCATTCCCCCTCTATGATTGCCTTCAGTGCAAAATTGAAGACATTTCTGTTTGGTTAGGCCTTATTTATACGAGAAAAGCCAAGAGACCAAGCTATGTGGTGTATGTCATATGTGTGCTGTAAGGCATAAGTCTCTTTCCCTTTCTTTCTTCTCATACCTTTTTCCCCCAACCATTCTTTTTATTCATATTGTATTCGTCCTTTCATTCTGATGCTTTCTTTGTCCTCTACTCTTTGTTTCCCTCCCGTTTCTCTCTTTCTTTCTCTCGTCCCTTTTCCTCTCCTTCTTTCCTTTCTGTCTCTTCGCCTGACTCCCATCTCTTTTTCTCCACGTCTCCCTCTTTTCTCACTGTTCTTCCCTGTCTTTCTAACCTCTTTCTCTCTACTCAAGACCCTTCTCAGCTTCCTTCTTATTTGCCTCTTCTCCTTTCTCACTCCCTCTTACTCTCTATTCTCCTTACTTTTCCTGTGTGTACTTATTTTCTCCTGACTCCACTTCTCAACTGTTTCCTTCTTCCCTATCCTTTTATTTCTTCCATTCTCTTCCTTCCCTTTTTCTTATAACTTGCTTTACGACCCCCGCGACATCCACCGGGACCTCAGCTCACCCAACATAGGGGGATGCTTCAGCATTCTCATAACATTCAGTATATGCAACTACAACACTTTGGCACTCATTAAAGAGCTCAGTAAATTAGATCTCTACACAGGGATAATTTTCATCAAGGATTTTAATTATAAGTGTTGCGATCTGTATCACACACGACAAATAGTGAGTGCGAAAAAGATCACACTCGTTATTAAATTTAGCAGTTCACCAATAGGTGTGGGACTTGCAGATGATAATGTGCTAAGCACCAATTTCAATCTTATACCCCATTTGAGGGCAAAACATGTAATAGATTTTAATGATCGCAAATCCTGAAAACATTTTTCCATCAGCTGCATAAGGTAAGAATCCTTCAAACATGTTAGGATAGCTGGAAATCATTCCTTGACCGAAATCATTGTGCATGTCTTATCCCAAGATTGTTTGACTCGTGGACAATCGATCACCTGCACATCAGACTGTATTACAGCCGTAAAGTTAAGAATTTCAAATGCAAATGATGATTAGTTCCCAAAGTACCAAACATCCTAAGTAGGATTCAGGGATCCCCAGCATGGGGCTTGGGCGGTGTGTCAAATGACAAGCTGGAAACAGGGAAACATTGGAATGGGACAAGGGACTCGAAACAACCACTCTAGGACAGCTCAAAACACTCAGGACCTTGAACAGCAGCCTAGAAGTATCTATCGACCCAACCTAAGAAATGCAGGACACTGGTCAGCACTGCTTGATGCTAACTCAACGTTAGGATAAGTATCTCACAGACTAGAACAACTAATAGAGCCTCAACAGTGCAGCCATGTGTTTCAGGTATGTACAGATATTAAAAGAATACAATAAGCACCAGCCATAAGACGTCCACCTGGAAGAGCTTACTCAGGCAACATCAGTTGACGTGTTGTAGAGGGCTGAATGACACACTACACAATCCCTTCTCACAAGGGTTCAGTTGTAATGTCCTCCTGCCGCTTATCTTATGCAATACTTCACTAAGGATAATCCACTCCCTCCAAATCAAAATATCCTCACCGGATGTGGTTTCAGAATGTTTTTGCGCCCCGAAAGATGTCTCTTCCAGAAGAATCACAAATACAGAGAGTCTAACTAAATTGGTGAATGGTGCACTGTATGAATAAGGTGTTACATAACATAAGTAAAACTGAAGCATTTTCCAAGCAGTGTTGACTAGAGAGACAAAATGTCAGAAGCTAGAGGGTGCCTGAATAGCTCAAAATTGCATACCTAGAGTCCCATCTTCCACACCTCTGAGATTTTTAGTGACTTCACAGAGTTTGCTACATGTAGGATACAGGGGAGTGAACACAGGCTCACAAGTCAGCATGCACGCAGCAGAAGCAATAAATGATTGTCCAGCCAAATACTTACTTCTGTGATAAAAGAAGTATTTTATTGCTTCCAACACAAAGAGAAATACGACATCGAAAAACAACTACACAGTCCCCTTGAGGTCAGGGCTCTAGTGTTTCTTTAGGTGGGTCCCTGAGTCCTACTCCCTTCTTGCGATTAGCAACAGTGCTTATTGCCCATCCACTCTAGGCAACATCCAGACAAGTATTCTGAGTCTCAAGAATTGACCCTGACTCTATATTAAAGTCAACTTTGTTCCAATGCTGCAACTCTATCTAGCCAGCAAGGTCCCCCAAAGCTGACTGGCCGAAAATCAGTCTTACCTGCACTTGCAGGATCGGATCCACCAAAGATCCTGAGCGTGCCCCTTCTGCATGTGCTGGAGCAGCAACAGCTGATTCAGGTGAGTTCGCTGCACACAACCTTCATCACAGGGCACACTGATCTTGGCAAGCTGGACGGCGATGGTACTCAAGGCTCCTGGGCAGATGATCTTGGATTCTCTGGGTGATGTCCCCTCACTAAGCTGGGGCCTTGACTGCCAGTCCTGGCTACAGGCAAAAGTCATGCATCATTCAAAAACTTTATTTCGGCTAAAAGCCATAAAAGTGCACAAAACTCACATTTCAATAAAATTTCCATTATCACAATATCAATTCTTTTAATTTTAGTGGCAAGTCAATACATCTGGAAAGAAGGAAATTGCTAAACCCTATTGCATCACCACACAATTACAATACCATAGTAAAAATAGCACTACAGATATAAATAGATAAAAAGCCAGAGTTAAAAGTGCCAAAACAGCACACACAAAAAAAAAGAGAAATCACAATATAAATAAATAAACGGATTGGAGAGTTTATATACATAGACCATGTTTCTTCCTAATCAAATAAACGTTAAATAAATACCTGCTCAAAGTAAATACCACTAGCCTCGAGGTGTTTGAAGCAAAAGTCATGCAGATCTTCCCCTCCTCACACAGCCCATCTGGCTGCTTGGCAGTTGACACTTTTAGGGATCTCAAGTCCCCTTGTTATTGTCTATTTCCAGACACCAAATTTGATTTAGTGTCTAAAACTTTGAAGTATATGTTGAGGGTATGTTTCCTTTTGACGTGCCCACTCCTTTGCCTTCTCTTCTTCTGCAAAGCAGTCTGTCGCAACAGCCCCACAACATGGGAATGCTAGGGTTCACACCTGGATGTCAGCCACAGTGATATTTGTATCAAAATGTTAACGTAGTACCTCAGTCCTACTCTTTATGGTTATCTTATCAGCCCCATCTCCTACCTGTGATGTGCCCAAGGTCTTTCCTTGTGACCTCTCTCTACATCAAAAAACACCCTTTGAAGTATACTGGGAAACCTTGGCTCTCTCCTCCCCAGTGTGTGCCAACAAGCTTACAGGAATGTAGCAATACGCATATCTGTCTCAGGGATATCTCTTCCTCCTCTCCTGATGTTTCACCATGCCACCCTGTGTCTCCCAAAATGGCACCCAGGTATTGAACCATTCACAAGCACACATACACTTAATTCATCATACAGCATGCACTCAGTGCACAGCAGCTACACAATTCATGTATTGTACTACGCACACGCACAGGCACAGGCACACGCACACCCAGCACATGCAAATGGCCTACTCGTACTGTCTAGTTCTATATTACCTATGTATTGTACCACTCAAAGGCACAGATGCACCCAGGTCATACATATACCATGCACACTGCACAGCACTAAATCCTTCATGCATTGTACCACTCACAGGCACACATATCCCCAGTACATGCACATAACATACACACACTGCGCACTACTGCATTATCCATGTATTATACCATTCACAGACACATATACAACTAGAACATGTAAAACCATCCATGCGCCTTGCAGCACTGCAGACCAAACTGATGTATAACAAGGGTGAATTAAGCGCAAAGTAGCCGAACTTCAAAATGGGTGAGCCTGTAGCTCTCACTCCAGTGACAGGGTAAAGAGGAACTGTTCACTGCTACTGATCACTAAACAGTATGCTGCTACCACTGCACTTGTGTTGCTTAAATCCTGGTGAAGGCAGTAGTCTTTCACCACTATGAGGGTAGCCCTTTTAATGCCCCTCCTGATCTGCTATCTGGAAGACAAGCCTGGGTCATGGTGCACACACATGGTACTTGTTTGCCTATGACAACAAAAATCCAGACATTAGTACAGTGGAGGCACTCAGGGCAAGGGGCATGCCCATACCATGTAGAGGACTTTTCCATCACAACTTATGAAAGGTTTTCGCCTTCAGAAGCAGGTGTTTAGACAGGGTTCACAATTTAATGAGCCACTTGCAGTCAGGCCCCTAAAGTGCTGTATATGTAGGACAGTGTAAGAGAGGTTGCTGGGAATTCATCTGATCTGTGGTCTGGATAACTTCTGGGATTCCCCAGATCCATGGGTTGTGGTCAGCCCTTTTGTGGGAGACATCCGTGCCCAATCTTTGGGAAGGGTGTGCTCAGGGCCGGACGGGGAACAGCAACCAGCCCTGACAGATTGTTGCTCGACCTGCCCTGAGAGCGGGAGTGATAGTAGAGGGGGCGGGGACAGGTGCACCACTTCCGCTTTTGTTACAGGGGACCAATATCGTAACACTGCTGCAAAACCAGCCCCTAGTGACAAAACCGCTCTCCACAGGCACAAAACTACCCCCCTCCCCTCAAGCCTACCGGAAAAATGCCCGGTCCCCTCTACAGTCAGTCCGGCCCTCGATGTGCTACTAGCCACCTTCTGAAGAGAACATCTGTATAGTGATAACTACCAACCCCATGCTGATGTCAGTCTCTGCCCTACAATAACCCAACCACCTTCTAAATACAGAGTTAAAGATGCCACTGACCATTGCCGGGCTGTGATGGGGCATTGACATTGGCAGACACAATGCCTCTTCCAAGGTCTATGCAGACTTTGGGCCTGATTGGTCAATAGGAAATATTTTATTACGTGGTATTAGGTAGGCCTGGGCGAAGCACTACGCTAGCGGAGTTTGCGCAACTTCGCACTACGCGAGCTGCACGTAGCACAGTGCGAACACGCGTAGTGCAGCGTAGCGCTAATTTTTTATTGTTTGCGGTCCTGAACGTCATGTTCGCGACCGCGAGCAAGCAAAATGACATCCCGGCGAGATTCTCAACGCGGGGAGGTAAGGTTTCTCATTGTGAGTGGTTGCGCATGCTCGCGACCGCTCTCAATGAGAAACTACCAGTTCGCGTTGAGAAAGCTGCAGCTCGAGTTATGATCTACTCGAGCAGCAGAAAACTACAGCTTGCACTGTGCAAGATGCAGTTTTCAATGATTGCACAGTGCCGGATGCTTGTCCGCACTGTGCAATCATTGAAAACACATCTTGCACAGTGCGAACATGCTACTACGCAGCTCGCGTAGTGCTACGTGAAGTTCGCGTAGTGCGAAGTGCACTTTGCGTAGCTTCGCGTAGTGCTACTTCGCGAACTACGCCCACCCTTAGTATTAGGGTGTTTAATCATCCACATACATAACAACTTTTCACTAGTTCACAACATTTTCCAATCCATTTTAGCAGGTTTCTTTTACAAAAGTAAACATTTCAAACGAGTTTGACCTCAAATTTAGTTTTTGCAATAGAGTAAAAACACTGAATGAGGATAGGGGTGTGCGATGGTCTCATAATTTTGCTTTTACGCAATTATGTGAATTTTTGTGAAATACAAATCTATGATTAAGTGGTGTATTTAAGTGCAAAATGAGTCCTTGCGTTAACTTTTGACTCAATGATACATTTTGTGCAAAGGTTTTTTAGCACAAAACCCACAATTGCCATGACAAACAAGCACTCGCATTCTGGTTGTTTGGTTTGTTCCCAATCTCCTGCACCATAATGTTGCCGTTCACGGCAGTGTAAATGCGCAATGTGGCATAATGGCATGATTTTGGGAAGTGTAAATTTCGCTTGGGCCTAATTTCATACTGTTTCTAGTTTGTTATGTAACCAGGAGTGGAGAAACTTGATGTTGCTCTTCTTGACAAGTGTGAAGAGTGGGAATGTGCATCGAGCATATGTTATTTAAAAAAAAAATGATAAAGTGCTTTGTTCAATTTGTGCCCCAGCATCTTTTTCTAACAGGGACAGTTTTCTTCATTCCGTTCTAAAACAAAATGGTGCAAGATTATTGTCGGAAAGTAGATCCTGTAAATGATTTGGTGCTTGGAGTTTAATTCTTAACAGGCACTTCATTACTCTAGTTTAATCACCAACACTGTATGTGTTTTTTTCACCCCCTGCAAAATTGTGCAGTGGCCTTAATCGAAAAAATGTTCTCTCATACACACCAATAATCTCTGTATTTTTCTCTAATTTTAAGGAAATACACATTTCTAAAAAAGTGACTGATCATCATGGCCATACCTTAGTACAATGTAAATACGATGTCATTTATTTATTACCATATCATTTTATCTTTTTTAGGTAAAAGTGGTGATTGCTTTTTTAATATTATAAAGTAAGGTTTTTTTCAGGCAAGACTGTGCTCATTATTCTTGGGTGTATTTTGCACCTTGTTATCGCGGTGTTGTCTTTAATGAGAACACTTGCAGAACTGGCACTGGTACGCGTCCCTTCCAAGGCTGTACTTTCATAAAGGCAATGCAGAGATAAGCTGCCCGTTGACTCCGCCTGATCCCCCCGTGCAGCAGCATTTGTCCACATCAATTTGTGAGTCAGATAGTCAAAGACAGCCTCTTCATAAATAAGGACGACAGAAGCCAGCCTGGTCCCAAAGTGCATTATGGCTCTTTTCATAAGCGTAAACTGGCAGCAAATAACATCCGACATGAAATAGCGCTCCGTCCCTCAGCTAAGGAAGATTGAAATGTATGCAGGTGACATGGCTGGCCTTTTTTTTTTAAAACATCATTGAGATTTATTGCCTGGTTGGGTGTTCTATCACAGCATTCAAGGGGTTACTTGATTCACGGCATATTCAAAAGGAAAAATTGTAGTTACAGGAAATACTGAGTATAAAAAAAACCAGCGTTCGAAATTGACTCTCTTGTGATGAAGACCAGCTGTAATTTACTGCTGTAGGTGTTTTACTTTCTCGGTGGTGTGGTTGCACCGTTAGGCCTTGGTAGTAACTCATTTTAAACTGGTGTTAGTGTTGAGGCAGAAGCTCCTGGTGACTGCTGTCACTCAACAATACCATATAGTAAATCTTCTCTCCTTGGATAACTCCTTCTTTTATACTGAGGACATGCTCTCCAGTGATGGATTCATCAACTTTTCCATTTTCCTCTTGCGGGTCTGATTTCAGAAAAAATAACTCATGCCTAGTGACGCGGATGATATTTTTCTTCCGTCTTATACTGACAGGGTGGCGCTACGAGTTAAACGTTTGCTACTGAAACAGGCCGTGATCTGCAGGTCGCGAGTTTGTGTGCCGCTGCCAGTTGGGAAATTGAATATCACAAATGTTGTTATTTTTAGCACATTGAAATGGCACTAATGTAATATAATGCACTGGATAAAAAGCCACCCATTATGTCTTTTATTTTCTAATTGTGCTGGGAGGATCCCTCTCATTCCGACACATGGTTTTCTGCTTGACTCTTAGGACCTGGATACCCCTAGTTTAGCCCATACCCCCACACCACCCAAACGAGGAACCAACAGAAACTTACGGAAAGAAATGTGGTTTTAGTCGAGCAGATTTTATTACATTAAGGTAAGAAACAGGAAGGATTAAACGCTGCTGCCGCGGTGGCCAAGTCCAAAAAGAGGCCAATGCCAAAGGGCAGGCAATCTTTATACCTCCAAGGCCACTGTAGCGGCAGCGGGCGGATGTGACACGACACTCATATGACATAGTGCATTTCCTGTGTTGCTCCACACCACCTCTCATGAGGGGAGGCGACACCGAACTGCCCTTGGCCGGCACGTCGCCAGACCGAGAAGGGGCCCCGGCCAAGGAAGCCCCAGATCCTAAGCGTGCCCCCTAATGGGGTGGGGGTGCTCTGCCCATACAGGATGGCCTGGCAGTGTTCTTCACTCAGCAGTTTTGTGGTACTCATCCTATTATAGGGCACAGACTGCTGTCCTGAAGGATCCACCTCATCCAAATAGGTCTTCTTGCCCCCATTTACCAGGCCAGCTGTAGACCAACAAAGCCAAAGTCTAATTATGAGTGGCATGTTCTCATCGACTGCTGAATGGATTGTATTGCTTTGGCATTTTTTTCAGCGGTGGTAAGAGGCAAGAGACATTTCAGGGAGCTAAGGCATATGAGTCTCATGTGCCACAAAAGGCTGCTTGCTGGCAGTGTGTTCGGCTGGTGGGGGGATTTTCCTTCCAGCTAAACACAGCACGTCACTACTATAGCCGTAGATCATGACGTAGCGGGCTCTACCGACCATTAAAGGCCCATTTGGATTGGGCCTTTAACAAGGGTGTGGGCCTTTAATGGCCGAGCTCCCGCTATGAAGGGCTCTAAGGCTATTGGAACATTCCACCCCTAGATGACAGAATGTTCGAATTTGTAAAACAAAGGCATCATGCAGCCCAAGGGGGTTTGGAATCCCCTCGGGCTCCATAAGGCCTTTGTTAAACATTGGGATGTTGATGCACTGGGCTTTCACCGGCCATTAGAAGCTTGGAGCACTCCATTGTTTTCAATAGAGCGCTCAACATTCCAATGTTCCAATAGCGGTTTGTAACAAATTGTGCAGTACTGCCCCAAAGAAACCTAGTGCCCAACAAGGAGCATTGCACAGTCGAATATATAATTGCTCCTTGGTTCTTTTGCCCATATTACAGTGCAGGGCCTGCCGCCAACTCATGAAGCCAGCTCCAAATTCTCGTTTGCTCTAAGTATCGCTCAGTGCTTCTAAAACTGATATTTTCCTTAAATGCCCCTGCCTTTCTATGATTGCTTGGCAATGAAAGCAGCACTCTATAGATAAATTAAGGTCAGCTGACAGGTCCTTTAATCCTTAACAAAGCTGCCCTTAAAATTCCATTGTCCTTCACTAAAGTCCTCCGATCAGTAATATGTGACCTCATAGCCTTTAATCGGATTATCTAACTATAAGCAATTAAAGTATATTTGATTGAAAAATCTGTAATGCTGTGCTACAGAAAGCAAGAGCACTGTGTTCATTTTAAATGCTCAGTAAAACATCACCATCACATACAATAATTGTACCTCTAGGAAAGCTTTTACATTTAAGGGAAAGGGGTAAAGAAAAGGTTACTGTAATAGGTTTCCCTCAAAATGTCTCAGTGCCGTTTTACTGCTTTGCTATTTTTCATAGCTCTGCTGACCAAGAAGTGTAGAGAGAAGTGATTTGTGAGTTTACTGTGACTGCAGGTGGGACACATTTTCAGCTAATTTTAATTTACAATTGATCAGCAATGGATACAAAATGACATTGCGAAAAGCCTAACTAATTGTGTTAAATGGTATTTGAATTCTATTCATGACGAAAATGTAAACCACCAGCCTAAAAAATAAATAGGACAATTACATTTTACCAAGATTGCCAAATAATAAAATATAAACATTTATAGAGTTGTTTACTTACTCAAACCACTATTGTTAAAGTCCATTATTTTATATAGCACTTAGCTCGGGGGTGGCGGGGTGGGGAGGGGGGGGGGGTGCGGTTATCTTCAGTCAGTCCCTATTTTGCAAGTTAAGGAGATTGCGATATAGATCCAGTCTTTCCTTAAAAACAGCAAACAACAAATTATGTTCATGCCGATAAAGTGATGTGTGTGCTAGCAATGAGCTCGTGGCTTGCTACGCTTTTGTATAACTGAGTAACGCATTATTAAAGCCAGATTCTACAGCAATACAATTTGCAGTTCCAGATATCCATTCATGGAACCCATCACCTCCTCCCTATAGGGTACACACCCTGCCATCAAGCCAACATCTCAAGTTACCTGGCAAAAATCATTTTCAGCATGTACAAGAAGTACCATTACTCAAAAGCATAGATGCCAATTAGTGGTAGCATGAGGTCTCGGTGGCTGCCCATGGCACTGCACTACTACAGGTAGCAGCCAAAACTTCAAGAGTGTGGGTCTCATGGGACGTGAAAGCAACAGCAGGTACAGAAAGAAAGCTAGGCTGCATATTTTGTTTGCTTTCGGTTGTCTCCACTCCTTCAGGTGTTGGCAAATAGCAGTTTGACTTTTTCAGTGCTTGTTTTATTGTGCAATGGTTTTTGTAAAACTTTGTTTCTGAGAAGCTGCCAGGCGGTACTCAACATTAAAAATAAACATGGATTAAAGGTAAAATAAATGTTGGCAGCACAGTTTGCCATAGCACTCCCTGGTACTGAAGGGAACTACTTTGTGTGGGAGTGCTGTTTGCGAAGGAGCGGAAGGCCGTAACTCACAGTGAAGTTAGCCAATGGTTAAAGTGAGCTAACCAGATGCCCCGTTCTCAGTGCTGCAGTGGTCAGAAGAAAACATGTGAATGACCAAACAACAAACCAGTGGATGGAGAGGGCTGGTTGAAAGCCTCCAAAAGTATGCATAATATATATATATATATAAAATTCACAGAAAAAACCATAGGTTATAGACCATATATAGTTAGGAATTTGCATTTACAAAACCTTGAAAATTCACTGAAAAAACCATAGGTTATAGACCATATATAGTTAGGGATTAGCATTTAAAAAACCTTATTTTATTTGCACAAAACCATTGAAATTCCATATATAGTTAGTTGCACTAACTATATATCGCGGACCCGCAATCCACTGCTAATGATGTCACATATTACATCATTCATGACATGGTCAGTGACATCACTGATGACATCACTGATGACATCTCAAATGACATCACTGATGACATCACTGATGACATCACTGATGACAACACCCAGTGACTGTATGTTTCTGTAAAGTTAAAATATGTCTTACATATTGAAGAATGAGTGGATGTATAAGTGTCTGGATGAAGGATTTAGTAGGTGCATGACTGACTGTATGAGAGAATGATTAAATGTGTCTCACTGAGTGTATGGGTTAGTGATTAAAGTGTCTTAATTTGGCAATCATTATTTATGTTGTTCTGTAAACTGCTGCATGTTTAAATCAGTAGCTATATCAGTAACTATATGGGTTATTGAATGGTTGCCCAAGTATTTGTATGGGAGACTGAGTATGTGTGTGGGTGGCTGGGAGGTGTATAACTCTGTGCATAGATGTGTGAGCAGTTGATTCCCTAGGTGTATGGGTTCAAAAGTGCATGTAGAAACAGCTGTATGGACAGTTGACTGTGTGCATGAGTATATTGGTGAGTGAATGGATATCTCAGTGCTACATGTCAAAGTAAGTACATATGTAAAACACACTCCATGTGAGAGTTGACATATATAAATAACTGAACATAAGAGCCAGTGAATGTGTGAGTGGCTGTATGAATCATTGTGAACTTGTATCAAGGATTGTATAAGAGAGTAAATATGTGTTACTATATGTTTGAATAAGTAAGGTGTGTATAACTGTATAGTTGAGGAAATGGAGATGTGATTGATTCTTTGCATGACTGACTAGGTGTGTGAGTAACTCCATGGATGTGTGACAGTCTGTGAGTGCCTGTTTACACTGAGTGTATCTAAGGTTATATTAGAGTCTGAAGATGTATTATCACATAAATGATATCATCAGTGATGTAATCAGTAATGTCAAATGAGATGTCAGTGATGTCATCAGTGATGTCATTTGAGATGTCATCAGTGATGTCATCAGTGATGTCATTTGAGATGTCATCAGTGATGTCATCAGTGATGTCACTGACCATGTCATGAATGATGTAATATGTGACATCATTAGCAGTGGATTGCGGGTCCGCGATATATAGTTAGTGCAACTAACTATATATGGAATTTCAATGGTTTTGTGCAAATAAAATAAGGTTTTTTAAATGCTAATCCCTAACTATATATGGTCTATAACCTATGGTTTTTTCAGTGAATTTTCAAGGTTTTGTAAATGCAAATTCCTAACTATATATGGTCTATAACCTATGGTTTTTTCTGTGAATTTCATTGGTTTTTTAAAAGCTAATATCTATAGCTGTAAAATATATTCTTTATTAAGTGACGTATCACGTAGCCCGTGAGACGCCTCATGATGCATCGCATAACCGTGACGTATCGTCTCTGCAGCGCAAACCAAACCCAAAACGTAAGCACGCCAGAACACGCTTAAAGATATATATATATTTTTTTAACCTTAATTAGACAAAATCCACACGTGCACATATCACAAACGTTCAAAAAACACAATATGTCGGACTCCCGTTACGCTGCCGGTTAGCTGCCCGGTTAACGTACCAGGAAGCACCTTTACCGCGAAAAATCGCAATTTTTTTTTCTTTTGCCCCGCAGGGAACTTTAATAGCCCCCTCATCAATCCTAGGGGTTCAGGAGGGGTCTGCCTTACCCCTTTCATTCATTTACACCTTTTTTTTTTCCACCTCTTGTCTCTCGATCCTACCGAGAGACAAGATGGCGGCCGCTCCGGACTGTTAACAATGTTGACAGCCAATCAGCTACTCCTCAGACTCCCGTTACACTGCCGGTTAGCTTCCCGGTTAGCTGTCCGGTTAGCTGCCCGGTTCGCGTACCAAGACGCGTCTCTACGGCGAAAAAATCAGATTTTTTTTTTTTTTTTTTTGGCCCCGCGTGGCTTTATAATATCCCCCTCATCAATCCTATGGGGTCAGAAGGGGTCTACCTTGCCCTCTTTCCTTCATTTCCCCCTTTGTTTTGGTCTCCTCTTGTCTCTCGATCCTACCGAGAGACAAGATGGCGGCCGCTCCGGACTGTTTACAATGTTGACAGCCAATCAGCTACTCCTCAGACTCCCGTTACACTGCCGGTTAGCTTCCCGGTTAGCTGCCCGGTTCGCTTACCAAGACGCGTCTCTACGGCGAAAAAATCGGATTTTTTTTTTTTGGGGGGGCCCCGCGTGGCTCTATAATATCCCCCTCATCAATCCTAGGGGGTCAGAAGGGGTCTACCTTGCCCCCTTTCCTTCATTTCCCCCTTTGTTTTGGCCTCCTCTTGTCTCTCGATCCTACCGAGAGACAAGATGGCGGCCGCTCCGGACTGTTTAGAATGTTGACAGACACCGGAGAGCCAATCAGCTTCGCTTCGCAAAGTTCCGATACGCGAAAAGTTCGCTAACCGGAGCGCTACCCGGAGCGCTGTTACAGATATATATCTTGTTTTAAACGTTAATTTCTCAAAATCCACTGAAGCACATATATTGAGACCTAGCAAAGGCACATCGGGCTAACAGTCCCTACAATTTTGCCAAGTTTCGTGGAAATCCATTCAGCCGTTCGGGCTAAAAGTGAGGCCAACCGCCCTATGGAAATTAACATGGGAAAAACGCGTTTTGGGACCCCCCTTTTTTCTCGGCCCCCCCTTGACGAACCCCCCCCAAATTTCCAGGAGCTGCTCAGAAACAAAATGTGCCATTTTCCTGAAAATTTCAGCCAATTCCGTCCACAAACGCCAAAGTTATTAGGCATAGAATTTTCAAAAGTTCCATAGAGAAAAAATCCTAACTATATATACCTACTGGCTATCGCCAGTAGGATATATATATATATATATATATATATATATATATATATATATATATATATATATATATATATATATATATATATATATATATATATATATATATATTTTAAACAAAATGCCCTGAGCATTGAGAAGGCACACGTCACCTCCCGCCTTCCAGGCTAAGTGTGCTGCTTTGCATCTTTCTTCCCCGGCAATGTTATCTGTCGCCGACGCGTTTCGGGGCTCCATGCCCCTTCATCCTGGGCGTGAACAAACGAACTCAAAGCCTGCACAACACCCCGCGTTTTCAAGTAACCACATGACAATGTAGGCGGGGTTGAGGTGAAATAAAACAAGTAACAACCTCATGCAGGCTTTGAGTTCGTTTGTTCACGCCCAGGATGAAGGGGCATGGAGCCCCGAAACGCGTCGGCGACAGATAACATTGCCGGGGAAGAAAGATGCAAAGCAGCACACTTAGCCTGGAAGGCGGGAGGTGACGTGTGCCTTCTCAATGCTCAGGGCATTTTGTTTAAAAGATTAGCGCACGGCGGCCCGGCCGTGGAGAAGAGCACCACCGGCAGCTGAGGGAAACGCCCTCCATCGGTTGCACGGAGCTGAAGCTTGGAACTGGTCCGAACTGCAAACAGCGTCACATCCCTAAGTGCACAATGGGCTTGCACCAACCCTCCCTGGAACTCACTCAGAGTCATCAAATGGATCTTTTAATTGAACTGATAGACTCGAACTCACTCCTGCATAGCAGACTACATGCCCCACAACACCCCGCGTTTTCAAGTAACCACATGACAATGTAGGCGGGGTTGAGGTGAAATAAAACAAGTAACAACCTCATGCAGGCTTTGAGTTCGTTTGTTCACGCCCAGGATGAAGGGGCATGGAGCCCCGAAACGCGTCGGCGACAGATAACATTGCCGGGGAAGAAAGATGCAAAGCAGCACACTTAGCCTGGAAGGCGGGAGGTGACGTGTGCCTTCTCAATGCTCAGGGCATTTTGTTTAAAAGATTAGCGCACGGCGGCCCGGCCGTGGAGAAGAGCACCACCGGCAGCTGAGGGAAACGCCCTCCATCGGTTGCACGGAGCTGAAGCTTGGAACTGGTCCGAACTGCAAACAGCGTCACATCCCTAAGTGCACAATGGGCTTGCACCAACCCTCCCTGGAACTCACTCAGAGTCATCAAATGGATCTTTTAATTGAACTGATAGACTCGAACTCACTCCTGCATAGCAGACTACATGCCCCACAACACCCCGCGTTTTCAAGTAACCACATGACAATGTAGGCGGGGTTGAGGTGAAATAAAACAAGTAACAACCTCATGCAGGCTTTGAGTTCGTTTGTTCACGCCCAGGATGAAGGGGCATGGAGCCCCGAAACGCGTCGGCGACAGATAACATTGCCGGGGAAGAAAGATGCAAAGCAGCACACTTAGCCTGGAAGGCGGGAGGTGACGTGTGCCTTCTCAATGCTCAGGGCATTTTGTTTAAAAGATTAGCGCACGGCGGCCCGGCCGTGGAGAAGAGCACCACCGGCAGCTGAGGGAAACGCCCTCCATCGGTTGCACGGAGCTGAAGCTTGGAACTGGTCCGAACTGCAAACAGCGTCACATCCCTAAGTGCACAATGGGCTTGCACCAACCCTCCCTGGAACTCACTCAGAGTCATCAAATGGATCTTTTAATTGAACTGATAGACTCGAACTCACTCCTGCATAGCAGACTACATGCCCCACAACACCCCGCGTTTTCAAGTAACCACATGACAATGTAGGCGGGGTTGAGGTGAAATAAAACAAGTAACAACCTCATGCAGGCTTTGAGTTCGTTTGTTCACGCCCAGGATGAAGGGGCATGGAGCCCCGAAACGCGTCGGCGACAGATAACATTGCCGGGGAAGAAAGATGCAAAGCAGCACACTTAGCCTGGAAGGCGGGAGGTGACGTGTGCCTTCTCAATGCTCAGGGCATTTTGTTTAAAAGATTAGCGCACGGCGGCCCGGCCGTGGAGAAGAGCACCACCGGCAGCTGAGGGAAACGCCCTCCATCGGTTGCACGGAGCTGAAGCTTGGAACTGGTCCGAACTGCAAACAGCGTCACATCCCTAAGTGCACAATGGGCTTGCACCAACCCTCCCTGGAACTCACTCAGAGTCATCAAATGGATCTTTTAATTGAACTGATAGACTCGAACTCACTCCTGCATAGCAGACTACATGCCCCACAACACCCCGCGTTTTCAAGTAACCACATGACAATGTAGGCGGGGTTGAGGTGAAATAAAACAAGTAACAACCTCATGCAGGCTTTGAGTTCGTTTGTTCACGCCCAGGATGAAGGGGCATGGAGCCCCGAAACGCGTCGGCGACAGATAACATTGCCGGGGAAGAAAGATGCAAAGCAGCACACTTAGCCTGGAAGGCGGGAGGTGACGTGTGCCTTCTCAATGCTCAGGGCATTTTGTTTAAAAGATTAGCGCACGGCGGCCCGGCCGTGGAGAAGAGCACCACCGGCAGCTGAGGGAAACGCCCTCCATCGGTTGCACGGAGCTGAAGCTTGGAACTGGTCCGAACTGCAAACAGCGTCACATCCCTAAGTGCACAATGGGCTTGCACCAACCCTCCCTGGAACTCACTCAGAGTCATCAAATGGATCTTTTAATTGAACTGATAGACTCGAACTCACTCCTGCATAGCAGACTACATGCCCCACAACACCCCGCGTTTTCAAGTAACCACATGACAATGTAGGCGGGGTTGAGGTGAAATAAAACAAGTAACAACCTCATGCAGGCTTTGAGTTCGTTTGTTCACGCCCAGGATGAAGGGGCATGGAGCCCCGAAACGCGTCGGCGACAGATAACATTGCCGGGGAAGAAAGATGCAAAGCAGCACACTTAGCCTGGAAGGCGGGAGGTGACGTGTGCCTTCTCAATGCTCAGGGCATTTTGTTTAAAAGATTAGCGCACGGCGGCCCGGCCGTGGAGAAGAGCACCACCGGCAGCTGAGGGAAACGCCCTCCATCGGTTGCACGGAGCTGAAGCTTGGAACTGGTCCGAACTGCAAACAGCGTCACATCCCTAAGTGCACAATGGGCTTGCACCAACCCTCCCTGGAACTCACTCAGAGTCATCAAATGGATCTTTTAATTGAACTGATAGACTCGAACTCACTCCTGCATAGCAGACTACATGCCCCACAACACCCCGCGTTTTCAAGTAACCACATGACAATGTAGGCGGGGTTGAGGTGAAATAAAACAAGTAACAACCTCATGCAGGCTTTGAGTTCGTTTGTTCACGCCCAGGATGAAGGGGCATGGAGCCCCGAAACGCGTCGGCGACAGATAACATTGCCGGGGAAGAAAGATGCAAAGCAGCACACTTAGCCTGGAAGGCGGGAGGTGACGTGTGCCTTCTCAATGCTCAGGGCATTTTGTTTAAAAGATTAGCGCACGGCGGCCCGGCCGTGGAGAAGAGCACCACCGGCAGCTGAGGGAAACGCCCTCCATCGGTTGCACGGAGCTGAAGCTTGGAACTGGTCCGAACTGCAAACAGCGTCACATCCCTAAGTGCACAATGGGCTTGCACCAACCCTCCCTGGAACTCACTCAGAGTCATCAAATGGATCTTTTAATTGAACTGATAGACTCGAACTCACTCCTGCATAGCAGACTACATGCCCCACAACACCCCGCGTTTTCAAGTAACCACATGACAATGTAGGCGGGGTTGAGGTGAAATAAAACAAGTAACAACCTCATGCAGGCTTTGAGTTCGTTTGTTCACGCCCAGGATGAAGGGGCATGGAGCCCCGAAACGCGTCGGCGACAGATAACATTGCCGGGGAAGAAAGATGCAAAGCAGCACACTTAGCCTGGAAGGCGGGAGGTGACGTGTGCCTTCTCAATGCTCAGGGCATTTTGTTTAAAATATATATATATATATATATATATATATATATATATATATATATATATATATATATATATATATATATATATATATATATATATATATATATATATATATATATACTTTAAAAGGTCTTAGCCAACGCTAGACCTAAAAATGTAATTTTCCTTTTTGATATCTTTGATAAACACATTATTTTTAAGATGATGTTTAGTTGGACGAAGACAATGTGTATATATATATTCGAAATCAAAGGGAGAGCTAGGGAATAAGTACAGGGGTACGTCCCTTCCCCAAATGAATACAAGACTTAAACAATGTGGACAGACCCACTATGTGTATGCAATTAAATCACTGTGAATAGTAAGAACATGGACCCATTAGGTGTTCTTAAAAGACCCCTCACACACCAACCTAGTTGGTGTCATGTTTCGTCATTGGGGTCCCAACCGGGCGGCCGAGTGCCTCCCGGTTGTGCTACGACGCCTGATTACAGCGGAGCTGGTGTTGTGCATAAATGTGATGTTAGGTGAATAATTTACAGTTAAAAATATCTCTGAGAATCCTTGCCTACAACTTTAATAATGGCGGCTCAGGATAAGGTTTGAAAACGGTATGTGTGGTGCAACTAATCTGGAGTTATTTACCATTAGTTGAATATGTGTGGCGGTCTACATGTTTCAGCCCGTAAAAAGAAGTGAAAAGAGCTTTCGTCAGGACCAGGTGAGTGAAGTAGTGAGTGGCAAAAATAATTATCGCCACGTGAAAACCTTTTGTTATACCTACACACGCGCTAAGGTGTGTGGTTCAGGGTGTCAGTGTACTCACTGACACTTGGAAAAAATACAATGGTGGGGATTTTGGGAGGGAGAATCGGGGCTCAGGGGGACGGGTATTCTTCCAAGTTACCAATTTGGTCTTAGTGGTCCCTCCGCTGCAAACCTATCTTGGTCCCTCGTAGTCCCGGCTGGGAAAATGTTAAACCATGTCTCAAATACATACGGTTGATTGTGGCATGGGAGTTTAACTTGGTGAATAAATTCCAATTACAATTTGCCTTGCCCTGAAGCTGACTGCACGAGGTTGGATGAGCTAAGAGGCGGAAAGGATGTGGGATGAAGAACAAACAAAAGCAGAAGGTGGAGGATTGGTTACCGCTGTTGTTGATGCTGAACATGTGGCCCTCAAATGTGTTGAAGTGCTTTCTGTGATACCTGTTGGGTTTGTGGCATACTCTTTTTTTTTGTATAACTTTGTTTATTGATTTATATAGACACACAGGAGACAGTACAATGCATCATAGACCAACTGAACCCACCCTGTCCCCAACTGTCTAGTAGACCGAGTCCAGGGATTTAGCATACAGCTCCAGCGTGCGTGATCAATATTCCACCAGCCGCTGCCCAGGGCAGAAGCAAAGTACCTGCCCTCGGTAGGATGATGTTAGTGGTGCTGTAGCCAGCAACGAAACTACCCAGAACCACCCCCCACCCCACTACCCAACCCACCTTCCCTAACCCAAACCCAACTACCCCCACCCCTCCCCGGAACTGGTGTGCCTTATGTCATAGGAGTGCCATGAACTACCCCTCTGAGGGACTGTCTGCAGGAGTCTGTGCCTCTGTAAGCCTGAGCAGCCGTAGATACTTAGTGCAGGTCACTTCATTAAATTCCTTCGCCAGGAGTGAGATGAGCGGGCGCCACACTTCCTGAAAGGAATCTGTAGAAGCCGTAAGGGTAGCCTGCATACGCTCCATGCCAATAACATACCATATTTGTATAGCCACCCTGTGTGGGAGGGCCGGGTCTTGGAGCCCCAAAGAGATAGGATATGATGTACCGCTGCTCCTAGGGCCATCCTTATTTGTTCCCCCCCGTACAGACTTTAGTGGAAAGGTGAGTGCATTTGGTAAGCCTAGGAGGGTGTAAGCCAGGAAGCGAGGAATCTCTGTATCAAAGGAGGCATCTACATCTGTAAGAACCTTGTCCCAAAACCCCTCCACCTCCCTGCACTCCCAAAGAAAGTGGGTCAAGTTACCCGTTTCCCCGCATCCCCTCCAGCACTCTGAACTATGGACAGGGTTGATTTGGTGCAATCGAGCTGGTGTTAGATGCCAATAAGTTGCTACCTTCACCGCCACCTCCCTACTCTCAACATTCCGTGCTGTGTGATGAGCCCTGTGGTAAATTTGGTTCCATTCTTTCAGCGAGAGACTACGGCCTAGTTCAGCTGCGCAGCGGCGCTGGCCTGCCGGCTTCTCCTGAAAATCCGGAGGAAGCAACATAGGATATAAGTCAGAGATCATTTTACGGTCAGAGTGCTTGGTCAGTAGCCAATTCTCGAAGACTGTGAGCTTGCGTTCTACGGAGCAACCAATGACGGATCTGAAAATATTGAAATCGTTTGGGGTCCTTAATGTCATACCAATCAGGTAAATCTGAGTAAGAGATAAAGCCCTGAAGGTGAAATAGATGACCGGCTGATCTGCAGGGCGATGCGCGCCACTAGGGGAACGTTCTCACGTCTGTGCCCGGAGGGAAATCGGGGTTTTCAAAAAGGGGAGTAAGAGGTGAGGG
This sequence comes from Lissotriton vulgaris, assembly GCF_964263255.1. Lineage (NCBI taxonomy): Eukaryota > Metazoa > Chordata > Amphibia > Caudata > Salamandridae > Lissotriton > Lissotriton vulgaris. Next base: position 927,362,228 of record NC_141693.1, on the reverse strand, counting down.
AAAGGACGTAAGGCCCCTCCACACAGCGACCTAATCCCATGCTTTCAGCACAGATCGAGTGATCGGCGACTTCTGTATAGACGTGGGGAGGTCGGCAGGCTTCAGAAAAGGAATTTTCCACAGAGGTAAGTGTGCTAGCGCCCTGTCCTGAAACAACCACCTTTTTTCAGATTCCGGCCTACTCCATTCTACCAGATGTCTAAGCTGGGCTGCTTTGTAGTAGGTCAGAAGGTGGGGGATCCCGAGGCCACCCTCAGCCGTGGGACGCCAGGCCAGATCCCGTCGAATCCTCGGACGCCTCCCTCCCCATATAAATTGTTGAATTTCCGACTGCAGTGCCCAAATATATTGCATAGGAGGTGTGGCCGGTAGGGTCTGAAAGACATACAAAATCTTAGGTAAAATAGACATTTTGATCGCGGCCACTCTGCCCAGCAGCGACAAAGGGTATGTTTTCCAACACCGTAAAGCGGTGGATACCTGGTTTGTGAGTATTATAGTTTCGATTGAGCGTGGAATCGGTGGACGGAGTCAGCGTGACACCCAGATAGGGAAATTCTCCCTGGACCTTCAGTCCCCCCAGCTCCTGAAACTTATCTACCTGAGCCCCCTCGTGGGGGCCTGGGGTAAAATCATTGACTTCCCTACATTCACCTTAAACCCTGCTAAAGTCTGCAAGTTCTCTCAAAAAAGCGGGGACAGAGTACTGGGGAGCAGTTAGGGTCGCCAAGATATCATCAGCATATACGCTGACTGTATGTTGTTCCCCTCCGAAGGGTATGCCCGATATGTGAGGGGGATCTCTGATGCGTTGCGCCAGGGGTTCCCACACACCTCCACCTGTCTGTCCACGTGGGGCCAGGTCACGACAGACGAGGTGAGAAATACGCTCAACTCCATGAAGAGCGGCTCCCCTAGGGACCCAGCTCCTCTTCGGATCCTCAAGGAGGTAGCCCCCACTATCATCCCCCCTCTCACCAAGCTGATTAATACTTCACTCCAACAAGGAGTTGTACTTTCGAGCTGGAAAAAGGCTGTGGTAAAGGCCCTACTGAAGAAACCCGCGCTCGATCCCGAGAACTTGGCAAACTACAGGCCCATTTCCTTACTCCCAGGAGTTAGTAAGATCGCAGAAAAGTTAGTCAACAGGAAACTCTCGCAGTTTCTAGAGGCCAATAACAAATTAAAAAGTTCCCAGACGGGTTTCCGACCAGGACAGGGCACGGACATCGCCCTCCTGGCGGCGGTAGAGGAGGCCAGAGCACTATTGGATGGGGGAGGATCAGTGGCAGTGATCCTCCTCGACCTTAGTGCGGCGTTCGACACCGTAGACCACCAACTCCTCATTGAAAGATTGGCTAGAGTTGGAGTGGAAGGTACAGCCTTATCTTGGCTTTCATCTTTCCTGACCCAACGATCTTACCAGATCTGGGAGAAGAACGCCCGCTCCTCCGAAATGTCCCTCCAATGTGGTGTGCCTCAGGGCTCGTCCCTGAGCCCCACATTATTTAATATCTATATGTCCACATTGGAGGAGGTCATCATCCCATTCGGAGTGAATGTCGTCAGCTACGCTGACGACACACAATTAGTGGTGTCTCTGTCCCATCCCAAACAACAGAAAGCTGATCTCTTCAACTGCCTTACGCAGGTCCATCGTTGGATGAACAGATCAGCCCTAAAACTGAACGGGACAAAAACTGAGGTCCTTATACTTGGCCCGAAAGGAACCTCACTCCCCCTGGACAGTTGGCCAGCTTGTCTGGGTCCTCCCCCCGACCCAAAAACAGAGGTGAAAAGTTTGGGTGTGTGGATCGACTCCGATCTCTCATTCACTCCGCAGGCAAAGAAGGTGGCAGGGACCTGCTTTGGCCTCTTAAAATCTCTGAGGAAAGTCCTGCCCCTTCTCCCCCCTAAATCCCAAAAACTATTAATCCAAGGTCTCATAATATCGAGGCTGGATTATAGTAATGTGATTTATCTGGGCGCTCCCGAAGCGACCCTCACTAAACTGCAGAGAATTCAAAACACTGCCGCCCGGATCATCACAAACACCCCGGCCAGAGCATCTGCTAAACCTGCTCTCAAACTCCTCCATTGGCTCCCCATAAGGGAGAGAGTCAAATTTAAGGCCTTGTGTCTCGTCCACAAAACTCTGCATAACCAAGGCCCCTCAATCCTCAGCAATTTTGTCACCCCCTACATAACTTCCAGATCCCTCCGCTCCAACGCAGAAAACCTTATCAATACCCCTCGATTCAGGAAAACCCGATCAGGAGGAAGACGCTTCTCGGTTCAAGCCGCCCGCCTTTGGAATTCACTTCCTCGTGACCTACGACTTGAACCACAATACCTGCGCTTCAGGAAGCTGCTAAAAACACACCTCTTTCCCTAACCGGTGCTCCCCTCCCCCCTTTTTTTTGATCCTTCATCCTTTCCTCTCTTCCGACCTCAGCTCCCGCTCCTCAGATATGGTGAATTAGGATTCCTCAGCGCTGGGATACCTCCGGGTGACTATCGCGCTTTATAAAAATAAATAATAATAATAATAATAATAATAATATAACGCGTAGAGCAGGGGGGAGAGGGGCAGGGCCGGACTGAGAACCAAAACGGGCCCTGGCAAAGTGCTCGCCCACCAGGGGGTTGGGGGTGCGACCGCGCTCGTTGCCAGGGCCGGTTTTCGGCTGGTTTTGTTACAGGGCTGTTTTTCCAGCAACGCTGCAAAAACGGCCCTGTAACAAAAACAACCCCCAGGGGCCCAAAACCGGCCCCCACCCTTGTGGAGCACCGGGGATTGGCCGGTGCCCGCAACGGCCAGTTCGGGCCTGGATAGGGGGCACCTCTGCCTAGTGCCCCTCCGGATCTCGAATGGCTTGGAGCACACGCCGTTGACCCGAATTGTCACCCTGGGTTGGTCGTAACAGCTCGTCACCCACGCTCGGAATCGTTCCCCCACCCCGAAACGGGCCAGCGTCTTATCCATAAATCCCCAATCTACCCAGTCCAATGCTTTCTCAGCATCGACTGAGAGCGTGGCATACTCTTTTGAGTGGTTTATGGACACAGGCTGATTCTAAACACAGTTCCATGCCTTTGGCTGGTCTTGACGGAAGTTGTAGTGTAAAGAGTTTGCAGAGACAGAGAAACTTTGAGCAGCACTGAACGGGAAAGCCAGAGAAACTTCATTCGTTACTAGATTAGTGTTGGAATCTTGTACCTGTATTCTGAGGGATATGTCTAGTGAGTGTCGATTTTGAGGTTTTGGCTGGTGACAGTAAAGTATTTTTCTAATAAGATGCTTTGTTAATAAGCAGACATTGATTATGAAATTACCAGATATTTAATCTCAAACCCTAAGAAAGTTTCTTCTACAGTATGGTCAGTTAGAGTATGCTTGTGTCTGGGACCAGTCCCTGTGGAGAACAAACTATAATTAGGAATGAAATACCATCACCTAATAAACTATGTTTGGATCTAATAACTTCATGTTTGGGAACACCAGGCAGTACAGAGTGGGAATGAAAGGAAGGAAGCAACCCAAGACAGTGCAGCATGACAGTTGAGAGACCAAACGGAGAGCGCTAATGAGGTACCCTTTCCTTAAGAGTGGATTGAGACTCACATGGTTTGGGGAACTGCATATGCTACAGAGTGTTTAGTAGAATACAAGTATGGAGAAGCCTTAGAGAACCCAGAGCCAAATGGAAGACTCAGGAAGGAACCACGTCTACTTCATGCAACGTATGCACTAAAGTTGTAGAGCAGTCTTTAAAAAACGTTGGCATGTTGAAACTGGTTTGGATGGAGTGTGTTCTTGGACTGGAATGCCCATTGGTAATAAAAAATAGATGCATTTTATTTATTCAGCATGTCGAGCTCTAGTTTTATTAAAACCATCCTTAAGTTTAACTGTTTGTTCCATTCATGCCTCTCCCTACTCATCTGCCAGTGATTACCTTCACAGATTCCAATAAGAGAACATTGAGTCTGTAATTCACTGTTGCATCTTGGTCATCGGGTTATAGGATTGGGTCGGGCAAAAAGGAGATTAGTTGACAAACATTTCCATTTAACACCTTAGCAGCTATGGAACGTCCAGCTCCAGTGCTGAACGTTCCATTGCGCAGGTGCAGTTGGAACGTCCAATGGCCGACGGCAGCACTACCGAGGTAGTGGTGCCATTGGCCGTTGGAATAGGTGCAGCACTTAAGGTGTTAAATTAAACCATCCTCTCCCATCTACTCATAAACAATATTAAAGTTACTTTGATTATATTCTTCCTTGTCTGGAGTTTCAACTCTCATTGTTTCCACAGGCATAAAAAAGGCAAGAATCCCATCACTCCCAGTCTTGGCTACTGGTGGCCATTACCAGCTGATGCTTTTGTTTTGGTCCACACCGTAACAGGTGATTCTCAGCCGCGGCAAGTCTCAGGTCTGCCACCATCCCCCCACCTGGCCGTGTGTAGTGTGGGATTACCAGGTGTGATTTTATTGCACCTGATTATCCCTGACACAGAAACGCCAGGCAGAATATTATCCAGTGCAGATCTGCACCTGGTAATACCGCAGATAGGGCTGCGAGCATCATCACAACCCAGCCTTTACCCCATAAATGCCATTTCTTTTCTTTTTTTGTATATTTTTATTGAGAAGTACATGTCAATATATAAACAATACCGCCAAAAAAGGAAATGTTAACTTCTCATATTTCTAAACACAAGAATTAGAATACAGATATCAAAAGATAGAATGTCTGAGATGCCCATAAAACCTGGAAAGGAAGAAATAGTAAAGGTGGATAAGGGAAGAGATGATGTAGATAGTATACAATATGTATTAAACCTTATATTATAGTTAGAAGACAGTAGAGCTAATATCATACACAAATGTAACATTTCATGTAGAGATATTCCTACTAACCCAACAATATGCCTGCCATTTCTTGGAGGGAGCAAGAACCATTCTCTCAAGCATACAACATCCTCCCCAGGTCCCCAGCACCAACCCCACTGGTAAACAAGAGTAGAAAATGTCATTGACCCAGATTAGGGATGGGTCTGTGGTTTTGTACCGTATCAGGTCAGCATTTTATTCCTTGTTTTGGGGTGAATAACTTGTAATAGCTGGATCTAAGTGCTGGGATACCAACCAGAATTGTAAATACCAATCCGCAGCCCTAACCCTTCCCCGCGACCTAAAACGGGGCTTCTTGTAACACGGCCATTAGATTAGTGCTTAAACCTTGACGCGGCTGCAGCCTAAACTCTTCATTTAAAGAACCTTGTATACAGCATCAACTGCCTTCATTTCATTGTCTCTGGTTAGTGCCTCGGCCGCGTTGATGAGCCGTGGCGCGCTTCTTGTGTGCACACTCAAGGAAGCCTGAAAACTGCTTACACACAATCTGTCACAGTTGCAAAGTTTGTAAATATTCCAGTATTTCAAAGCTAAAGTCAGCAAATCTATCAGCTGCAGCGGGAGCAGATTTGTTAAACGGTCTCATAAATATCTCGTCCAATGGCCTCTGCGCGCACAGAAGCGGTCTCAGAATGATAATCATTTTTGTGGCACACCTGATTGCACTCTATCCAGCATCATTATGCTTTGAAAATGTGCGAAAAAATCAATAACACATTTCTCGTAATATATAGAAGATGCATTTTTAAAGCAGTTTCATAAGGTAATTCTGACCTGGGTATATTTTATCTTTACACATCCTCCAGATCCGCTTAATATATAACTGTTGATCGATCCGGTTTATGTGAGGGATTGCATGGCTTCAGACGAGCCTGGCCATTTTACATACATGCCGAGATATTGGGTGGTCTGAACCGGTTCTGGATTACCACATAGGCAAAGTAGGCACCGGCCTTAGGGCCCCACTCCTTTTAGGGGTCCCACAACAGAGAATCAAAATAATATTGATCTGATCTTGGAAGAAAATTACAATCAAGCTTTCTTAAATTGGTTCCAAAAGATAGAAAAAAATGAATTGATTCAAAGAAACGCAGACTTCCCATTAAAGACTCTATAGAGACCATGCTGTATTAATGTAATGGACCCTTTGAATATTTAAAGTTTTGTTGGTTTATTCACATTTTTTTTATTGTTTAATAACTTAATAATTGTTCATGTTTAGTTTTGTGTTATAAAATTGGTTTAATAAAATTGTTGGTTGGTAAAATGAAAAATGTATTAGGAGATACTTTGCGATGGGGGTTTGGAAATTTCGACTGCCTAGGGGCCTCCCCAGGGTTTAAGCCGGCACGGGTCTGACCAGACAACTGGGTACATACAGAATCTGCCCAGAAGCTCTGGTGTTATATTTGTCAATCCTGTATGCTATTGGTCCAGAATGTTGGTGCTGGGTGAAGAACAGTCCCTTTGTAATACACAGGGGGGATTTGAGATGTCTGACATTGCAAGGTTCATATGGTTAACCCAATTATTCTGCTGTATCTCTTCTTCTGTGTCCAGCTTAGTCTGTAAGTGGATTATTGTGCACAGCATTGCAGTATAGTTGCAGGAAATATACTGTGAGCGACCACAGGATGGCATCCATCATAGCCTCTTACCTTCATGGGGTTATGCAAACCTGTACTAACACCAGTCACTCCAGGGTGATTGATTGCTGCTCCCGCCACTCGGTGTGGCAAAGTAGAGTTAGCATAGATGCGGATCAGCTACTTACTCAACAATAAGGAAAGGAAAGCGCTATATAAGTGGCAAGTACGCTAGCCTGAGTCCATGTCAGTTACAAGAGCCGCAAACATGCTTTCAATGAAACATGAATGTTTTACCTACATGTGATTACGCTTTGTTCTTTGATGCAAGGTGTGATTCTCAATGTTGCGTGTTGGGTATTCCTTAAAATGTCTGTGGCAGTGCAAGTGAGCAGAAATGCATGTCACATGTAGATGTACCAGTCATGCTTTTGAAAATATTAAAGGGGGTATTTTCTTTCTTTCTAGTATTACGGATCACCGGTATGAGAAAATTCCATACTTAGTCTTTGGAGATTTTAACTTCAGGCTGGATTTAAAGTCTGTAGTCGAGGTAAGGTTTTCTTATTCATGTTTGTGTTGTATGACTTCCCAATGTCCAGGTATACTGTGGATTCTTATTTGCTTGTAGTTTATTTTGAAAAATATGAAAATGCACTTGCATCCATCTTAGAATGGAAGTCCACGCGACAACAAAAAAATATACTGAGAACTTTTTTTCATTTCATGTAGTTCAGACAAGGAAAAAGAAACATTTACGACTAAATTAACAACTGATTTTGCAATTTCAGGTATTTCACGTCGAAATTCCACATCCTCATTCGTTGGTTTATTGGAATTTTGAAAGTGCCCTCACGATTCCAGTATAGGACATTTTGAATGGTTTTACATTTCAGGATATGACAGGAAATTGAACTTACAGGACTGGGTGCATTGCTAAATGCAGCGAACAACCGTAAATTCTATACATTGTGGTCGAATTCACATAGGTAAATTCAGTTGTTTGTGGACCTCAAACTCCTTTTTAACTCCGTCCACCTTGGAGATGATCAGCGATGAAGTCCAGACAGGTACTGGAATAACTTCACTTCCAGGATGGAAAGTGGAGCAGATTTCCCCAGATGTGCTTAGCATGAATGGGAAGGACTTCCTGCACGGGGAAAAGGATTTCCCTATAGAGAAAAGATATATATTTTCCTAGAAGGCTCTAATCGCCGCTATGGAGAACTCTCCACAGGTAGAATAAAATGTAAATTTAAATGTGTTTCTATTTATATAGCGCCTTCTACCCAGAGGTCTCGTAGCGCTTCGTATTCATACCGCTGTGGAACCCTTCCTGGCTTTCCTGTGAGATGTCCACTCCTGGGCACCCGCGCTGCTGGGGCCGTTGTGGAGATTAAGCAAGCTATTGCCCAGAGTCACAGAGTGGGACCTATGATTAGACTAGGCACCGAGGCGAGAATTATCAGGTCCGGGGAGATGGTCCCGGGCCAGACCTCTGCATCAGGGTCTGCCGCTCTAACCAATGAGCCACGCTTCTCCACTAAAGAATAGGAGCCTTATGACATTTTCAGAAGTGTAGCTAGGGAACCAGGGATCAAGGCTTACTTCTGGAAGTGTTTGTGAATTCCCCCCTGAAAACTTTCAGGTGGAGATCTAAATCTTCATCTGTACTTTTACACTTCTGTTTGTTGATAGTGAGTAAAGTGTTTCCAGACAGTATTCTGCTGCAGATAAAGATGGAAAACTATTCCTTTTAAAGACTAGAACGAGTGCCTTTCTAGTGTAAAAAAAGAGAAGGGAATAATCCCATACTGTCACAGCTTTCCAAGTGCAGCGATGTCTTTATTGTGAATTCCCAAAATGTTGAACATACTTTTCAAATGCTGGAATAAGCCTGTGTTGAGTGGATTTCCCACGTTTGCCAGCCTTCTACGTGAATCTGACAAAAACTAGTCTCTAACTCCCCATGTTTGTTGTGTAGGAGAACACCTGTAAGCTGAATGGCAACTTACTTGTGCATGCAAGACTCTGAGTGATGTAAGAGTAGATGGGACTGCGAAGAGAAGAATTCGACGTAACTCCATAATATTGTGGCATACCAGCTCAGTGGCCTTTGTTTGAAAGCTACTTTAATTATGCCATGTTTGATTGTGAGGCAAAGAAGAAAAAATGTAGCCAAAATAATGATGACATTCTTATTGTGTTTTTGTAATATTTTGTTAAAATTGTCCACATTTGTTTGATTCAATAATTAATTGCAGTTCTCTGTTCTCCATACATGGTTTTTGCTGTCTCACAACAAACAGCTTCAACTATCTGTTGCAGACTTTGTCATGATTAGGTGGCTTTCTTTATCAATGTCAGTTGCTTGCTGTTATTTAGATGGCTTTCCTCCTTAATCCCTGTTGACCCACCCCTTGAGCAAGCCTTCCTTGCTTTTGATTAGATATGCAGTATCCTTCCACTGCTCATGTTAAACCCTCTATGAAAGTCCATGTGTTGTCCTTTGTCCCTTAGTTCAGAGAGCCCGTGTGCACTTTAGTTAGCTCCTTTGTCTACCAGCTTGTCAAAAAGCAATGCATATTGCATCACAAAATACAGCGGCCATCTTGAAAGTATAGAAAACAATGGATTACATAATTTTACATTGTTTTCTATACCTTTAACGTGGGCAATCACCACTTTGGCTTTGCCAATGCCAGCAGATTTTACAAACCTACACCACTGGCTAATTCAGTCGCATTGCCCACAAAGCATTGACAAAGAAGGATCTGTTGACTTTGCCAATGCTTGTTCTCGTGGTATTTGCAACTGCTCAGCTGAAAGAGTTCCATTACTAATAATTGAACTGCAACTGGAAATTGACCTGTTGTGACTGTAGTAGTAGAAAGATCTAGGAAATACCCCATTTGGGATCTGTGCAACCTCTTCATTTGAAATGTTACAGATAGGGATTAGTACATAAAACATAATGAAAGCTAACAAGCTGTGGATGCACTGGTTTGGTTTTCGAAGTTCTCAAACTATGATGTGAGGTTGGCTAATTCCAAAGGGGACACGTTCTATGTCAGCTCATAAAGGAGATGTGATATGCAAGTTCTGCTGAGTAAAGGTAGTAAGGTAGTGGAGAAATATCACTGACACAGAAGGCACTGACTCAATGCCTGTGAGGATTAACAGCCCTGATCAAGCAATAAAGTGAGGATGGTATGAGTAACTTATGCAGTAGGAAATGGAGAGTTTACTATAGAGATCTTAATCCTGTGCGTTAAAAAAGCACTTCCCAAAAAAACTAGGAGTCCGCTTAGGTACTGCACAAATAACTTGGAAAAAAATACTGCTGTGGGCATTGAGGTATATGTGTGATATGCAGCAATTTTGGGACTGGAGACGATGAATAAAACCTTCTGGCAACATGATGTAACATAATATATAACATGAGGCTGAGGAGGGCTGTAGACATGAGAAGCATATGATATGTATCAATGAATGATTTCAAGGTCCAACCATTTTGTCCATTTCCATATATACCAATGTTTTACAGACCTGCATATTCTCCAGCTTTCTCTTTATGTATGAGTAATACCTCTCCATTGTTTTTTATGATTTGCATTTGTTTACTGTTTTTGACTATATGACATTGTTAGGTGGTCATTCCATTGATTGAGTCCCAATTGTAATAAATTGAGATGTTAGTTGACTGGGGTGTGAGCCCTGGTCAAGCAGCAGCCATAATCCAGCCAACCCTACATTAACCTGGGCTCAACCCTCTGGTAGCTAGGACCCAGAACAGTCAGACTTACCTTAGAGGCAATTTGTAAAGTATTTGTTCGCACTTCAAACAATATTAAAGTAGAAACGCCACTAAAAGAGGATCCCACACCAAGTTAGAAACATATACCTTTCTTTACTAAATAAAATACAAGACCAAAGTGACAGAAAATTATTCAGTTGAACAGGAGTTATGAATTTGCAGAGGGTTTGTGAAAATAGCGCCAAAAAGCACAAAGCATCAACTGTGTATATCTGGTTGTGCAAAGTCACAAGTTCAGGCCAACTCTGATAGAGGATTGGCTGGCTACAGGGACCTAATCAAGCCAGCTGAACAACGTACCTTAAATTTGGGTTGTTGAGTATCCATGCCAAAAATGCACTGCACAGGCAATGCCATGTGTTGTTCCGAGATGCAGTGACGCGCGATGCGAGGGCCTTAGAGAATACTGTCGATGGGGCTTGCAATGCGAAGTCCAGCGGAGTCTGGCCTTGTCGTTGATGTTGACGAGGAATGTGAGGGCCTGCACTGAGGATACAACGTTGTGTACTGGCGTTTCTGATGACTGCGGTGAACATGCATGTCTTTGTGATGGGTCCAATCCATGCAATAGCGGGGATGCGTTGGTTCTACTCAGGTTTGCGCTGTGTAGCAGAGGAGATGCATTAGTTCGTCTGGATCCTCAGAGGCTGGCAGAGCACCTTAAGCTCACTTCCAAGGGTCCAGGACTGGGGGACTGGGGTAGACTAGCAGAGACCAGATGCAGGTGCAAGATTGTTGGAAACCTGTTGTGTCTCAGGTTTCAGATCAGAAGGCCACCCAACTAGTTCTTGGAGTCACTTTGGGTTCTGGGTTCAAGAGATGCAGGTCCAGTCCTTTTCACGCAGATAAGAGGGCAGCAGATCAGCACATCAGGGCAGCAGTCCAGCAGAGTGGCAGTCCTTTCAGCAGCACAGCAGTCCTTTTTTCCTGGCAGAGTATCCATAGATCCCAGAGTGTACTGAAGAGGTAATGTCTGAGGTCCAGTATTTATACCCAGTTCTGCCTTTGAAGTGGGGGAGAAACTTCTAAAGGCTTTCCTGCCCTGGCTCCAGCCTAACTACAGGGGTTATGCAGTCCTTTGTATGGAGGCATGACACAGCCTATTCAAGTGTAAATAGGGCTGTGTCCAGCTCCGCCTCCCATCCTGCCATGATGGCCCATCACAACACACCTTAGCTCTCTATTTTGTGTGGCAGTGTAGGAGAAATACACAAAGCCCAACAGTCAACTACATCCAGTCATGGGACCCAGAGACCGGCTACAGGCACCAAATGGCTAAGACAGGAAAATGCCAATTTTCTAAAAGAAAAAAGAACAATTGATAGACAGAATACTGAACAATGTCAAACATTCACCCCAGTACAGAGATCTGGGCCTAAATCCATTTTCTTTTTGCTTCCCATGCCATTCCAGTTAAAAACCCAGGCATATGCATATCAGTCTTGTCCCTGCTTCCCATGGTAACAGTCCAGCCCGAACTGCCAGGCCAGGTCCTCCCTGGACTGGATACCAGCATTCTGGGACTGGCTGTGGGGTTTCATCCCTCATCAGCCAGGTTAGCTTGACTCCAGTGGCATGGAGAGCATGGGACCCATGTCTAGCCTGGCCTGGCTGATGAGGGGTGAGACCCTGAAACTGGTCCTAGGATGCCTGATCTTTTCCAAGGAGGACCTGGCTTCGCCGTTCGGGCTGGAATGTTTCAATGACTAGCAGGGTCTAGACTGATTTGTATATGGTTGGGTCTAAACTGGGGTGGCATGGTGGGCAAAACAACAATGGATTTAACCTAGATCTCTTGACTGAGAGTGAATGTTTGATGTGTTCTGCATTCTGTCCATCATTTGTGTGTGTTTAACTTTCTAAAATTGTTATTTAAAATCCGACTTCATTCTATGTTATGATTTTTACTTAAGATTTTAGAGACACCAAACATGAACTGATCACCTATTCCCATTTGAAAATTACGCTTGTAAAATGTAATAAGGTAACTCCAATGTTATGCAATTGGAGAGGTAGGCCTTATAGTAGTGAAAAACAAATTTAAAACTTAAAAGTACATGTCCTGCTTTTTAACTCCACTGCACCCTGCCCTCTGGGCTGTCCAGGGTCTAACCTGGGGATGACTTCTATGTATTAAAAAGCAACGTCAAGGTCTCTGGAAGGATTTATGTTGCCAGTTCGACATGGCAGTTTAAAACTGCACACACAAGCTGCAATAGCAGGCCTGAGACATGTTTAAAGTACTACTTAAGTCGGTGGCACAATCAGTGCTGCAGGTCATCTAGTAGCATTTCATTCACAGGCCCTTGGCACATGGAGTACCACTGTACTTGTGAAGAGACGTACAAGTAAGTTAAATATGCCATTTGGGGATAAGTGCATCTCTCAACGATAATATCAATTGGAGGAATGCAAGACTATTCCTTTGACAATTCCTCATGCTTTCTTCAGGATTTAATGGTGTGTTGAACACGATTTTAGGGCAGGAAAGGGGCTAAGACTGTTTGCAAGGCAGGTGCACAATACTCATTTTTATTTTCCTGTTCATTATGTATTTCTATATGGTTGTCCACAACAACCCATGAGATTTTAGTGTTTTTCTCTCTTGCTCTGCTAGAATTTCCAAAACCATACACTTTCAGATAACCGACTAGGGCCACAGAATTAGATAAGGTAAAAAGTGATCCACCAAGTTCACCTGCAGTTCCGCCCTTCACCTGGCAATATTTATTGCATTTATGAATGAGGCAGCTCTGAAAGTCTGTGTTACATTTTGCTACAGGGTAGTATCTATCTGTTTTAAAAAAGGAAATACAAAATGACAGGTATTTTATAGATTTATCTTTTTGATCATGCAAACAACAAACCTCGATTCCAGTCACATATTAACTGAGACTTTACATTGGAGTTCTACTTTTTCTAGTTTTCTAAATCCACATCTTTAGTTCCCCTTTCCTGGTTGTAATTGTTTTTGTATCTTTTTGCTTATTAACTTTTTAACTATTTTTCTAAATTGGTTTGCAACATTATTTTGTTTTCCTGACTTTAAAATGATTGGTCCTTGTTGAATTTAACATACTTCCCTAAGGATTTTCCTTCTCTTTGTGGCTTAGTAATCCGGGGTTGAGCAGAGTTTTATTAAGACTCGTGTAGGGTGTGTTTATAAGCTAGTAATGGTTTCCCCTTCCACCTTAATAACCCACTTTTTGACACTTGGAAACTGTAGCTGTTAGTGGGGGAAAAATACATGGGGGAAAAAAAACGGATCTGCGGTGAGTGCAGGGGGGACATTGGGGAAATGGCTGCTACCATCTCTACGAGTACCCTGTGCTCACTAGTGCACACACTTTTAGAAGCGTGTATGCTTCTCCTTGACAAGGAGTAGTAGCAAAAACATTGATGCTTGAGTAATGGTCTTTATTATTACTCAAATTATTTGTATTCCCTTTCATCCACCTTTGGAAGATGAAAGGTAAAATCTGCCTTCCTTGGGTTGCTTATTAAGGCACACACATGACATAAAAGAACCCCCATCTAGCCTGCAGATTTCACTCACTCACTCTGTTTGCCAATCCCATGTTGCCTACAGCAGTTCCTTTCTATCTACAATGCTTCTATTGTGCAATACATCTATTTGCTTTCACACCTTCTTGAGAGGTACTCCCATGCATTCATACCTTTCATAATTAAGCATGTTATTATGATAATACATTGAACCTTCTTACTTCCAGATGCTTGTACCAATTCAATTCAAAAAGTGCTTTATTCGAGTATTACTCATAAAAGCAGACAAACATACATACAATTAAAAAACAATTAAATTTACATGATCAATCAAACAAGCACATACATATTTTGACAATTTAAAAACAATGACACATCATATATACAGGTGCAGAAAACATTGTCGTCGACAAATAGAGACCAGAGGGGAATGATCATAATACCAAAGTAAATATCCCCAGGAGATCATACATTAAAAAAGAATTCATTGCATTAAAAAATCAATATTAAGCCGATGACAGATTACATAAACAGAGAATAGACGAATGTCTAGCAGTCTCTGGTCAGTTAAAATTTACAGAGAATAAACGTTAGTTTAGCAGTCTCTGGCTATTTACTAAGCAGTTACAGAGAATAGACAAATGTCTAGCAGTCTCTGAGCGACTTGATGGCAGTGTTTAACTTGCCAGCAGTCTCATCCTTAAAACCCACGCCCATCCCAGGTACTTTGCGATTGCAATATTGATCCATTCTTCAGTGGTAGATTTTACTATACGCAGTGCCACCATACTACTTTTTGTACCTAAATTCCTGCACATAGGAGCCAACCAGGCTTGCCTTGGGGCAGCATATACTGGGCAACAAAACAGAAAATGACCTAGGGTTTCTTTACCTACCCCACAGGCTGGACATAGTACTGCCCCCCCTGTTTTCCATTTAGCTGTTAGGTTACAGAGTGGGAGCGAACCTACCCTCATTTGAAATAACAATTTCCTGTCCAGGGGGTTCATTATGTAGTCCCAGTACTTTTCATAAATGGGGAACATTTTAGTTTCTAAGTAGCCAGTGGTCATAGTCCCACTGTTGGTATTAAGTAAGCTACTATTAGCTACGTGTTCCCAAAATATGTCTTTTAACACAGTCTTAGAGGGAAATAAAGCCCCAGCAGGATCTGTCCATAAGGCATGAAGTCCTAGATTGAACAAAACAATCTTTAATGTTTTAAACCACCTGATTTTATTGTAATGATCAGCTTTAATGACATCAGAAAACCCCTCCGCATAATGAGAGAGTTCTGGTGTGGTCCAAAGTCTGCGCCAGAATAATATCGGGCGCAGCTTGGCCTTTTCCGTAAGCTCTCTTCTACCTAACTCGTAACGCAGGGGTAATAGTGGGCTACTCTGTGGAGTACCCGTCAATGACCTCAAGAATTTATTTTCGGATAATTGGAGTTCATGGAGGTTTTCATACCCCCATAGCTCCGCACCATACAAGGCAGACCCAATTGCTTTTGCCTCGTATATTATCAGTGGTGGTTTAATTGGTTTAGTCATTGACTTCCTATGCTCCTTAATTATAGCCCCAGATAGCTGCTTGTGCCTTAATGTAGCGATATTAAGGTGTTGCTGCCACTTATTGTCATTGGAGATCAAGATCCCCAGATAGGTGAAGGATTTTACAACTTCAAGAATGCGGCCACTCATGGTAATATTCGATTTAAAATTTCTATGTGGGTTAAAAGCCATGAGTTTTGTCTTGGTCGCATTCACCTCAAGTCCGTGATCAGTACAGAACCCATCAAATATTGCCAATGCTTTTTGTAAGCCACTGGGGGTTTTTGATAAAATTAAAGTGTCATCGGCGAACATTAAAATGGGGACCTTCTCCCCAGCGAGAGAAGGGGCATCCACAGCCTGAGATTGCATGCGGGAAACAACACCATTAATAAAGAGGGTAAACAGAGTAGGGGCCATTGAACATCCCTGCCGAACCCCGCGCTCAACAGGAAATTCGGCAGTGTTGTTCCCGTATCCTCCCCATCTTATTTTGGCATAGTTGCCCTCATGCAGTCGCATAATTAAAATCAACAGATCCCCAGGGACCCCTAGTGTCTCAAGCACTTCCCACAGTTTCGCCCTCGGTACCAGGTCGAAGGCAGCCCGCAAATCAACAAATGCTGCATACAGGCTGCCTCCCCCTAGCACCACGGTCTTCCACTGTATTAGTTGAAAACGGAAGACTTGATCCACAGTGCTGGTTGCCCTGCGAAATCCGGCCTGAAAGGGGGATAAGATGTTATGTTCATCAACCCAATCCAGCAACCTGTTGACAACTACTCGGCCCACTATTTTCTGGATGGTATCTATTAAACTAATGGGGCGATAGTTACCGGGCTGTGCCCGATCTCCTTTTTTGTATATAGGGATGATTTCAGCACCCCTCCAAGTCACTGGGATATCTGCCCCCCTTGCAATCTAATTTATCAACAAAAATATGTATCTGCACCATCTATCAGTGTCATTCAGGAAAACATCTGCCGGCACCCCGTCAATACCAGGAGCCCGCCCACTACGAACAGTTTTTAAGGCAGCGAGTATTTCATTCTTAGTGAAGATGTCATCCCCAGTAGGTAAACCGTGCGTGCACCTTCTGTCCACTGCCTGATCTCTAGAAGCATACTGCTCGCTAAAGAACTTTACCCAAGCATCCTGGGGGACATTATTAGTGCTTGCTTCTTCTATCCTATCATGTCCCCATTTAACTATATGCCAAAATGACCTGGAGTCCTTACGGTCGCTAGCATTTTTCAGGTTGTTCCAGTGTGCCTCATCCCAATCTTTTTTCGCTCTTATTATACATTGTTTGTAATGCTTCCTGGCAGATCTAATTGCCTCTAGGTTCTTGTTCTTAATAGCATCACCCAAGGAGGTTCTTGCCAGCCTACATTCGTGATTGTACCAACGTGCAGGTCTGCGGGCATGCATCTTTTTATTTGCCGATTTCAGGAAATGGCCTCTAATTTCATCAAAGAGAGCTTCATGGACCTTAGTGGCATTATTTATACTAGAAAGAAGCCCAGTTTCACCCTCAAGGGCCATGATAGCCTTGTCAGTTGCCATGTTTATTTTTTCCATAACCAGCTCATCTGTTTTAACACTAGTCCACCTCAGCCTACGTAAATCGTTTGTAGGTACAATCAACGGGGGTAAGGGATCGATAGCAACACTGGGGGCAATCACATCAGACAGCCACCATTTGTGGAGGACGCAAAGAGGATTATGGTCACTCTCAAGCCTTTCCTTAACCTCCATATCAATAATGGATGACCATAGGGCCATACAGCATATAACATAGTCAATACGACTCTTGGATCTTCCATTATCAAAGGTCATGGCTGATACTCTGTCTGACTTGGTACGACCATTCAGAGCCCTTAGCCCATATTCAAGGCACATAGCATTCAAGCTTAAGATATCCTCGGTCCAGCGAGTTATAGGGGATAAATCAAGTGCAGGGATTTCCCACAGATTATCTTCCTCCGCACCTAAAAAAGCCTCACCAGTATCAAGGGGTTCAAAAGTACGGTTTAGGTCTCCTGCCAGTATGATGTTATTCCCAAAAGAGTGAGTGTCTAGGTAACTGTACAGTGACGATAAAACCGTAGATTTACCAACATTTCCCCCTCTAACATATAAGTTATAGATGTCAATGGGAGTAGAGGAGTCCCTCTCTAGTCTAATGAGCTGGATGTCTTTGTGATTTAGCTCTATATTTTTTACTAGGATCTTCAGGGACTGACGGACCCATATAGTGAGACCTCCCATTAAAATGATTGGTCCTTGTTGAATTTAACATACTTCCCTAAGGATTTTCCTTCTCTTTGTGGCTTAGTAATCCGGGGTTGAGCAGAGTTTTATTAAGACTCGTGTAGGGTGTGTTTATAAGCTAGTAATGGTTTCCCCTTCCACCTTAATAACCCACTTTTTGACACTTGGAAACTGTAGCTGTTAGTGGGGGAAAAATACATGGGGGAAAAAAACGGATCTGCGGTGAGTGCAGGGGGGACATTGGGGAAATGGCTGCTACCATCTCTACGAGTACCCTGTGCTCACTAGTGCACACACTTTTAGAAGCGTGTATGCTTCTCCTTGACAAGGAGTAGTAGCAAAAACATTGATGCTTGAGTAATGGTCTTTATTATTACTCAAATTATTTGTATTCCCTTTCATCCACCTTTGGAAGATGAAAGGTAAAATCTGCCTTCCTTGGGTTGCTTATTAAGGCACACACATGACATAAAAGAACCCCCATCTAGCCTGCAGATTTCACTCACTCACTCTGTTTGCCAATCCCATGTTGCCTACAGCAGTTCCTTTCTATCTACAATGCTTCTATTGTGCAATACATCTATTTGCTTTCACACCTTCTTGAGAGGTACTCCGAGGCATTCATACCTTTCATAATTAAGCATGTTATTATGATAATACATTGAGCCTTCTTACTTCCAGATGTTTGTACCGATCTTCCCTTTAATTTTCAAATAGGTGCTTTCCTCATTTAAGGTTTTGTCCAAACCATGTCCATTTCTAGGTCTCGCCGGAGACAGTGCATGCACCATCACTTGCAAGATATTCTGTTTACATACTATCACTTGCAAGATATTCTGTTTACCTACGGGGGCATAAAGAACGCCCACTGCTTACTATTCCTCAGCTTTATTGTCAGTCTTGTTTGCTGGCTCCTGTTTCGTTAGCACATGCTATCTTCACTTGATGCCACTTTCTGTTTGTGCGTTTCCCCTGTCCATAGAGCGTGGATCAAGTACTGCTGGCTTTTTTGGGGGGGAGTGTCCTTTCTCTGCTTCTGCTTTCTGTCTCTGCCAATTCTTTTCTTCTAAGAGTGTATGTGTTTTAGGATGTCTTGCTCATGGTTTTGCTCTGCGCTGTTGCTTTCACCACTAGTTCCTGGTATTCGTTCCCTTTTACTTTTCATCCTCTCCCCTTCTACTCTTTAGTGTAGCATAACACCAGCCGCCTACAGGTTGTTACTGTTGCTTTGAACAATGATTTTAAAATATATTAATGGCTTTGGACTATATATTGACAGGCCATACAATACCACATCATACTATACTATACAATACAGGCCATACCATACATACAGTACAATCCAATAACATGCAACACCATACTATACAATAATAATAATATAATACCATACAATGACAAATATACCACACCATTCCATACTATATAGTAACAGACCATACCATACCATACAATGCCATAACATACCATACTATATACTATACACTATATATATACTGGGGACCTCTTGATTGCTGAACCCCTAGCCTGGGCAAATTTAATAGCTACCATAATGAATTTGTTAGTAAAGGGACACCCCGTGCCAGATTCATGGAAGGGTGCCGAGGTGGTCACAGTGTACAAGAAGGGGGCAAGAGATGACCCTGCCAACTACAGACCGATTAGTCTGATAGACATAATCCAGAAAGTGGTTGGCAGGGTCATTATCGCCAGGGTGGGCGATTGGATGGAGGAGGAAGGCATTCTCTCTCATCTGCAGGCCGGATTTCGCCAAAGGGTGGGCACGATGGACCAGGTCTTTCGGCTGTTTGGGATCTATTGGAAGGCAGTTACCATCAAGAAGGGGAGCCTATATATGGCCTTCATAGATCTCAAGACGGCCTTCGACCTGGTCCCCCGTGCTAAACTGTGGGAGATTCTGGAAAGTTTGGGCTTTCCTGGCTCACTCTTAAGATTAATTGTGAGACTCCACGAGGGGACATACGCTAGGATCAGATGGGGCACACAGGGGCCAACTGACAGATAGGGTACCTGTGAGGAGTGGAGTCCGTCAAGGGTGTGTCATGGCTCCGACTCTCTTCTCCTTGTTTGTGAATGGAGTGGTGGACCATCTGAGAGGAGAAGAGACGGATGCCCCAACCCTGGCGGGGGAAAAGATTCAGACCCTGCTCTTTGCTGATGATACCTTACTGATAGCTAAATCCCCGACAGGCCTGCACAAACTCCTGCAGCGTTTCTCCTCCTTTTGTACAGAGAGAGGCCTAACCATCAACACCACTAAAACTAAATTGATGGCCTTTTCACCCACCAAAAATTTTAAAAACAATTTTCTGCTTAATGGGACTCCCTTGGAGTTGGTCGAGGCATTCGACTATTTAGGGGTCCGGCTAAATAGCCGAATGACCTGGAAGGATCACTTAGCGAAAATGCTATTGGGCCACAAAAGAGTGTCGGGGGTGATCTTACGAGAGCACCGGGCATCAATTAGCAAACCAGTGTCCCCGGTAATGGCCATCTACGATGGCCAGATACTCCCGGCTGCATTGTACGGCTCCGAACTATGGGGGTTCGACAATGTAAATGAGCTAACCTTAGCAGAAAATAAGTTCTTGAGAGATGTGGTGGCACTCCCTGTTTCCACCCCGCTTATCCCCTTGCGGTTAGACCTTGGTAGACGTGCCCTAAAGGATATAGTGAGGCTGCGACCACTGCTTTTTTGGGTCCGCCTGAGAAGGACTAAGGAGTTGGCCAAATATGCTGAAGTACTGGACGAGCTAATTTTACTCGACTCTGGGTGTAAAATTGGCTGGTTGAAAAATTTGAGGCTATTGGTCTCCCAATTGGGTTTGAGAGATATTTGGGAGTCTCAAGCGCCCCCGCCAAAAATGGTGATCAAGAAATTATATTGGGATTGGGTTCAGGCTGAAGCATCACGTGGTATAACAGGGGGTTCACTTACAGAGTCTTTTCTGGAGTGTAAGAGTGTAAGGAAACTTGAACCCTTCCTTGACTTGATAACTAAGCCTCTAGACAGGGCCCTCTTTTTAAAATTAAGGTACGGTACCCTCCCGGTACGCGAATTTACTTCAAAATGGTCCAACCAGGGCGGCCCCTTGCGATCTTGTCCTGGCTGTGCGGCCCCTAAAGAGTCCGTGGCCCATCTTCTTTTTGCCTGCCCCGCGTATAAAGTGGCGCGGAAAAACTGGTTGAAACCAGTATGTAAAGGCTTGGGGATGAGGTGCCATCGCTCGGCCTTACGAGTGATTACATCGGATCTATCATCTACCCCATTGATATGCGGGGTGGCAAAGTTTTTAGGTAGTGCCTGGATTATTAGATCAAGATCTCTGGGAACGATTGCAAGGCCTCTACCTACTTAGAGTGGAGTTGTTTGAAGCTGCTAATTCTGTGTGCCTGGAGTATTTTTTTATCTGGTTTTATTAATTATGTCAGTGCTCAGTCGTATTTTAAGTATGGTCAACCCTTGTTGTTGCTAGTATAATTTGATGAAATGTATTTTAAAATGTATATTGTTGTCTTTTATGGTGATCAATTTACTGAATAAAGATTTATACATACTATACACAATGAGAGGCAATACAATACTATAAAATAGGAGATCATACCATGCCATACCATACAATGACAAACCATTGCATACTGTACAATGACATGCCATACCATACCCTACCATGCTATGACAGGCCATACCATACCATACTATACCATACTATACGACAGGCAATGTCATACCATACTACATATCATACAATGACAGGCCATACCAGACCATACCATTATATACTATAATATACAGTGATTGGCTATATCATACCATGTCATACCATACCATACAATGACATGCCATACCATAATATCCAATGAAAGGCCATTCCATACCGTACCATACAGTGACTGGCCATACCATACCATACCATACCATACTATACAACAGGCCATACTATTCCAAACTGTACCATACCACACCAAACTATACTATACAATAACAGGCCAAATTATACCATACCATGCAGTAGAAGGCAATGGCAGGCCATACCATACTATACAATGACAGGTACACCATACAATATCAAACCATAATATACAATGACAAGCCATACCATACAATGACAGATCATACCATACAATTCCAGGCCATAACATATCATAACATACCATACTATACAAAGACCGGCAATACCATACCATACTCTACCATACCATACCATACTATATAATATATATAGATTGTGTGTGTGTGTGTGTATATATATATATATATATATATATATATATATATATGTATATATAATACTTTTGTACAAATGTTGAGCAGAATTGACAAAGCCAATAGATCTCACATAGGCTAGTCCTAACTTTTGAGTACACAGGTGAGCACTCAGCCAAAATCTGAGGTAATAAAGTTCTGCTTTTCCACTCATTGTTGGTATTTCGTTATTTTGTTGGGAAGAAGCAATGAGTTTAAGTCAAGCAACTTCATGCCTTGTGTATGGTAAGTTATACAATGTAGTATGCCAAATAATAGAATGGATAAACAGCAACACTATATAGAATGTAGTCACTTCCTGAAACACATAATTGAAGATTTATTTTCCAAATCTTGACAAAGCCATTCAACCTGACTTCTGATTGGTTCTCCACTTTGTCAAATAAAGTCCATGTAAGCAGACAATATTTGATTGTCAGTTTCACTATGTGATTTTAGCAAATTGTAGAGGTTCCAGAATCATAAGGTTACAGTTTCCGAAAAACAGAGTTCCAGAATTGTCCTTGAAGCTTTTAAATACATGTAGTGAATTCATGAGAATTAATTCCCACTAGCTTTATGTCTGATTATATTGCTTCCTTCGTAAATCTGTGCATTATTTCTCTGACAACAGCCTAATGAAACATTTAACCAAAACACTGTAACAATTGCTACCACATTATTGTCTTTCTTTCTACCGAGCACAAGAATTCAGGGTTGCGTTTTACTTTTATCTAATGTGCTTCAGTTGAAATGTTTGGGGCCAGGAGGCGCATTGTTCCACTAGCCATAAATGCCCCAGCTGTGTTTGCTCTTTAATTGAGTTCGTTTGAGGTACTTCAAACACACTCTCTCTAACAGTTAGGCTAAGATGAGCAGAGCTGGGCCTTGCATTTGAGGGCGGGATATTGCCGATTGGGATAAGGATAACCATGGCTGACTAACACAAGCCGCACAGTCAAGATGTCACCTTTCATGAGGAGACATTGTCGTGTCCAGCTGCTCCTCGTTTGAAGACTATTCAAAGGATGTGACTTAAACACTTTGCAGCACTCATTTGAAATGTAAAATGGGCTTTCATCACCATAGGCGGTGCCTACGACCAAGTAATCCACTGGTGGAGGGATGGATGCCTGTGCTACCATGTGGAGCTTGCAGGTTACAGGCTGAGTCAACATTTTTTTTTTAATGAATGCTATTCTTATCATATGTCTGGGCTGCGGAGAGTGCCATAGCCTACGCCATTTTGTCATTTAGGGGTAAAAATTACGATACACAATGTGGAAGTCGCGCCTGCCCATCTGCATAAATTACGACGCAGGTGTAACCTAGATTATGGGGGCGCGAGACAAAAAAACACCTGTGAGAGGACAAGTGCTCTTGCGAGAATGGCCCCTGTAATGTGTGAAACATTTCTATTTTACTCATACATAACTTTTAATTCATTCCAGTCCTAAGTGTTGTTAGAAAGCAAAATGTTACATATTTTACGCGAAACAAAAAAGTGTTTCTAATTTTGGATCTGATATAGAAATTTCTACCTGTGACACAGACAAAGGAAATGCATGCGAGTTGGACGGCTGAAGTGGACGCATCTTCACACCATTGCATACACAATTTCACAGGTTTCCATGACACGGATTCGGTTACTGTGGACAGATGGAGAGGCGATCACTGTTTGTTTCAGCTGTACTGTCGAAGAAGGCGGCCAAACTCGAGCATGGCCTTTCATTGGCAGCAGAGAGTGAATGTTCTTCTGTCAATCACAGGCAGGGAGCTGCTTCTAACCTCCTCCTTCTCGGAATCTCTTGGACCACACATGCTCTTTGACAGTGAAAGATTTGCTGTCACAATCTCTGCAAATCTTCAGTATTGTTTAAGAAAGTTTACAATTTGAAACAACGACCCTGCTGCAGGAATCAGGATGCATGCAAGCCGCCAATCTGTTTTATCACTGTAAACAGAAAGCAACATAGATGCAGGAATCCACCTCTTCCTGAGCCGCCTCCCTAATTGTTATGCATGTATGTGTTAATGAAGAGGTCGTGACCTCTAGCTGTACATTTGTATAGCTACCTACACACTGAAGTCTGCTGCTGGCATTTTGTGCTTTCTACATGCAGAGGTGCCCTTTCCCCTCCATTTGTTGGAGCAGATGTTCTTCATTGATTTCCCTGGTGTGAGGGAGGGGCTTGACCCGCAGGGGGTGGATTTCCAACCTATAGATCTGTATGCACTGAAGCAGGAAACAGCAATCTTGCCAGTGGTGGGGCTGAGACCAGCGCTGATGTCGTGTGAATTTCTCACAATCAATATACAGTATTTTGGCGCTTATTTAAAGCACATATGAATTAAAGGAGGTTGTTTGTCATTACTCCTGTCCTTTACCGAAGTCCTGGAATATTGGTCACTTACTCATTTTCAACATTGTATTTAAAATACAACAACACGTATACGGTCACTATATCTGTTTATATTGGCAGGTGCCCTCCAATGTATGACTTTTCCCCATGTGCAATTTATTACAGGAACATCAATGTATTATTGAACAAACGTAAACTAGTTAGGGCTCTCATTTCAGATTCATTATTTGAAGCTTTGTCGTTTTTATCCATGCTTAATAATGTCTGAAGAGATAAATGCGTAATTCCCAATGCCTTCATGCGCTTCCAAAGTTAGACCCTGATTACGACTTAGGCGTAGTTACATTTAGAGCAGGGGTCTCCAAACCAGTCCTGGAGGGCCGGATCCATGCCAGATTTTTAAAATAACTACATGTATCTCAATGGGGATATCCCAAAAATCTGGCATGGATCCGGCCCTCCAGGACCGGTTTGGAGACCCCTGATTTAGAGTCACAATCACCCGTATTTCCATTACAGCCTGTAACTCCACATGGAATCCCACCTATTATGAGCTATTCTCCTCGAAAGGGGGTATAGCGATGCAGATATAGATTTACTCTAAGGAATTCAGCACAGTATTCCTTATTACAATTTCTTGAATGCTCCCATTCACCACCTGTTGAGAGCAGGTCATAAATGGGGGCAGTGGCTTCTCTGCAGGTTAGTGGGCATAGTGAGGGGTGGGAAATTAGGGTCACACAACAAAACTGGCTAGTAAGAAATGCCTGGTTGAAGATGGTGCACCTATTTTGCATGAAGTAACACCTCGGAGACATAAGATTTGCATGAAATATCACCCGAATAAAAAGGTTGGAGTTACTGTCATGCATAAGAAATCTCTAAACGCCTTGCCCCTGCATAACTATTCTGCAGTAGAATGAAAATATCTGCTAGTCAAACACCAGCCTTGCCCACAACAACTGAGTCTCCTTTCTAATAATCTACAGTCTACCACCTGAAGGCACTTCAGGTAGAAACATGTTCTGTTATTCTGTCACCAGCCTGCTTCTAGGCCATCCAAGCTTGTTCTGGGTATTTTCAGTACATGGCTTAAAAATGCTAGTGATGGGCCTTACAGATATGGAAGTGGCACAGCTCTTTAGTGACTCAACATAGCTAAAGTGCACACTGTTGAAATACATTTCCACAGCAATTGCAATGTAACCACCTCCATTTCATTATCGTAATTTCGTAATATCACCGTCGCAAATAGCAACTTCATTTAAGATCTCTACAATGTGCCTGGGAGAAGCTAAAATTGAACACCTTGGAAACACTAATAACAATAACAAAATATTTTCCCGAGACCCCAATTTCACGGCATCAGGAATTCCAAGATTTATTGAATTTAATGGCTTTCATTAGTCTTGGACACAACAAGCATATAGAAAAAAGTCACACTCGACCAAACCGGGCCGGTGAAATTATTCGCTTGGTACCTTGCAGCACTAAACCCCAATAACAAAGCATTCAGACCGAAATTGAAGAAAGTCCTAGACCAAGAGAATAGCCTCCCCATACACAATACAACCACATACCTACACACCAATACCATACATAGAAAGCTCATCTATGGAACAACTCTTATAGAAGACAATTTGCATCATTCCTGATCGTAGTGCCAGACTTGGATAACTGCCAACCAGCCTATCCTCAAAGAAGATGAAACCAAAATTCTTTAATGTGGAAATTAGCCATCGGCACATAAAATCTCAGCCTGGCCTACAGACCTATGAGAAACACCACATAGACCAGCACAACTAAAAGCCTAGGTTTCACCCAAGAGGATGATCTTACTCTGGAACCACATATAAATATTGTATTGAAGTTCTCAACAAGTATACTCAGAATCTTAAGATGGATTTTGTTCTACGTATACGTCCCCCAAAGAGGCCACGCCACAGACATGCTTGTGCTCACTTCCATGGACAACAAGAATATAGTATACCGAGGGTCCCAAACACAGCATCTACGTTACTCTAAACTTGAAATTCTAGGGCCACGTCACATCTGCCTGTGTGACCTTGCGCTGCCTTACTGGATCTCATTCAAAGCGCCATACAAAGCACATTAAGCACTGTGTGACGCAGGTCCAAATATTTTTATAACACAAATTCAAGATCGATCACCCTAGATGAAGCCTCTGATATCTGGTTTTAAAAAAACTTGACTTTGAGGGCATATTTTCCAAATGAAAGCCAACAATCTATGAATTTCCTCTCGACCCAGGTAAGAGAACTTGAAACAAATCTTACTTTCTGAATGGCTGAAAAGAATTTTTGGGACCCAAGTGATAACAAATGAACCCCAAAGAAAACGAACAGAAGAACAGTGAACCGCAATGCACAATAGTATAGTACATCTTCCAAATATGCTCAGCAACTTTCAGGTAAAATAAAACTGCATAAAGTGTGATCTATCCCTCCTACATACTCTTTAAAAACAAGAATGCATATGAACTGCACAACTATTGTCGCAATAAGACTTTGTCAGGATCTCATGTACCTCACCTAACTATTCTAATATTGATCATACTACAATGACATACTTCTGCAACCAAACATGCAGCTCTGCCTCTAATTGCTCCTGAAAGTTTTAGTGGCAAGAGACCACATCAGTAGAAGTTAACCTATACAAGTGACATTTACCATAAACTAACATATGGAGATGTTCTGGTGTTGTTGGTAATATTGTCAATGTCATTATGTATAATGATACATTAATGTATAAAAATGAAATTGCAACTCTATTGACAAATTTTCGGGTTGTGCACTCCACATTAACCCTAATTCAGAAATACGTGGTTAGGCAGGCCCTGAGACCCAGGCCCGAGGTTACTGACTTACTGATCACAGGTGCTGCAGCACGTAGCCAGAATACAAACACGCGGATAGGAAATCCCAGATCGATCCCACATATAGGCAAAGTGACACCACAGTAATCCAGGGAGATTGGCCTCAATAAAGCACACAGGGCCAGAGGGGTGTGTGTGTTCCCAAAACACCATAACGTCAGATGCCACATGAAGTTAGGAACACTTAGCCAATCAAGATTCAGCATATACAGTACAAACAGTGATCACACTCTCCCTGTGCCAGACATCTGGACACGTTTCCCACTAGCCACATTGTGTCCACTCAAGGTCGAGGCCCACTTGGAATCATCATCCAGTGCCCAAATGTATGGCTCCAAACACAGAGGTACACATTCCTTACCAAAAAAGAATCTCGGGAAACATTTTATTACATTCAATGAACTATATAAAAGTCTGTGATAGACCGATTGTAAATTGAGACAGTCCTCCGACCCTATGTCTGTGACTGTGCTCTTGGCTGCATTGTTTAATTAAACAAATTGTTCCTGTTTTGCCAAATGCCTCTTGTTTTCCCAATGTGTTTCATGTTACAGCAACATTGTGTTGCGATCTTTTTCATGTAGTATGGTGTGGATTGTCTAGTTAGAGTTGGTCTGTTTTGAGGTGTTATTTGTTGTGACGTGTTTTAGCATAGTGCTGAATATGCTTGATGTTTGGCTACACTGTGCTATTGGGATGTTTTGGAGGCTTCTTGGAAGTTGTAGCATGGTTTGGAGTGAGGTGGTAGGGTGTGTTGCGTAGAGTAATAATACAACATGTAGACGGTAGTAGATTAGTTGGTTATTGGCACTGTTCGACATGGTGGTGTGGTGTAATGTGATTTGGTGTGATGTGTAGTTTGTATTGCATTCGGTTGAGTGTTATTGATGTGTGTGGTATAGTGTTAATCTGTGGGATATTTTGTGTGTGGGATCAGGGACTTTTGGATTACTATGGCTGTAAGATTAGGGGTTCTGTGGTCTGATATTGTTTAATTGATCGTGGGGGAGATTCTTTTTGTGTATTTTGGGCATGGGTGGTGTATTGACATTAAGTACGGTGCAGTGCATTCTAACGATTCACAGTATTGTGAAAAAAGCATGGTTTTGGCATGTTTATTTGTAGTTTGTCTTATGTTATGATTGGTTTAAGTGTTGAGTAACATAAGATAATATGGATTTATAAAGCGCCCATTCATCCAGAAGTGTAATGTTGTCATGAGGCAGTAGGAGCCTGTAACACATTTATTTTCTCCACAGCGGTGCAAACAACTAACACTCATCTGTCAAAACACCCTTAGAATGTTGACTGTACAATAACACAAATCAAAGGGAGGAGGAACAACATGAGGAATGAAGGAAAAGGAATAATGCAACATATGTCTTGTAACTCTATCAATTATTAATCTTATTCAACCATCTAATTAAGACTAAGCTACTAGGTCTTCTCCCCCTTATCTAACAAGTTAATCTACACATAGTCTTTAATGTTTAAATGTGTGGCAGTCTTTTTTTTAGGCACCCTTCACTTACAAGTTGGGATTTATCACCTTGAATGCATGCATACACTAATCTATCATCCTTCTTCCTGAGTACTTCCAATTATATTATAACCAAAGTTTGCTGTTCCCCATGTAAAAGGTGTGAAATGTTTGCTCAGAGGAGGATGCTGTGGCATCAACAGGGGCAGGTACAGGATAACCTGCCTTTTTCACATTTGAACATGGCAAGCTCTATCTTGTGTTGTTTTCACAAACAGTTCTACGTAGAACTATTATTTCCAGTATCAGGTTTCTTTTCCAATATTTCTGACACCTAGATCAATATGGTTGGAGTCTAGTGATGGCCAGTCTTCCCCGGAGTAACTTCCTGGGGTGTCATGTGGTGCGATAGGACAGAGTCTGGTTCCGAGGTCTGCTTGGATAGGGATGCAAGGTATAAGGGCCATTTGGATTGTTTCTTTGATGATCCAGTTGACTCTATCCCCATGCCAATTACATTGGGGATGTTACAATAAAGACTTGAAATGCTCTTCTTGAGGAAATTGACAATCTCCTGCAATGTAAATTGCACCCTATTGTCATTTTAGGAAATATTAACCTATTAAATGTTATGTTGAGAGACTACCTTAACTTTATTACACTTACTAAGGTAGTCAATTAACACATAAGCCTAACATATGTAATGGTAAGAAACTTATAAGATCTATGAAGTCTATGCCTATCTTCAACCATACCCTCTCAGGCCATTGGACTGAAGTCGTGGGACATTTGCTTAGTGTCATAGATTTATCTGCTGAATTACAGATTACATATGTACCCAGATATACTTCCAGATCTCGTTCCATTGATGGCCACCAGAATGCTATCCACATTTTATTCTTAGTACCTATGGAATAGGGTGATTAGCCCCTTAGCTCCTTGTACAGAAGTATTTGGTTCTACACAGACCTGAAGTCTGGGCTAATGAATATATTATCCTTTCCCAAAGCCACTGCAATTTAGTTGATCAGTGGGTGTGTCTAACAGTCCACTACCACACAATGGTTATGGAGTTATCTTAGGTCAATGCATGGGCTGAGCATGCCACCCATTTTCTTGGGTCTCACCACTCACGACAACAACTCTTTGACTGGCTCAATTACTCCTTCTTTGCACCACTCCTGGAATGTTGCCTTTACTCCAGAGTGTTCCAAAAGTAGTACAATCTAAGTTTGTTGTTAATTACTACCTTGTAGTCTGCCAGTACAGATGTAACATCGATCACCTTTATGCTGCAAATGAATTGTGGGTTGTAAAGGATGTATCCGCATTCTCAGGCCTGATTTCTCGGTCCAACCTAAAATGTTTACATCCAAATCAACAATGCGTACTTTAGTTTCAACACTTCTGTCCTTCAAGGTCAACTTGGCTGGATATACCCTTCCAGTTTCATATTATGCTCACCATAGGTCTGTGGTATGATCCTATTGAACCTTAAGATGTATTTCACCTTCAAGCTTTCTTGAGAAATTATTGTGATTGTTGATCCTTTGTAAACAAGGATTCCATGTTCCATCCATTCACTTCTATGTTACCTTTTGGTTGGTTTTTAACCTTGTCCTCGCCAATAATTGTCACTAATAGTACTACATTTTCCAGCAATTCATCTTCATCTGGCGCGTCCTCTTCTACCTCGACCATGTATATTTTTTCCTCGAATTGCCCTGCACACTTTCTAGAAATGACCTTTGTTGCCAAATCTTTTGCATACCTTTCCTCAGGCTGGGCATGCTTTGTGTGAATCCAAATGGAATGTTGACCCACATCTGTAACAGATAACCTTGGAACATGGCATTTCCTTTACTTTATCACTCTTGGTGGCATACCTCTTGCTGTAAACATCATCCTTGAAAACCATATTGACTTCAGAATGTAGTATATTAGTTTTGAGTAAGAGTTTTACACTCTGTGCTTATCTTTCTACACTCTTAATAGTTGACACAACTTTGTCTAAAGTCGGATTCCTGTGACACAAGAATTTTTCCTCTACCATTGCACATATGGTTAACATAATGATCTGTCCCGAAACATTTCACTCATGTCCTTAAAACAACAGGTGCAAGCCCATATTCTCAGTGTCGGTTTGTCTGCTTCATTATTCTCAGAATGCTTGGTAGCAATAATAAATATTTAACTTTTCCATAATGATACTCCTGGTGATATCAAAATGAGCTTGAATTCTCTTCTTACTTCAGTGAAAGCGTTCCACTTTACTTTATTCTCTTCATTATCAAAGTGTGTATATGAGGGTTGTGCATGCATTCCAGGGCATTAGTTCCCTTGGCAACTATAATACAAGCAGTGGGATGGTATGGGAGTTCAGAGATTGGCTGTTGCTGCCTGAGTCTCAGTGTTGCCAGATGGAAAATAAACTTACCTTTACATATATAGAGTAGTCTTCTACCCTCCACAGCAAAACAGTTATACAGTAGAAACTGTTTTATTACCAGAGTGAAAGCAGCACCATATATACCTTCTAAATGTTACTCAAAACATTTTATCCATTGGGAGCAGATTTCCGTTGGCCTTCCGAGCACAGAAGGTAATGGGCATGTACCTGCATTCATCACTCCAGCAATGCTGATGCAAGGGAAATTATAATCTAACAGTTTGTTTGTAAAGGAAGTTGCCACCCGGAATAATGAGGGTTAATTATCAATTTTTGTTTGATAAGGCTGTAGTCAAACTGTTGCCACACTCTTTTTTTGCTCTGCACATTCAGGGACTGATATACAAGCTGCACGTTATAGTAAGTTTTGTAGTACTACAAAATGTACTATGAAATGCAGATCACAAACTATGTGGGTAGTTTTACGACTCCGCACTTCCTTAACTTATGTGTGCGAGGATCTCCACCCCTAATTTGAAGTCTCTACATGTGGAGAACTTCGCACACATAAATATAATAATCGCAATAAAGACTTTTTGATGATGATGATGATATTTATAGGGACTACAGACCTGTAAAACTTAGCACGTAATTTGGGAACAACTAACAGTAAAAAAAAAGAAAAGTAGTAAACTTACACAGGAGTGTAAATTTACCTTTGTGAATCATAGACTTTATACAATAAAATGCGAGGAAAATCAGCTATCAAGATATTGTTGATTTTCCGTCAATATTTCCCTAAAGTATCCACAGAAGGCACAGCTTAATCTCACTGAGCATAATGAATGGTAGGCAAGCTCCTCCTCAGGGTGGGTGTAGGGCAGAGAAGCGCAACAGTACAATATATCACAGTGGCAGAAGGAACTAGGTCAGTTTGCCACACTTTCTGGACTGCAGGTATATATATAATATATATTTTTTCATGATTAAAGTTATTCGACCATGTAATTAAGACTCAGATACAACAGGTATCTTGGTGATAAATAACAGGCATTTATTGTTGCCCAAATCAATGGTACTCATTTTATAAAATTTGTAACCATTAACAGGTGAGTGGCCCACTAGAATTTGAACCAGTGGCCAAGAGTCATACCCAGATCCCTGCACTGGATACATTAGCAGTGGCGGCTGGTACTTCAAGAAGGAGGTAGGGGCGAGAACACCACACATGCATGTATACTCTCACCAATGTACAATCTACATGTACTCATTCACATTCTCATGCAGTCACAAGCAAACATACACCCACCATTCACAAGCATACACGCATCCATTCACGGTATGCACTTACAAATACCAACTCATTCATAAATACACACAGGCGCACGCATCACACACTAAAATATAAAAAGCTTAATGGCTGCTGTAGAGATCCTGTCCTGGAGATTCCTGCATGATTGGGATTGACGCCTCCATACCTTAGGTCAGCCAATGAGTGGAGGCGGCAGCCCTACCTCGTCATTGGGTGGTGTGGAGTCAGTGAGACTGTTGACCCCACCCCAGTCTGTGACAAGGTGTCAGCGATAGACACTCAGCCCTGGGCACTTTAGGGGTTAACACTGAAGCGCCTAGGTTCAAGGTTATTAGTGATGCTCCCCCTCGTCAACGGGGGAAGTTCTCTAAGTGCTTGTGTGGTGATGTAGAGCGTGGCTTGGTGAGTTATGATAAGATGCTGTTATAGATGTTGATTTGAAATTTGATATGATGTATTTTGTTGATGTGTGCCTCAAATCCGTAATGCATTGGGACAGTATGATATTTCATTATCTGATGTTGCAATGGAGAGGCTTGGTGTGATTTGCTGTGGCTATATGTTTTAAGAGATAGTGTAGTGCCGGATGATGGACTTGTGTTGGATTAAGGTGTAGATTGGGGTGCTGTTTCTTTATTTGGTTTGCATTCATGTGGGGTATAGGACTTAGAATCAAATTGTGAGGTGTGTGTATAATGTAATGTGATTAGATTTGATGATGTTTGTTACAAAATGATTGTTGTGTGATGTTGGTGAAGAGTACTGTAATTTACAGGATACAGTCTAGTGTTTGGTGAGGTAATGTTGAACGTTGTGGGGCATGAGTTGCTTAATTGTGTGAGGAGCTTTGGTCAGGTGGGGATCTCTTGGAATAATGTGTGATGTTGAATGGGAAGTGTGAAATATTGGATATAGTGAGATGTGATGTGAAGTATACTGGAATATGGATGACAGAGTCACAGTACTGTACTCAACCGACATTTTCCTTAGTAGACAGTCCATGGTTGCCAATCACAAAAGAACCACTAGTGAAGCGCAGCCTTAGGCGATACACTCTGCATACGTTTAGGGACATCTTGTCTGGAGGCCACATTTTCTTACGCACCACACCTTGACCACTTTGCATTGCCTCGACTCCCGAATGCACTTAGGAGTAAAATACCAACATACCCTATAGAGCGGAACAACTTTACACTACTCACGCTGCTCATTACGGATAGGGAGGGAGATAGGCTGGTCTCAAAACTGTATCGTAGGAGTGGGGAACTAATGCCTACAGGAGATACCAAGCTGATAACAACATGGGAGGCCAACGTGGGGCACCCAGTCACAGACTACATTTGGTATGATTGTTACAAACACACTCACTTGGTGTCCTGCAACCATCTATACAAACGAAAGAAGTATCCGAGGGTCAGAGAGGAACTACAATCCTACTGTGAAAACATCAAATAGAGTGCTATGAGATGAACAATTTAATGTGACTATGTGTCATGCTGCACTCAAATTCTCAAATTTGGAAAAAGTGCCCATCAGCTCCCGCCCAGTACCGCCCTACATCATTTGGGCTCTCCTTACCCAGGAGAAGGTGCAGTATGTCTATCAGTGAAGTATTGATAGAAAAACAACTTCAGAAGAATCCAAATTTGTGCTAAAAGGACCGGAGAATTATTTATTGTGGGTAGCTGATTTACAGCGCCAAAAATAAATTAGTGAAAAAGGTGCAATGTTAAAATTAGGTAATTATTGAGTGGATTAGAAAAAGGTTTTTTTATTGGGTTCCCTCAATACTCCTAATATTAAAATGTGAAAAAACAAGCAGATTTAACATAATATCTGCCAGTCAGTAGGGTCAACATGTTTCAGCAATTGTGACTCTAAATATGTCACTGCTTTCTTCAGGACCTAGATGTTAATGGCTACTGTACAAAAAAAGGAAAAATATCACCTGTATATTTTTCTCAAATTCGTTCAATCTTCTCCCCTAATTAGTAGGAGGAATAGCATCTCCCCACCTGGCTGCTGCTCAGGTATGAGGAGCACAGCTCTTCCCGTCGGTACACCAAGCGTCCCTCTGGGCAATCTGGGGGGGCCCCCCAGATTGCTCAGAGGGACGCTTGGTGTACCTACTAATTAGGGGAGAAGATTGAACGAATTTGAGAAAAATATACAGGTGATATTTTTCCTTTTTTTGTACAGTAGCCAATAAACTGGTAGCAGTGGCTCACATAGATCCATCCCGCTCATCACAATGCTCTAAGTGTCAGACCCCCACTATGGACGTTTTACATATGACCTGGACCTGTAGTAAGATAGCAGATTACTGGAGACAAATATTCACAGAACTAGAACAAATGACGCAACTACAGATCAAGGAGAAAATTACAAAAAACAATTTGATGGACAGAATGTAGATCAATGTCTTACATTCACCCCAGTACAAGGATCTGGGCCTAAATCCATCGTTTTTTGCACTCCACACCACCCTGGGTCAGATAATGGCTTTATGCAAATCAGCTCTGACCCTGTGCCCCATGGGAACAGTCCAGTCCGAACTACAACAGCCATATCTTTCCCAGACCGGAATCAAGCATCCGAGGACCGGACCGGTTTCGAGGTTACACCTCTCATCAGCCCGGCTAGCTTGACTCCAGTGGTGTGGAGGCTCTGGGACCCACGTCTGAGCTACCCCAGTACACTCAGGGAGAAAATTACAAAAAACAATTTGATGGACAGAATGTAGATCAATGTCTTACATTCACCCCAGTACAAGGATCTGGGCCTAAATCCATCGTTTTTTGCACTCCACACCACCCTGGGTCAGATAATGGCTTTATGCAAATCAGCTCTGACCCTGTGCCCCATGGGAACAGTCCAGTCCGAACTACAACAGCCATATCTTTCCCAGACCGGAATCAAGCATCCGAGGACCGGACCGAATTCGAGGTAACACCTCTCATCAGCCCGGCTAGCTTGACTCCAGTGGTGTGGAGGCTCTGGGACCCACGTCTGAGCTACCCCAGTACACTCAGGGAGAAAATTACAAAAAACAATTTGATGGACAGAATGTAGATCAATGTCTTACATTCACCCCAGTACAAGGATCTGGGCCTAAATCCATCGTTTTTTGCACTCCACACCACCCTGGGTCAGATAATGGCTTTATGCAAATCAGCTCTGACCCTGTGCCCCATGGGAACAGTCCAGTCCGAACTACAACAGCCATATCTTTCCCAGACCGGAATCAAGCATCCGAGGACCGGACCGGTTTCGAGGTAACACCTCTCATCAGCCCGGCTAGCTTGACTCCAGTGGTGTGGAGGCTCTGGGACCCACGTCTGAGCTACCCCAGTACACTCAGGGAGAAAATTACAAAAAACAACAGGGTCAGAGCTGATTTGCATATCGCCATTGTCTAACCCAGGGTGGTGTGGAGTGCAAAAAAACGATGGATTTGGGCCCAGATCTTTTGACTGGGGGAATGTGTGACATTGATCCACATTCGGTCCATCACTTGTTGTTTTTGCAATTGCCGCCCTAAGTGCGCTGGGGATGCCCAGACGTGGGTCCCAGGCACTCCACACCACTTGGAGTCAAGCTAGCCGGGCTGATGAGAGGTGTTACCTCGAAACCGGTCCGGTCCTCGGATGCTTGATTCCGTTCTGGGAAGGACATGGCTTTTGTAGTTTGGACTGGACTGTTCCCATGGGGCAACAGGGTCAGAGCTGATTTGCATATCGCCATTGTCTAACCCAGGGTGGTGTGGAGTGCAAAAAAACGATGGATTTGGGCCCAGATCTTTTGACTGGGGGAATGTGTGACATTGATTCACATTCGGTCCATCACTTGTTGTTTTTGCAATTGCCGCCCTAAGTGCGCTGGGGATGCCCAGACGTGGGTCCCAGGCACTCCACACCACTTGGAGTCAAGCTAGCCGGGCTGATGAGAGGTGTTACCTCGAAACCGGTCCGGTCCTCGGATGCTTGATTCCGTTCTGGGAAGGACATGGCTTTTGTAGTTCGGACTGGACTGTTCCCATGGGGCAACAGGGTCAGAGCTGATTTGCATATCGCCATTGTCTAACCCAGGGTGGTGTGGAGTGCAAAAAAACGATGGATTTGGGCCCAGATCTTTTGACTGGGGGAATGTGTGACATTGATCCACATTCGGTCCATCACTTGTTGTTTTTGCAATTGCCGCCCTAAGTGCGCTGGGGATGCCCAGACGTGGGTCCCAGGCACTCCACACCACTTGGAGTCAAGCTAGCCGGGCTGATGAGAGGTGTTACCTCGAAACCGATCCGGTCCTTGGATGCTTGATTCCGTTCTGGGAAGGACATGGCTTTTGTAGTTCGGACTGGACTGTTCCCATGGGGCAACAGGGTCAGAGCTGATTTGCATATCGCCATTGTCTAACCCAGGGTGGTGTGGAGTGCAAAAAAACGATGGATTTGGGCCCAGATCTTTTGACTGGGGGAATGTGTGACATTGATCCACATTCGGTCCATCACTTGTTGTTTTTGCAATTGCCGCCCTAAGTGCGCTGGGGATGCCCAGACGTGGGTCCCAGGCACTCCACACCACTTGGAGTCAAGCTAGCCGGGCTGATGAGAGGTGTTACCTCGAAACCGGTCCGGTCCTCGGATGCTTGATTCCGTTCTGGGAAGGACATGGCTTTTGTAGTTCGGACTGGACTGTTCCCATGGGGCAACAGGGTCAGAGCTGATTTGCATATCGCCATTGTCTAACCCAGGGTGGTGTGGAGTGCAAAAAAACGATGGATTTGGGCCCAGATCTTTTGACTGGGGGAATGTGTGACATTGATCCACATTCGGTCCATCACTTGTTGTTTTTGCAATTGCCGCCCTAAGTGCGCTGGGGATGCCCAGACGTGGGTCCCAGGCACTCCACACCACTTGGAGTCAAGCTAGCCGGGCTGATGAGAGGTGTTACCTCGAAACCGGTCCGGTCCTCGGATGCTTGATTCCGTTCTGGGAAGGACATGGCTTTTGTAGTTCGGACTGGACTGTTCCCATGGGGCAACAGGGTCAGGGCTGATTTGCATATCGCCATTGTCTAACCCAGGGTGGTGTGGAGTGCAAAAAAACGATGGATTTGGGCCCAGATCTTTTGACTGGGGGAATGTGTGACATTGATCCACATTCGGTCCATCACTTGTTGTTTTTGCAACTAAAGATCAAACCGTCCCACCTTCTGGCATTGCTAGGATATGTCACTGATAACCCCAATGTGGTGCGTATGTTTGTTGCGGTAGCCTTGCTCCTGGCGAAGAGAGAACTGGCCATACACTGGGGACACAAATGCACTCCAACAGTGGTACAATGGATTAACAGTCTAATGTATTGCTATACTAATAATGAACTTCATGCTATGATGCAGCCCCCCACATCTAGACCTAAAGATATCTGACAACCCCTAAGGGATTATTTATGAACAGCAAACTCCGAAGAGGGTTCCCAGTGATGATACATGACATCTGTCCTACATGACAAGGCGGAGATGCCACTGTTGCGGTTATTGGTAACATGGATTAGTCAAACTCATCACTCTGTTAAGTCGCTGCCAAACCTGCTACAGTTGACCACTGGATGCATTTTGCTTTAATTGATGTGATTCCAGACACACTGATGGATATGATGTTTGTATTGGTTTTCTCTCCATGCTGTAGCTGTAAGTGTACAGGGGAAATGTATTATTATATGACTATCAAGCACCAAGAGTAGAGTAATAAATAATACAATTTGGTCACTGTCAAAGAGCAGGGTGTTGGTTGCATGGTCAGTGGGGTTTTTATGGGTTGTGGTCCTCACCCCAATTGGAGGTCTTGTCTAGTCGATCAAAATAAGTTCTATGAACCCTATGTTACCTCATCTTTTTACTCTGAGTCTCAGTGCTGTAATATGAGACTCAATGTTGTGGAGTTTATATTTAAACAGTGGTTTACAAAGTTGAGTTTTGAAACCCAGTAAACGAATAAGCTTTCATTAAAAACATTGTTGATATAAAAAAAGGTATACTAGGATATTATTGTTAGTGGCCAATTAGGAAGGAGAATCTGATGGTGTGTTTAGTTTGCCTGAAGTGATTCAGTGGTAGGTGAGTTTGGGAGAATTGGTGAGGTGTGTAGTGGTAGTGTGTATTTTAGAGTGATTGTGTGTGGTGTTGTGTATTCACTGTGCAGCAAGAAGGTTTATAGCATGGTTTTGTGGTGTGGTGTGGAGTGATGTTATGATATATGATGTGGTAAGGGTGATGGGTAATTCAATCACGAGAATCAGAAAAAAGGTAGGGCATGGGGAAGAAAAAAGGAGTTGGAGAAGAACTTGATGGTTAGAAGCAGGTGAAAGGCAAGAGCAGTAGGTGACATAGCGATAGACAAAACAAGGCATGTGAGAAGCGAAAATTTGAGAGAAAGGAGCAACAGAAGGGAGGAAAGAGTAAGTCAGAGGTTGGGAGAGGAGAAGAGAGATAAAAGGGTAAGCAGGACGGGCAAAACAGAGGAGCAATAGCAAGGGCAGAGAATAGATGGAATAGATGATGGGGTGTGAGAAGGAAATCAGGAGTGGAAAGAGAAGGAAGAACAGATGAGAGCGGAGTAAATAGTTATGGTGATTAGCAGGAAGATTAAGCATTTGCAATGCAATAGGTCTCGCATTAGGAACGTTTGAGCTATTGGTCTTGTATTCCAGTTTCCTATGCCGACGACACCCAGATAGTGTTGTCCATTAGCAAGGATGCTAAAGAGACAGCGAACAAATTCAGATCATGTATGGCACAAGTCAAACAATGGATGCTGAATAACTGCTTGAAGCTAAATGGGGATAAAATGAAGTACTGGTGCTGGGGTCTGATCCAAACACATGGTCCCCGGAGTGGTGGCCAGACAGCTTTGGCAACTGCCCAGTCCCAGTAGAAAAGGTGAAAAATCTGGGTATGACTCTAGACATCAAACTCTCATTTGATGCTCAGGCCAGCAAAGTGGCTTCATCAGTCTGGTACATACTGAAAATGATTAGGAAACTTCTGCCTTGCATTCCAGCAGACGCGTGGAAAATGGTGGTGACCGCCCTGGCCTTGTCAAGGATAGACTATGGGAATGCCTTGTACGCTGAGGCCAAGGTCCAAATTCTAGCAAAACTACAACGTCTACAGAATGCAGCCGCAAGGATGGTGCTGGACATTCCCAAACATGAGCCAATTGCCACAAATTGAAAACCCTTCATTGGCTCCCCATTACCAAAAGAGTGCAGTTTAAATCGCTATGCCTGGCTTATAAGACGCTTCACGGATTCGGCTCGCAGTTTTTAAAAAACCATCTGAAACCATACGAACCCGCTAGGCTTCTTAGATCAAGCCAAGCCAAATGAATCCTGGTTCCTAAACATAGGCGGGCCAGATGGGGAGGGAGGAGCTTTTTACTACACACAGCAAAGGTATGGAACCTTCTCCCAATCTCTATTAAAGACAGCCCATCCCTGTTCTCCTTTAGAAAAGCAGTGAAAACCTGGCTCTTTTCTGCCTGCTAGACTCTGTACTGTCGATCCAGAACTCTGTGATTTATCACAGCGCCAAGACGTCCATGGGCATTTGCGCGCTCTATAAAATTATAAATCAAATCAAATCATGTAAATGACAAATTTTTTATTAATGTGTTAGTTTTGAAAATAGCGAAATTAATAGCTTTGTCATTTACAATGCCAATACTTTTAACTTTTGCAAATGTGACACCTATAGCATTTGTAATGCAACATGTTTTGTATTTACGTGACTTAGATGTATTGATATTACAAATAACAATGGCTTTTAATTTTTTTAAATAATTAATACTTAAATAAAAGTTATTGTAATTTATAATGGCAATAGCTTAAACTTTTGTAAATAACTTTTGTGAAGATTATGTTCAGTGTATTTTATTGTGACAAAAATCCAAGAACAGAAAGGAAATATCATCTTTTTGTGATATTTCTAATAAAGCTCGAAACATTGAGAGAACATATTTGAACCAGTTGTTGTTGATGCTGTGGTTGCGCGGAGTGATGTGCTGGCGAAGAGTGATGCTGTGGCTTTCAGTAAAGCTGTGGTAGCGCATAGTGATTTTGTGGTGCCTCTGAGTGATGCTGTGGTGGTGCGATAGATAGCTAGAGGGAGGGCGAAAGATAGAGTGAGGGCGATAGATAGATAAATAGAGTGAGGGCGATAGATAGATAAATAGAGTGAGGGCGATAGGTAGATAAATAGAGTGAGGGCGATAGGCAGATAGAGTGAGGGCAATAGATAGACAGATAGAGTGAGGGCGATAGGTAGATAGAGTGAGGGAGATAGATAGATAGATAGATAGATAGATAGATAGATAGATAGATAGATAGATAGATAGATAGATAGATAGATAGATAGATAGATAGATAGATAGATAGATAGAGGCAGATAGATTGATAGAGAGTGAGTGAGGGCGATAGATAGAGTGAGGGCAATCGATAGATAGAGTGAGGGCGATAGATGTGTGTGGTTGTGTGTATGCGTGTGGTTATGTGTGTGTGTGGTTGTATGTGTGTGTGTGGTTGTGTGTGGTTGTGTGTGTGGTTGGGTGTGTGTATGGTTGTGTGTGTGTGTTTGGTTGTATGTGTGGCTGTGTGTGTGGGTGTGTGTGTGGTTAGGTGTGTGTGTGGTTGTATGTGTGGCTGTGTGTGTGGTTGTGGTTGTGTGTGGGTGGGTGTGGTTGTGTGTGGGTGGCTGTGTGTGGTTGTGTGTGTGGTGATGTGTGTGGTTGTGTGTGGTATGTGTGGTTGTGTGTGTGGTTGGGTGAGATTGTGTGTGTGTGGTTGTGTGTGTGGTTGTGTGTGAGATTGTGTGTGGGTGTGTGTGTGGTTGTATGTGTGTGTGTGTGGATGTATGTATGTGTGTGTGCGGTTAGAGAAGGATGTATGTGGAAGAGAGCATCAGATCAGCACGGGAGAAGAAAACAGGGAGTTAGAGAAGGAGACGGTGGAAGGGAACAGCAGATCAGGACGGGAGAAGAGAACAGGGAGTTGGAGAAGGGGGTGGGGTGGAAGAGAGCAGCAGATCAGCCTGGGAGAACAGAACATGGAGTTAAAGAAGAAGGCCAGTGGAAGAGAGCAGCAGATCAGCACAGGAGAAGAGAAGAGAACAGGGAGTTAAAGAAGGAGGTGGGGTGGAAGAGAGATAGATAGATAGAGTGAGGGCGATAGATAGATAGATAGATTGATAGATAGAGGTTGATAGATAGATAGATAGATAGATAGATAGATAGATAGATAGATAGATAGATAGATAGATAGATAGATAGAGGCAGATAGATAGATTGATAGAGAGTGAGTGAGGGCGATAGATAGAGTGAGGGCGATAGATAGATAGAGTGAGGGCAATAGATAGATAGAGTGAGGGCAATCGATAGAGTGAGAGCGATAGATAGATAGATAGATAGATAGATAGATAGATAGATAGATAGATAGATAGAGTGAGGGCGACAGATAGATATATAGAGTGAGGGCGATAGATAGAGGGCGATAGATGTGTGTGGTTGTGTGTGTGTGTGGTTGTGTGTGTGGTTGTATGTGTGTGTGGTTGTGTGTGTGTATGGTTGTGTGTGTGTGTTTGGTTGTATGTGGAGCTGTGTGTGGTTGTGGATGTGTGTGTGGTTGGGTGTGGCTGTGTGTGTGTGGTTGTGTGTGTGGTATGGTTGTGTGTGTGTGGTTGTGGGTGTGTGTGGTTGTGTGTGGGTGGCTGTGTGTGGTTGTGTGTGTGGATGTGTGTGTGGTTGTGTGTGGTATGTGTGGTTTTGTGTGTGGTTGGGTGAGATTGTGTGTGTGGGGTTGTGTGTGTGGTTGTGTGTGAGATTGTGTGTGGGTGTGTGTGGTTGTGTGTGTGGTTGTATGTGTGTGTGCGTGGATGTATGTATGTGTGTGTGCGGTTAGAGAAGGATGTATGTGGAAGAGAGGAGCAGATCAGCACGGGAGAAGAAAACAGGGAGTTAGAGAAGGAGACAGTGGAAGGGAACAGCAGATCAGGACGGGAGAAGAAAACAGGGAGTTGGAGAAGGGGGTGGGGTGGAAGAGAGCAGCAGATCAGCATGGGAGAACAGAACAGGGAGTTAAAGAAGGAGGCCGGTGGAAGAGAGCAGCAGATCAGCACAGGAGAAGACAAGAGAACAGGGAGTTAAAGAAGGAGGTGGGGTGGAAGAGAGCAGCAGATCAGCACAGAAGTAGAGAACAGGGAGTTAAAGAAGGAGGTGGGTGGAAGAGAACAGCATTTCAGCACAGGAGAAGAGATGAGACCAGGGGGTTAAAGAAGGAGGTGGGGTGGATGAGAGCAGCAGATTAGCACAAGAGAAGAGAACAGGGAGTTAAAGAAGGAGGCGGGTAGAAGAGAGCAGCTGATCAGCTCGGGAGAAGAGAAGAGAACAGGGAGTTGGAGAAGGAGGTGGGTGGAAGAGAGCAGCATAACAGCACAGCAGAAGAGAACATGGAGTTAAAGAAGGAGGCGGTGGAAGAGAGCAGCAGATCAGCACAGGAGAAGAGAACAGGGAGTTAGAGAAAGAGGCGGGTGGAAGAGAACAGCAGATCAACACAGGAGAAGAGAACAGGGAGTTAGAGAAAGAGGCGGGTGGAAGAGAACAGCAGTTTAGCACAGGAGAAGAAAACAGGGAGTTAAAGAAGGAGGTGGGTGGAAGAGAGCAGCAGATCAGCACAGGAGCAGATCAGCACAGGAGAAGAGAAGAGAACAGGGAGTTAGAGAAGGAGGCAAGTGGAAGAGAGCAGCAGATCAGCACGGGAGAAGAAAAGAGAACAGGGAGTTAGAGAAGGAGGTGGGTGGAAGAGAGGAGCAGATCAGCACAGCAGAAGAGAACAGGGAGTTAAAGAAGGAGGTGGGGTGGAAGAGAGCAGCAGATTAGCACAGGAGAAGAGAACAGGGAGTTAGAGAAGGAGGCGAAGTGGAAGAGAGCAGCAGATCAGCAGAAGAGAACAGGGAGTTAAAGAAGGAAGCGGGGTGGAAGAGAGCAGCAGATCAGCAGATGGAGAAAAGAAGAGAACAGGGAGTTAGAGAAGGAGGTGGTTGAAAGAGCAGCAGATCAGCACAGCAGAAAAGAACAGGGAGTTAAAGAAGGAGGTGGGGTGGAAGAGAGCAGCAGATCAGCACAGGAGAAGAGAACAGGGAGTTAAAGAAGGAGGCGGGGTGGAAACGAGCAGCAGATCAGCACGGGAGAAGAGAACAGGGAGTTAGAGAAGGAGGTGGGATGGAAGAGAACAGCAGATCAGCATGAGAGAAGAGAACATGGAGTTAAAGAAAGAAGAAGGTGGGTGGATGAGAGCAGCATATCCGCACAGGAGAAGAGAACAGGGAGTTAAAGAAGGAGGCGGGGTGGAAGAGAACAGCAGATTGGCATAGGAGAAGAGAACCGGGAGTTACAGAAGGAGGCGGTGGAAAAGAAGAGCAGATCAGTATAGGA
Source organism: Lissotriton vulgaris (assembly GCF_964263255.1). NCBI lineage: Eukaryota > Metazoa > Chordata > Amphibia > Caudata > Salamandridae > Lissotriton > Lissotriton vulgaris. The sequence goes on along the minus strand of NC_141693.1, from coordinate 927,318,381 downwards.
GAAGAGTACAGGGAGTTAGAGGAGGCGGGGTGAAAAAGAACAGCAGATCAGCACCAGAGAAGAGAAAAGGGAGTTAAAGAAGGAGGAAGATAGAAGAAAGCAAAAAGATCACAGGAGAAGGAAACAAGGAGTTAGAGAATGAGGTGGGTGGAAGAGAAGAGCAGATCAGCACAAGAGAAGAGAACAGTGAGTTAGAGAAGGGGGCGGGTTAAAGAGAGCAGCAGATCAGCTCAAGAGAACAGAACAGGGAAATAAAGAAGGAGGCCGGTGGAAGAGAGTAGCAGATCAGCTCGGGAGAAGAGAAGAGAACAGGGAGTAGGAAGAGGAGGTGGGTGGAAGAGAGCAGCATAACAGCACAGCAGAAGAGAACATGGAGTTAAAGAAGGAGGCGGTGGAAGAGAGCAGCAGATCAGCACAGGAGAAGAGAACATGGAGTTAAAGAAGGAGGTGGGTGGAAGAGAGCAGCAGATCAGCACAGGAGAAGAGAACAGGGAGTTAGAGAAAGAGGCGGGTGGAAGAGAACAGCAGATCGGCACAGGAGAAGAGAACAGGGAGTTAGAGAAAGAGGCGGGTGGAAGAGAACAGCAGTTTAGCACAGGAGAAGAAAACAGGGAGTTAAAGAAGGAGGCGGGTGGAAGAGAGCAGCAGATCAGCACAGGAGAAAAGAACAGGGAGTTAAAGAAGGAGGTGGGGTGGAAGAGAGCTGCACAGGAGAAGAGAAGAGAACAGGGAGTTAGAGAAGGAGGCAGAGTGGAAGAGAGCAGCAGATCAGCATGGGAGAAGAGAAGAGAACAGGTAGATAGAGAAGGAGGTGGGTGGAAGAGAGGAGCAGATCAGCACAGCAGAAGAGAACAGGGATTTAGAGAAGGAGGCGAGGTGGAAGAGAGCAGCAGATCAGCAGAAGAGAACAGGGATTTAAAGAAGGAGGCGGGTGGAAGAGAGCAGCAGATCAGCAGAGGGAGAAAAGAAGAGAACATGGAGTTAAAGAAGGAGGTGGGGTGGAAGAGACCAGCACAGGAGAAGAGAACAGGGAGTTAAAGAAGGAGGCGGGTGGAAACGAGCAGCAGATCAGCACAGGAGAAAAGAACAGGGAGTTAAAGAAGGAGGTGGGGTGGAAGAGAGCTGCACAGGAGAAGAGAACAGGGAGTTAAAGAAGGAGGCGGGTGGAAACGAGCAGCAGATCCGCACAGGAGAAGAGGCGAAAAGAGAGTTAAAGAAGGAGGTGGGGTGGAAGAGAGCGGCAAATAAGCACAGGAGAAGAGAACAGATAGTGAAAGAAGGAGGTGGGTGGAAGAGAGCAGCAGATCAGCACTGGAGGAGAGAACAGGGAGGTAGAGAATGAGGTGGGATGGAAGAGAACAGCAGATCAGCCCGAGAGAAGAGAACATGGAGTTAAAGAAGGAGGTGGGTGGATGAGAGCAGCATATCCGCACAGGAGAAGAGAACAGGGAGTTAAAGAAGGAGGCGGGGTGGAAGAGAACAGCAGATCAGCACAGGAGAAGAGAAACGGGAGTTACAGAAGGAGGCGGTGGAAAAGAACAGCAGATCAGTACAGGAGAAGAGAACAGGGAGTTAGAGGAGGCGGGGTGAAAGAGAACAGCAGATCAGCACAGGAGAAAAGAACAGAGTTAAAGAAGGAGGTGGGGTGGAAGAGAGCAGCAGATCAGCACAGGAGAAGAGAACAGGGAGTTAAGGTAGGAAGCGGGTGGAAGAGAACAGCAGAGCAGCACAGGAGAAGAGAAAAGGGAGTTAGAGAAGGAGGCGGGTGAAAAAGAACAGCAGATCAGCACAGAAAAAGAGAACCGGGAGTTAGAGAAGGATGCGGATGGAAGATACCAGAAAGATCATCACAGTAGAAGAGAACAGGGATTTAGAGAATGAGGCGGGAGGAATAGAACAGCAGATCAGCATGGGAGAAGAGAACAGGGAGTTAGAGAAGGAGGTACTGGGCAATAGATAGATAGATAGATAGAGTGAGGGCGATAAATAGATAGTGAGGGTGATAGATGTGTGTGGTTGGATGTGTGGTTGTGGGTGTGTGTGTATGGTTGTGTGTGTGTGTTTGGTTGTATGTGTGGTTGTGGATGTGTGTGTGGTTGTGTGTGGTTGTGTGTGTGTGTGGTTGTGTGTGTGGGTTTGTGTGGTTGTGTGTGTGTTGTTGTGTGTCTGGGTGTGTGTGTGTGGTTGTGTGTGTGGTTGTGTGTGTGATTGTGTGTGGTGATGTGTGTGGTTGTCTGTGTGGTTGGGTGTGGTTGTGTGTGTGGTTGGGTGTGGTTGGGTCTGTGTGGTTGTGTGTGTGGTTGTGTGTGAGATTGTGTGCGTGGTGTGGGTGGGTGTATTTGTGTGGTTGTGTGTATGTGGTTGTATGTGTGTGTGTGTGCGTGGATGTATGTATGTGTGTGTGCGGTTAGAGAAGGATGTATGTGGAAGAGAGACCAGATCAGCACAGCAGAAGAGAACAGGGAGTTAAAGAAGGAGGCAGTGGAAGAGAGCAGCAGATCAGCACAGGAGAAGAGAACAGGGAGTTGGAGAAGGGAGTGGGGTGGAAGAGAGCAGCAGATCAGCATGGGGGAACAGAACAGGGAGTTAAAGAAGGAGGCGGGTGGAAGATAGCAGCAGATCAGCACAGTAGTAGAGAAGAGAACAGGGAGTTAAAGAAGGAGGTGGGGTGGAAGAGATCAGCACAGGAGAAGAGAACAGGGAGTGAAAGAAGGAGGCAGGTGGAAGAGAACAGCAGATCAGCACAGGAAAAAAGAACAGAGTTAAAGAAGGAAGTGGGGTGGAAGAGAGCAGCAGATCAGCACAGGAGAAGAGAACAGGGAGTTAAAGAAGGAAGCGGGTGGAAGAGAACAGCAGATCAGCACAGGAGAAGAGTAAAGGGCGTTAGAGAAGGAAGCGGGTGGACGAGAGCAGCAGATCAGCACAGGAGAAGATAACATGGAGGTAAAAAAGGAGGTGGGTGGAAGAGAACAGCAGTTCAGCACAGGAGAAAAGAAGAGACCAGGGAGTTAAAGAAGGAGGTGGGGTGGATGAGAGCAGCAGATCAGCACAAGAGGAGAGAAGAGAACAGGGAGCTAGAGAAGAAGGCGGGTGGAAGAGAGCAGCAGATCAGCTCGGGAGAAGAGAAGAGAACTGGGAGTTGGAGAAGGAGGTGGGTGGAAGAGAGCAGCATAACAGCACAGCAGAAGAGAACATGGAGTTAAAGAAGGAGGCGGGTGGAAGAGAGCAGCAGATCAGCAGAGGGAGAAAAGAAGAGAACATGGAGTTAGAGAAGGAGGTGGGTGGAAGAGGCAGCAGATCAGCACATCAGAAGAGAACAGGGAGTTAAAGAAGGAGGTGGGGTGGAAGACAGCGGCAGATTGGCACAGGAGAAGAGAACAGGGTGTTAAAGAAGGAGGCGGGTGGAAACGAGCAGCAGATCAGCACGGGAGAAAAGAACAGGGAGTTAAAGAAGGAGGCGGGGTGGAAGAGAGCAGCAGATCAGCACGGGAGAAAAGAACATGGAGTTAAAGAAGGAGGCGGGTGGAAGAGAGCAGCAGATCAGCACAGAAGAAGAGAAAAGGGAGTTAAAGAAGGGGGTGGGTGGAAGAGAACAGCACATCGGCACAGGAGAAGAGAACAGGTAGTTAGAGAAAGAGGCGGCTGGAAGACAACAGCAGATTAGCACAGGAGAAGAGAACAGGGAGTTAAAGAAGGAGGCGGGTGGAAGAGAGCAGCAGATCAGCACTGGAGAAGAGATCAGGGAGGTAGAGAAGGAGGTGGGATGGAAGAGAACAGCAGATCAGCACGAGAGAAGAGAACATGGAGTTAAAGAAAGAAGAAGGTGGGTGGATGAGAGCAGCATATCCGCACAGGAGAAGAGAACAAGGAGTTAAAGAAGGAGGCGGGTGGAAGAGAACAGCAGATCGGCACAGGAGAAGAGAACCGGGAGTTACAGAAGGTGGCGGTGGAAAAGAACAGCAGATCAGTACAGGAGAAGAGAACAGGGAGTTAGAGGAGGCGGGGTGAAAGAGAACAGCAGATCAGCACCGGAGAAGAGAAAAGGGAGTTAGAGGAGGAAGATGGAAGAGAGCAAAAAGATCATCACAGGAGACGGCAACAAGGAGTTAGAGAATGAGGCGGGGTGGAAGAGAAGAGCAGATCAGCACAGGAGAAGAGAACAGGGAGTTTGAGAAGGGGGTGGGTTAAAAAGAGCAGCAAATCAGCACAGGAGAACAGAACAGGGAAATAAAGGAGGCGGGTGGAAGAGAATAGCAGATCAGCACAGGAGAAGAGAAGAGAACAGGGAGTTAAAGAAGGAGGTGGGGTGGAAGAGCGCAGCAGATCAGCACAGGAGAAGAGAACAGGGAGTGAAAGAAGGAGGCAGGTGGAAGAGAACAGCAGATCAGCACAGTAGAAAAGAACAGAGTTAAAGAAGGAGGTGGGGTGGAAGAGAGCAGCAGATCAGCACTGGAGAAGAGAACAGGGAGTTAGTGAAAGAGCCGGGTGGAAGAGAACAGCAGATCAGCACAGAAGAAAACAGGGAGGTAGAGAAAGAAACGCGTGGAAGAGAACAGCAGATCAGCACAGGAGAAGAGAAGAGAATAGGGAGCTAGAGAAGAAGGCGGGTGGAAGAGAGCAGCAGATCAGCTCGGAGAAGAGAAGAGAACAGGGAGTTGGAGAAGGAGGTGGGTGGAAGAGAGCAGCATAACAGCACAGCAGAAGAGAACATGGAGTTAAAGAAGGAGGCGGGTAGAAGAGAGCAGGAGATCAGCACAGGAGAAGAGAACAGTAAGTTAAAGAAGGAGGTGGGGTGGAAGAGAGAGCAGATGAGCACAGGAGAAGAGAACAGGGAGTTAGAGAAAGAGGCGGCTGGAAGAGAACAGCAGATCCTCACAGATGAGAACAGGGAGTTAGAGAAAGAGGCGGGTGGGAGAGAACAGCAGATCAGCACAGGAGAAGAGAGGAGAACAGGGAGTTAGAGAAGGAGGCAGAGTGGAAAAGAGCAGCAGATCAGCACGGGAGAAGAGAAGAGAACAGGGAGTTAGAGAAGGAGGTGGGTGGAATTGAGCAGCAGATCAGCAGAAGAGAACAGAGATTTAAAGAAGGAGGCAGGGTGGAAGAGAGCAGCAGATCAGCAGAGGGAGAAAAGAAGAGAACATGGAGTTAAAGAAGGAGGTGGGGTGGAAGAGACCAGCACAGGAGAAGAGAACAGGAAGTTAGAGACCCTTCTAACTGGAAGAGGCAGCAGATCATTACAGCAGAAGAGAACAGGGAGTTAAAGAAGGGGTGGGGTAGAAGACAGCAGCAGATTAGCACAGGAGAAGAGAACAGGGAGTTAAAGAAGGAGGTGGGGTGGAAGAGAGCAGCAGAACAGCACGGGAGAAGAGAACAGGGGGTAGAGAAGGAGGCGGGTTGAAGAGAGCAGCAGATCAGCTCTGGAGAAGAGATGTGAACAGGGAGTTAGAGAAGGAAGTGATTGGAAGATAGCAGCATAACAGCACAGCAGAAGAGAACATGGAATTAAAGAAGGAGGCGGTGGAAGAGAGCAGCAGATCAGCACAGGAGAAGAGAACAGGGAGTTAGAGTAAGAGGCGGGTGGAAGAGAACAGCAGATTAGCACAGGAGAAGAAAACAGAGAGTTAGAGAAGGAGGGAGGGTGGAAGAGAGCAGCAGATCAGCACGGGAGAAGTGAAGAGAACAGGGAGTTAGAGAAGGAGGTAGGTGGAAGAGAGGGAGGGCGATAGAGGGAGGGAGTGCGATAGAGTGAGGGTGATAGATAGATAGAGGGAGGGCAATAGATAGAGTGTGGGAAGGCGATAGATAGAGTGAGGGAGATAGAGTGAGGGAGGGCAATAGATAGAGTGAGTGAGGGCGATAAAGTGAGTGAGGGTGATAGAGTGAGTGAGGGCGGTAGAGTGAGTGAGGGCGGTAGAGTGAGTGAGGGTGGTAGAGTGAGGGTGGTAGAGTGAGGGCGGTAGAGTGAGGACGGTAGAGTGAGGACGGTAGAGTGAGGGCGGTAGAGTGAGGGCGGTAGAGTGAGGGTGGTAGAGTGAGGGCAGTAGAGTGAGGGCAGTAGAGAGAGGGCAGTAGAGTGAGGGCGGTAGAGTGGTAGAGTGAGGGTGGTAGAGTGATGGCGGTAGAGTGGTAGAGTGAGGGTGGTTGAGTGGTAGAGTGAGGGCGGTAGAGTGAGGGCGGTAGAGTGGCAGAGTGAGGGTGATAGAGTGAGGGCGTGAGGGTGGTAGAGTGAGGGCGTGATGGTGGTAGAGTGAGGGCGGTAGGGTGGTAGAGTGAGGGCGGTAGAATGGTAGAGTGAGGGCGGTAGAGTGAGGGCGTGAGGCCGGTAGAGTGGTAGAGTGAGGGCGGTAGAGTGGTACAGTGAGAGTGGTAGAGTGAGGCGGTAGAGTGAGGGCGGTGAAGTGAGGGCATTAGAGTGGTAGAGTGAAGGCAGTAGTGTGAGGGCGGTAGAGTGGTAGAGTGAGGGCGGTAAAGTGAGGGAAGTAGAGTGGTAGAGTGAGGGCGGTAGAGTGAGGGCTGTAGAGTGGTAGAGTGAGGGCAGTAGAGTGAGGGTGGTAGAGTGAGAGCGGTAGAGTGAGGGCGGTAGAGTGAGAGCGGTAGAGTGAGAGCGGTAGAGTGAGAGCGGTAGAGTGAGGGCGGTAGAGTGAGGGCGGTAGAGTGAGGGCGGTAGAGTGAGGGCGGTAGAGTGAGGGCGTTAGAGTGAGGGCGTTAGAGTGAGGGCGTTAGAGTGAGGGCGTTAGAGTGAGGGCGGTAGAGTGAGGGCGGTAGAGTGAGGGCGGTAGAGTGAGGGCGGTAGAGTGAAGATGGTAGAGTGAGGGCAGTAGAGTGAGGGCAGTAGAGTGGTAGAGTGAGGTTAGTAGAGTGAGGGCGGTAGTGTGGGCAGTAGAGTGGTAGAGTGATTGCGGTAGAGTGAGGGCGGGAGAGTGGTAGAGTGAGGGAGGTAGAGTGGTAGAATGAGGGCAGTAGAGTGAGGGCAGTAGAGTGGTAGAGTGAGGGCAGTAGAGTGAGGGCGGTAGAGTGGTAGAGTGAGGGCGGTAGAGTGGTAGAGTAAGGGCAGTAGAGTGAGGGTGGTAGAGTGAGGGCGGTAGAGTGAGAGCATGCAGGCGGTAGAGTGAGGGCGATAGAGTACCCACAGAGTAGGATCTCTGGTCAGGGGCACCTCTGCCTGCTGGCCAGGTTAATTTCAGCATGAAGAGTCAAACGTCAGAGAGGGCTCTGCCAGTCCTGACCTTCTGGATGGAGTGTGAAGTCAGTAAAGAAGATCCTGGCCAAAAATGAAGCAGCAAGACCTAGCAGGGAAGGACCCACCTGTTAGAGCTATGCATTGGTCAATTCTGGCACTTGTGACCATCTCACATCAGCTCTTCTGAAAAGAGCCCCATAGCTGCTAATGCAAACTTTGAGAGAGCCCTCTTCTGTAGGTTCAGTTTGTTCTTGACTTCAGTACAAATGGGCGTAGGTTGTAACAGCAAGCATTGGGGGGCAGTGAGGTTATCAAAAGGTGGGGGCGTGCGGTTATCTGAAAGAAAATACCGCTATGCAAAAACAGCCTTTCGGCAACCAACAATGAAAAAGCATTGGTAAGACCAATAGGGCTTGCCTTATGCATCCACTGGCTTTGCTAATGATTCTAGCAGATGCTGTTAAGCATCAGCAAAATGCTTTACAGCGACGCTGCAATGCATCGGCAAAAAAAAAGCAAAGGTGAGATGATGCAGCTGCTGTTGCTAATCACGGCATGACACGGGTGCCATATACCATTTTCTTTTAACTGATTGGTCTTAGATGGCAGACGTCACGTACTTCGGCAAAGTGAGCTATAGTGTTATTGATGTAGTGGAGCTAAATGACAGCTGTTGGACCTTCCAATAGAAAAAGTGGGGAAAAACATATGATTGGGAGGGTGGGACAGCAAAGGGGAATGGGTTTGAAGGGAGGAGGGAATATAAAATGAAAATAAAGTCGTGGGTGAAGTGAGTGGGACAAAGAGCTCACAGAAGAGGCACCAAGAGCGCAGGGGTCAGTGAGTGTTGAGAGGGAAACAGCACACTAAGCCACAATGGCGGGAGATGGAAAACACATACACTCAAGGGCTGCTGAAAGAAAAACAAATTAGTTCCCTAAATGTTAACAGTAAAAGCATACAAGACATCCAAACAACAAGAAAAGCGGACATCAAAGGAAGGGTGGGAGGGAACAAGCACATGGGGTGTGAGCGATAACGAAAGTTAATTGCTGTAAGAGGGGAGCAGGAAGTGAGGCCGAGCGCGCGCTGTCGAAAGCAGTCTGCTGCTTTCAAGTCCGATGCCAGATGCCAGCTTCGCGCTTGAATGCCTCACATGCACTGCCCATAAACCGCATTCCAAAGGTCTTTGGCAGCATTTTCTGGTGCCCCTCTGTATCTCTCGCATAGCGATTGCTTATGCAATAGCTAGGCTCCATCTAAAAAACATCAGTGGGTAGAGTATGAGGACTTGGTGATGTGATGGGTGAAAAGATACCAGAGAAGAGGCGATGGAGGACAGAGGAAAGAAAGGGGGACAAGTTAGAGACTTTTAGAGAGGATGGGGACAGTTGTGAGAAAAGAGGCATGGGTGAAAGGAAAGGGAGATGGTGGAGTGATGAGAGGGAAAAGATGATAGCAGGGAGGGAGGAGCAGTGGGAGGGAGGGAGAGAGAAGAGAGACAAAAAATGCTGAGGGCTGCAGGAGAACAGAGACGAATAGGAGGGAGAGATTAGGAAGTGGATATAGATGAGAGGTTAAAAGAGAGAGAGGAAACAGATCAAATATATGGGGCAAGAGGAGAAGTAAGAAGATGAGAAAGGATACAAGAGAGAATATCAAAGCATGAGATGCAAAGAAAAGATGGGAAAGGAGAGGGACAAAGATTAACTGAGGTCTTGAAATGAGAGAAGAGTGGAGGTAGGCAAAGGGTGAGAATGTGTCAGTGATGGAAGTGGTAGAACGAAAGATGATGAGAAAGCCAAAGAGTAAATTATGCAGACTGTATCCTTGCTCGTTACATTTTTCTATGTGCCCAGAGAAAAACCTCAATAGAGATTTCACTCTTGGACTTCTTTATTCCCCCTTAATGAAGTTGGCTTCTATAATATTGTTCAACAGAAAATATTCATTGATATCATTCGAATCCAGTACTCGAATGACTCCAGTGACAAAGGTGTTTCTTAACGCTGTTTTTTTCAATGTCCTCATAGGTAGGTTGCAACTCATTCTTAACAGAAATTATTCACCCTTCTAATTACCTGGTGGATTTAGCATCCTCACCTATAAATCCCCAATTGATATCATTATTTAAAATGTTTTTTATCAGTGCTTTCTCCTGAAAAAAAACTTTCAGTGATTAGTCACTGAAATCCCAAACAATATAGGATGGCCTTCTATGGCCTGATCTATTTTTGCGGGTAACATGATTAGTTTCAGCAATTATGATATATGGGTTCAATCCATGGAATAAGAGTATATTGTTTGTATGCAGTACATTCTGAAAGTTAACTGAGTTCAGCATGATATTGACTCTAATGCAAGTGTGGTTCTAATACCCTGTACCTCAATGTGTCTTTTCTTTTTGTTACTGGCTCTATTCACTTGATTCTTCTTTCATTTTTACAATGTTTACGCATCTGCATGCCATTAAGTGGTTCAAAGTGCTGTGACAGCTGTGATTGGCAATCTAATGTTCTTTAAATACTCAATCTGAATTTAAAAAATCAGTTTCTTTAAAAATTCTGATAATTTTATGACACTATTGTACAATTTGATATTAGTATCTTAAATCTTAAAGTATCTTAAAATTTGGGTGAAAAGGATGTATGTAAAATGTGTGTATTTCTTTATGAGTTTTGTGACTCTCCTAATGAATCTTTGCTTCAACTAATGACTAATGGAATGGACAAATGGACCAGATCATCAGTATCAGTCAATCCCCTTATGTCAACCACAGATAGAACAGATCAGAAGCAGCACTAGCTAGTCCCTGCAATTCTATTTTTTTTATTTAAGGTACACAATTCTGAACCTAAATGCTTCTTGGCAAATAGCCACAGAGATGGAAAATACAGCAACATGGCAGTCTTAACAGAGAGACAGATTCGCGTCGGCAAGACAAGAGGAATGGGTGACATAGATTACATAAATCAGGGTCAGATAATATTATTGAAATTACAGTTACGAATTTTGGTAGGTAAATCATATATGCTACATAACTCAATATTGGATTACAAAACTGTGATTACAATTACAAATTTAGGTGGCTAAATTACAGAGGTCACATAACTCAGGGCAGATTACAAATGTCTGATTACATAGTTAGTGAGATGGCAAAGTAGAATAGTACATCAGTATTATAGTCAGCATCATCTATGGAAATAAGCAGGCCAAGATAGGCATTCTAGCATGCAGAAACCTTCATGCCCACAATGACATGGATGATTGTTTTGAGTCTTCTGTTACAGCTAGTCACGAATTTAAATGCACTGACAGATTGTATTGGGTAATGTGTAGTAGCAGAGTAAGATAACAGACATGGCCATTTGGTGCCAGGGGAGAAAAGTCCTAATATGGTCCACTAGGAGGTGCCCGACTGTTGGAAAAGGATGATCTTTTCATTACTTTGGTATCTCTAGTTTGTCCACAGAGAAATTAGCATATTCCTCCATAACCTAGCTAAGCACCCTTCCTCCAGGTGTATTTCTTTTGAACCTCTAAGGTAACATTGACTTTTGGAGATGTGTCCTTCCTTCAGGGTCTCCCCGGATTTTTGCTTTTCTTTTGCTGTACCTGTTTTTGCTGACCCTAGGACTCTTTTCACTTTACTGCTGCCAACCAGAGGTAACATGCTTGTGCTCTCCCTCCTAAATATAGGCACATTTGCATTCACCTGATTGCCACATTTGATCTACTTATAAGCCCAGAGCATATGGTATTACATGTGCATAGTGCCTGTAAAATAAATGCTACCAGTGGGCTGCAGTACCCATTGTGCCACCCACTAAAGTAGCACTGTAAAATATGTCTCCAAGCCTGCCCTTGCAGTCTGTGTGTGCAGTTTTAAACTGCTGTTACGACCTGACACAGTAAACATTTGCCATGCCTAAAACTTCTATTTAATACTTATAAGCCACCCATAAGTTAGGTCCTAAATGCCCATAGGGTGTGGCTCATAGTATTTAGGTTTTACCTGTCTTGGCAGAGGCAAATCTCCAAAGTCGTTTTTCACTGTGGCACAGCTTCTATAGAAAAGCTCTGGATTACAGTATAACACCTTATAAAATCATAACCTCAGTTTGGGAATAATTAGAACAATGATTTACAGACTCAAACTAATAGTAATTTAAAATCAAATCTAATGGTCAAGTCTGATTTTCAATTACTATTTTGAAAATGCTGCTATAGAAAGTTGACATTTTCCTGCCTAACCAATCTGTACCTTTCTGTCATTGTTCAGTGTCACCAGAGTGTTAATGGTTCTCATGTGGTGAGATATATATACTGGTCCTAGACAGTGGAGAAAGTGCGTGTGTGTGGAAGATGCTTTTCCCCCTGACAGGATGGCCATCTAGACTGTACTCAGGAACTTAATTACACTTCAAAAGGTGCCTAGCCTTTCACAAGCCGATGTAACAAATATCTAGGCCTGCCCCTTCATTTGACCTGCTAGTCAACCAGGCATCATTTTCAGTCGGAAAGGGTTTTCTCATTATCATAGCCACACCCTCTGGGTAGGCATAGGGAGCTCTGACCAGGGGAAGAAAGGTTCTACCATGTTGAATTTAGGAAGAGAGAGGCACTGTGGAATCATTTACTGTAAAACTCACAGGAAGTTCTGCAAATGTGGATAGGGTCACCCCTGGGAACCGTTGCCCCTATGGTTAGGGAGCATCCAGGAGCTTCCTCCACCCACAGGCTAGCACTGCATATAAATGTGGTATTCCCAGTACCCTCCTTCGATCAGTTCTTGACCTGTGGAAGAACAGAAGAGGACTGGACCTGCTCTCTGTGATCTGAGAAGTGCTTTGAACTGGACCAGCTCTCCGTCTTGTACCCAGGACAAAGAATTGGACTCCAAGGATCATAAGGCTGAATTCTGCTAAAGCTTCAGGGACACAACAAACTGCAAGGTGCCTTTCCCTGCATCTGCCTAACTGATCAGGACTGATATTTGCTGCGGCCTCTACCTGCCACCGTGTGAGTGCCTAAGTGCCTCCCATAAAGTCCTGTTCTTTTTTTAGAAGTGTAGTCCTGTGGTGGATTTGGACTTAAAGGGTTAAATCGCAGGCACTGTCATATTTTGTCAAGGTTCTATCCTACCACGACTAGTTACTATTATGCCCCGTTAGTGCTTCTAGAACTTATTTTTTACTTAAACCTTCATAATTTCAATAACACTGGTTCCTCTTACTGGTGTCCCGCCATTTTTGTGTCTGTTTCTTTTTTAAATTATACCCACTTTTTCTAATTCATTTTTTTATTGTTTTGTATTTCGACTTTATTATAGTTTTAGTACTGCATAAACGCATGTATACATTGCCTCTAAGTTAAGCCTGACTGATTTGTGCCAAGCTACCACAGGTTTAATTCAGATTTATTTAGTGACTTTTGTTGTTCACCCTGTCAAGGATTGTGATTGTTATTTGAGAGGGTTTAAATAATAACCCTCCTAGGTGGTTTCAAGTAATGCCCTCAACTAATACCCCAGTCTCTTACATTGACTAAAGTACATTTTCAAGGCTGAGTGTAGTAGTTTGCTATATTTTTCAGATAGTTCTACCCTATGCTCCAAAGGTAATGAGGAGAGTCCATGTGTATTTCAGTGTTCTGCACTTAAGTGGAGGATTTCTAAGGGTGTGGAATATGTGTCTGTGCTTTTTCATACATATGCATATGTTAGGAGCCTTGTTCTGTGATCTTTGTAGTTTCTGAGTTTAGGATCTGAGGAATCTTGAATAGATAATGTAGTATATTCAATCCAGAATTAGTGCTTCTGCACATTTAATTCGATGGTTAGAAATCAGTAACAGAAGTAACCTTCTTAGCTGTTTCATTTGATGGTTGATCCTCTTGAGCACAGTTTGAACTGGCTTATAGACAAAAACTATACATTAAATCCGAAATTCCATGTCCCCAGACTTGTCTCTTGGCATGGGCCATCGCAGAGCAACTTCCATATTTCAAAATAGTTTCTTTCTTGCATGTTGTTTTCAGCATTGTCAATGTTGTCAGCCTTTGTCTGTATTCGTTTAGCATAAAGGTAAAGGCGCGCGGCAGAGTGTGTGGAAACAGCTTAACCGAAGCATCTATCACAAAACGAAAATGTCTGTTAAAGCCCAGGAATGAACAGAAAATCTACAAGTCTGATGTCAATTTCTAACATGACTCTCACAACTGATTACGTTTGGAAATATTTTTGTTGATATTGCATATCCATCTTTACTTCAAAAGGCAAGAAAAAGCTTTTTGTGGTCATGCCGGACAATGCACTCAGACTCTGTTCATAAGTCTTCTGAATGAAATGTCTGTACTGAATAAAGTCTCTGCTATCAGTAAAACATCATTCATGTCACTGAGCATGCTCATCTTCGCCCGGGTGATTGATTGTAATGCTCCCGAGATCTGATCACAGGACTGCAAACCTTGATAAAGACAATTTCTGGATTGGTCTCTGGTGACTCACAATTTATCTACACTTCATCCGCCTTGATGCTCTTTTTCTGACTCAATATGTGGTGCTTGAAAGCTTTAACCCTGGTATCTAAAACATGGCATCATCTGCCTACCAATCACGCTATCTCCTCTGTCGAAGCAAATGATGACTTTACTATCCATCAGCCTAGTTTCTGTGGGTGACAAAGTGGTATTGATTGCTGACCCACAGCTGTAGAATCCCAAATTGCCAGCTATTCAATTGATAGCAATACTGAATCCCAATCTATATGTGTAAGACTTTTTAAAGCTAGCTTTCACAAGTTGCAGATTTAGTAAATCACTGTTAGGTCTCTACTGGTCGCTTGCTGTTATGTCTCTACTGGTCGCTTGCTCTTGATATTTGTTTCTCTTACAGAGAGATGATGGAATCCTCAAGAGTAGAGGTCATATCACCAAAACAGATGTGTCTCTACAGGATTTGAATTTGCCAATGGTGATGGCCGTATCATTTAAACAGATCTGTGTGAGCAGTATTTGAATTTGCTGATGGTAAATGCTGGTAGTTGTGCAGTGCATGTGTTTAGCATGGTAGAGATGCATGTAATGTATTTTCTTCATTGGTGCTAGTGGTACTTCAATGAATAGAAATTTGCACACAATAACTAAAATGTACCAACAGGTTTTACTATCGACAAATTCAATTGACACCAACAAAAATCTGTCTTTGTGATTTGGTTACTGATGCTAAACTTTGTATGAAGCCTGGCCCTTGGTGCTAGGTGAATGTTAAAAACATTTTGTCAGAACCTCATTTAGATGGCTATGGGGAATTAGGGGGTTACTGGCCCCAATGGTGGAGGTTGAGGAGTTTTGCTCCTGATGTCCGGGGGCCCGAACTACTTTGGATCTCTCTCGACTAGGCCAAGTACTCCTTCTGCATTTGACTCAGTGGTAGCTGTGGTCAAGCAGTCAAGGCTCCCTCATGGATGTACATACAGGTCAGTTAACATAACTCATAGGTCAAAATGCAACAGTATGAGCAATAAATCATTGTCCAGCCAAATATTTGCATGCATAAGAAAAAGCAATATTTTGTTTCTAATTCTACTCATGCAAAGGGATATGACATTGAGGTCAAGGCTCTAGTAGTTGTCAGGCAAATCCCTGTCACCCTCTTCGTGTAACGTATCAAGGGTTATTCCCCATTCACTGGTGGACACATCAAGGAATGCAAACCATTAGGCCGTACTCAAGAGCTTTCCCTTCTGACCTTTTAGGAACTTAGGCAGAAGTGTCTATGGTACTGCAGCAACATTAGCAGCAAACCCCCGGACCCCAATAGCCTGGTTCAGTCTTACCCACTCCGGCAGTATGATAACCTTCAGCTGTACAGTCTGTGCCCTCCCCTCGGGCGCCCCCAAATTCGGATCCTGTACGATGAAGTTGGGCTGCTCATGATGAATGCTGCAGCTCCCGCTGTTCCTGCCGATCACCGCTGCCAGTTGGGTTCCAGTGATTAGAGCTGCCCCGCTCAGTGGCCAGAAAATGCAAGTTTCTGTTCCCCCTAGCAGGGTGTGGAGGTAGTGTGGTTCTCTGATTCCTGTCTGGAGCTCCAACTGGGCAGTGTCTCATCAAACCTGGGGGACTTATCCAGGATCAGATAATGGTGTGCAGGCTTGATACGGTGATCACAGCAGTTCTTCTTTGGCCCAGGCTGACAGCACAAACTCTAGGCCAAAGTGGTACTGACTAGGTCTCCTGGCATACGGGCTTACTGTGGTACTCATGATCAGAGTGGAGACTCTCCGTAGGTGAACATCGGGAAACATCCTTTACAACGCAACTTTTACCACGCAGTGCTATTACAACGCAGGTTTTACAACGAAAACCATTACAACGCATTGCGCTGGGGGGCGCTCTAGGATAGGGAATGGATTTAATTTACTATCCAACACCTTCCCTAGTGTCCACGGGGACTGGAGCTGGAATAGTAAATTAAACTATTCACTATCCAGCACCCCAAAGCGCTATGCGTTGTAATGGTATGCGTAGTAAAACCTGCGTTGTAACAGCATGCGAGGTAAAAGCATGCGTTGTAACGTCATAGATCCCATCATCCCTATGATGGCTTCTCCTGGGGTACCCAGTCGATGATCCCTTGCTCCCTCAAATGCTCTCCTCTCCCTCACAGGACGCAATGGTCTTGGCAAGCAGGAAGGCAATGGTGCTCCAGGCCTCAGGGTAGGTGAGCTTGTTGTCCTGGGTGATGTCCCCGCGCCCATCAGAGAGACTATCAGGCCTTTCCTACCATTACTGGTCACAGGCAGAAGTCTTGCGATTGTAGGTCTGGGTCTTTGACATTTTATGTTGGGGTTCTACTTCTTTGGAAGTCAACATTTCTTCTTTTCATCTTCCTTCATGAAAGAGGTCTGCCACAGCAGGCATGACTCCAAAGCTGATTCTCCGCACATAATTAATGGGAGTGACCAGAGTTTACACCTGCTTGTCAGCACAGTGATATGTGCATCAAAGGGTTAATTCCAGACCACAGTTCTACTGTGATCCTCTTATCAGCCCCATCTCCTTCCTGAGAGGTGTAGGACCCTTCCTTGTGATCTATCACTGAATCAAAGAGCACTCTTTTGAGATTTAAAGGGAGTCTTTTCCTTCCCTTCAGTGCGTGTTCCCACCCAGCTCACATGACTGCACTAATCTATAAATCTGTCTGGGGAATTCCTCTCCCCCTCATGTTTTCAACAGGTAAGCCTGGGCTTCCCAAAATGGAACCCAGCATTCTCCAATCCATGTTCCCTTGCAGGCACATTTACTCAGTGTACATACTCATATAACTTGCCATTGGTAATTCCGCCCTCATGGTTCGCTGGACTTAACAGGTTATTACAGGAACAGATATGGGATGGGACACAAATAGAGCATCACTGGCCATGCAGCAGAGGACCCCAGAGGAGAGGGGATTGGAGGCTCCAGGGTTCGAGTTATATTACTTTGCAGCCCAGCTGCAATGGCTGGCCCAGTGGTTAGAAGGGCGGAACCAGGACCTCCTAAATACCACACACCCAATTATCAATCAGAGGCAGCTGTTAGCTATGCTTCTACTTCCCTCAGTGAACATCCCAAGTCCAGAGGTTCTGTTAGAAGCGGTACTGTATAGTTGGAGCAGATCCCGTCGATATACAGCAGGAATCCCATCGTATGCTGCAGGCCTGCCCATCACTGGACTTCCACACGGGACAACGCCTATCCCATTTTCGAGGACACAAATGTCCAGCTGGGCAGAGGCTGGCGTTACGTCGGTGGGAAACTGCTACCAGAGTGGAGAACTAATTCCCCTGGAGGACTTCTTGCCCTGAACGTGACCTACCACTGTGTCAGTTTCTTACCTACCATTCAGTCGTGAAAACATTCAAAGACCTCTCGGGAGGCGCCCAGCAGGAACCAAGGACACATAAAATGCTACAAGTATTAGTTCCGCTGGGATCCGCTAGGCACTTAATAAAGTGGCACTACAGAGCACTGATTGGGATGGTGAAGACACTCTTGGAATGGTTACGGGACAGATGGAATGGGGCAGTAGGGAGGAATTTGCAAGATAAAGTATGGACCCAAATACTATGGAGTCCAAAACATATATCCAGTAATGCTGCGTTAAAACTCATTCACCTTAACTATGTTCAAATGCTCTACCTCACATGCCACAGACTGAACTCAATGCATGGAGGGGAGATCCAGGGGTGCCCTAGATGTGGACAACAAGGATTTATACATATGACGTGGGGATGTACAAAACTACAGGAATTCTGGGGCACAGTAATGAATCCGATCAATTTGACATTGGCTCGAGCGCTACTATGCTCTGTTGGGGTATGCCTCCTAGGCTTGTTCCCCAGACCATAAGCTAAAAAAGTTGGCTCCCTGTTCGTAGATCTAGCCCTGGTTTTGGCATGCAGGCAAATAGCTATGACCTGGAAAGCACTAAACGTACGGAATATAACATAGACACCTGGGCTAGATCAGAAGAATAGGTTATACAACAAGAGGAAGCCAAGGGACTGCATCAACGCCCCATAGCAGAACTATGGACAGAAATATGGACGGCTTGGAACTCCAGAGTGCCGAACATACGGGTGAGCTAGGGTTCACCGAAGAGAGCACGCAATATGATAGTGACACCTCTGTGTAAACATGAATGGGAAATGGTGAATAGGAATTGAAAGTGAGAGGGCAAGCCCCCCCCCCCCCGCCCCCCCCCCCCCCCCCCCCCCCCTCGGCAGCGAAAATTGGATGCAGCTATGGACAGCACTAAGTTGACTTGTTTCCCAGTGAATGGGATATTCTGTTTACTATTATAAATAAGATATGGTTACTACATGCACAGACAGGTGTCACTCCCCAGAGTATATAATGCTACTTTAAAACAGTAAATATTATTAGGAGGTAAAACCGTACCAGTATACCAGGTTTAATAATGGAAATAAGACAGAACTGTAAGTTCAAGCTGTATAGTTAAAGATGTAATGATGTGCTTCAAGATACACTTTCTGTACTGGGTAAGACCATATGTATCAGCAAACCTGCATGTATGTCAAACAGAAAAGTTCAAAATACTAATAAAGACATTTTTTTTTTAAATGTACATCACAGATGGCTATTTTTGATTTTTGTATATACTTTATTAAAAACCATAGC
Organism: Lissotriton vulgaris; assembly: GCF_964263255.1. Classification (NCBI taxonomy): domain Eukaryota; kingdom Metazoa; phylum Chordata; class Amphibia; order Caudata; family Salamandridae; genus Lissotriton; species Lissotriton vulgaris. The sequence continues at coordinate 927,300,014 of NC_141693.1, read as the reverse complement.
AAGATGGGGAGTTATGTGCATTAATGCTTATGTGCGGACAGCCATTTTTTATATTTTTTTCACAAAGTATATCAAAAAAATGTCAAGCTGGCTCCCCAGGCATCTGCACACTTTTGCACAAATGGCGGTCGTGTTACAATGTTTTTTTGTTATACTTTAGCATTACTTTACTGTTCTGAGATTCCCGGCGTGTTGCTGTCTTGGAGCAGTCATGTAATGTTAAAGTTTAGGAACGGAAGTAAGAATGAGTAAAGCTAGTGTCTCTGCAACCGAACCAGGCCTATTGCCTTGGCCAGTGCTCATGTTCCTATGTGTAGCACCTACTGCATGACCCCCTGAACCTTTCCCACCATTTAACTGTTTAATTCAATTCAAGCTTAATGTCTGAAAAAGTGTCTGATCCAATCATCCTGCTCACTAAAAGTATTTTAATTATTTGTTTTTATTGACAGAATCGATGCCACTGAATAGTCTAAGCAGTATCAGATAACTTAATAATGCTTTATTTAACAAAGGTATCTCAAAACATGAAGTGCAGCTTTGAGCTGTTAGGCCTTCACCCCCACATAGAACTTTCTTTTCGCACCCCTATTATTTTAGGGTTGAGTTTGTAGTGTTTTAAGAGGTACATTATTATCACTACCTAGAGGCATTCTGAATTCCTGAGCCTAAACGATTGGCTTGGGAAGCAGGTGTTTCAAGATTCCCCACAATTCAACGGGAGAGGTCAGTCCTGGAGGTAGAATGTCCTTTCCGAGTTGGAGGAACAATTCATTGTATGGGACAGAATTGATGACAGTTGACCTTCATTCACGAGGCCTTCTCGGAGCAGGACAAAAGGCATGGCCGCATGGATACTAATGCTCTGAGTGAGTTCTCTGGTGGAGGTCTCCTCTTCCAGGGTAACAGCTAATTAATGAGCAACTTCCTGGACGTTCCAATTGGTCAGTCCAAAGTCTGTACCGCCATGCTTTTTTCTCACTGGGTAATTAATAGTGAGAGCATGCACTGGAGCTTTGCAAACAATGGGAAAATATATCCCGATGGCTGACTGAGCGCCTGAAAAATAGAGAGTGCCAATTTTAACCGCCTTTCCATTTGAAACGTTTATTTTCTTTGCGCTCATTTTTGAAATATTTTATTTGATTCGAAACTTGTTTCTCTGTTTAATGCCAGGCGGGATAAAAAACACTATTTTTAATTTTCTTTCTTTCCTGTCGCGGCTACGCGTTCATCATGCCCATCAGCCTGTTTGAAAGCGCCTAATTGCATGCATTGTCTGCGCTAATAAACATTTTCAATGGGCCGTTTGACTTTCTTAATGACTAATACATCTCTAATTTCATTATCTTGTAACTGCGTGAAATCAATACAGCAAATGCCCAATTAATTTCTATTGGCTGGTGAACTATTTTCATTAGGGCTGTGACCCGTTTTGTGCGGCTGGAATAAATCCTCACCAAATAGAGCCCTTTGATCCTCATCTATTACTTCACGTAGTGGCGGAATTAGCACCGTTTTCTTTGAGAATGTGAGAGAGCCAGGGGAAGCTGGGAGGCTGGGAACTGCGGGAGCCTAGTCTGATAAGCGTGCACTGTAACGACGTCAAATACGACGCAGAGCAGGTCTTTACTACCAGAACCTATGTTGCCATAGCGACTAAAGCCAATATTTTTGCACTGTAATTTCCAAATCCGAATTGTAACTATATTGGAGCTCATGTTTTTTTTTGTATTACTTTTGATATTTGTTTTCATGTTGTTGCGATTATATAAATGGCTGGCAAGATGGCGCAGTTAGTTAAACTGCGACGTTGACGTGCTTTGATACGCAGGTTTGCAGTCCATCAAAGCCCGTTCAGCCTTCCGTGACGTTTTTAGAAATATTTCCCCTTTTCCAGAATCCAAACCATGAAATGCGGCATGGTACTGACAACATTGCTTCCTGTGATCTGCAAAGTGCACAGACTTGCTCCTTCTACGTGACTTTTTGTACTCCAAATATGGTATTCTTTCCCCAGTAAACTGTAAGAAACACGTTTTCATGATGATTAATTGAAAATCACCCTCCTTCCAGTCTGTTTTCAAGCCAGCTCATCCCATAATCAAGGTGCAAAGCAGAATGTAGTATCATGCAAATATCAGTGAAGTGACAGCTGCACATGGAATTAATTATATGACAACCCCTCCTCAAACACCTGGGATTAAATATTATTTTCAAAAGGCCCACTAGTACAAATAATGAGTGTAATCGTTTCTATTGCATATTCAATTTTTGTGTGCAAGTCCGACTACTCAATCTGTCATCATTTTTTCTTGTCTGTGGCCCTAAAGTGTTAGGATTTTAATATTCCTGGTGCTCTGAAGCTGAATACTAGCCTCAGCGGACGTGTACTCACCCCTGCACTGCTGCTCTGCGCGAAGGCTGACAGCGCTCGCATTTACGCTGTGACGCTCATTTTTCTTCTTCTGCCGCTTACCCGCTCCTGACCCCGGTCCGCCCCGGCTGTGTGCCGTTTGTCGCGGAGGGTCCCTGCAAGAGCGCCACTTCCGCTTCGCGGCACTTCCGCCCTGCCTCCAGACCGCGCAGGTGAGCGGTCTAGTGTTTCACGTCGGATGGTATAAATGGCCATCTGGAGGAAGCGCAGCGGACGAGCGCAGCGGGAGCGCCGACTTCGCGCCGAAGTCGCGCATAAGTCGAGCCCGTCCGCGACCGACCGAGGCCAGGGGCCACGCATGCCGTTCCACGTCTGGTCTACTCCTCTCAGGCACTTCGCGCCTTATCCCATCACGTCTCCCTTGCTCCTCATGTCAAAGCTACCATTCTAGGACACAATATCCTATCCTCTCCCTCGTCTACAATTCCTCCCTCCCCTTCCTTTCCCTCTTCCCATCCTCCTCCCGCTGCACCCCGGCCTACTCAGTCCAGTCTTAGTGGCAGAGACCCCCTTTCACTACTCTATCTCAATACTCGTTCCCTTCCCAAACATCAACTAGACATATTCCAACTTTTAGAAGGAGGTCTCATTGACATCTTGCTCCTTACGGAAACTTGGTTAAATGCTGACTCTCTTATATCCTCCATTCTAATAGAAACTCCGGCAGACCTGGCGGCGGAGTTGCCGCCATTATTCGCTCTCATTTACAATTCACTACCCTTACTACTCCATCCATAGCCAACACGGATATTCTTACTTTGAAATTTACCTCTCCCAACTCTTCATTTATCTGTATATTAGTTTATCGCCCCCCGGTCAACATGCCCCTTTTCCCATCCCTATTCAGCAATATCATCTCGCAGATAGCCATCAACTCTGCCAGGGTTCTAGTGGTAGGCGACTTTAATTACTGGCCATCAGACCCCCAAGAATCTTCTCTCTCCCGTGAGTTCACTGACTCATTGCTTGGCCTAAACTTCTCCAAACACATCTCTGTTGCCACACACAATAAAGGCCATATATTAGACCAGATCTGGTCTACCAATTCTGATATTTCCCCTCCCCTGGTTTATCCCTGTCCCTGGTCCGATCACTTTTTCATTTCCTTTTCCTTACACCTATTCTTGTCTACCTGCCCGCCGGTCCCTCATAATTTTCAGGCCCGAAACTGGAAACATGCTGACATTCCCCACTTTCACTCGATTCTTGCCTCAACATCTCCTCCTGACTATTCTGATTTGAACTCACAAGCAACTTCTCTCGATCAGTGGCTGTCCTCTGCCTGCGACGTCGTTGCCCCCATCAAAACTGTTAAGTCTAAACGTCCCCACGACGCTCAGCGCTGGTTTACTTCTACTCTGAAGGCGGACAAACTTCGTCTTAGACAGGCTGAGCGCCGCTGGCGGCGCAATTATGACCCTTTACTTAAAATCAGTTACATTGACCTACTAAAAACGTATAAAAAATCGATCATTTCGGCCAAACTCTCTTATTTTTCTCAGAAGGTCTTGACCTCGGCATCCAAGTCCAAAGAAATTTTTTCTATTGTAGCTGAGCTTTCCCTTCCTGACCGGGTCACTCCCCAGCCCCTTCCTTCTCAAGCCCTGTGTAATTCTCTTAATTCTTTTTTTTCTGACAAGATTTCCGTGATTAAAAACAACATTCCCTCTACTACTCTATCTCACGATTCTGTTCTCCCTTCCTCGAATCCTCATTCTTTCTCTAAATTTCCCCCTATCTCTTTGGACATCTTTCTTTCACTGCTTCAGACTGTGAGCTCTGGCTCGCCTAATGATTGCTGTCCTACGTCTATTCTGAGAGCTGCTTTTGTGGCCTGTCCTGGCCCCCCTCTTGATCTCTTAAATAAATCTCTCTTGTCAGGCTCTGTCCCTAATGCCTTTAAAAGCGCTGTGGTGGTCCCCATTCTAAAAAAACCTGGTCTTGACCCTACCACGTTGGCTAATTACCGTCCCATCTCCCTCCTCCCTTACCTGGGTAAGGTTTTGGAGACCTATGTCACCCGCTGCCTCAGTGCCTTCATCGAGGAAACTCATTTCCTCGACGACCGGCAAGCCGGTTTCAGACCTGCTCACTCCACTGAGGCAGTGGTGGTGGCAGTCATGGACACGCTGAAACAGGGAGCTGACAAGAACTTGGCCCAGGCCCTTGTACTCTTAGACCTTTCAGCCGCATTTGACACGGTCGACCATGGAATCCTGGTCGACCGTGTCAGAAATGCTGGCATCTCTGGCTTGGCCCTGTCATGGGTGGTATCCTTTCTCCATTCCCGCTCCCAATCTGTTCGCCTTTCCTCTTTCTCTGCCCCTCTATCTTCTCTCTCCTGTGGTGTCCCCCAGGGTTCCGCTTTGTCCCCGCTTTTGTTTAATCTTTATATGCAGCCCCTTCTTGTTTCCCTTCGTCAGTTTTCAGTTACTGCTTTCAATTACGCAGATGATCTGCAGCTTATCTTTCCTATTAATTCTTCCTCTTCTGCTTGTTCCAACTTTCAAAATGCCATGCTCTTTATCTATGAGTGGATGAACCTTAGCCAATTAAAGCTTAATCCAAGCAAAACGGAGCTGGTGGTGACTGGCGGTCCTCTCACTCCCTGGTCTCCCAACTTCTGGCCTACCGCCCTGGGTTCCCCTCCTTGCCCAGTGAACACCGTGAAGAGCTTGGGGGTTACCATTTCTAGTGACCTCTCGATGCGGCCTCACATCAACACCGTCACTTCGGCCTGTTTTTTCCATCTCCGCCGAATCGGGAAGATTCGCAGGTTCTTATCCCAAGAGGCCCTCATTCTTGTTATCCTTGCCCTCATCACCTCACGTCTAGACTATGCCAACTGTCTATACGTGGGGGTTCCTGCCTGTCACCTTTCCCGACTCCAACTGGTTCAGAATCAGGCAGCCAGACTAATCTTTCAGCAACCTAAATACCAGCATGTCACCCCTCTGCTGAAGACTCTACACTGGCTCCCTGTTGCGCAACGGTGTGTTTTTAAAATGGCTTGTACCATTTTTAAATCCCTGTTTACCTGTGCCCCTGCCTTTATTTCTTCCTGTCTGCACGCTTATGTTCCTCCCCGTCACCTCAGATCGTCGGCTCATAATCTGCTGACCACTCCCAGGTTTAACCGTAAAAAACATGGGGGCGCTTGTTTCTCTTTTCTTGCTCCCACTACCTGGAATTCCCTCCCTCTTGTTATTCGTTTGTCCACCGACTATTGCTGCTTTCGCAGTTCTTTGAAAACCCACTTGTTCCGTCTGGCGCACGGTTAGCTGCTCTGACCCTGAATGTCTCTTCTCCCGCCTGGTCTTGAGCGCCAAGAAACCAATTGGTGAATGTGCGCGGTACCAAATCCCTTTTAATAATAATAATAATAATAAAAGTGTTAACAGTTTCCTCAGCCCTACAAGGCTTGGAACTACTGTCTTGCCATTAAACATAGAAACAGTAGCATTTTTAGGGCTGTATGGTAGCAATACAAAATGTTATTGGTAGGGATATATATTAACAGAAAACTTTATTTGAAGTAGTTCTGCCTACTGCTATGCACTGCATCATTTCAGGTCAGTTTTCTGAATTGAGGAGGGTGAGATGGAGACATGATTCATGGGAGGCCCCAAGAATAAAGTTTGCCACCGGAACCTTGGGGAGCTTCGATTTTACGCATTTCCTTTTCATGTGCAATTTTTTTTAGTGAGCCCCTCGGTGCTTGCCTCCTCTCCAAGTGCATTAATAAAGCCCGTGACTGCCTGCCCAATGGTTCCCTCTTGCTCCACTGAGAGTGAATGGAGGCAGACCATGTAGTTCCTTGTAATGTTTGACCACACATTTATCTACAGATGTTGTCTCCTCCTCAATGAAATTTCTCGTCCTATTCAGTTATGTCTACATCCTGGGGGCTGAATGTGTTTCCTGATGGCTGCAGAGTCACATAGTTAAATGGGAAAAGTCAGAGCCTAGTTTGTGTGTTGTGTTTATGTGTTTTTGAGTGAATGGGTGTCATGTGTGTGATAAGGGCCTTCCGTAAAGTATTTACCTATTCTCTTTCATTAAGATGTCTCCACCTAGTTGGCAAAGGTCACTGTCTGCATGGCAGAGGTTTCCGCATCAGTGGTGGACATGTCCAACAGCTAGTCGTAATGTAAAATATGGGTGTAACGTTACTTGGAGTTCATTGAATCCTGAAAGGATTCTCGTCCCATTGAAGAACGGTTCTGTCTGATTTTTATAGGTGCTGTAAAAGCAAAGTTTATACTCGGATGCTCTGAAGAAATGTGATAGAGGGAGGTTCAATACTTTGCACAATTTGGATGAAATAAAGAGACATATACATCTTTAAAATATGAAGATACATTAGAAACTGGAACTTTAGAAAGATGAACTTCTTTATAAAAGCAAATCCTTTTGCATTTGCCATAGAAACTGCAACACAGATGTCTTGGGGAGTAGCACAATATATTTCTATTTGGCACTGGTTCACTTTTACATATGTTGGACTACAAATGAATTCAGTTTATACAAATGATGTGGGTTTGATGTAAAAAATCAGATGCCAGGAGACGGTTTTAAAGTTTTTTACAATCGCCATGGATGATGGGAAACATAGTCTGTACGCAAGGAATACACCGGTTATAGCTTGAGTGGCGGGAAATGCAAATTATTTGGACCAATGGGGGAGATGGAGAGGTGTTTAAATAAGGGGAAGGAAGGAGGAGGGTAAACACATCGGTTAGTGAAGAAATCAAGTTGGATGTCCCGTAACGGCAGTGGCAGGTATGATACCCGTCTGCTACAAAATAGAAGGATTGACATTTTCTCTTCATGAGACAGTTTAAAGATGTGATGAGTGTGATTGAATAGCAGTGCGGACATGCGTTTGTAGAGATACAACGTAATTGTGTTAAGGAGTTGGGCGGAATGATTTGCGAGTGAGATTATGTGTGTTGGGGCTCAAGCTAGTTTTGGAGGGAGGAGGGGAGTCGAGTAATATGTGCGAATGTTGACAGTTTTGGTGTGAGTGCGAGTGATACAATAGATATGGGCGCATAAGAAGATATGTATATGTGTGACAAAACCGTGTTGATAGTGCTGTATGTAAATGTGGTAGAGAAGCAGGAAATAATAGTAACAAACGGCGCAAGTGTCTGAGAGGTGTTGATTCTTCATGAGGCCGGGGCAAGCCATAGAGTAACAAGGTCGGTGGGAATGTGATTTCAGAAGGAGTAAGTTATAGCAGGATGTGGGGGTAGCTAAACACGGGGACTGAATGTTAATCCCGTTATTGTTACTCTTAACTTTGACTACATAATTAACATGATAAGTTTGTCTAATGACATGGTGTTTTGAAATTTTATTGAGTATCAATGTATTCGATTGATGATGTTGTAAACTTTGAAAGGTAACAGCAGTTATTTCATTTGTTATTCCAGTGACCCCTGATGAAGGGCATCAGATGCCCGAAATGCATTGGGTATTTTAAATAAACTACACTGTCTGACGAAATTGCTCTACTCGTGTTCTGTGCAAGAGGTTCGGATGGCCCAGCCTTAACATGTGAAATGTTGTAAATTGGCAAATCCACTCTGTGTGTGGGAGAAAAAGTTTGAAAAATTGGATAACAGAGTGCATAAACTGGATTACAATGTAATATACAGATTTATTCTGAACAGTTGGATTACTGCCTGCACTAGGCTACTTCGGTTGTGAGTTTGGTGGGGGGCAACTATGCGCCCCCATTCAGTTAAATCACTTTTTCAAGGTCATTCATGCACTTTGCTGTAGATGATTGGGTGCCATGCACGAAAAAGAACAAAATTGCGAAAATATTTGAATAAATATATATGTAGGAACAATTTGTGCCTTTTTTCCATTTGCTAAAGTACTGTCTAGGGTACCCCTAACAGTTGTTGGTTAAGTAATGTCTCTTATATGGACCATAGTTTCTAATATATAACTAGTCTTTAGGAAGTACTTGGGGTCTATCTGGACATTGCCTCAATCCTCAATTTAAGGCCTGGCATCCTGGTGTGGTTTACCATGACTTTTTGCCTTCAGACCCCCTGTTTTTGCTGGCCTTGGGATTCTGCACACTTTACCACTGCTGATTAGTGCTACAGTGCTTGTGCTCTTTTCCTAAAACATGGTTACATTGGCTAATCACAATTAATGGTGAAGTTGAATTTTAAATTGCAATTCTGAAAATAAATGCCACTTTTAGAAAGTTGCTGTTATCTTTCTTTAGCCACTTGGTGCCTGTTGCGTGTCTCTGATCACATGTTTGGGGTGGGTGATAGTTGGGCTTTTTGGATTCCGCCTAGAAAGCCACACACAGCTTAGGTTTGATTTGATGGGCAGTCCTGGCAGGATGAGGAGGAGGAGCTGGATCCAGCCTCACACCTGAATAGACTGTATCTTGTCCTCACTCAAAGCTCCTGTTTGATTCAGGACGTGCTGCAAGTGAGTTGATCCAAGCCATGATCTTGGATTTATTCCAGGCTACTTGGAGACGGAATTAACCTTTCACATATTTGCACCTTCTAAGCACAGATGTGCTTCTCCTTTAAGCCACATTCACCTATGGCAGTATGAACTACTACTTCTTCGATCCTTAATTGCTTACATCTTGAAAGACAGCTTGTGGACCTCCTCCCTGGTGACCAGCTGGGCTGACGCAGCCCTTGGCATACACGCTCTGGCAGTTTTGTTCCAAGTGCCTTGGATTCCATTCAGGCTGCAATAACCTTCTTTGTGTCTCCTTGTCCTGATCATGACATCTAGTCATGAAGTTCGAAATGCAGTCGACTTGTATCGGCCTAGTTGGGATTGCTAATTATGTCATGATTTTCATATGCTTGTATTACAAAGTAAACGTTCATGCATAATATTCTGTTCAAATATTACCAAAAGCGCTGTTTTACATTTTTCACATGTTTCACTTGCGCCGTTTAAACACTGTTTCACACGCAAAATGTGTTCACCTTGCATTTAGTACACACTTAAAACAAGCATGGTTGATGCTGCTTTATAATCTGTGCAGAATATGAATCCATGCTTCTCTTTCTGTTAATTCAATTGCACTGAACTAAAAAAAAGGAGACTTTGTGTTGATGTGTAAATAATTTTCCCTCTAAATTGTATTTCCTCCTTGTCTTCCATTGAGAGGTTGTATGATATTGTACCCACCCAGGTCTCAACTGGGGTTACAGGTCTCTCCTCTGGCCTTTAATAATCCTACATAAAGGGCTGCATGCCTCCTGTAGTAAACCTGGAGCCAGGGCAGGAATGGCAGGGACTTTGTGCATTTCAAAGGCATGTCTTTAACGTCTCCCCCACTTCAAAAGTACAACTGGGTAAAGGACTGGACCTCAGACACCACCACTTCAGTACACTTCTGGAGCTGTGGATACTCTGCCAGGAAGACGGACTGTTGTGCTGCTGAAAGGACTGCCACTCTGCCGGACTGATACTCTGAAGGAGCGGCTTCCTTGCTGTGCCGACCTGTTGACTGCTGCCCTCTTGACTGGGGAAGAAGAATTGGACTTGAAGCCCATTTTGAACCCAGGACCACAATGTGACTTAAAGGGCTAGTCTGCTGCCTCCTGTTCTTTGCCTCAGGGACATAACAGGCTCCCCACAGCTCCCAGACCGACCTTCAATGATATCCTGACCCTCAAGAGTGACCTCTCAGGACCTGGGCCCTTGGAAGTGGTTTTAAGCTCCTTAACTCAAGCATTTGGGCTCTTCACGAATGTAAATGGTCCAGTTCACTCCAGAAGTGTGCCAATTTCACAAAGAATCAGGGCAAGCTGCCATGAGTTTGCCTCTTCGCACAGCAAGCAACTTCCACTGGTGTGGATTGCCACCCGTCCGCAATGCCCGGCCTGCTCTTTGTGACACGCCGACCACTGCCAGCAACTCTCTCCTTGCTCCCTGTGAACTGGACTCTTGGCACATGTCTTGAGAAGGTAAACCTTCAGCAGCACTAATCTGGGACTGTTTCTGACCCGCACTTCATCACGGGTGGCCTGAACATTTGGTTTTGACTTGGTCTAGTATGACCAGATATAGCTGGTTGGTGCTTTATGCTTTTAAGCACTAGAGTAGAGTAGAGTAGTTAATACTTTATTCGGTTCTCCAGTAACCATCAAAGTATACAAACAGGAAAAAACTGTTAAAATATGTTAATCATATATAAAAACACTGGCAACTCATAGAAACAGTTTATAATATAGTTGTAAAGTGTATCACCCATGTTAATTGCAGAAAGCTTCTCCGATGATAAAAACATCATGATATATTTATATTGATTTAAAAAAAACAATTGATAAAAATACTCTAGGCAAGGAAGTATAATTCTACAAACAATGATTTAAAATATTCTAAAGTGCATAGTTCATGTTACATTTAGAGCTCAATGGGATTTTAAATAAATAAAATGCATTACAAATACATCCAAGTAGTGTTTATACATACTGTGGCTCAGGACTATTTTACAGTTTATTCTTTAAACAATCATAACTCTGGTACTACTATTTGGATTTTTGTCATTCTGGGCTTGTTTTGTTACTTAAATTAAGCTCCATTTTTCTAACCTAGTGTGGAATCTTTTTTATGGTGCTTTCATTGGTTTACTGTTTGAAGTTTTTCACAAATACATTACACATTGTCTCTTAAGTTAAACCTGACTGCTCTGTGCCAAGCTACCAGAGGGTGAGCACACGTTAATTTAGGGTGTGTTTGTGGCTTACCCTGACTAGGATTATGGTTACTGCTTGACCAGGGCTTCCACCTCATTCAACCAGGAACCCAATTTCTAACACTCCATTATTAACATTATATCATACTTCAGGTAGTGATACTCAAAGCAGCACTCAGAGTGGTAGGCCTTAGATTCAACTGATAAGATAGGATCTTATCATTCAGTGCAGTATTCCTCAATGTTTCCCTTAATTCACAGCAGTGAAAGCCTTTTTTCTGTCCTTTGAAGTCTGGTTCCACTTTGTTGGAGCACAGCATATGCAATTGTGCACAGCGTATTCCCATGTTGATGACCGCAATTCTAGAGCCCCTAAGGGATGCTTCCGCTCCTGTTGAAAGGGGTATCGGCTCTGCTCCAGAGGTTCAGGCATCGGTATCGGGTGTGCAGGCATCTAACTCTTCTCTGGTGGCTGCCGTGGGAACCAGAGAGGACCATCTTTGCTCATTGGACATGATACTGTAAGCTCTTGAGGGACTGCCATCTGCGGATACAATGTTCAGCAATGTTGAGTCTTCAGCGCAGGATTCTTAAAACAATCTGGCCTCTCCTGTGCTGGGCAGCTTTGTAAACATTTACTAAAATTAAAGGTCGAAACTGTCTTTGTTTTATTTTTCTTCTCAACTCTAATTGAGCTTTATGGCTTTTAAAGTGCTCAGTGCAAAAACACAATATATACAAGTTTATAGGACATTTTGAATGTTTTTTTAAGGAAAAACAAATTTTCTCTTATGGACATTTTTTCAGGCTTTTAAAGTGATTTTTATTATGTTTTATTATTAATAATTTTTATGCCTTTTTAATAGCGTTAACTTTATCAATATCTAGTTGACCTTTTGATGGGTTTTAGGCGAGTCCTGTCATGTATACCCCTATTACATACATTTGTCCCATCCACACGACAATAACAATATTACTCTGTAGCTAAACTCCCCAGATTTATGTGTGAAGATTAGTCTGGGATCACGAGAGTGCGGTATGAATGGTGGTGTGTGAATCTGGTTTGTGTTTCTCTACCTGGGGATATTCTTTATTTATTGTGTGTTCATTGTGATATGTTGGTATGTTGAATTATTTATACACATATAAAAAAGATTTATAAAAAGAATATGATGATGATAACATCTAAAATATTATATATTTTTGTTATGTATATGGGTTTTTTGGTTATTAAGAATCTTTTCTAGCTCAAAGCCTGTTGCTGTACCAAACTAAGTAAAAAAAAGAAATATAGGTCGAGAGGGAGATTTTTTCTTGTTGTGGTCTTATTTCCCCTCTTCTCCCTGACCTTGTAGGTTCTCCAGAGGGGGTCCCCATTGTTAGACCTGTCAGTCCCTTTGGGTGGTCCCTCTTTATTTTTCACCCTTTTTGGCCTTCTGAATTTTTGTCCACTACATTTTTTTTTTTAATGTTAACCGTAGGTCTCTGGGCGCTTCATTGCTACTAAATAGCACTGAAGTTCAGGTGCTCCTCTAAAATGGAGGAAGAGTAGGTGCTCCATCACAAACTGGTGGCCTGCCAACTGTCAAGTTTTTTACCTCATTGCTTGGTGCCATAGAGGGACATGAGGGGTTCCAGAACCTTCTGGTCCACTCCGGACACTCTGGGCCCAACTTATAAAAGGTAGAATGTTGGGCAGCCATTTTGAGGGGAGTTTGGGAATGAGGAGAGCCTGGTGAGGAGTTGAGGCAACTACGTGGGGAGGTCGGTGCACTGAGTAGGGTTTGATTGTCCCTTGGGCCTGCTACCCTTCTCTGATGACGCTATCGCCTGCTTGTTGATCTAGCCCTGCTATCCTTGTTTTCCTTGGGCAGCCTTGTTCCCCCTAGTACTCTCTCATAGAGGAACCCTGGGCTAACTCCGGTGAGCGGAGGACATTCAAACTAGGAGATAAGGAGCGCGTGTTATTGCCTCCTGGAAAAGGCTAAAGACTTCTGTCATCATCCGCCTCATCCCTGTTGCCGCTCGAAGCCCTAGCGTTCAGAACTGGGGTGGCCTGACTCATCTGTACTGAACCTACCCTGATGTTAAGTAGTGGGGAGGGGACTTGACCGCCGCAGACCCTGAGATCTTTAGCGCTTCAAGCGCTTGTGTGAACTTACTATGATTGTCCCGATGTGCCTTTGAGCCGTGCGCGCTTCCTGCTTGCTGACCTTTCCCCCTGCTGTGTGTGAAGCGGACACCGGTTCCCCTGTTGTGGAGATTTCCGGGAACCGGCGTCGTCGTGAAGAAGGAATTGCCTCGGAGCGGTTGCTGGGCGACGGAGGCCTGGTGAAGCTCCGCCCGGCATCATCAGCGTGAGGCGCCGGAAAAGTGAAGGGAGGGGTTAGCGGAGGCCGGGCCCCAGCGTAGTTCTTCCTGTGCAGAGATTGAAGGAGAGAGAAACACGGAAGGGAATGCCAGCCTTAGCTCCCAACAGCGCACTGATAAGGATCCAGCCCCTCGGGACATCCCAACACTTTTTGGGACCTCAACTGGAGGTCGGGGGCCCAGCCGAGGAAGGGCTTGGCCAGAACGTGTGACAGGACTGCTGTCCCAGAAGTAAGCCGCGAACTTGGGCTGGAGGGAGGGAAGACCCTTGCTGGGCCTTAACTTTAGACGGTGTCCCTGGCCCAAGTGAAGGGAGTAGCCAGCGGGCCCTGGAAATTAGACCTAGCGGAGCTGCATCACGGACAGAGGTCCCAGCCTAGTAGAAACGAGTACTAAGGAACTGCTACTATCTGTGTATAGCAGGGTTCTTCAATCTGTGGGGCGCGCCCCCCTTTGGGGGCGCGGCGCCATCCCAGGGGGGGCGCGGGCTCCACTTCGATCTTCCCTTTGTGCCCGTTTCTTTGTCTGGGTGATTCTCCCAGGAGGGGGCCAATTCACGAGTCGAGTCGACACCTTCGGCTGCGTGCAAGGCAGGGGTCTCCTCTGCTAAAAACGAAAGCAAACAAACAGACACGCTTTCAGTTTTAGCAGAGGAGACCCCTAGCCTCCCACTGCAGCTGAAGCTGTCAGCTCTGTGAATTAACCCCCTCCTGGGAGAGTTAGCTCTTCCCAGAAGGGAGAGAAGGTTTCGCTGAGGTTTTGAGGCACGGGCAGGGTGGGCTCTGGTCCAGGGCCCCAGCCTTTCAAGGGGGTGGGAGTGAGGGGTGTTGGGGGGGCGGGAGTCCTTCAGTTATTTTGGGAAGGGAGGGAGAGGTTGCAATCCGGGTTTCGGGACAGTGGGCTCTGGTCTGCGGTCCTCAACTCATGAGGATCTTTGTGTGGGCACCCGGTGTTCAGGGATGTTGGTCTGCAGATTCGAATTTGAATCATAAAAGGTTTGAGGGTGGAGTGGTGGATGAATGGGTGGGGGTGGATGGATGAGTGAGGGGATGGATGGTGAGTGAAGGGGTGAATGGATGGTGGGAGAGAGGATGGAAGCATGAGTGGAGGGATGGATGGGAGTGGATGATGTGTGTATGGTTGGAAGGGTAGATGGATGGGTGGAGGGGTGGATGGATCGGTGAAATGGTGGATGGATCGATGGGGGGTGGATGGTGGACGAGTCGGTGGGTGGATGGATGAGAGAGGTGATGGATGAATTGATGTATTGATGGTTGAAGGGATGAATGAATGGATGGATGAGTGAAGGGGTGGATGTGGGGATGGATGGGTGATTGAGGAGGGTGGATGGACGGGGGGATGGATGGAGGAGTGAAGGGGTGGATGAGTGGTCAATGGATGGATTCATGAGTGGATGAGTGGATGGATGAGTGGGTGGATGGGTGAAGGGTGGATGGAGGGATGGGTGGCTGGGTGAGGGGGGAATGGAGAGAGAGAGGGGGAGGATGGATGGATGAGTGATGGCATGGATGAATGATTGGCAGAGTGGATGGGCAGGTGTGTGCATGGATGGGTGAGGAGAGGAGCATGGAGATGGATGGGTCAGAGAGTGCATGCATGAGTGGGGGGAGGGTGGAGAGCGGGATGGATGGGTGGATGGATGAGTGGGGGGTTGAGTGGGTGGACGGATGAGTGACTGGGTGGATGGATGAGTGGGTGGGGGGATGGCTGGATGGGTGAGAGGGTGGGTGGTTGGATGGATGAGTGGATGGATGGATGGGTGGAGGAGTGGATGGATGGGTGGAAGAGTGGATGGATGAGTGGAGGAGTGGATGGATGAGTGGAGGAGTGGATGGATGAGTGGGAGGATAGCTTGGGTGAATGGTTGGATGGATGAGTGGGTGGATGGATGGGTGGAAGAGTGGATGGATTGGTGAGGGGATAGATTGGGTGAAGGGATGGATGGATGATGGATGGATGGGTGAGGGGGTGGATGGAGGGATGAAGAGGTGAGATGATGGATGGAAGGTGGATGGGTTTGCAAGTGGTTGAAGGGGTTTGGATGTGGATGGGGCTCAGATGGAGGGACGGAATGAATGGTGGGGGAGTTGGTGGATGACAAGGTGTACATGATGGATGGGGAGGGTTGTGATGACTTCCTTTGCTTTCTTGGTGCCATGGGAGCTGGGGTTCAGAGTGGGAGGTATTTGAATTGTTTGGCTGATCCCTTGCCTATGTGTTACTGTTCTGTATTCTGTGTGCTCATGTGTGGGATCTATGCATCATGCTTGTGACATTTTGCGTGACGTCCAGCTGCTACTTGAATGCGGGGCCCCCATGGGCAAGGTCGGGTTCCATGTTTTGGGTTCCGCTTGGTGAAGCACCCATTGTGTGTTCCCTATAGTGGGTTCATCACAGCGGTCCTCCCTTTGGTTCACTTGTGCATGGTGCTTTACATCCTACAATGTATTTGTTTATTTGTTGGGGAGTTTGTGAGATTGGGTTCTCAGCCCTTGCGGTGTTGAAGACTAGGTACCGTTTAGAACTGGATGTGGAGCACAGCCTGAGGATGGCAGTGGCAGGGATCCACCCACAGATTGAGAGTCTAGGTGTGGCTGGGCACCGGCACACCCGTCACATTCATGTTGGTGGTGTTGTTGTTGATCTGTGTCCTGTGTAAGGCAGGGCATCCTAGTGGGGAGAATTTGCGCACATTTTGTCTTGGAGGATTGTGTTTTGAGCTGTCTGGTATGCCTCTGTCGTTTCGTCACACCCACTCACAGGCCTGCAGTTTGCTAGGCACTCTTGTTGTGTTGAGCATTGTTTGCCGGATATGGCCCGTGGTGTGCGCGTGGCAGTCGATCATGTGGTGTGCTGGATTCCCGAGGTTTCTGTCGGGTGGTGGGGGGGCCCAACATCTGGGGGAATTCAGCTGGGGGGGCTCAACCTGGAAAAGTTTGAAGACCTCTGGTGTATAGCCATTCTGGGAACAGCGCTATTCAAGCAACCTATTGAGGAAATGTTTATTTGATGAGAGTAGTGGGGGACTATGCCTAATGGAAACTAAGATCTGCCCATCTGAAGTGAATGTAAAACGCAGACTGATCAAAGCTCATATGAATTAATATAATGATCTGCTATAGCGCATGAAGTACAGGTACAATGTTTATATGATTTGTGAGAATAACCTGCCTTCCTCAATCTAGGCATTTAGCTGCTTGATCCTGTATAAAAGCACAATTACTGAGGAACTGCCTAAAGAACCTATTTTCCTCTTAAGATTGTCCTGAAAATGAGTCATCAATACTAATGTAATTATATTTTTTACCTACCATGCTTATTAATGCTATGACTAAGGAAAGTTGTTAATATGACGAAGTCTTACTATGACACATGTTTTCAGAAGCAGGAAGCCTACTGGAATTAAAAGAAAACTGTTGAGGTATTAACTGTGACACAATTGAAAATTTATATTGGAAGAAAAGATAAAGCTTTTCTACCTTTTTCTAAAGATGGTGTTGTGTCATTTTTCAAGTGGAGGGGCGCAGGATTACTGAGTGAGTGTGACGCGAGCATAACACAATTGCCTTGAAGTTAGGGCTTCCCACTCGAGCCAAGCTACCCTAGGTGAACCGGTGACCCCGGGTTTAACACCCATCATAATGCATAGAAAATTTATGTTAACATGACTTTTCAGGGACTTGCGCCCCAAATCAACTTTTACTGTAGGAAGGATGGATGACCCAAACAGAAACACTGGAAAACAATTTTAAACATTAATTCTGCTGTGGGTAGTGACAAGCTAGAGACATGATTTAACAACTCTTTTAGTATTACGCAAAAGCCCAATGTATTGGGGAAGTCAGATTTTTAATAAATATCAAGGAAAAGTAGCATTTAGAAAATTACCCTTTCCTACCCTAACGCTTCCAGCTGTTAAAAAGCATTAGCCTCCAGCTGCAGTCTCTGGGTGGTCAAGCCCTGATGACGTGTGAAAGTTACTCTTGAAGCAGAGACAAAGGCCTGGGGTGGGGTGGTGTTTTTGTTCCTCTGGCAGGGTGATCATTTAGGCTGTGCCGAGGAACTTAATTTACTTTTACGAGGCTTTCCCTATCACAGGCAGATGTCACATGACACCTGGATAGACCCCTTCTTTTATTCTCCCAGTCTGGCAGGCACCAATCCCAGTGGGAGGGGAGCTGCTCCAGAACTGGTTAGAGTAACCACAGATGAGGGGTTGTTCATTACCCTGGCCATATCTCTGGGTGGGCACATAAGCTGTGTGCACAAAATGAGAAGAGTTTCACCAGCTTGGATTTAGGCAGACAGATGCAATGTGGGGTTATTTGCCGTAGAGCAGACAGGTACTACTGAAAAAGGGGTTAGGGTTACCCCTGGATTCTATTACCAAATTGGCCAGGGAGGGATCAGGAGTAACTCTCACGCACAAGCTAGTGCCAGGCATAAATGTGGTATCCCCTGTCAGCTTCTTTAGAACCTAAGGAAGAACAGAAGAACACTGGACTTGCTTTTGGTGACCTTAGAGAAGCCCTAATGGAAAATATTATATCCGTGTACTGAAAGCCCCTGAAACCACTCTGAAACATTCATTAAAAAACTATTTTTACGGCAGCTGGTTCCACGTGGCGCCTTAAACTGGACAAAGCTACAGATTGTCTGAAAATAGAGGCAGAGACCAAGTCACTTCATGAAATTCCTTACTCCGCCTGGGTTAATGCTGTGAAGCGCCAAGTCCAGACTCTCTTGTTTGAACTTGATCGATCCTCACTATGGTATAACTCCCTCACATCAGCTCTTGATAATTCATACACTCCAGGGATAGTTCAACCATGCTTGCAAGATCCACTTTCAGCACAAGCGAAAATGAAAATTCAGTTTTTCTGCCTCACAGCCCTCAAGATCCTAAATTTCAACCCAAAATGGGCACGAAAAGATAACATAATCTCCTGCCAGCTATGCAATTACTGTAGGGAATCTTGGTTACATCTTTTATGCTGTTGTCCCAAACTGCCCAGCGATCGTCAACGTTTGTTACGCCCAGCTCTAAGGGATAAGGGCCTCAGAACCTGCAGGGAGGCTTCAGAATGGTGCTTCACAGAAGCCACTATCTGCTTACTTACTAGAGTCGGCAAGTTTACTCACCAAATTAGAATTCTACTTGACTCTCACCAACAGGCTGCTTCCTGAGTCAAAACCATTCAATAATTAACCAAGTTGGCGGTAAAATCCAGACGGATGTTACTTGACCTATGGCCCCCAGCACAGTCAAGCGGATTATAAAGAGTGTGTGGGACCCAGCAGGTAGCACATTAAGAATCCATAATTAATGACAACTGATATCATAAAGGGAATGACCCTCTTGGATTTTATATAACCATTAATCCTTATAGGACTAAGTAAAAACTGTTATGAAAAGGAATTGATCCCATATTTTCACTCATTTATATTTTGGAGTCTTATAGGGACACAAAGCAGTAAACCGAGCACATGCAGGCATGGTGCATTTTTTACTTCGAATACCGGGAAACTCCTCGGGGGAGGGTGGACTGGAGGGGGGAGTTGTTTATGTGTTTCATCCTGTAAAGATTTTAAGTAATTGTATGGTCAATAAAGAATCAACGCTGAAGGATTTCAAGGATCTTAAGTCTGACCTCCTGTTCAAGCTGCAAATATTCAACAGGCTAAAAGAGGCCTTTCCTGCAACTGTCCATATGACCAGTTTCAATTGGGTCTGCTATGCTGTTAGCCTCTGATGTAGTGAGTCCTGAACCCCAAGTGCTGTCCTTGGTGTCATGGCACGCTTGGCTGTGTCTGGCTGGATTTCTCCTATTACCCCTGAAAATCTGGCGCTTAGAAACTGTTTCAATTTAAAGACCTCCGGAGGACTGGCACAAACCTGCCAAGTCGATCCAACTGAGATGAGTTGCTGCTGGGCTGAGAACTCAGGCTTCTCACACTTTGAGCTTCTTCACAGCAGCACACCTGAATTATTAGGACCTTGTGAAGAAAGTATCTGGCCTCTTGGAGCCCTATTTAGCTAGACCCCACAGCCTTGCCCCGACAAAGAATTTTGAGCTCCATAAATATCTGGAGGGCGCACACTAACTGTTCTTGCTAACCATACACACCTGGGATTCCTGAAAACAACACTCATCATCAGTCATTGACAAACCTGCTGAATTTACCTATTTTCTCTATTTGATTTCATGGCCATCTTTAAACTAGGCTCATAGAATACCAAAACGGGTGATTATGCGAAAGAAAAGATGAACTAAAAGGAATTCCATTAATTTCACATGACACATTCTTAACATTTAATCAGAGCCCTGTTTAAGATTTTCTAAATATACTTCAACAAGCCTATAAAAATATATGTGGACCAACTTACAAAACTGTGAATCTTCCTATAGCATTTCTTATGCAAGCTACTTTATGAAGAGTATGGTTCTCTATGGCAGATAAGCATCAACAACTCCTTCAATGGTGCAACAAATGATTTATTTGGGTAAATACAAAACTCATGAGTAAAATCCTCTTTATTGGTAAAGTCAGATTTTAAGTTATAATTTTGAAAATGCCCCTTTTAGAAAGTTGAGATGAAGACGTTCTGTTACACTCTAGTATGATTCAGAGTAATATGTGAGTGTATACACTAGTGAACTAGTTTGCCAAGCTTTGTGTGCACTCCGTGAGGGGGCTCCGCCCTCATTCCCGATTGAAAGTAACGAAAGTACCTAGAACAAGTGCTCCAGACACAGGAGGAAATTAGGGAACTAAAGGATCTGATTGAACATCGCATGGAATCCTGTGTTTGGAACACTACTTTAACAGACATTAACAACAAATTGCATGTGCATGCAAAGGAAACACATGAATGCAAGATCCATAAATTCAAAAGAGATACAATAGATTGTTAGCTCAACGAAGTCTCACATGGGCCAAAGTCTATGCGCAAAAAAGAAATTTTAGGAAGCAGAACACTACCTCATCAGAAGAGAGTATTACATCTATCAGTGAAATCCAGCTGAACCGTCCACCAATGGTTGATTCTTTATTGTCAGGCACAACCAATATTGCTTCAGGTGACTCCACTATCCCTGTCAGGTTAACACTCCGCAGGATCCGCATGCAGCAACAATGCTCCACCTCCGGACCCTCCGAACACCCTTAAGTATAAACACAGGGTGTTCAGACGATACGGTGAGGGAAAAACCCCAAAAGGGGAAAAAACCCAGAAAGAACAAAGAGAAGAAGAAAGGGGCAGCAGGGAAAAAGAAACTGTAAGACAAAAGTACAAAGGTTAATACAATACTTAACCCTACTCTCATTAAATCTCACTAGTCCAATAACCCCTGGATTCACCTGTAGTAAATGTGCACACAAACACCCTATTGCTGTTTCTCCCGTCTTCCTTCAATCCTGCACAACACAAAAGAAGGTATTACCAACAAGCCATAGAAATCCATTAACTAAAAGCCGTAATTGTTGATATCAACATACCCCATAGTACAAAAAGGCTTTGGAGATTAGTTCCAATAAATTGTTAAATGCACCAGGACTCAATTAGCACGCTGTGCATAAAAGATGCAAGGAGATCCACTCTTTTGCTAATGAAAGTACAAATGTCTCCTTCATTCCATTGTAAACAAAAAAGTTAACCCAAACACGGCAGGGCGTAGTTCCTTCACTACTGCCCTCCCCTTTGGTATTTATATATCCACAAATCCGGATTGAGATAACACCAGACCACTGATTCGTGACGGTAGTGCGGAAGTCCTCATCCCCCCCTGCACTCCGCCACTTGCACAGCCAAAATACAGTTTACAGACTCACGCCTTATAAATCCTCCTTAGCGCGTGCAAAAGAACACAGAAACTCCTTTGGATTAATCCCTCGCAGCCGCAAGGCAAAAACGAACACAGAGCGTTGCTCCAACTTGGAATTGAACGCCAACACAGATCAGCTGAACGTACGCGCTAGCCAGCGCGTTACAATGTTACCGGATACAGGCTCTCGACTTCACAAACTGGAACCCTCAAGGCCACTTGGAACCATCGGGAGCAGAGGAGCAGCCGCTACCTCCAACTATCAGGAATCACTAGCACCGATCGTCAGGCTCTGCCCAGTGATATCCTGTGACTCCGCCGGGGATTCTGGGAACAGTAGTCTTGAGCCAGAGATTGCTGGGAAATGTAGTCTTTAGGCAGGCGCGCTGGTCTACAACCTGACAATCCCAAATGTGTCTTTCTTAGAAACAAGACCAGCAGCAAACATTCTGCCAACATCGTTAACGGCTTCGTCCACAGAAGCAGCAAAACCCGGAGATGCCACAGATTCAGCAACCACGGTCGCATCCACAAGAAGACAGCAGAGGAAACATTAGTGATAAACATTTCCTCTACTGATCTGACTCCATCTCAGATATCTGTTTTAGAAAAAAGGCACATCTTTTGTTCCCACTTTCCACACAAATGCCCTTAATACAGAAATAGCATTGTACAAATTTTGGATATTTATTCGAGAACTTAAATTCCACTCAAACTCAAAAGGAATAACCCAGATACTGTGAATTAAAACCCAATAGTACATTTGTTTCACACAAAGCGATTGACATCTTTTAAACACTGGTCAAGAAAGATTTACAAAAATGTCCAACTTTTACTAAGAAAGATACCAATATGTCTAAGAAAGAAAAAGCTGCCCAGAAAGCATTACAGAACAATCAGTCATTGGCATTTTCATCAGCAGACAAGGGGGGTGCATTATTAGTCATGGACCGTCATTTTATGAGATAAAAGTTGAAGAACACTTACTGGATGACCTCACATACTTACCTTTGCCACAAGATCCCAGGGCAGAATTTTTGGAGACTCTGACATCTATACTTATACGAGCCACAGAAATGGAATGGATTAAAGACAAGACAAGACGTTTCCTAAACACGGAACACCCAAGACCGCCTTCTTTATATATTCTACCCAAGATTCATAAAAATCTCTTCAATCCCCCCTTTAGACCGATTGTCTCAAGCTGTGGGTCTATTCATGAACCACTTGGCCACTATTTAGATTTCTTTCTACAACCGCTGGTGCAAGCAAGTTCATTGTATTTACAAGCCACAACTCATTTGTTAAAACTACTAGCAGATGTTCACCTCACAATCACACAAGTATGGCAATGCACAATTGACGTGGTAGCTCTTACACGTCTATTCCACACATAGAAGGGTTAGAGGCAATAAAATGGTCACTCCAAAATGAGGGTGGAATGCAAGCCAATAAAACATTTCTACTTGAACTCCTCCACTTTTGTCTCTATCACAGCTACGTTTCATGGAAGCAGAGATATTACCTCCAAGTTAATGGAACTTCCATGGGCTTTTCCGGGGCCCGAGCTATGTCAATTTTTTCATATTAAAATTTGAAACTGAACACATTTTATCTAATGGCAGTTGGAAACAGAAGCTCATCATGTACCGACGATACATAGATGACATTTTTCTAATCTGTCAAGGTGAAAGAAAGGATTTAGAAGACCATCTGGCAGATCAGAACAAGAAGAATCTTATAATGTAATTCACACATTCCATAGAAAGACGGTGTATCACTTACCTGGAAGTGGAAATCATGATTGTGGGGACAGAGATTCAAACCAAGGTTTTTAGGAAGCCTACCGATCGAAACAGTTCATTATTGTACAGCAGTTTTCATCTACCAACCCTTAAAAAGCACTTGCTTTTTCTCAATTTATTAGAATCAAACGCATCACATCAAGCAATGAACATTACTCTTCAACTATACAGGAGTACAAACAACAATTCCTTCAACATGGTTACACACAAGAGGCTATAGACTGAGCTGAACGAAGAGTACAAACAATAGACAGAAATATCTCCTTGATGAAGCAACCTAAAGTTGATTATCAAAGTAGGAGGGAGAAAGAGGCTGTGACTAGGTTCGGCCTCTTGAATTGTAAAGTACAACACTATAACCCATATATAATGGATCGTGAGAACCTAGCCTGTGCAAAAAATAGCAGGTTTTCCCAAATTTGGGTATGCCTTCTTTGGAAAAGAAAATTATTTTCTTGAGTCCCCTCACTCACCAAAGGTTTCCCTTAGGTGACATGAAATGAAATGAAAAAAAATATTTAATAAAGCGCACTGCGGCCAAGCGGCTTCCTGGCGCTGGGGACCTGGTCAGAGCTCACAGAGGGAAACCAGGAAAACTAAGAGGGGAAAGCCTGAGAAAAAAGGAAAGTTTTAAGGGCCTTACGAAAGTGAGTGTAGATGGGAATGGAGCGAATAGAAAGTGGGAGGCTATTCCAGAACTGGGGGGCCAGGACAGAAAACCGAGTGCCGCCAGTTCTGGATTTGCGAAAACGGGGGATGTGCAAGAGAGAGAGGGAGGAAGATCGAAGAGTGCGACTAGGGGCGTGAGAAGAGATGAGAGAAGTGATGAAAGAGGGGGCAGAACGGGAATGCGCACTGCGGCCAAGCGGCTTCCTGGCGCTGGGGACCTGGTCAGAGCTCACAGAGGGAAACCAGGAAAACTAAGAGGGGAAAGCCTGAGAAAAAAGGAAAGTTTTAAGGGCCTTACGAAAGTGAGTGTAGATGGGAATGGAGCGAATAGAAAGTGGGAGGCTATTCCAGAACTGGGGGCCAGGACAGAAAACCGAGTGCCGCCAGTTCTGGATTTGCGAAAACGGGGGATGTGCAAGAGAGAGAGGGAGGAAGATCGAAGAGTGCGACTAGGGGCGTGAGAAGAGATGAGAGAAGTGATGAAAGAGGGGGCAGAACGGGAATGAGCTCGAAAAGCTAAGCAAGCCAGTTTGAAGAAGGATCTGAATCGGATAGGAAGCCAATGGAGAGATTTGAGAATGGGAGTGATATGGGAGGATTTGGGGAGAGACAAAATGAGGCGAGCGGCCTGATTTTGGATGGCCTGGAGCCGGCGAGTTTCGTAAGCAGGTATGCCCACGTACAGGCCATTCCCATAGTCGAGGCGGGAGATGATTAAAGCCACGACTATGGTTTTGAGTGCGTCGGTGGAGAAGAAACGCAAGATTTTCTGGATGAGACGGAGGGACAGAAAACAGGAGGACACGACGGAACTGATCTGGTTGTGCATGGATAAGTCATGACTGACTTTAATACCAAGAGTGCGAACCGAGGAAACAGGTGAGGGAGGGGGTCCAAAAGATGGGGACCAGTGTGCAGGGGACCAAGGGTTAGAGGGACCACCAGTGAGGACAAGTTCCGTTTTGACAGGATTGAGCTTAAGATGATTAGCGCTCATCCACTCGGAAATGAAAATTAAAGTGGAACAAAATTTAGGAAGAGAGTCTAGAGAAGAAGAGAGATCAAAGATATGCTTCATCATAGGGGCCATCCCAAGCATCTACTGCTTGGGGCGTGCTGCGACTTGCGAAGGATACGTAGGAGCACTATTTTTGTGAGACTATGTGTGGTGCAGTGTGTGGGAATTTGTGTATGTTAAAAATACCTAGCTAGTAGGCCAACACATTTATTCCTGCCTCTAGTTGGTATATTAAAAAGGGGTTAGATATAGGAAATAGAACAATTATGTGGTCATAGTCCCTAATATCTTGTTGACATGTTTAAAGGTGTCCCCTACACTGTTTCCTCAGGACAACATGAGGGCCAGCCCCATGTATGCCACTCCTGTAATTTAAACCTAGATTAAGGTAGAGAAATAAATTAAGTAGACACACCTAATGTGTGTCTCTATCAGATATACATACGGTTAGTGTTGTATTTGTAGTATCTATATATTTTGGGAGAGAAAAATAGATATGTAGGTTAGTACATAGTTCCTGCCCATAGGGGCAGGTCAAGCTAAAATACATTGGTTGATCCTTGTGGTTTTGTGCCTAGGAAGTGAAAACCTGGCATTTGGTGCTTAGTCCGGTGCCCCTAAAAACAGATGAACAAAACAAACGGTGGGTGGTACTCCATCTCAGTCTGTAATGGGTGTTCCTGTTCAAAGGATTAAAATACGTGTATATATATATATATACACACATGTAGAGTATACACTTGTATTAGCTGCACACTTACAATGACAAACACAACATGCAACATATAACTTTGTCCCGGTCTTTGCGGGGAAAAGTAACATACTTATTTATTAGCCAGACCCTCCAGCAATTCGGGATTTTGCGATTCACGAAAAAAACGCGAAATCAGCTGGTAAGCACGACGGGCGCGATATTTACCAAACTGCCCACGAAAAAACACTCTCCCGGTAGGCATGAAAAAATGATGCCGTTTTATTGGCTGTGCGCCCATACGTCACCCCTTGAATCAGCGCTTTACAGCCGTATTAGCTGCCTGCTTCCTCGAATATTTACAATAGTTATGAAAGAGGAGCGAGAAAAGCAAAGTATCGCTTCTCTTCTCTCCAGCTTGCAGGCTCCACTGGAAATAATGTCAAGAATTAGGATTCCAGCCCCGGGACGGGAGGGGCGCGCAGATAAGGAAAAGGACTGTCTTTTCCTTCTTGTGCACCGAATACACTGACTGTGTCTGCTCTGCCGCTTCAACTGCCCTCCCCCCTTTCTTTCTTCCTCCCTTTTCTTCACTCTCTTTGTCTAGCAGCTTCTATTTTACTGATAACCCTGATATCAGAAACGGTTCTCCCCCTCTCTTTTCTTCGTTCGTTGATTTGTTCCCTTGTGAAATGGATCCAAAAAAGAAAAACATTGTAATAGACGTCTTTTTATGATATTTTACAATTCCAAAGCAGTGCTTGAAATGGATAAATAGAAGTGCAGGTACTCTGTAACAGAGTACCTGCTTGTTTCTGAGAAGTGCTGGTACACTCTCAATATAAAAAAGTGCCGGGTACTTCGTACTGGACAGTACCGGCCCAATGAAAGCAATGTTCCAAAGTGTAGCTGTGGGAATAATAGGTTCAAAACATGAAAAATAACTAAATAAAGCCAAACAGATTGATAGCAAAGTGGGCAGATTGATTTTATTCATACCCAAACACATTTGAGCAACTCTACAGAGTTTGCCAGTGAAGCTCTACTTTTCTTTACTTGTCTTTCTTTGAATAACGTTGTTTTCCCCCGGGCGGGGAACTAGTGCACCAATGCTGGAGGCACTGCAACACGTATATTGGAAAACAAAATGTGTACTGCGTCTTGGTGTTAAGGGAATTGGTCTTTTTACTATACTGCTTACATTCTGTAAGGATATAAGCAATGGACATTGAAATGGGTCCATTCCGTGCCCTGTAGTCATGTCCTTAGCTTTTCAGGCAAAAGCACTCACTGATTTCTGAATAGTGAGTGTAAAAGCGTTAAAGTAACCATG
The DNA here is from genome assembly GCF_964263255.1 of Lissotriton vulgaris. Taxonomy (NCBI): domain Eukaryota; kingdom Metazoa; phylum Chordata; class Amphibia; order Caudata; family Salamandridae; genus Lissotriton; species Lissotriton vulgaris. Next base: position 927,273,140 of record NC_141693.1, on the reverse strand, counting down.
TTTTTCCTGCTTACATTTCACATGCTTTACTTAATTTTGTATTCCCTATGAGTATTTTGCTTTTTACAGGATGATGTTACTTTTTTTGTAGGCAGCATATTGCTCTTGTATAGTGCGTAATTTAAATTGAGCCACATCCAGGTGTTTGTAGCGGGCACAATTGGGTTATAGTTGACTCAGTGCGAGTTTCTCTTAGTGGGCGGTATGGTGTTTAGTGGGGAAGAGGGTGTGACACCATGGTCAGAGCTACTGAATTTGGAACTGGGGAACCTGGTTTTGAAGGATGATTATTGCGAGATGTCTGCCCTGTCAGCACTTCCCATAAAAGGGAGTCAGTGCACGCAATACAAGACGAGGCTGCACCTCTGCACCCAGGGATCGATGGGGGTCTGTGTGACTGCACCCAGGGAGCAAATGGGGGTTGTGTGACTGCACCCAGGGAGAAATGAAAGTGGTGCCCCGGCAGGGGTGCACTCATGGGCGCTAGAAAATCCCAGGGAGAAATACGCCCCCTCCCACAAGGTTAGTAGGTTAGTAGATTGGAGCTGTGCTTCCGTGGAGCTGCAGAAACTTTAAACATGCCTATTTCAAAGAGGAATACTATGCTAAAACAGTTTCCATTGATTTAGTGCTGAAAAGGAATAATTATGAGTAAAATAAAGTGCCGCAATATTTACATTTTTTTGCAGCTAAATTCACATTTTTGTGCCGCAAAATTTGCACTTTTATGCCGCTATATCCTGGGGGGTCTGTAATATGCCCCATGGTCCGTCTGGGTGGAGGGGCTTGTAGACTCTGTTGGGTCAAATACAATGATAAGCAAGACGTGTAAAAAGATATGATTATAAAATGATTTAAAAATCAAGACTTAGGCGCTTGAGGTCGTGTCAAAAAGGCCGTCTCACTCGCTATACCTCTATTTACTATGCCTGAAAAAGGAGTTGCGATTATGCTCAAAGAGTACAGTTATTAATACGATAGTTTGTAAAACTTGAGAGTAATGGAGTTCTGTCTGGTTCCGGTGGTAAACTGTTAAACAGTGGTTTAGATGCCTAGAGGCAAAGGGTTGCGATGTTTTAAATAAGAAAAAGAAGATATTAGGGATCCTTGTCTGTGTCCGTTAGCGGTTAGTTTAACCATATTATCCGCCTCGCCTATGTTGTTACATGCGAAAAAAACATGCTAAGACAGCATTTTAGCTGGTGTTCGCTTATGCGAATATCATACCACTGTTTGGTCGTCTGCCCTTTGTAAGATCGGGTAACCCAGTATCTGTAGTAAAGTTTAAATAACACTTACTTAGCTCGGCAGCCCTCCGTCCTTTCAACCTTTTAGCCCCAGGTGCGACCGTATCTTAGCGTGTCAGTGCTGGGGGGCCATTTTAAGTATTTTCGTTTGTCATTCTCTATTGCCACGTGGTGCACAGAAAGGCTAGTGCGCATTAGTGTCAAATGGTGGCAAGTTGCAGACTCCATTTCTGTCATCAGTTGTTTGCGTGTTTATTTCTTTTGACTAATGCATGTTTTTCTTATGACTTGCGGGCGCTTGATTAAATATGGTATGTTGACGGGATTTGGTATGTGAAAAAATTTCAATTGTATTTATTTATTTGTCGGTTGCGGGAATCGAACCCATTTCTTATTGTTAAAGTTTGGTGGCCATTTTGGATTGGGTTGATGGATATGTATCCCTCTTATATGTTTGTGTGGGGTTTCGGGTGGTATGTCAAAGAGATTGACTGACACAGGTTGTCTTGGTAGTGAGGGTTTTATTATTTTGTACAGTCTACGTTTTTGTACAGGCACTCGGTAGAAAGGCAGGGGTTGGTCTGTCTCTTCCGTGGTGGATCTTCCCGCTCCGGGCCGTCTTTCTCACTGCCTCCTGGGAGTCGTAGGCCTTCTCCCCGCCGTCTCGAGGTCCTCACTGGTCGAGCCACACTTCCGTGTTAGTGTGGCTGGGCGATGCGCGGTCCCGTAGGCCTCCTGGCGTGTAGCTGTAGTCGCCCTCAGAGTCGACCTCCTGTGCTGGCGCCGGCTTCTCTCCCGTAGCCTCCTCGGATCTCCGCTCCGTTTGATGCTCCTCCTCCGTCCTCCTCCGAGCTCCCGGTCCGTATCCCGCTTCCTTCCTCCGATGTTCCACCACATCCTCCGCCGCTCTCCTCCGCTCTTCTTCCTCCTCCCTCCGTCCTTCTTCCACGTCCTCCTCCTCCGTCCTTCGTTCTTCTTCCACGTCCTCCTCCGTCCTCCGATCCTCGTCCTCGCCCTTCGTCCAATCCGCTCCGCTCTCTCTCCATTCTTGCCACCAATCTCCTTCTCCGCCTCCGGGTGTCTCGCACACCTGGGTGGATTCGGGGATGGGTTTTACCTCTACGGGGAAGGTGTGTCTCCATTCCGGGTCCGCCCCTTTAAAGGTGTAGGGATGCCTGTTCTCCATGTCGGGCCGACGTCTGATGACATCCGGGGTGTTCCAGGCCTCGGTGTGCTGCACAAAAAGAGGAGACACGTTAATAGGCATACCAGGGGGCCCCGCGTCCGGGTCCCCCTCGTCACACACCTCCCCCCTAGGAATCTCCCGATCGGGGAGAGGGAACCGGGACAGAAAGTCCGCATTGATGTTGTCAGACCCCTTCTGGTGCCGGACCTGGAACCGGAAGGGTTGCAAGGCCAGGAACCAACGCATCACTCTTGGGTTATTCGAGATGTTCCTGCTCATCCATAACAGGGGGGCGTGGTCAGTGTACAACAGGAAGGTACGCAACTCTAGGTAGTACCGTAGCTTGTCAACCGCCCAACGGATGGCAAGGCACTCCTTCTCGATGGTCGGATACCTGACCTCCCGTGGGAACAGTTTCCTGCTGATGTACAGGATGGGTTTTATGCCCCCCTCCCCTGTGTCCTGTGATAAAACAGCCCCGATGCCAAAGTCTGAAGCGTCGGTATGCATATAAAAGGTTTGTTGAAATCTGGCGTTGTCAGAACTGGGCTCGTAGTGATAGCCTTTTTAAGGGTTTGGAAGGCTTTCCACATGGCTGGAGAAGGATTGTGGTAGTCCACGCCGGTTTTTGTTTTTCTGAGGGTATCGGTCAGGGGCGCCGCCACCTCCGAGAAAGCCGGGATGAATCTCCGGTAGTAACCTACCAAGCCTAAGAAGGCACGCATATCCTTCATGTTTTTGGGAAAAGGGGTGTCCGCTATGGCCCTCACTTTTTCTATTTGCGGTTCGATGGCACCATGGCCCAGAAGGTATCCCAAATACTTGACCTTCTGGAAACCAATCCTGGATTTCTTAGAGTTCACGTGCAGTCCTGCGGTTTTTAGCAGTTGTAACACAATGCTGAGATGGAGGAGGTGTTCCTCCCATGATGGGCTAAAAATGATAATGTCATCCAGGTATGCGGAGCAATACCGATGGTGCCCCCGCAAGACCGTATTCATGAGCCTCTGAAAGGTGGCGGGGGCTCCGTGAAGGCCAAATGGAAAGACTGTGAATTCATATAGTCCCTCGGGAGTTGCGAATGCTGTCTTCTTTCTGTCTTCCTCCCTTAGTGGCAACTGCCAATACCCTTTGGTCAGGTCTAGGGTGCTTATGTACTTCGCGTCCCCGAGCTTCTCGATGAGCTCATCGATCCGGGGAATGGGGTAGGAATAGAAAGCGGATACAGAGTTCAGAGCACGAAAGTCCATACAAAAACGGCTACTGCCGTCAGGTTTTGGCACCATAACAATGGGTGATGACCACTCACTCCTGGACGGCCGAATCACCCCTAACCTGAGCATCTCTTCTACTTCTCTCGCGATAGCGTCCCTCTTGGCAGCGGGTATCCTGTATGGACGCTGTTTGACCGTGGTACCAACGGGCGTCTCGATCCTGTGTTCCGCCAGGGAGGTTCTTCCTGGAAGGTCGGAGAAGATAGGAGCAAACTCCTTCAGTACTTGTCGGAGCCCATCCTGCTCGTCCTTGTACAACTCCTCGTTGACAACCAGGTCTTCCAGGGTGGTCGTTGGGTCAGTCTTGCTTGTGGTTACCAGATGTGCTGTCACTGGTCTTGGTCCTAGCCATTTCTTTAATAAATTGATATGGAATATCTGGGATTTTTTTGCTGAGAGGCGCAACCGGTAGGTTGTCTTACCTATGGTTTCGGTGACTTCAAAGGGGCCCTGCCATTCATTTTGGAATTTCTTGGACGTCGAGGGCAACAGTACCAGGGCCCAATCTCCAATGCATAGGGACCTCCATTTCTTTCCTCTGTTGTATTGTACCTGTTGTTGTTTTTGGCTTTCCTCCAGGTGCGTAAATGCAAGTTCTCTAATTTTTCCCAATTTATTCTTTAGGTTTGTACTGTATTCCAGAAGCGTTCTGGTCTCTCCTGTCTGTTCAGTTTCCCAGACTTCTTTTGTCATGTCAAGCAGGCTTCGGGGTTGTCTCCCATATAGCATTTCAAATGACGAACATCCAAGACTGCTTTGTCTTTGCCCTCTGATAACGTACAGGGCCAGAGGTAACAGAGCGTCCCAGTCTGTGTGATTCACGGTTATCATTTTCTTTAGGACTGTCTTTAGTGTTCTGTTATAGCGCTCAACCAATCCGTCGGTTTGCGGGTGATAAACCGAGGTCTTGATCTGGTGTAGTCCTAACAACTGGCACACTTCCTTCATGACTTTAGACATGAATGGGGTCCCCTGGTCCGTGAGGATCTCTTTAGGGAACCCCACTCGAGAGAATAGTTCCAGAAACTTGTCGGCTATGTTTCAGGAGGTAGGGGCCTTTAGGGGAAACGCTTCTGGGAACCTGGTGGCGTAGTCCACGATGACCAGCGCGTATTTGTAGCCCTTTTTGGTGGGCGTTAATGGACCGATTAGGTCCATACCTACCCTCTCAAAGGGGGTTCCTATGACCGGAAGAGATTGCAAAGGAACCGCTGGAGGTCTCTGGGTATTTTTTCACTGACATAGATCACACGATTGACAGTGTTTTTTTATATCACTGTAAATACCCGGCCAGTAGAAGTTCCTGAGCACGTTCTGCGTGGTTTTCTCGCTCCCGATGTGTCCCGCTAACAGGTGTGTATGTGCATAGAACATGATCTGCTCTCGAAAGCAGGCTGGCACCAACAATTGCATCGGATCATCTCGAGAGGCCTGTCGATATAGAAGATCCGCCTTGATCAAAAAACGGGGGTAGCTGGGGGAGGGGTTGGTTAGCCCGCTGTGTGCCTGCTCCCATGCATTAAATAAGGAGTCATCGTTGGCCTGTGCAAAGCGGAAACTCCTGTCTCCCTCCCACGGACCAGTGGACAGGAGAGTAGGGACCGCTAGCTCATCTTTGCTGTCCTGGCGCAGGCGTCCTTTAAACAAGTCCAGGAAATGGGGATTATCTGTACCCAAGATCAAGGGTTCAGGCAGGGAGTCAAGTACCCCCACTTTTACAACCAATGTTTCCATCCCCTCCACCCCAATGGGGAGGTGTGCCACCGGGTACTCCTTCACATCCCCTTGGACACATTTTATGAATACACTTGTGTCAGGCACCACCTGAAAGGACTTCACATAGCACCCTTGGATCACCGACTGTTTACACCCGGAATCCAGGAGCGCCCTGACCACCATCCCATTGACAGCAACACTCACGTGGTAGGAGCCTCCCAGTTCCGCTGAATACAACACCGCCTTGGGTAGATAGTTGATGTCCATCGGTTCTTCCGGGGCCCGTTTCTGGGGACACAAGCGAGCTATGTGTCCCCACTGTCCACAGTCAAAGCACTGCGGACCCCGGAACGGTGGTTGTTCCGCAGCCGGTGGTCTTAGAGGGGGAGGGAGTAGTCCCGGTGGAGCCCTCACTCTGCGTTCGGTTCTTGTCGGGCCCTTCGTTGGTCTTTCTGGTTCGGTGGTATGCAACCGTGGCTGGGCTCTGGCATAGGTGGAGGCCATTTCCATCGCCTGGGTTGTAGATAGATTGGAATGCTGACGGAGCCACCTCTGTGTCCCATAGGGGAGGGCTTCGAGGTATTGCTCCAGGTATATTTTGTCCATTATCTGTTTCTTGGAGCTTGTTGTCGGGGTAAGCCATTTGTCCGCTGCTGTCTTTAAACGGAAAAACAATGTTTTGGGATTGTCCCCTGCTTGTCCCCTTTCCTTTCGGAACCGCACCCTGTAGGCTTCGGAGTCCAAGCCTAGGTGATCCAGTATTATGGTTTTGATCTGGGCGTAGGGTGTTGTACCGTTTCCGTTAGCGACCTGATAGGCTGCCTGAGCCTCGCCGTTCAACAAGGGAGCTAAAAAAAATGGCCATTTATCCAGAGGCCATCCACATGCCAGAGCCACCCTTTCAAAATTGGTTAGGAAGGCGTCGGGATCCTCGCCGCTGACGTATTTCTGCAGCGAAATGCCTGCGGGAGTAGGGGGGGCCCGGCTCTCCCGGACAGGAAGGCTGGCTGCATCGCCCGTTCCCCTCATGCCCTCTAGCTGCTTAACCACTGTACTGCGAAACGTGTCTCTGTCCAACTGGGCAGCGGCGAGTTGTTGTTCCACCGCCCATGCTAGCTGCTCTTGTCCCTTCACGAGTGCCTGTAAGATTGCATCCATCGTTGTATCCTCAATGGTTTCCACCGCTATGCCCGCATTCTCCACCACTTGTGGGGTTTCGGGTGGTATGTCAAAGAGATTGACTGACACAGGTTGTCTTGGTAGTGAGGGTTTTATTATTTTGTACAGTCTACGTTTTTGTACAGGCACTCGGTAGAAAGGCAGGGGTTGGTCTGTCTCTTCCGTGGTGGATCTTCCCGCTCCGGGCCGTCTTTCCCACTGCCTCCTGGGAGTCGTAGGCCTTCTCCCCGCCGTCTCGAGGTCCTCACTGGTCGAGCCACACTTCCGTGTTAGTGTGGCTGGGCAATGCGCGGTCCCGTAGGCCTCCTGGCGTGTAGCTGTAGTCGCCCTCAGAGTCGACCTCCTGTGCTGGCGCCGGCTTCTCTCCCATAGCCTCCTCGGATCTCCGCTCCGTTTGATGCTCCTCCTCCGTCCTCCTCCGAGCTCCCGGTCCGTATCCCGCTTCCTTCCTCCGATGTTCCACCACGTCCTCCGCCACTCTCCTCTGCTCTTCTTCCTCCGCCCTCCGTCCTTCTTCCACGTCCTCCTCCTCCGTCCTTCGCTCTTCTTCCACGTCCTCCTCTGTCCTCCGATCCTCGTCCTCGCCCTCCGTCCAATCCACTCCGTTCTCTCTCCACTCTCGCCACCAATCTCCTTCTCCGCCTCCGGGTGTCTCGCACACCTGGGTGGATTCGGGGATGGGTTTTACCTCTTCGGGGAAGGTGTGTCTCCATTCCGGGTCCGCCCCTTTAAAGGTGTAGGGATGCCTGTTCTCCATGTCGGGCCGACGTCTGATGACATCCGGGGTGTTCCAGGCCTCGGTGTGCTGCACAAAAAGAGGATATTTACAACAAGGGATGGTGAGGGACAGAGTCTTTTTTGTAAATCGTTTTTGGCCACTATAGGTGTGGCAGGGTATACTCAGACATGAGTCCCTTTCTCACTGCTCCATCAGGATTCAAGCAAGCCAGGCCGAAGAAGGCTGAAATGCCAGAAACCGGTCCCCGGTAGCTTGTCTCCTTTCTGGTGAAGAATTGGCTTGGTAGTTTAGTCTGCCCTGTTCCCATGATGCACTGGGCCAGGGACAGACTGATTTGCATATAGCCAGGTTCTGAGCTGGGATGGGGCAGTGAGATAAATAACGGTGATGGATCAAGCCCTGATCTTTGGACTGGGTAAGAGTGGTCTGTTTAACTCAGACACTCTGTTCATCACCACCCCCTTTTTGTAAATCGTTTTTGGCCACTATAGGTGTGGCAGGGTATACTCAGACATGAGTCCCTTTCTCACTGCTCCATCAGGATTCAAGCAAGCCAGGCCGAAGAAGGCTGAAATGCCAGAAACCGGTCCCCGGTAGCTTGTCTCCTTTCTGGTGAAGAATTGGCTTGGTAGTTTAGTCTGCCCTGTTCCCATGATGCACTGGGCCAGGGACAGACTGATTTGCATATAGCCAGGTTCTGAGCTGGGATGGGGCAGTGAGATAAATAACGGTGATGGATCAAGCCCTGATCTTTGGACTGGGTAAGAGTGGTCTGTTTAACTCAGACACTCTGTTCATCACCACCCCCTTTTTGTAAATCGTTTTTGGCCACTATAGGTGTGGCAGGGTATACTCAGACATGAGTCCCTTTCTCACTGCTCCATCAGGATTCAAGCAAGCCAGGCCGAAGAAGGCTGAAATGCCAGAAACCGGTCCCCGGTAGCTTGTCTCCTTTCTGGTGAAGAATTGGCTTGGTAGTTTAGTCTGCCCTGTTCCCATGATGCACTGGGCCAGGGACAGACTGATTTGCATATAGCCAGGTTCTGAGCTGGGATGGGGCAGTGAGATAAATAACGGTGATGGATCAAGCCCTGATCTTTGGACTGGGTAAGAGTGGTCTGTTTAACTCAGACACTCTGTTCATCACCACCCCCTTTTTTGTAAATCGTTTTTGGCCACTATAGGTGTGGCAGGGTATACTCAGACATGAGTCCCTTTCTCACTGCTCCATCAGGATTCAAGCAAGCCAGGCCGAAGAAGGCTGAAATGCCAGAAACCGGTCCCCGGTAGCTTGTCTCCTTTCTGGTGAAGAATTGGCTTGGTAGTTTAGTCTGCCCTGTTCCCATGATGCACTGGGCCAGGGACAGACTGATTTGCATATAGCCAGGTTCTGAGCTGGGATGGGGCAGTGAGATAAATAACGGTGATGGATCAAGCCCTGATCTTTGGACTGGGTAAGAGTGGTCTGTTTAACTCAGACACTCTGTTCATCACCACCCCCTTTTTGTAAATCGTTTTTGGCCACTATAGGTGTGGCAGGGTATACTCAGACATGAGTCCCTTTCTCACTGCTCCATCAGGATTCAAGCAAGCCAGGCCGAAGAAGGCTGAAATGCCAGAAACCGGTCCCCGGTAGCTTGTCTCCTTTCTGGTGAAGAATTGGCTTGGTAGTTTAGTCTGCCCTGTTCCCATGATGCACTGGGCCAGGGACAGACTGATTTGCATATAGCCAGGTTCTGAGCTGGGATGGGGCAGTGAGATAAATAACGGTGATGGATCAAGCCCTGATCTTTGGACTGGGTAAGAGTGGTCTGTTTAACTCAGACACTCTGTTCATCACCACCCCCTTTTTGTAAATCGTTTTTGGCCACTATAGGTGTGGCAGGGTATACTCAGACATGAGTCCCTTTCTCACTGCTCCATCAGGATTCAAGCAAGCCAGGCCGAAGAAGGCTGAAATGCCAGAAACCGGTCCCCGGTAGCTTGTCTCCTTTCTGGTGAAGAATTGGCTTGGTAGTTTAGTCTGCCCTGTTCCCATGATGCACTGGGCCAGGGACAGACTGATTTGCATATAGCCAGGTTCTGAGCTGGGATGGGGCAGTGAGATAAATAACGGTGATGGATCAAGCCCTGATCTTTGGACTGGGTAAGAGTGGTCTGTTTAACTCAGACACTCTGTTCATCACCACCCCCTTTTTGTAAATCGTTTTTGGCCACTATAGGTGTGGCAGGGTATACTCAGACATGAGTCCCTTTCTCACTGCTCCATCAGGATTCAAGCAAGCCAGGCCGAAGAAGGCTGAAATGCCAGAAACCGGTCCCCGGTAGCTTGTCTCCTTTCTGGTGAAGAATTGGCTTGGTAGTTTAGTCTGCCCTGTTCCCATGATGCACTGGGCCAGGGACAGACTGATTTGCATATAGCCAGGTTCTGAGCTGGGATGGGGCAGTGAGATAAATAACGGTGATGGATCAAGCCCTGATCTTTGGACTGGGTAAGAGTGGTCTGTTTAACTCAGACACTCTGTTCATCACCACCCCCTTTTTGTAAATCGTTTTTGGCCACTATAGGTGTGGCAGGGTATACTCAGACATGAGTCCCTTTCTCACTGCTCCATCAGGATTCAAGCAAGCCAGGCCGAAGAAGGCTGAAATGCCAGAAACCGGTCCCCGGTAGCTTGTCTCCTTTCTGGTGAAGAATTGGCTTGGTAGTTTAGTCTGCCCTGTTCCCATGATGCACTGGGCCAGGGACAGACTGATTTGCATATAGCCAGGTTCTGAGCTGGGATGGGGCAGTGAGATAAATAACGGTGATGGATCAAGCCCTGATCTTTGGACTGGGTAAGAGTGGTCTGTTTAACTCAGACACTCTGTTCATCACCACCCCCTTTTTTGTAAATCGTTTTTGGCCACTATAGGTGTGGCAGGGTATACTCAGACATGAGTCCCTTTCTCACTGCTCCATCAGGATTCAAGCAAGCCAGGCCGAAGAAGGCTGAAATGCCAGAAACCGGTCCCCGGTAGCTTGTCTCCTTTCTGGTGAAGAATTGGCTTGGTAGTTTAGTCTGCCCTGTTCCCATGATGCACTGGGCCAGGGACAGACTGATTTGCATATAGCCAGGTTCTGAGCTGGGATGGGGCAGTGAGATAAATAACGGTGATGGATCAAGCCCTGATCTTTGGACTGGGTAAGAGTGGTCTGTTTAACTCAGACACTCTGTTCATCACCACCCCCTTTTTGTAAAGCACAAAAAGAGGAGACACGTTAATAGGCATACCAGGGGGCCCCGCGTCCGGGTCCCCCTCGTCACAGTTTGGCAAATGGTATTGCATGGTTACTCTGATTCTTGTATACCAAGGGCTGTTTATTGTTACTGTCTATTTTATATTGGCAGAGATCGTATTCTTTTACAGTCTATATATAGTTGCTGGCAGAGGCTCTAGATTAGGTTATGAACGGCCTTCACATGGGTGTGGAGAAACAGAAAAGGAGTCTTCTCAGCACTCATTGTGTCACGAGAAAGGGTTGTGGTTATTCAGGAATACCACAATGTTTTTAAACTTGTTCTACATAAGTTTGTCACATCATGCTATCATGAGGAGATGTGTCCGTGATGACATATTTTTTATATTTTTTTATGTTATCCCTTACAATGCCTGTTTTATTCTTGCTATATCAGATTCTCATCATTTGCGTATTTGTCATTAGGAGAAGAAACATATGTTATGTTACCAGTGAAACACATTTCATGTCATTTGTGATGTAGTTCTCAATCATTATATCAACACCCTGTATTTTGCTGAACCTTTTTTGCATGCATTTCTGCTTTATCATGTTGCTGGAGTGAGTCCTGATCCCTAAGAGGTTCCCCCAGGTCCTGGACCCTTGGCTGGTATCAGTGAGAACTCCTCCTGAAGAAAAGGTACAGATACAGAAGTTTTGGACTCCTTGCAACTTCGAAGTGACAGTTTGAATGAGAATTGACCACCTGCAGCAAACGCAAATGCAAAGCTCCAAGGGCACCTGTTCATGGCGCCAACAGTGACCGCCCATGATGACTGGCAAAACGAGACCTGCACTTCACACCCACAATGACCATCCACGAACACGAAGCTCCAATGACAACCGGTTCTTCGCTCTACAGCAACAACCGTCCACGATGCTCAACCTGCCCCTCGTGCCAACAGCCTCTTCCTTGGTGGCTAACATGAACGGAATTCAATGTGCAGACTTTGTGAATGTAACTCTTCAGCAGAACTAACCTCGTCCCTGTATGACCCACGCTCCATCGCCGTCGCCCTGAACTTACGACTTTCCCTGCACTCATATGACTGCAAATGGCTCTTTGTGCTTCTTGGTGCTATTTTCATTTAAAACTTTAAATAATGGCTATATTAATTGGATTTCTGTATCTTGGTGTCATTTAGTTTATGTTAATGTGTTGTGTTTTCCTTTTATCACTATTTGTTTGCTCTTTAAATACATTACACCTTGCCTCTAATTTAAGCCTGATAGCTATTGTTCCAAGTTACCAGACGGTTACGCACAAGTTAATTTAGTGATTTTTGTGGTGCACCCTGAGAAGGATTGGGTTTATTATTTGAGTAGGGCTTCCCCCTTCCAAACTAATGCCCAACTTCTTACACTGGGTATTCACCCTCCACCTACAGGCAATACACTTCAACTGTCTGGAGAAGCTGTCACCATCCTCCATCATACAATAAACAAGAAAGTCTCTACTCAAAATAAATCAAGAAGGTGCTAATAAAGTCACCAAAATAGCAATCTCCCTCCCGGAAGGTAATCAATAAACACAATTCTGGAATATATCCATAAATAACTTTTAATCAATATTCCATAAATGTACAAATAATTAATTTTTGTCAATGTAAAATCACATGAAAAAAGTTAACAGAAGATACACCCCACAGCAACAGTCATTCACACACTCACAACAACTCGTATTCCTCAATCACTCAGTCACATCAGTCCTGATCCTAGGGGATCCAAACAATAAATTAAAGTACTTCAGTCTACAGAGGGTACTGAACCAGAGCTCTTAATAATAAACAAGAAAAGGACCGGTACAATTCCTGAAATGAATGTGTTTCATCTAAACAATAACACGAACTCAAAATAGAAAATTTGTAGAAACAATTGCAGAATCAATAAAGTCAATTGATATTAAACAAATGAAATCAGAACAATAAATTACAATAAATTACAAATAAAGGGGAAAAGACAATAAAGGGTTCAGTCCAACGACGTTTTCTTCTGTAGTAGTGCCGAAGTACGTTTCGGTGTATGACCTATAACAGGTCTCACCTTCCTCAGGACAGAGACGAGCGTGGGGGGTATACGTAAAGGCCTGCGCACACACAATAGGAGCTAGCAATGCGGGTAGTCATTGGAAAACATAATGGACACAATATGACGAAAGGTCAACAATCACATAGTGTCCAGGGCGTCCTTAGGGGTCAAACGTGTACACAAGAAATCACGAGGGCGGGGGTCCAAGAACTGGAAAAAGTAGCAAGAGGCTTAACTTGGGATAGCTGTTCTCAGCGTCCAGCACTAGCTGATCATAGCAATTAGTTCCCAGATAAGGATAAAGAGATAACGAAGTTCCAGAGGCTCAGGGGGAGTGCTCCCGTTCACGGTGCTCTAAGGCATCGAATTGATGGCAACTATGAGAATCTGGCGGCGTGTCCAGGTGAGTGCGAGCGTTAGGCCATCATGTTCCATGCTAAACCATGAGCATCCAAAATGGATTCCACTGACCCCAGTACTCAGACTGACATGATACACAGAGTCGTACTACCATACATGTACTGCACATACACTTTACATGCACTCAGGCTATCAGTGCTAGGTTCTTGGTTTCACGTAATAGCAGAGGTTTACACGAGAGCAGCCTGTAGGCTTGCCTCTCCCTTATACAGAGAAAAAGGAATGATTGCATTACTGATTCACAGGACACGATACGCAGCCACCACTGTTTATGTGAAACACCCATAGCATTGGAATTAGTCCAATTTCCTCAGAAATTGCACTCATGTATGTCACAGAATAGGTTCTGAATCTCATATTACCATGGACAGGCGTAGGCCTCAGTGATACACCAGGTTAGTGTGATGTTAACACCTTAGCTGCTATGGAACGTCCAGCTCCAGTGCTGAACGTTCCATTGTGCAGGTGCAGCTGGAACGTCCAACGGTCGACAGCAGCACTCCTGAGGTAGTGGTGCTGTCGGCCGTTGGACTGGGCGCAGCACTTATGAGGTTAAGGCCAACGTCCAAGTCAAGATACTAGTTTAACATGCAGTTGGGCACTCCCGCAGAGGGGCACACACCCATTTAGCATGCAGGGTTCATTTCAGTCCCAACGTTCTGCCTGGTGAGAAACTGTGACAAGACATTTAAAGGAGTATGTCAACAGGTGTATAGTTTGTCAACAATCCAAAACAATGACCCAAAGACTTCGGGTTTGCTTCATCTACTGCCAGTACCACCACATTAGAGGTTAATTTTATGTTACTAGGATGTGGTAGCCACCTGAATATAAGGTGAGAACTCAGTTGTGCACCAAGCACTACCCCATGTGTGATGTTATGTTTCCCTTCCTTAGAAATAGTTCTTTGTAATCTATGTGTATCCTGCATGGTCCTCTGTCCTATGGGTACACCCCCCTCCCCAGCTGCACCTGTAGTGGCAGTAGGTCATCATCTGAGTCAGAGTCAGGCTCGATGTGGATGTCATGCCAGCCCCTCCTCATAGCAATATTGTGCAGGACGGCACAGGTCATGAAGAGTTTGCAGCATGTGTCTGGCCTATAGAGTAGTACCCTGTCGGTTTTGTGTAGGCAGCGGACACTGGACTTTAGGATGCCAAAAGTATGCTCGATGAGTGAGCGTGTTATCCTGTGTGCCCTGTTGTATCGTCTCTCACTTGGTGTCCCCGGGGTCAGGTACGGTGTAAGCAGCCAGGCTGTAATGCAAATGCACTGTCACCTTAAGCGCATAAGAAGGGAAAACATTAGGTCTCATCACACACACACACACTCCTGGTCCCCGTATTCATCGAGTTTGGGATTTTCTTACCAAATAGGAACCCATTGCTAAATTATAGGTATTGGTTTACCTTTCTAACCAACATGTGGCAGAACCTAGGAAAAGCATTTTGTGACACCTCCCCTGCCACTACTATGGCCCCCTGGTAACTCCCCGATGCTAGGACGTATAGGCAACACAATACCTGCACATAACTTCTGAGTGTTTTTTTTCAGTGGGGACTATTGTTTCTGTTTCTTTCTGTTAACTCACTTAATTTCCCAACCTTTACTATTACTATTTTTTAACATTGGAGGATTGCTTTTGCTTTAAACTTCCAGATACACGTAGATACACGTTTTTACTAGACTAAAACTGGATGTTTGCACATTTATTATATTTTTATGTTGCTAGTTTTTTTGTTGTCCCTATTTTGGTATTGTATTTCTATGATGGGTGTAGGACACATTGCTGTAACTTATTAGTTAACAAAATGTATGAGTTTCATGTTACGTATTTAGTGTTTATATACATGTTGTGTTGTCAATGTATTTGTATGAAGTCAAGATTGTTGTGTATATATATGTATTTTTACATGTTGTTCTTGCAGCCATGAAGAAGCCTCTGTGTTTGGGCGAAACGCGTTGGCTGCTTCTATATGTCTGGCTACAGATAGAGAATCTGAACAAGAAAATAAAGAACCATTTTTGTCATAACTAGGAGCTGTGGACTCATACAGTTGATAGTGATATCATATACTTAGTTTCATGGAATAGAGTTTTATTGCCTCTCATTGCTTTGTTCAAATTATTTCTGGTTTATGGCCATGTGGCAGCTGGTAATTTGAGATGGGCAATACACTTAGGAAAATGTGTTTGTGACTATACTGGGTGGTGCAGTAATGTATGCCTAGCTGCCTTCACTTATTTCAAGTATGTATCGAACCAGTGTCATTCTAGTAACACACATTAGACAGAAACAGATATATAAGGTTGCAAGCACCAACAAAGTAAATAAAAGGTAGAATTCTACCATTTAATTAACGCAGTGAGTAAATGCAGGCATATAGATACATAGCAATAACCAGGAGCACTCCCACTATGTGGAACCTCTATAAGTGTATGTAAGTGTACCTAGCATGTATATGGGTGTAAATCCAAGAATCCACCTAGGAAAGAACCAACCCCATTACCTGATGGAACAGAACAAAGGACTCCGTCTTGGTCTCGAGTTGGACACCCGCAAGGGATGCCAGACCACTGCATGCTGGAGTTTCTGTGAGCAGGAATCTCAGTGTCTTGTGTCAGCATGGAAGTTTCTCCTCTTGTTTGCCCAGTGAATATGTAGTTCATTTATACCCAAAAGGTGCCCTCAGAAATTCTACCTAGATGTGTAATGGTACAGTGAGCATGTCGTCAATATATGTCTAGAGTGGTGACTTTTGTACAGAGTTATCATAAGAAGATGGTAATCCTGCTGTGTGATACTAAGAATCCTCATGCATATTAAAGGAGGCTAATTTTCGAAGAAAACCACACAACGTTTATTTGGCACAGAAGGTCAGTGCCAGAGCTGTTATGCAAGGTATGACAATAATAGGTAAACGGTCATATAGCTACCTAGGCCTATATTGGGCTACATTGGGGCTCATAACCCCATGTTGGGTGCCATGTCATGGAGTTCCCATAAATCAATATAGGATCTGCGCATTTAAACAACATAAACTATGGGATTGGTGTACAGACTGATTCCAGACACCCCCAAAAGATATGTTCACCTGTTGACCAGCTAGCTCACAGTGCCACTATAAGCCCCCCTGACCAAGGAGCAAATAGTTTCTGGCAACTTTTGATCATGACAACTCTGACCCCTTAGGGATTGTGGAAACAGTACAGCACTTTTCGCTCAGTCACTCGTGCTCCCTTAGTCTCAGAGAGATACAAAGAATAAACTATGGGGACGTTTTTCAACGACACTCCGGATGCCAGTCCACTGGTTGGAGTTTCTGTGTGCAGAAGTCTCAGGGTCTTATGTCAACATGTAAGTTTCTCCTTTGGTTTGCCCAGTAAAGATGTAGTTCTTTTATACCCAGAAGGTGCCCTCAGTTGTTCTACATAGATGTGCAATTGTACCGTGGGCCTGTCATCCAGGGATGACGATAGCAGTGACATTTGTACAGAGTTATTAGACAGAAGATGGTATCCTGCTGTGTGATACTAAGAATCCAATAAATGAGGCTAGAATTTGAAGAAAACCACACAACATTTATTCGGCACATAACTAGGTAAAAGGTCAGCGCCAGAGTCGTTATGTAAAGCAAGGTAGGACGAATATAGGTAAAAACTCATGTAGCAACCTAGGCTTATATTGGGGTACACTGGGGCACATAACAATTCAAAATTCTCATTCTCCTCACCAGTATGTATAACGCCGCCATTGTGAAAGAGCCAGCTGAATTTGGGAGGTTTTTTATAGTTTGCACATAGTTACCACCTGTTCTCAGTCAATGGTAATTGCGTTTCCTAAATGGCCATTTTGCAACTAGTGGCAATTAGGCAATAGTTTTCATATGCAATTGCGATTCGCAAATAGGAAATTGCTATTTGCGATTCCCTATTTTGGCGATTACCAAAATAAGATTTATACTGGGTAGAATTTGCATTTTGCTGCCACATTTATGCCTTTGTTACATGCCAATAGCCCATTTTGCTTTTCTTAATGGCCCGAAATAACGATCCGGTCAGATAAGAAATGCAAAATTGTTTTCACATATGGCCCTTAATGCATTCCCTTGAAGATGGATT
Source organism: Lissotriton vulgaris (assembly GCF_964263255.1). Classification (NCBI taxonomy): domain Eukaryota; kingdom Metazoa; phylum Chordata; class Amphibia; order Caudata; family Salamandridae; genus Lissotriton; species Lissotriton vulgaris. The sequence continues at coordinate 927,255,949 of NC_141693.1, read as the reverse complement.
CAAGAAAATTACTTCTTTGTTATAAAAAAGTCTAAGGAAGAAACTAAGCCATTATCTGAGAAATGTACCTGCCTTCATCTCTGAGCAATCAGTTTGGTGGTCGTCCACCACCCTGAGGTGGTCTCCTCCTAGCTAAAATATAAATACATAGACCAGTCAAAGCGGAAAAACTCATCAAGCATGTTTCAAATTGATTAGTTTAACCTTCACACTTGAAGTGCAATCCAACATTCCTTTTGACTCTCTTGAACCTGATCTTTGAATCCAGGAACTTTCGCCATATCCGTGACAAACCCTCTGTGGTACAAATAGAACAACATGAAAAAGTCCAGCAAACCATCAGTGCCAGACGTCAGGGTAGAGGTGAGCAGTTTTTGGTTGATTGAAAAGTGGCATGGGCTAGAAGACTGACCAGTATTGCAGAAAAGCTTGTTTATGCCCCTAGTCTAGTACTGCTTAATAAAGATTGCACCCAAAGGCCCTCAGGTCATTGACGATGGTGGGCGACCTTGGCAGATGTCAGCAAACTGTACGATACTCTGTTCCCCTCATCCTACACCAAATCCTTCACCTAATTTCAGGCTGCACATACCCACTGACCCAGACTGACTGCTCACAGGCAGGAGCTGCCATACAGGTGGCATCAGGAGTCTGCATCACTGGGGACAAGCACCATGTGGCTTTGGCCTATTTTGGGGAGTGGCAATCAACACAGCAATCTGGAAGCTGCTATCAAGTAAGAGCTGCCTAATGTGTAGGTTACTCTAGGTACTGCTTTTTCTCTTTCACACATGCCTAACACAAATTAATAATCAGGGAAAGGCCTATAAAAAGGCACCGCCACAGAAGGGCAGTAACCCGCAACTTTCACATTACGAGATATGAATTCTTGTCTATTCATTCATCCTTTGACTGCTTGATTATTTAGACTTTTAACTGACCTAGTTCTGGTTCCTATTATGCTATCCTCACTAGAAAAGTGCATTTGCTTTTTATTCTACCTACCTTTTACCACTCTTCTGACCTCTGCTATTTTGCCTCATCTCTCTCAAGATCCAATGAAGCTATCTTTGATTGGAGGGTTGCTTCTATCAGATTCCATTCATTTGTACTCTTTTTTTTTCTTTTTCATTTGTACTCCTGTCCTCTTCCACATAATCTCCAGAGGAATTTAGTGTAATTTCTCTGAGATTAGTGCTGCTGATACAGATACAGATTATCAGCAGCTTTGTATCACTGCTATCTGTTTCCTACCCCTGGGATGGACGCCAGATATGCATTCAAGGAGCGACCCCTTAACAAGGTATGGAGGGGCCTGTTTTGAGCCTCTCCTAAGGGTGCCTGTATCTCCCTCCATCTGTATGCTACAACCTTGTGTCAAAATGTAGCTAAAAACTGTAGGGCGCTGTCTCTGTATATACTAAAACAAATTAAGTTATAGTGTGCTCAGAGGCTAAATTAGACAAGTACCAACGACTCTCTTTGTGGTAGGGTGGGCGAGCAGTTAGGCTTATCATGAGGGTGTGTTAAGCATTTATTGTATTCACTCAATAAAGGAATGGTATCACACATTGAGAGACAGAATCCAGACCAATTGGGGAAGTATAAAAAGGTATACTTAGGTTTTATTTTTAGAACCAAGCAGGGCTCAGTACAGGAATGTAAAATGTACTTCAATTGCGAAACTTTATAAGGTAATGCAATTGGTAATGGATTTGCAATATTTACAGGTAAGTATATGCTTTAAATACAGTTTAAATTACATAGGAATTACTTTTGCATTACCTTTGGATTACATCGACTACTCATTGACTCCTTGTGATGATATGCCTAGATATCACACTCTGGATCCTACAGTAAAAAGGTAAGTAAGACTCTTTCAGGTTTTAGCACATGCGAAGAAGTTTTTCACCGTGCAATGATTTCCTAGTACAGTGGTTGTTAACATTTTGACTTTTGTGGACCCCCACTTAATCACTTCTATAACCTTGGTACCCACACTGAATCATTATTGGGATCCACCGGCACAATGAACCCTAGTTTTGGCTGTTTCTCTTTTTGCTGTTTGTGGGTCTGTTTTATAGTTTGGTAGATTAATCGTCTTTTATTGTAGATTTCCCAAATATTACCACAAACATTGCCTGCAGATATCACAAATACATGCAGTCTCCCACACTTAGCAGAACATCTATACCCCGCGTTTTTGCATGTTCAAAATGTCCTCAATTTGCAGAAAGCAGGCCACTTTGTAGATATCTGATTAGCTAATGAAGTCACTTTTATTTGTTGCCTGGGATTATTTTCTGTCCCAGTCCTAACCTGCCAAGCCACATAATCATTCTAATGAAACTTGATTAGTAGTAGTTTTATATTCCAAATGGCATATGTTTAAAACTTGTAAAAATGTTTCTTTAAATTAATGTAGCAAGAATATCGTGACAAATATTTAATTTTATAGAATGCATAGCCAAATCAAGACAACAAAAAATAAATGGATTTATGCAGATTGAAAGATAGATTTACATTTCAAAATTGTGCTTGTAGCAAAAAGCTGCAGAATATACTAATTACTGCAGGTCCACTCATTTTGTTCTTCTCTGTGTCTGTTTGCCAGAGTAGTTCAATATCAGTCACTCAGAGTGATAAACTAGTAATATTTTTGTGTATCCATAAATTGTGCAGGAGAGAGAAAAATAAATCCAAAAGAATCTGTGTAAATCTGAGCTCCTGTAATTGCAGGCCAATAAAGAATGATTCTAAGCTTCAATATAGTGTAGTTCATTCATTTCTACACTTACGATATGACAACTGGTGACGAGGGTGAACTCAACACCCTGCTGCAGTTTCCATGATTCGTGCCTGAAATCTTACTGATAAGAGTACGACATCAAGAGCTCACCCCGTTCACACTGCAGTACATCAGTATGACATGACATCAGGAGTCCACCCCGGTCACCTTGTAGAAAACCAGCGTGGTACGCCATCAAGAGCCCTCCCCAGTGTAGCGTTTTAACTTCAATACCGCTTACGCTATCAGAGACCAGAGCAATGCACCTGTGGGAGCCCACTCCACTCATGTTACAAAGGATCAATGCTACATGCCATTGCGCGCCCACCCCAGTCGGTGCACTTACTTTCAGCTTCAAACTGATCAAGCTGACCTCCAACATCGGTACCTGGGGTAAGCTGAGTATTTGCTGCTGTGCGCTCTTTGCTGCAGTCAGCAAGTTCCCGCAAGAGTCTAGCTCCTCTCAGCGACCATCTTTAAGGGAGGTGGCTCGTCCAATGACCCTTGAAGAATCTGAGGTGGCCATCTCAGAGTCAGGCGCCTTTGCAACTTGGCATCCCAGACAGCAAGTGTGGCTACAAAAACCCTAAAACCTACCAAATGTCCCAAAAAGAAGGGAAAATACATTGATTGTATACCCTAATACATGCCATAGTACTAAAGTAAAGGACTGAAATACAACTCAGCATCTCAAGCTGCAAGTGTGGCCGTTACTGCTGTGCACATAAGCTGCAGGACATGTTGTGAATGGTACCACCCTGATACCTACTTGTGTACATTTACCTACGACCCTCCAGTACCCACAAAAGTTGAACCGAATACTGCAAATATTAGTTCGCATCTACTCCTCAACAGGTCAGAGGAACACTCTCGGCTTCTGAACATAGCTACTACAGCAGAGACACCTGGCCCAGCCTAGAACATGTTGTCGTCACTGGACTCTGCATACAACACCCTACCAAGACTGGCCATGCTTGGTGTATCATTCCTATGCCCTCCGGAATCACTGGTTCTCACGTCTTGCAGTGGCATAGGCCTTTGCTGGCAAGAATGGCTGGATAATTTTGAGGATTTCACAAAGGGGCCAAAAGTCACTGACCCAGAACAACAAATCATTGCACTATGCAACGTGATAGGCAAAGATGTTGGACAAATCATCAAACAACTGCCCGCAAAGATACACCTTCACTCTAGCCTCACAAGAGAAGGATGAATCCAGGGGGGAGTTCATCATGCGTCTCAAATGACTAGCTTTCTACTGCTCTTTTGACACCGCCAAAACTGAAGATGCCCTCCATCTACAGGTCATAGAGGGATGCCAATTGGAGTCATTGGATGGACATCTCTTAAAGAAAAGCTACTCTGTGGATGACATGGAAGAAATGACCAAAGTCAATGACAAAACGGAAGAACATGCAAAAAAGATGAAGGCGGGAAATTCAGAAAAACAGGAACAAGTGTTCCAGTTCCAGGCTTGACACAGTGGACAACATCAGCCTAAGTATCGACACCCGAATCCACAGATTGTCGTCGCAGTCCAAAGCACAATGACAAAAGGAAATACCACAAACACAAGTATTATCTCTGTGGTCTAGAGTACCCAGACTGTGGCTCATAACCTGCCATTGGTCAAGTATATTGGGGCTGCAGGAAAGAAAATCACTTTGAGAAAATGTGTAGGGCATCACAACGAGACATAGTGAAAAAATCAAGAGAATCCAGACCCAAACATCACTAAGAGGTTATATGTGATCAGAGAGAACGCTCCATCAGCTCTTCGCAATCGAGTATATGGTTGCATGCTACCTGCAGATCTCACCACTCTGAACCACCACCTTTTATGTCAGAACTACTGGAAGGGGTATGGTGCCATGTGGCGGTTGACTTCCTTGGTCCTCTGCAGTCAGACAAGTACATATTTGCCATAATGGATTAATACTAGTGCTTCTTAATAGTTCAACAAGTGTCATTCACCACAGGAGCTGTCACCATACCCATATTGGATGAAGAGAAGGAAGCATGGGGTATTCCCAAAGTAGTAAAAACTGACAATGGTCCTCTAATTAATGGACATGAATTTTTCTAATTCGCCACTCGCCTCAACTTCAGACTTTGGAAGATCACTCCCATATGGGCTCAAACCAATGGGCTGATGGAGAGGTTTTGGACACTTAAAAGAAAACCATTCAACAAGTTAACTAGACACGGTGATACGTTCAGATGGCTCTGAAAGAAGCATTGCAATAGTATTAGAGCACTACTCACAGCCTCACGGAAAAATGTCCAGCCACACTCATGCTGGGCCGCACTTTGTGCATGAAAACCACCACCTGGAAAAATCTGGCTGGTCATGTTTGTGAAGCTCCAGACATCGAAGAGCTGGCAGAGTTGGACCAAAGTAAAAAGGCCAAAATTAAGGAATATGCAGAGGCTCAACAGAAAGCAAGAACTTCAACTGTTCAGGAAATGGACTGGGTCTTAGGCAGGCAAGAGCAAAGGAAAAACAAGAGCAGCAGATATCATGACCATCTGCTGCAAGTGACTAATTTAAAAGGAACTATAGGCAGTGCAGCCATTCGATGACAAGAGAATAACTAGAAACATCTCTCACTTCAAGAAGTGCGATAAAGAATTAAGGACACCTCATTTATCTCAAATGAGTACCACCCTTGAGGTCAATTGGGACCAGCCTCTGACTCAGCACCACCGATGGAAACCAGCTCCTTGCACTGGTGACAGCCAACACTTCGAAGACCTGCTCGCCTCATTGAAGAAATCTCAAGATTTATGTCAATAGTGAGAATCAACTTTTTGTAAGTGGGGGGAGATCTAATGTCGTAACTGTATGGCAGTGTCAGGGCAGTAGGACCTGGGAGGTGAAAGGGACTGCAGAAACATTATAAGAAAGGGGGAGGAGCCGGGAAGATTGAGATAGGGAGGGAACAGTGGATGTTGGGGCGGTCTGAGATAATGTAATTGCAGGCCAATAAAGAATGATTCTAAGCTTCAATGTAATGTAGTTAAGTATTTACTACACTCACAACACTACACACACACAGCTCTTCATGTGGCTCCTAAGACCCCTATTCGGGGCTGTAAACCGCTATTGAGCACCGGTCCCAATCTGTGCTTCAGTGGCAGTCTCCAAAGCCCAGAGTTATGGCAAAGGCACAACGAAAAGGCTGGAACGTCGCTTCCATAGAGGCAACCCTCCAAGCCCAAGGAGATACTCCAAGTTCCTCATCCACTGCCGGAGAATTATTTATCTGCGAATCCCCCCTCTTCTTTATTCTCGCTCCTGCTCCCCATCTTGTGCAGCCCGGACCTCGTCTTCATTCATTTCATATCACAGCAGCTGGGGGTTCAGCATTACAGTAGGACACAGCAGGATCAAAGGGGAGTGGTAGCTGAGCTCACTCACATTGTGTCCGCCATCTTTGATGGTTTGGCCATGCCCCTTCTGCTTGTAATATTTAATATTAGGTTATGCTATCTTAAGTTGTGGTGTTAGCAGAATGTATGTTGGTGTGGGGCGCGGCCAGGGCGACTGACGCTGGAATCTGGGGATCATGGTTCGATCCCCGGCTCTGGCAGCAGGTTAGCCCAGCACCATGTGACTCTGGTCAATAGCTTGCTTAATCTTCCCGACGGCCCCCAGCGCCTAGAGACCCTTACGGGTGATTGTTCGCGCTTTACAAATGTGGATTATTATTATTATTATTAATAATATTATTGTTATTATTATTATTATTATTATGTGTGGTTTCTCGCTGTATAATTGCGACCTTAAGCCACATACATAATTAAGTTCTTATGCACTAGCCCACTTTGCTATCAAAAAAGTAGTGTTTATTTAGCATTAATAGCTACTAGTAGTGTAGTAATAAGTTGGTCAAATTTAAAGAGTGGTATGAATTTGTGGTGTCCTATGAGCATGTGTTGGTAGAAAGACTTCTGATTATGAAAGTGTAATTATTTACATTTTCAGCTGCTCTTCTAAAATCTTTTGAGGATTCGTACTTTTGAAACTTTAAACAAAAAGGCCATTAGCCTAAGCATCCTAGATACTAGAGATAAAGTTTGAATTTTGATTGCAAGCTGCATTACTGTCATGATGAGATTTAAGTTTATTAATAAATAAGTAACGCACTGTGTGTTTAACATATATCTGCCATGAACGTGTGGATGCTCTTGTTAAACAATATTGTAAAAAGCAGTGTCTTCTTTGTGAACATACATGAACAAATAGTATGCATCCATTACCTTACAAACACTAGGTACAAAACACTTCCAGTGTTATTATGTGGGACACTTTTAGGTACACCAAATTTAATTTTTGAGATATTTGGCTTATTTTTGTGTCTGGAACTGGATGTTGATTGCTATGATTTGGTCACAATATTTTATGGAAACCACCTTTATAATGTCACATTGGGGTGTCAAAAAAGGCATTTATGATATCTCTGCCACCCATATCCTCTGGAAGTGTTGACACAACCACTTGAACATAGCGGGGACATAATCCAGGGTTGGCAGCCACAGAAGTAGCACTCTGCCACTACATGTTATCTAAACGCATGGGATTCCTTCCTTGTGATCCTGCCTCCATTCTTGGCCTTCATCCTCTCAGTTTTTGTATGCTGGACCTTGGGTGCTGCTGTGTGGTCACTGTTTGCAATGGGGCAAATTATTGGAAAACTGTTACTGATGGCTAAAATTTCCAGGTCAATATGGTATGTCCTTGTCTTGCTAGTTCACGTCCACTTAAGAGGCTGTTTCACTAAGTTTATCTCAGTCTTGCCTTATCAATCTAGAACATAGCTAGACTTTACAAGCACCAGGATTCCATCTTGCCAACCCTCATCTTTTGGTTGATTTCATCACTTTATGCTGCAAAAAACAAGATCGGTCATTTTCTCCAGTTGTGTTTATTTCCAAATATCTATTTTTAGAACCTTACTTAATATTTCCAAATAGTTTCAGCGTGAAAGGACTTGAGCCCATTTCTAATGTCAAAATGATGCTACTCTTTACCACTGGGTGAGTTCTGCGCACTTGCTGCAAATTAGCCTCCTTTTTTTTGCACTTTCCCCGTTTGTGTTTTTGCATATCATGTCTACTATATTAACATTTGCCCTACAGTACTCCTAATTAACTGTTATCAAAATGAACAGTTTAGAGGTGACACGCACTGCGTGCTATTGTCCTGAATATCAAACATGGATGCGCCTGCCTGTCCCCATCTTTCTTCCCTGCAGTCACTTGCTGTGGCTGTCTTGTAACTCACCTTCCTTTTTGAAGGACGAGGCGGTGACATCACTTAAAGCGCCCAGCCAGCTGGAGAACAAGATGGCCGCCTGCAAAAGGTCCTCCCCTGCAGTGCTTGGTAACACAGATCCTCATAGTTGTTGTGCGTTATCTTTGCTCAGCAAAACATTCCAGTAGATTTAGCTGTATAGAACAAGGTTTAATTTGTCATGGGAGTGCGTTCTCTTCAAGCAATTGCTCCCACTCTGATCTTGACAAGTTTTTATATGTACTTTTTTATCACTCCCAAGCGTGTCATGCTTGCCTCTAAAAACAATTTGAAAATGTTTATTAGTACACAAAGACGACTTCTTGTTTGAACCGGGGTTTGTGCTGATTACGCTCCCCTTCGCTGGTTCTTGGCGCATCTCATCCCATGCCGAAGCTGCCACGCTTACTGGCATGATTCATTGGAGGTTAATTAAATCCATCTTCAAAACAACGAGGGGCCAATGAGCCATATCCTCGTTGCAATAGTAAATTAAATGATGCAATTGTTTCTAACTCCATCATCCAAAGGGGGCGGAGGGAGGGAGGAGGGCAAAGTAAATGAACAGCTCCCGGGCCGCACGCCGCGCGCCCCCAGAGAGCCAAGTAGCATGTGGCCATAAACCTGCTTTTAATTTGCGGCTGCAACACGAGATTATGCCGTTATCAGCTGCCGGGCCGCCAAGACGTGAAAAATGACACTCTCTGAAAATAAAGACGACTCAATTCCAAACACGAATTAGCAGCGCATCCCTGTTTCAAATGTAAATGAGTACAAACAGGGTGACAAAGCAGGACTGGATTTTTTTTTTTTTTGCTTTGATCGAAAGTTGGCGCTGCCCAGAGAGCAATGAAAGCACGCAGAAATCAAATGCTCGTGTTTTTCGTAGCGGCCCTCGGCGTCATTAGACTAATTAATAATGCCGTCAATAAACTCCGCGCTGCCGCTGTCATTGTTCACACTGTATGTTTTATGCCCTGCGTGGCCGTCGCTGACGGCAGCTGTGGGACTCAGCTGGCACGGAATGACAAAGAGTGACAGCCGTACCAGGAGTGCCTGTCTCTGCCTGGCCCTGGCTGGGAATGGCGGCTGCCACACCTTCCATTCATCACCTAGCTGACAGTGATTGTGACGGATGGGCTTGTTGGAAGCTTGCAGCCCTTAACTTGCCCGCTGCTTGCCACTCAGAGGTATGTCTACTCCTGCGGCTATTAGATGCTTCTTTTCTGCGAGTAATCAGGAGGACTAACTAATTTATCACATAGATTACGAGATTTAAATCAATTAGAGGTCAGAACCAAATGACACCGGAGTAAGCTAATAGAGACACATACAGTTTACGCAATGCACGACAGCAGGACAAGAAGGACATACATACTGTCCTATAGTTATTTTTTTCTCCCCGACACAAATGTAAAAAAAAAATGAAGGCATTACTATTGAGCAGGGAACAAACAACACTTTGGAAGAACTTAACAATTAGTAAATCCGTTCTTGCATGTGCAGTGCCTTGACATCAGAGCTCAGGCTCACTGGAAATTCACGAAACGTGAAGTTATACTGGTAAATGGGCATATTTACTGGTGTGTAATATTACCACGGCGGCATTGTGTCATATAACACAGGATTAAATCTTGTTCCGGGGCGAAAAGTGAGTGTTGCAGATGGGGATGTCCTGAATAGGGTTGTTTACACCTACAAACTCACGAATTTGGGGTTAATGAGATACTTTTCCATGACCCGTTCCAACCACGGAAACCGTGGTTTTATCAAACTTTCCAGGAGTGGAAAAGATGAACTAAAGTAACGTCCAGGAGCACTCTGAAAAACCTTTGAAATGTTTTAAAATTATTATATCTGCACCCAGAAAACGGCATAAACACACTGGTCCAAAATTACAAGTAGTTTTTTTTTTTTACAAGAATCTGAATATTTTGTGTTTGTCCAACTTCTAAAAATGCTTTATGTAAGAAAGATGAGTAGGTTTTTTCATGAATCAGTAGAGAACATTGAACTGTACAATCATCTCAAGCACAACAGTGTCATGTTTTTGTAAAATCACAATGCACATTTTAAATAAAAAAGCACAACTGATTTCAGAAGAAAGCAATTTAGTGAACATGAAAAAATATGATTTGCAGAATGTGTCAAAATGCTGACTGTTCAGCACTCCCAAGTTATTGCAAGAGAAAACCAAATGTAGAGGACTGCGTTTGGAAAGAATTATCTCCCCCAGGTCAACCGAAAACACATATTCAATGCCTTCTGGTACTGGGGATAATTGTTAATAGAGATTATGTACCTATTTTTTTTTTTTGTTTAGCGTTTTATATAGCGTGAACTAGACCCGAGACATCAGGTATCAGAGAGCTTTACATGCGCACAGGTTTCGTTACAGATGGACACATTAGTTTTTGTTGGGCACAGGGAGATTAAGTGATTTGCCCAGAATCACAGGATGTTGAGCATCTTTGCAGAGACTCGAAAATGGTGCAAGGTCGACTGCTCCAGCCTTAAGTCTACATCCTCTCCCCTATGTCATGCTATGAATTATAGTATATCTTAGTCTATTTCTACTTCATATGGGGTGTTTATTCTTAATGTTATGTTGCATCACCCCGACCAATGGATTTCAGCCCTGGCCATCTCTGCAAAGTCTGAAGATGGGTTTAGGGTTAGGGCCTTGATTGTTTTGCCAAATATCAGTTTCTACATTTGCGATGGTCACAACGTGGCAAGGAATTTTAATTACTCTTTTGTCTTTTCAAGCTCACTGTTTGGTATTTAATGCTTGTCTGTCAGGAGCATGCACTCATTGTAGCTGTTAGAATGATTTGTGTTACATTTTCATGAGAGTTCCACTATCTGTTTACACCCCTTAATTTCTATGTATTTTATGATATATATATATATATATGCACATACATACATACACATACACACACACAAAGTTCACATTTCCCCTTGCATAGTGTTCGGTAATTTTAGCAAAACATGTTATGCATTGAAATATACTTCATCGGTCTGAGTTTAAATTGTACTTGAGGACATACCTTATGGCAAAATATGACCGCACACGTAAACCACCACGTTTCTCACTGACCCTCAATCAATAAATTATTTAATGCAGACTCCAAACAACTTCTACTCTAAAACAACTGCTACACTTATTCACTGCAGTCACTCGTGCAAAAGTGGTTCAAATGATATGCAGTTACAACACTTCATAATGCAACTTACCAGTATACTACCAACAGTCATAAATCGATGCTCCTATATTTCACAAAGCTTGGCAGCACAGCACGCACACATAACCTGCTAGAGCTTTCCTAACACTGATACTTAGCAAATAAAATGCACAACACTGGCCCCACCCTCAACCCGAAACTCATCTACTCACTCTTTTAGGTTTTCAGTAAAAATTAACATAATAGACAGTCTTCCTCCACGTAGCTAGACAACCCACACACCCTTCCACTAATTCCCAACAGCCAATAATCCTTCCTTCTGGAGAGCAACATACAGAATGCTCCAACCCAAACACACTGCTAGGATTTGAAACAAATTGAATAGTACATGTGCATTAAACAACCTTGTGAGCCTCCATTTTAACAGGGCAAGCAGGGGCTACTGGGCATCAACTGTGGTGGTTGAGGTTGTTTGCCTCTGATGTCCTGTGGCTTTTTCTACTATTGCTCAGTAATGTAATCCAAGTGCAACTCCTTCAGCACTGAGCTCTCAGTGGTAGGGAAGGAGAGCTGTCACAGGCTGCACAAAAAGTAGCGTGGGGGCGCTTGATCTCAAAGCTCAACAGTCACAGAACAGCATTATAAATTAATATCCAACCTAGTGCTCATCTTTCAAGAAAGAAAGCACTTTAATGCACACTGGAACGCAATACTACAAACTTACACAGTCAAATACATTTTAGTGTCCCTGGATGCTATGAGGCAGTGCTGTGCCTGTAGCTGCTATCTCCTGTAGTTCCTCCTCTGATCTAGGCGTGCCTCCTCTCAGCAAAATATATTAGCGTGATTAGAACTCTGATGCAGTTCTCACTACTTGAAATACTTGTGCTCAGTCACTTATGACTTAGTCTTCGTTTTCTTACCACACACAGCGGGTCTGTCCGTAAGGAAGCCACTTGGATTCTTCTTCAGCATGCTCACCCCTCCTCTTTCTTCGGAGAGGTGGAGCACCAACCAGCAGCTCCGTTGGTGTGCTCTGCAAAAGACTGCGGAGCCGCTCAACCGACAGACACAGAGTTCTCAGTTCTGACTCCATGATGGTAGTTCAGGCCCTGCGTGCGCTGGCTGTTGAAGTCCCACACAGGCTGGTTCTTCTAGGAACATTGTGACTACAATGAGGCCTAGTCTTTGGTTATGATGTGCCCATGCCCATGCACAGGCCGATACTGTGGTAACGACGTGGGCATGTGTAGGCTGGTACACTGGTAATGAGGCAGCCATGCATAGGTGATACTTGGGTGATGATGCAGCAAGGGACAGATCAATGCTCAGGTGATGATTCAACCACATACATGCTGATACTCAGGAGGTGATGTGTCCACACACATGCTAATGCTCTGTTGATGATGTGGCCATGCACAAACCCATTTTCTTGGCTTACAATCACAACCCTGACCAGGCGTCGATAATCACAGTCTCAATAATGTAGGTCATTTCAGATCATTTATCTCAGTTGTCTTCTTCTGGGTGTGCAACAGACACCAAGGTCATGATTCACCTCATTCGTTTCTGAGAGTTAGTCCTCCTCCATCTCTCTCTAAGGAGGCAGGATTCTAGGAACTTCAGGGCAGGTATACATCTCTTCCAACAAGAGATCAGAATCAAGTGATATCCCCCAAACTCTAGGAAGCTGGCTGTCGAACAGACACAAGCTCTGGTTGCACATTAGTCCTCTGAGTACTATGTAGAGCATTCCCTTCCTTGGTCATAGAGGACAAGGAACTCGAAAAACAAGTGGGGTAGGTATATCCCACTTTTATACAGCAAAATCATACAGCAGAGGTGTATCCACTGTCTTCATCTTGAGAACCATTTGGGATAGTACTCTTTTCAGGTGTCCTTTATGGGCTGCTCTCCGGACACATTCTTTGTGTAGAATGATGCTTCTCACAACAAAACTATCTCCAGCCTGTAGCACCCTCAACAGGCACAAAGAGGTGTGAGGTTTCTGCACCTGGCTGTTATCAACCAATTGCATGTGTAATCAAGGAAAGATAAAATAACATTTAGCATCAGTCAGTGGCCGTGTAACACTGGGGGCGCTGAAAAATGGGTGTTAACGGGAAAAGGTGTTTATTTATTTTCTGTAGCATCCGTTTTCTAGATGCTTTTGTCTCTCCTTAAGGCAGTTCAACCACTCGCCCACACATTAGAAACATGTCAGCCATCTTGGAAATGGTGTTCTATATAGTGTTATACAATTTCAAGATGACTGCATGTTTATACTCAGTAGGTGAGCAGCCTGCATCACTGGAACTAAGCGCTAACTGAAAGCATTGGAAAAATCGATGCTACAGAAAGCAAGCATCATGTTTTTCTGTGCCCTTCTTGTTTTCAGATGTGTATGTCTGCCACTGCTTACCAGTGCTACTCAGCAAACAAGTGGTGGCAAAGCCCATACGTTTGTCATTTCTATGGATGACCTCCATACACCATACAAAACTATTGTCTTTGCCAACACTAATTTAATTATATTACTTAATCATTAGACTGCCCCTGTGTACCTGCATCTTCCCTGCTGTAGTCGGAGAATGAACGCTGGTCCCGACTGACTTTGCTAAACTTCAGTCTTGGGGACAGTGTATCTGCTGAGGAATTGATGAGTCACTGGCAGAAAGTTTTTATAAAAACATACATAATATTCTTGAAGACTCACTGACTTCGCAAGCACCAATTCATTGTTGGAGGAATGTACAAGAGAGACCTTCCAAGCCAGTCTCAAAGGACACAATGTCTTCTATTGGCAGCATATCTCTGGTGCTGACCCACTCCCTTCAACCAAAGTCAGCACTAGCACTACTACAGTGGCTCAAAGCAGGTATCATAAGCAGATTCACAAAAATGTACCGAACTGCCCTAAAAAGTCCATACAGGAGCTGAACCAGTACCACCCCCCCCCCCGAGCTGCAGAAAAAGCAGTACTATTAGCAGAAAGCAGGGCCGAAACCCACACACTGTCCTATACACGGTAGTGTTAGTTATGGAGAACTGTTTCAGTGATAAAAAGTAAAATTCTGAACATAAATGGGAAACTCATTTGATATTAAACACAGCAGGCGTAGACCTCTGTTTGACACGTGTAATCCAGTATTAGGATCTGCTGCACTGTGAAAATGCTGATAGACTGCTTCTTCTGATAACCCCACAGAAAGGATGGGCTTTCCTTGGGATCCACAACATAAGAAAACATGCACAATGGAAGTCTAATCTTCTGTCAGATATATCTCCTAATAATGCTTAAAACATGATGTTAAATGATGGGAAGGCCACATCTAACCTGGGGCTGTTATTGATAAAAGACTATACTACGACACAGATTAATTTGTAAAACACAATATATGCAAGGGCCCAAAGCTTTTCAGATAAGCCCTCTACAGGTATTGTAGAATGCAAGGGTAGCCAAATACCAAGGTTTCCTAGCTTTAATTCCACCCAGTACGTCCTCCTTCCATACTATGCACTTTCTATTTCTTTATCTAATTCTTTCAGTTTTTTTTGTCCCTTCTTCCTTCATGAGTCACTGTTTTCCTTGTGTTCCCTTCATCATTATTTCCCTTTTGCTACCTTTCTCTCTCTTGCTCTGGGTCAAAGTCTGCTGATGGAAATTAAGTCCATGGGAAAGCCATTAGGTTTCGCCTATGCGAAAGGTATTGCTTTTGCCAATGTGTTTAACCATGTTGTACACTAGCGTGGCTGCTGTTCACCATGGCTAAAATTAGTGGCGTAGAAGAGTAGCATGGAGTGGAGTGTCGTAGAAATGTAGTGGTGTAGAGTGGTATAGAGTGGAGTGTTGTAAAGTGGAGTGATGCAGAGTGGAGTTACGTAGAGAAGGGTGGATTGGCATAGAGTTGAGTGGCATAGAGGGACGTAGAGTGGAGTGTAGTAGAGTGTCATAGACTGGAATGGATTAGAGTGTTGTACAGTAGAGAAGAATAGGGTGTTGTAGAGTAGAGAGTAATAGAGTGGAGTGGCATAAAGTGGAGTAGAGTGGATTGGTTTAGAGTGACGTGGCATAGAATGGTGTAGAGTGTCATAGAGTGGAGTAGAATGACGTAAAGTGGAGTAGAGTGTCACAGAGCGGAGTGGAATATAATGGAGTAGAGTGGAGTGGTGTAGAGTGAAGTGGCGCAGAGTGTCATAGAGTGGTGGGGTGCAGAGTGGCGTAGAGTGGCGTAAACTGTAGTAGTGTCTCAGAGTGGGGTGGCATAGAGTGGAGTAGAGTTTCATAGAGTGGAGAGGCATACATTGGCGTTGAGTGTTGCTGAGTGGAGTGGCATAGAACGAAGTAGAATGTTACAGAGTGAAGTGGCATAGAGTGGAGTGGAGTGGCATATCATAAAGTGGAGTGTCATAGAGTGAAGTATGACCATAGATTAGAGTGTTGTTGAGTGGCCCAGATTAAAGTAAAGCAGCATAGAGTAGAATGGAGTAGAGAGTCATGGAGTGGAGTGTTGTGAAGAGGAACATAGTGGAGTAGAATGTCAGAGTGGAGTGGAGTAAGTGTCATAGACTGGAATGCAGAGTTGAGTAGAATAAAGAAGTGTAGAGTTGCATAGAGTGTCCTCAAGTAAAGTGGAGTAGAATGGAAAGTCACAGAAAGGAGTGGTGTAAAGTGGAGTAGAGTGAGTGGTTTAAAGTGAAGTGGCATAGAGTGGTATGGAGTGAAGGGCCACAGAATTGAGTGGAGTGAAGTAGAGTGTTGTATGGTAGAGTGGAGTGTTTGTAGAGGGAAGTGGTGTAGAGTGTTGTACAGTATGGTGGTGTAGAGTGGCATGAGTGGATTAGAGTGGTGTAGATTTTCCCAGAGTGGCGTAGAGTGGAGTAAGAGCTTAAGAGATGTGCATAGCTTTAACTGAACCTTGACGTCAGAGAAGCTGCCACTCTTTATGTTTTGCTTTTACTGAGGTGGATAACCAGCCAGAATAAAATTGTTATTTGGATTATCCTACCTATTTAAACTCACTCATTCACTTCACTGTATCTACAAATCACGCCCCCCCACTTCATCATACAGCAAGGAACAAAAGGTCTCCGATAAAGAGCCCCTTTACGGGTGCCCGTTGGGTATTTCAGCGCCGACCCAATGAGGAGCAGGTCCAGATGATGAAGCATGACACCTAGCTTGCTGGGTGTGTGAGGACCCTAGTTTCGAAAGAGCGAGATCCCCTCCTAATCCCTCCTTATCCCTCTCCTATATCAGGTTCCACCTTAACTATCATTAGCTATGATAGCGGTTGGTAACCTGACTTTTATTGACTAGGCATCATTCTATGAGAAACAGCATACCATTAGCTAGAAGGATTTGACAGGGCACTTATGCTGGACCTCGATAAAAAGCCCCACTGTCCCCCCTCTTGTTCATCGTAGAGTGGAGTAGTGTCAGAGTGGAGTAGAGTGTTGTAGAGTAGAGTTTCGCCGAGTGGAGTGGCGTGGAGTAGAGTGTGATACAGTGGAGTAGAGTATCATAGAGTGGAGTATCGTAGAGTGGAGTGGAGTGAGGTAGAGTGGAGAACTGCCATTGGATGGAGTGGCATAAAGTAAAGTAGTGCAGAATGAAGTGGCGTAGAGCTTCATAGAGTGGCCTGGAATAGAGTAGAGTGGTATAAAGTAGAGTAGAGTGTCGTAGAGTGGAGTAATGAAGAATAGAGTAGTGGTGTAGAGTGCAGTGTAGTGGAGTTGAGTGGAGTGACGTAGAGTGGAGTTAAGCGTCATAGAGTGTCGGATAATGGAGTGGCTGAGAGTGGAGTAGAGTGTTGTGGAGTGGAGTGGATGGCATAGAGTGGAGTGACATAGTGTGGAGTAGCGTGGAGTGGCGTGGAGTGGAGTTTGCATGGTGTTGTAGTGGACTGCCATAACAACAAACTCATTTTCAATTGAAATGACTATTATATTTGCACGGACATGCAGTTTTACTGACAAAACGAAATAGTGTATAAATGATAATGCGTGGAATTGGTATCACCTAGTATATTTATATATTTTGATCCTATTAAAATGTTTGTTTTCACCACACTTAAGAATTACACAAAATGTGGTACATTGTTGGGTTCCTAATTCAGATATAGTCTGAAATATTTGTACAATTTATTTAAAGGTGTTTACGTTTTGTTATGTGCTAGGAAAAAATAACATCCTACAGCCTTTTTACATTCCCATGCCCAGCAAGATAGCACATTAATCCTCTCACTTTGCAGTCAGAGAAAGAAAAGTAAACACCAAGCTCCCTGGAACATAAAGCCTAATATTTGATCTCTGTTTTTGAAGGCACCGCAAATGTGACAATATAAAAACGGAATTTTAAGGCCTGCTTATTGCTCACTTACGTATGAACTGCAGCATGGTTATTTTGGGGGTGTTCCAGCACCCCAGATTCCCTTACTTCCAGTGCCTATGGCATGGGTGCAAAATGAGGAAGAGGATTTCTTAAATTATGCTATTAGTGAACACCCAGAACAAAATAAACAAGCTTGTAGACAGAACAGTGTTCCTCACAGGCCTCCGGTAGTGGTAAAGTTTAGTAGAATCAGTCAAGCAGAAAGATAGGAGGCAGGAAACATTTTCAAAGAAATACAGCACAGCATGTTTACTGCTCAGGTAGATAACTGAAAACACCTGTATTCTTGTGGAATTTCTCAAAAAAACGAAAAAAGGAATTCCTAGAAAGTGAGCACTCGTGGAAGAGTACAAGGAGCCAGTCAGAGAGGTGGTAAACAGAATATGCTCTACGGGAGGGACAGAGATATGACCTAAAACAAATAAAGGAAGCAGATAGAAAGCAAACAAATGTGAGTTACAAACCACAAAGCCATTGTTAAGCAACTGGCGTAATGCATTACCAGGGAAGCTTTCAGAATGGCCCCAAGAAGTCTTTCGCAACCAGAAAGCTGAGCTTTCTGAAAGGTTTCAATCTAAAAAAGAGTGCTGGTGCCCAGTATTTGCCAACATCGGCACAAATTAAGCATTTATGACACATCAGCTAGATTGTTGGATTTGAAGGTATTAAATAACTCCGCCATTCACTATGAGTTTTTGTAGTCTATCTGTGTTACTGTTCTCCTCACTAGATGTTTTTTACTCCTCGTTTACATGAGTTACACTTGGATATTTAGACGGAGAATCTTATCCTCACTGTGTGAGATTGGGCTTTTATACTCTTGTAATGACTCTGCATTTCAGTAGGTTGTTTGCTTTTAATTAGTTTTAAAATCCGACAAACATAACAGAATTTGGTTCCTGGTATTATTGTTGATTTCCTACATATTGGGGCCGATATCCGATTCGGTAAAATGCCCTCCGAATAGCCGTACGGAGCTTTTTTCCCGTACGAATCGTATGCAGAAACGTATCGGTACGTACGATCTAGTACGATGTGTTCCCAAAGCAGTTCTCCGTACGAATCGTACTGAAGACCGTACAACGCACTAATCCGTACGAATCGCATTTGGAACGCGCAGTACGCGATGTCCGTACGGATCGAAGCTGCATTTTCCGACCCAGCAAGTATGAATTGTATCGACACACTCCATACTACTCTTTTTCTATGGGAGCTTAAAACGTCCGTAAAAGCAGATTTCGCCTCAAAATGTTTACATTTACCAATTATGTGTCTCTAAAAAACTCTTTCGTATAATGATACTCGATTGATTTTTATTGATTAGGATGTATCTACCAGTGTGTAATATGTGTACTTTTTCCCATTTTTTTTTGTATTGTTTAGGCAATACTCAAGCCCAGCCTTAATACTCCTAAGTACACCTGGGCACTGAGTTGTGGGGATTAGAGATCATTTCTCAAGGTTCATCTCTCACCCCAACCCTTTTCAACACCTACCTGACACCCTTAGCCAACATCATCAGCCCCCATGACTTCAACATCATATCCTACACAGACGACACACAGCTCATCCTCTCTCTCTCAGCAGACCCCAAAACCACAAAAACCAGATTCCACAACTGCATGAAGCTTAAAACTGACAAGACCGAAATGCTGATCTTTGGCAACAATACTTCCCTTTGGAACAGCACCTGGTCTACTCACTGAACTTGGACCCAAGTCCACACTGACAAACCATGCCCACAACCTCGTCTTCATCCCGGTCAGCCAGCTCACCATAAAGCAGCCGATAATCGCAGTCTCCTCTGCCTGCTTCCACAATCTCCGCATGGTCAGAAGAATCTTCAAATGGCTCGCCATCAACACGAGGAAAACCGTCACTCAAGCCCATGTCACCAGCCGTCTGGACTACGGCAATGCACTGTTCACAGGAACTAACACCAAACTCATGAAGAGACTACAGACGATACAGAACTCAGTGGCAAGACTCATCCTCGATCCACCAAACAGACCCTCATTTCCCCACATCTCAGTATCCTCCACTGGCTCTCCATCCAGAAAAGATGCCAATTCAAGATATTGACACATACCTTCGAAGCCCTCCATGACCTAGGACCAGCATACATCAACCACCGACTGAACTTCTACCAACCATCCAGAAACCTTCTATCCGTAGCCCTAGCACAGACACCGCACATTATCCGAAGCCACAGCAGAGGCTGTTAATTCTCCTACTTCGCCGCCAAGTCCTAGAACAGACTTTTCCTCCACCTCCGGACATCACCCTCTCTGGCGTACTTCAGGAAGAGACTCAAGAACAGTTTTTTTGACTGAGCCAACCCAGCACCTGGATACCCTCATGGGTGATTAGCTGCGCTATACAAATATTGATTGATTGATTTACCTACTCTTAAATTATCAGAGATTCAGTTATGCCACGAAACATATGACAAGGCTAGGCATTTCACTTAGTTCATTTTATGAAAAACTATCCAAACAAATCCCTGTTCTAAAATATATCCAGGTTTCCTCATCTGAAAATCAACATAAATGTAGAACATGCGCTTAGATCACATTAGGCAGGGCCACTATTCAAAATTCACGGACCCCAGTTGAAATACACTGCTGTGCTATTTTTTCTGTGGTTCAAATACTTTTATATTTCAAATCTGTTTTATTGAGTTTTAAACAAGGATAACACATACTCGCACCTACCTCTGCTGGCGGGTGGGGCTGTCAATGCTGGCTAAGATAGGGAGTGGGGGGGAGAGGGAGGGAATGGGGAGAACAAACAATAGAATGATAAAGGGCAATATTAAGTGGAAAGAACAATAAACCAAACGTCCTGTTCGCTTACCAGCGTGAAAATTAAGCCAAAGACAGATAGTTTGCATGGAGTCCCCTTGGTGCAAGCTCTGGCACACCACTGCCTGCTAATATAGTTCTGTGAGGCGCAGTACTTATAGGTATTTGGGGCAGGAGAGTTATTGAAATTCATTGGCAAGAAAATTTATACAGAGGCCCCTCTGTTTCTCTAATTGTTTCTGTTGGTGACTGATGGGAACGGAAAATCTTTTTCGTACCCAGAGTGTCCCACAGCTTATGAAGACCGTTAATGTGTTCTACCACGTAGTCCGTACACAAGTGTGCCATTAGCACCTGCCAGGCAGCACATAGTGCTAGGATTATTGCCTTGCAATTAAGGGGAGCGGAGGGGGTATGTGAGGGCTTTGGGAAGGCCAAGGAGGACATAGCTACGGAGCCGAGGTAGGCCTTGTATCAAAGATGCTTTCTATGTCGGCCAATGCTGTTTCCCAATAGAGTTTGAGTTTAGGGCAGTGCCAGAGTAGGTGTCTCAGTGTGCCTGTAGCCCTACTGTAACGCCACCATTCACGGGATGCCCCAGGTTTCCACCTGATTGGGCCCTCTGGAGTATACTATCAATAGTGTATCATTTTAATTATTGCTTCCTTGGTCGTTGCAATAGTCACTGAGATACAAGTTCTACATAGATGTCCACATATTCTTTATCGGTGTAGGTACACCCCAAATCCGATTCCCAGTGGCGCTGCACCACCACCCTGACAGGGAAGGTTGTCCAGAGCAGCATTTTATAAAGTTCAGATAGCAGCTGTTTGCCATCTGGCTTAGTGATAAACCATTGTTCAAAATGGATAAGGGGCCTGGCAGCGTGAGGCTCAATCGAGGGCTGGGTGACCCAGTGGCAAATACGAGTGTAATGGCAACACTCAGATTCTGGTAGACCATACACCAGTTGGAGTTGGTCAAAGGTCATCAGGCCCTCCGGGTCAGACACATTTCCAATTTGTTTACAGTTCACTTCCTGCCATGCGAGAAACCCCTCACCTGTTCTGGCCAGAGGGAAATCGGGATTGCCAATAACTGGAGCACGCAGAGATAACGGGGTGTTTAGGCCTCAAGAAATAGACCCCCTATCCCAGGCCTCAAGAGTGGCCAAAGGCACCGCCGAAGAATAGACTCCCCATCGATGATGGTGTCTGACCAAACAAGAGACCGTCAAAATATGTATTCCGTCAATCGCCTGAGCTATAAACATTCAATGTTTTTCTTATGTAGGCTTGTGCCACTCCATCATTTAATGCAGTGAGGTGGCAAGATTGTAAGTGGTAAGGTGTGGTATGCCAAGACCACCATCTGTCTGTGGGAGGTATGCTTGTTTCCAGCCCACTTGAGGTGTTCTACCCTCCCATATAAATGACTTGATAATGCTTTGTAATTTGGCGAGGGGAAGGACGGAGCCTGAGCTGGTAGGGTCAACAGAACATAAACTTCAATACCCAGAATCCCCCCAAACCAGGAAGTGTTTCAGCGGAATAAACGACAGCATCGGCTTATCGGAATCAGACGCACACGCGCCTGAGAGATGTTATCTAAATAAAGTTTAACAGAAACAAAACTATAATACCCAGAATCCCCTCGAACCAGGAATTGTTTGAATACCGACACACATGCGGAAGCAGCACGTTGATGCAGAATGCATCGGGGTTTAAGACGCGAACCACTCCAAGAAGGTAAGACATCTTGAAGGAATGGTCAAACAGTGCCATAGGTCTTTACCATGAATATATAAAGGATTCTAAAGGCAGCTCTTTTTATGCAGGTATACCTGTGAGTCTGCACCTACAATCAAAGGAAGGAGATATCATTATAAAGTAAGTCCTGTGGAGTGGCTACTTTTCAGGCTCTATTACTCGTTGCCAAAAAACCTAAGCAGTTGGATAATCACGTACGTTAATGTTTTTTGCAGGTCTCTGCATATAATTTAATTTCCAGATGTGCCCACGAGGCGTGGGTTTGATGTGAGTATGGGTTGCAACCAAGTCTCATTTTATTCGATACTTACTAGAATGGCCTGATTCAATAATGGTGGTTCATTGGTGTTTTTGATTATAGTGTTTCACGTCGGGTTGATTTATGAGGCTCTTCTTCAGTAAGAGGTAAGAGGTGGAAGCATAGTAGATGGGCGGCTTAGTAGTAAGGGGTTTAAAAATGATGGTTACAACTGAATGTTTCTCTTCTCTTCACAGCTGTGAGGTCCTGATGAGAATTCCCTACCAATTAGGAGTTTGAAACGCGTAGACCGCTAGTTTTTACGCCATAAGATCTCTAAATATATAACAGTATTAAAAAAATTAAGCATCAGAAAAGCGTATTTTCTATGGTTTTTGTGTATATGTTTTATGGAATTCTTATTGTAAATAGATCTTTTTTCTTGGGTATGAGAGTGTATGTTTGAATGAAGAATGTGGTAATTGACTGTGAGGAATGAATGTTTTGGAATATGTACAGTTTTATTCACTATTCATTGTATAAATTGTTTTTGTATGTTGATTGTAGGGATTTGAAAAATTCTTCAAATGGTATAAATTAACCAACAAATGTACTTTAAGTGAAAAAATAAAAAAATTATTTATTCACATTGAATTATAAGTCTTGGACTCATATTTGGTTTAATTCCAATATGTTGTGATAAATAGGAGGGATTGAGGATAACAGTATTGGCGATTGTTCAGTTTATTGGTAGGTCAGTGGCTTGGCCTTACTGTTGGGAGCCCATGCCCAGTAGTGTTTTCTGAGCTGGGAGGGTCTGCATGACAAAAATAATTTTGGGCATGGGTCATTTTTACACCCAGCAGTTGCTCCAGCCAGGAGAGGCCTTCAGAGGGCCAGGTCCAATGGTCAGAGCTGGCTGTTGTTTTTAGCGCTTAGAAGTTGCACTCCGCTGTGTTAGCTACTGAGGAGCACAGCATGAAACCAAGTGGGAACATACCTTCTAAAGTGAGGTGATCATTGTCCCGGGATGGATAGGTTGAGGATTTGGGATTCCTGAACATTAATTTTTAAGTCAGAGGCATTCATGATGAGGCGATGTTCGTGAAGAAGGGTCAGGGCGGAAGTTAAGGGGTCTGTTAAGGAGACCAAAACATTGTTGGCGTAGAATGCCAGTTTGTGGCCCCATCCTCCCATTATGATCCCAGTGATCTGCTGGTTTACTATGATTCTTTCAGTCAATGACTTCATGTAAAGAACGAAAAGGAGAGTGGGAAGCAGGCAACCCTGCCTTGTGCCCCGGAGGACCCTAAAGGTCGCGAAAGGAGATCAGTAACCCTTACTCAGACTTGGGGACAAACGTAACTGAACCTTCCTATCTCGAGTCCTGAGGACTCGACCTCTGCGCACAATAGCTTTCGATAGTTCAACCCAAATAAACACATTTAAACAAGTATTGAATTTTGAGTAATCATATGCTTTTTGTTTTAATTCGACACCAAAATGCTAACTTTTGTCGAACTTTTCATCAAAAATTCATCAACATACATCGTTCACTTTTAAACAAAAAGATAAATTAAATAATTTTCACAATGTATGAACATAGAAAAGATTTTTAAACAGCTTCTTCTATGCTTCTTCTTTGGCTCAATGCATTTCGGGCCATACCTGGCCCTTCATCAGGAGCATATTTATCTATAACAACAATTTACACATAGTCATGAGTAACTTATTTCAGCCGAAGGAAAGAATTTTCTAGTACAAAATTTCAAAAGAATTGTTCAATGAACATCCTGATTCAAGTTGAATACGTGTATAAAAATGACACCACCGTCACCACACCCACGTGTGCGTCGTGAAAAAAAATTAAGACAAATTAAAAACTTGCTTACATGTTCGGGCTTCAAGCAAGACAATGTGCACCTAAAAACATTTTTACGCATCGGTTATTCTATTACCGCAACTGCTGGTACATGTTCAAAACCCACTGGTCTGAAACCCACTCTTACCAGGGAATCACGATCTGATCACGGGAAATGCTTTGCTTGTTCGGAAAAACTCCTCAAATCTAGAATGCTGTCGACAAACGAATAGCATAAATAAAGAGCTCTCAAGTTGTCTCGAATCACTAATCTAGATCTCCCAAGTAAAATCCTCACCTATTGAAACCTTAGTGAACGCGTCCTCATCTCCTCGGTGAAACCGCTACTGAACGCCAGTGCGAATCACTTCCCATACTAGTGTGAGTTTATAGACACAAACAGAGGACTTCAATATGAGGACCTTTGTTTCCTTCAAATGACTTATACCCTTGGTCCCTAGCTACCTCTTGGGTTCCCCCTTGTTTCTAAAAAAGACTTGAGCGCAATCGCTGGATTGCAGGTGTTTGTTATACAAACCTTAAAAACCTTGTTCTACGAGGTGGGCTCTCCTAGTGCCCCAGTACACTCACCGAACTTAATTTTCACCCTTCCACACACTGAGAAATGTCAGCACATGCTCCCTTGCACACAGCAGACTACATTAAGCAATTATGTTCAGGTCCCTCTCTCCTCTCTGACACCCCTGATGCACCTACATCTACAGATTCTTCTCTACCTGACCAACTAGAGAAATTAAAGAAAAAAAAGGTCCGGCTTCAATTAATGGTATTAATGCTAACAGACTACTTGAAGGCCGACGTCATACCACTAGGACTAGGAATTCAGGTCCGAAACATACCGGGGATAATATAATAAATAAAGAGCTCTCAAGTTGTCTCGAATCACCAATCTAGATCTCCCAAGTAAAATCCTCACCTATTGAAACCTTAGTTAACGCGTCCTCATCTCCTCGGTGAAACCGCTACTGAATGCCAGTGCGAATCACTTCCCATACTAGTGTGAGGTAATAGACACAAACAGAGGACTTCAATATGAGCGCCATCTTAGGAAGGCGCTTCTCGCCAATGATGTACAAAAATGTTCAGAGGAAACAAAATCTCGTTATATTCAGATCGAAGATCACAAACTCCCTTATATTCAACTGTCATTGGTGGACGTTTACTCAAACTCCAGGATAAACCACCATGAAACGCCTATCCAAATTTGCACACTAGAGTAAACATAAACAAAGGACTCTATTATAAACACCATCTTGGAAAGGCACTAGTTGCCATATCGATCAGAAACTTTATTGACACTCAATTCGAGCGTGTGCTGGGGCACAAGTAATCATGTCTTCGCTATTTTACCTTTCAGGAGCCGGGTATCAAACACCTTTAACTTTGCGTACAAAAAGATCGACAACTGAACAAGGTAATGGATAGTGAAAGTGCTCAGGGAAAAATAAATAAAATAAAATAAAATAAAAAGTGCATTAGTGCATGAATATCTATGAAAAAAACAGTCCTGTCATTGATGACTTGAAACTGCACTTTAGCAGCTTGAGAAGGGGTGGGGGAGTGCCACTGGGCAGTTCCTTGTGTCGTAAAACATTTACATATTTTTTTATGGCTTTGTGTCTCCAAACAAAGGCGAATAAATTATGCTGCAAAAGAATATCACGATGGAGCTATGATGTGGGGGACCGCCAGATGAACAGGGCACAAAGGTAAGGGAGGAGGGAATAAAAAGATGGATCGTTGGTTAGAATGACAAATACTGAAAGAAAGAGAGACGGACTAATGGAAAAAGAGAGAAAAGGCAGAAACAAGCATGAAGCAACAGTAGAAAAGATGAACATTAGAAAGAATAAAGGAAAAGAGAATAGAAAGAAAGAAAGAATGGAAAAAAGATTAAGGGATTGAAGGAAAGAAACAAAGAAGTGAATAAGCAAGGAATCAATTGAAGACAGAAAATAAGGTATAAATAGAGGGAAAAAAGTTAAAAAGGAGATGTGAAAGGAAGATGGAAAGAATGAAAGTTAGATTGAGGGAACCCCTGCCTCGATTCCTCAGGGGTGGATAGGCTTCGACTTGCATGTGAATGTCCCTTCAAAGTTACCTGTAAAACCTAGAGCCTTTTTTAGCCAACGTATTTGAAAATGCACTGTAAAAAGCTCACTTACTATCGACCCATGTTTCAAATATGCTTTTCCTGAAGCGGGTCAGCCAGAGAAGGCAGTTCTTGATGAATTTGATGATTTGGGGATTGCCTGCATAACATTTCGTAGAAAGTCTCGAACTTTTTGGCTAAATTGTTTGACGGTATAAAATTTACCTTTTGGGCTCTTTGGCTTTAATATTCCCTCAGAAGAGGCAATGCCCACCCCCTAAGAATTGCCAGGCTTGCTTTTTCAGTGCCCTTTGGGATATGGGCCTGATGTACAAAAGGGTTATACCCGTTCTGTGTCTATGGGGAAATGCGCTGATCCTTAAGGGCCATGATTCAAAGTCAGTGGTATTTTTCTGTTCTGACTACCGCTTTCGCCCTGCAAAATATGCTGCAGAACTGCAAGATTGTGATAAATAAGTGGCTGTTACTGCTACAAGTTTTCAACCTCTGCTGTGTAATACACAAGCTCTCAAGCATAATTTCACTGTACACTAACAAAATCGATTGCCAGTGCCTATGCTTGTTTAAAATTATGCTCCCCTATTCTCCAAACACCCCTGCTCTGAATTAGGCGCTCTCATTGTGTCTGGGTCGATTTTCGTCAATTATTGCTATATGTCCAAGGGCTGGTTTGTGTCCACTGTCATACCCTGGGCCAGGTGTGACAAAGGGCCTGGGAGTCACAACTGAGTCTCTTCAAAGTACCCTAAGAAACTTGGTTCCAATTCGTCAAATTCATTTGGCTGGAACTCGACACACTGTTTAGTCAGCTTCAAGCAGTCTGCTTAAACAATTTGGGGAAATTATGTGATTAAAATAAGAAAACTGATGATGCAGCCATTTTTGTGGACTAGAAATTAATTAATTTCTCCTCTGGCAAATGTTAAGTCCTGGCCTGACTCTGGGGTAAATAAACTTTCCCTCTATGGAGAGCTCGGGCCTCCTGCTGAACTTTCACTGTTTCCTATGCAAATATGAACAAGCATTGGCGGCGCCGCGAAAGTGAAAGTAATCGCGCAAAAGAAGGCGCGGCCAGGGTGCTAAAAGCTGGCGGAATGCACACCTTCAACGATTGAGGTTGCACTCGGACCAGAACAAGCTGCAAGGACTGACATTCAAAAAGTCGTAGGTAAACATAAACGGAGCTACATTTCCACTTACTGGCATTTTAGTAGGAAATGGTCTTGGGTTCTGGGAAAGAGGAGAGGGTAAATGGAGAGATGGCACGAATAATGAAATACACGCCTGAAACAAGAAACGCGAGCAACAATCCCGGCAGTTGTGTGCGCGCACACGCGCAAACAAAAGAAACGCGCGAGTGGTGCGCGCGAAAGAAGAAGCGGCCAGGGCGCTGAAAGCTGGTAGCTGCGCGCGTGCTCACGCGCCTGAACGCAAGCGCTAGGCCGTGTGACAGCACTTTTAAAAGCCTCAACTAGATGTCTCACAGAGCAGCGCATGCGCTGGCTCAGGCAAGACCTAAAAATGCTTGTTGGTGTCCCTGCCCCTTCTGGGGGCAACAACATGATCCAAAAATGTAATAAAAGAAACCATTGCATGGAATTATGGGGTGCTCCATGTCTTAATCAGTAAATGATAAATGAGAGACTACTGCAGCTCATTTATTTCTTACATAATTTATTATTCCCTTTATTTTTATTTTATCCTTCGATGACCCGACAGTCCCCTTGCTGAAATCTGATTACCTGCCAATACTTCAACCGGGAAGTATTTTCAGCCATCTTGGGACTCTGCTTCAGCTGAGTCCTTCAAAAAACGTTTAAAGAAAAGAAAGGGGGCAGGGTAGGAATGCCCTGATCCTCTAACTGTGGTCCTGAGGTCCCCATGTGACACCGATAGGGGCAAGAAGTACTCTTTTTAACATTTTTGCTGAGGGAACGCCACAAAACTGTAAATCCGAAGCAAAAATGAAAAAAAAAACAAGCTCGTTTTACATGAAGCCAAGTGGGCCTGGTCCCGGCATATTTATTAAAAAAGAGGGGGTGCACACGGTCCCCCTCCTCAGGCTCTGTTAGCCCTGGGGACCACTACCTCCCCGGGGCTAAAAACCACAAAATGGGTACCCGCCCTGGGGACAACACCTCCCAAGGGCCGAAATTTTTTTAAAGAATTGGAGAGGGCCATCCTCGGCCCCAGAGACCATCACCTCTCCGTCACATTGCCCTCTACTGGAGCCTACATGGCTCAGGGTACCGCCACCCCCAGGGCCGGCTCCTGCTATGACCCACGGTACCCCCCGCCCGGGACATAGCTGTTTGCTTTTTCTTGGCAGGAGCGGGCGGCTCCTGCAAAGTGAGAGCAAACACGCTGGTTCAAGCAGGCATTAGCTGCCAAAGTGCTTCCTCCCACTGAAAGCGGAGATTTAATCTCTTTCCCTGCCATGTGGGCAGGGAAACTGATGAAACAGATTGCTCCTGCATGGAGGGAGTTGCCTTTCCAGCAGCTCACTCCATGCAGCAGCAATGCTGGCTCCTGCGGGAGGCGGGGAGCTAGCTGGGACCGTGGGGGCCATGAGCCTCCCCCTGCGGTTCTGGGGGAAAGAGAAGAAAGAGGCAAAATAAAGGTCTGCAGAGAGAGGCAAGATAAAAGTGAGAAATGAGCAGGAAGAGGCAAAATAAAGGTGAGCAATGAGCAGAAAGAGCAAAGTAAAAGTGAGAAACGAGCAGAAAGAGGCAGAATAAAAGAAGGGTGCAGAAAGAGGCAGAATAAAGGTCAGAAACAATCAGAAAGAGGCAGAATAAAGGCCAGCAATAAGCAGAAAGGCAAAACAGAGGGCAGAAAAACTAGCAAGAAAGGCAAAACAGAGGGCAGGAAAAACAGAGCAGAAAAGGCAAAACAGAGAGCACAGAGGCACTCTTACACCCACTCACAGACCCACTCAGACACTCTCGCACTGACTCACAGACACACTCAGAGACACACACCCACTCACAGAC
Organism: Lissotriton vulgaris; assembly: GCF_964263255.1. Lineage (NCBI taxonomy): Eukaryota > Metazoa > Chordata > Amphibia > Caudata > Salamandridae > Lissotriton > Lissotriton vulgaris. The sequence goes on along the minus strand of NC_141693.1, from coordinate 927,226,484 downwards.
TTAATGAGACACTCATGCACTCACTCACGCACTCAGTGTCAAAGGTTAGTGGTTATATTTAGGAAAAAAGGTTAAAAAAAATCCTTCGAAGTCCACTTAAAAAACAAAGGTTACAGGGACATTATAGTTAGGATCAGATTGTACTCGTACAAAACCAGTGAAATTGAGCAGGTATAGTATAACTTACACCCCTGCAATGCACTGCTTAAGACCTCACATATTACATCACTCATGACATGGTCAGTGACATCACTGATATCATCTCAAAAGACAACAGTGATGACCTCACTAATGACATCATCCACAGAACCACTTACACCCCTATACAACCTCTCATAAACTCACTCATATGCCCACACAACCACTCACATACCCATGCAAGTACTCACACAACCATTCACAATCTGTGGAGCTACTCATACATTTATCCATACAACCACTCACACAGCCACATACTCACCCATACAGCTACTCACACACTCACCTATTCACCAAACAGTCACTGACACACCCACTCACTCACCCATACAGCCATATAAAACAGCAACTCACTCACCCATACAAGCACTCATACACTCACCTACACTACTCACTCACTCATACTTCCATTCACACAACTCTTAGTCCATAATACAGCCACTCACACACCAGCTCACTTTACCAAACAGCCACATACTCCCCCATACAGCCATTTACACAGCCAGTCAGTCACTCACTCATACAGCCATTCATACACTCACTCTCTCACCCATATAGTTACTTACACACCCACCCATACTGCCATTCTTACAGTTACTCACTCACCCATACAGCCACTGGCACACCCTCTCACTCACCATTACAGTCACTCACACAGCCAACTAGCTACTCAAAAGCTTATGTATACACCCATACAGCCACTCACACACCGATACAGGCACTCTAACTCCCACTCACCCACACATAAACACAGTCACTCACATAATATATGCTAGAAATAGTATCACTGATGAGTAGTACAGAAAGTATACTATTTTAACTTTTGTAGTACCTTGGTATATATGTTTAGCATTCATAATCTTTAGAAAACACTCACACTCACTGGATGATGTCATGAGTGATGTTTTTGACCATATCATGAGTGATATCACTGACCATGTCATGAGTGATGTAATATGTGAGGTCATAAGGAGTGCATTGCGGGGGCCTAAATTATAGTTAGCTCAGCTAATTATAATGCTAACACTTGTAGACTACACATCCTTGCTCTGTCGCCTTGTGTGCCATGTCAGAACTGAGGCAAATATATCTATGCAAGAGGCCGGAAGCACACAACGCCTTGGGTGTTCCTCCAGAGCTGAAGCACTGCAAAATTCCAACCAGCAACTCAAGACAGCTAGTAGACTCAGTAGCCTATCTTGTTGCATCTCGGGAGAGATGTGAGGGTGGGGCCAGGTAACACAAACAGTTAACCATAGGGTGAGAGTCTGTAAATGGACACTCTTAAAATGTTATTGGTTTTTATAGCGCGCAAACCGTTACTCAATCGGGCTTCCCAGCACTAACAGTGAGGCTTATGACCTTGTAGAGACTGGATGAGGGGAGAAGATCTGCATGATATGACAGAATGGCCAACACAATTGGTTTTCGGGTTAGGGACATATTAACATAATGCCAATAACACCTTCCGCCTAGTACAAATCACCTTCCCATCTGCTTTTCAACATGTACGTCTAGATGGCTGCATTCCTACTGATATTTATAGTTCTACCTCAGTTCAAAGTAGACTCTCTTAAAGGATATTTAATAGGAAGTTTAAAAGATGGGTTGCAACCAATTTACATCAAAATCACAGAGTGAAATCCATCTGTTCATTCTGCCTGGTGTGCAGATCTTAACTGTGCAAAGAAAGGCAGAGAAATGCTCTCGGCCCCTTCCCAAACATAGGAAATGTGCTCCTGAAAAATTGTATCATCACTATCACTTGTTATTTCACTTCTTCTCAGTTAACAATTTAAGACCTTATCATTTGGGGAAAAAAGAAGATTTGTTTCAGATATTGACATAACCATGTCCTTATAATGGCGGCTTTTCATTTACTACATTACAATGCATGGTACGCTTTGAGGAATACAGGGCCTTTGTTTGTCTCAGTAATGATTGCACATGTCGATGTCAGTCAATTCTTGACCTAAACAGACGAGCATTATGTTCATCTCCTGGGAATAGGACCGTAGACCCCCTCCTCCAGGCCCTGTTGTTCAGGTCTATGCTAATTGGGCTCTTCCGAATGATCATGTTTTCTTGTGAAGTGAAGTCCTCCTTTGACAGTCGCAAAGAAACTGCAGATCATTTCAAAACTTGTTTAAAAATGGCTAGTGCAAAGGGGCATCAGATTATGTAAAGTAGGAAATAAAAATATAGCTCTGTTTGATGCATATTCATATGCATGAATGTGTTATTTATATATTCTTGCGCACTACTCTTTTGCTACCTCCACAGCTTTTTCTGTAGCATTGCTTTGTCTCTTATTTCTTTGTGCACCTCTTTCTCTTTTCTTTATTCTTCTCTGTAACTCTTGTGTTGGATACCTCATTTTTTCTCCCTTTACCCATTTGCCTCCCTTCCTCACCCATCTCTATCTCTACCTCTTAAATGTCTCTGCTTCACCTCTCACTATACCTTTCTCTTTACCTCTCTCCGTTCTCCTGTCTTCCTCTCCTTCCCATTCCTTACTCAGGAAAGTCATCCAGAGAAGTGTACCTATAGAAAGAAGAGAGGATGGCAGGCAGGGGAAGAGAATTAAAGAGGAAATTATCAAATTGGACCCAATGAGATGGTGTAAATCCCGAGATCACTGCCTTGTTTTCGTTGCTGCAGTGCCGATGCTAGTTGTAAAGGGAGACATATTTATGATTCCAAATATCCAGCAATAAAAGGTACAGTTTCAAGTGCTATGTTCATAGACCTTATTTTAATATTAATCACCAGTCCACTAAACATCTCCCAAGTCAGTGTTAACATGGCATTCGCACAAGTGGAAGAACAGACTGGTTAAGCACTGAGCTCCACATAAAATGCTGTTCCATCCCCCCCCCCAAAAAAAATCTAGGCTCACGCACAAATAAACAAGGTTTATCAATGCTTGTTTAAGCTTTATTTTTTACTGTTTGCAAGTGGATGCTAGCCAGTAAGAACATTCGTCTATGTTTGCACGTTTCTGAAAGTGTAATATATAATTCAATATTGTTTGTCAGCTTAGAGCTCGAATTACCTAAATATGGTCAAGAAAATAAAACTTATTCCGAACAGGGAACCCCAAAAATGTATTGCTCACTGCCCCAAAAATCCTTAAGAAGGCACGGATAAAACCTAGGCAATTATGTTGCATGCAGAGACTTAGCCATTCTAGTGTGGCACGATAAGCACCTAGTCAGCCATGAAGATGTGAAGTTTTTTTATTTATTTATTATTTTTTTTTTTTTTTGGAAAACCTTTATTTGTAATTCAAAGTACACCGCTATTCAGCCGTACATCCCGGAGGCTAGGCAGCATTTTAAAGCAACATGGAAGTGTGCACAAAACAGTAAAAGGAGCAATCAGGTTTAATTTTATAGTTTATAAAAGTGAACTCAATGAACAAGGCGAAAACCGGAAAGGGACAAGGAGAAAGAAAGAAAAAAAGGGGGAGAAGAGGGGGGAGAGAGGGAGAAAGATGGCATGGCAGAGGAGCTTAGAAGATCAGTAAGGCACATGTCCAGGCGTAGAGGCGGGAACTTCTGCATCATCCAATAACCATTTTAAATATGCACACATATGGAAGGGGAGCAAAAAACAGGAGTACATCACGTGAAAACCTGGGTGGAGGGATTAGCTAAGGTGAGAGATGAATTTCCGGTTGGACTATCTCCGGGGGTACACAAAGGTCACCTCTATACGAATTCCAGGCACCCCAGACCAGCCCCCACATCTTGGGCCTACCCCGGGCCAAGTAGACAGTCTTCTCCCGGAGCATGCACCAGTCCATGTTGGTTTTCCAAAGACTCACAGTGGGGGGGGGCGGCGCGCCCCATCTCTGGGCAATGTCCCTCTTGGCCACCATATTCCCCAGGGTGACCCAGCGGGTTTGAGCGTTATTGTAGTCGGTCGGACCCCACACATTCAGCAAGCAGCGTCGAGCCTCCGCAGGCAAATCCACACCAGTCACAACCCTCATAACCGCATGCACTCGCTCCCAATAAGAGGCTATGGCATGGCACTCCCATATGGTATGCATGAAAGTGGCCATCGCACCACAACCCCTTCTGCAAAGGCCGTCCTGGGAAAGCCCCATTCGAATCAACCTGGGGCCAGTAACATACACCCTATGGAGTACTTTCAGCTGAACCAAGCGCAGTCTGGCCGAAATAGCTATTTCCTTAGGGGAGGAAACCGCCGACTGCCAGTCCTCATCATCCATCTCAATCCCATCATTCATCCAGAGGTCTCGTACTTTCACCAGCAGGTCCGTCCGAACATTAATAAGTTTTTGTAGGTCAGGGAGATGGCACTGTCCGGCATATGGCCGTCCAGCACCCTGTCCTCCAGCGGGGACGACTCGGGGACTTTTTCACCGACAGGCAAGGAGGACGTGAGGGCATGCCTCAACTGCGCATATCGAAAGTACTCAGTGGCCCCCAGTTGAAATTCCGCCTGTAACACAGCAAACGATTTAATTTCCCCCCTGGCCATCACATCCGCCACTTTAAAGATACCGATGAGGTCCCACCGATCAAATCCTTTTAAGTGCCACAAGTTCCCCAGCAAGTCAGAGTCGTAAAGGGGAGTAGCCATGGTGAGCCTATCCTTCCACCCCAGAGTCTTCGTAACCGCCCTCCACAGGTGCACCGCGGTCCTGGTGGGACCAGTCAATTTCCGGTCCAGAGATCTAGAATACAGCGCTCTGTAGTACATCCCGTCGTTCATGAGCCAGCGATCCATGGCATATCCAGGATTGGCCACCGGTCCGTAGAAGCCATGATTGATAGCAGCCAGTTGAGAAGCCCAGTAGTACCAGCGAACGTCAGGCAGGGCAATGCCGCCGTCGTACCACGGAATGGTCAGTTTGACTACGGCAATGCGCGGCCTTCCGTCCCACAAGAGGGTATGCTGCAAGTCCTCGACCTCTCTGAAGTATTTAGAAGGGACTGGGTCCTGCGTGTTTTGAAGCGCATACAAAAATCTCAGCAGGGACATCATTTTGAACAACGCCGCACGGCCCAACAAGGACAGCGGCAATCTTTTCCAACCCTCCACGTTGCGCCGAAGGCGTGCCAGAGGAGGGAGCAAGTTGCTTGCGTACCGTGCCCTGGCATCCGTTGAAATATAGATGCCCAGGTACTTGAAGCCCTGTTGCGAGACCTGTATTGCACAGCCCCTAGGGAGACGCGGAGTGTCCCCGCGGAGCACATAAAGGTAGGACTTGGACCAGTTAATAGCCAGGCCCGAGTATCCACCAAAGGTACCCAGTACATCAAGTACCACAATCAAAGACCGACAGGGGGAGGTGAGGTAAAGAAGAATATCATCGGCGTATAGCGAAACGCGATCCTCAAACCCCGGTGACCATTTGATCCCATTAATATCAGGGTGAGTGCGGATCCAAGCAGCAAGTGGCTCCAGCGCAAGGGCAAAAAGGAGCGGTGATAACGGGCAGCCCTGTCTGGTACCCCTGCGCAAGGCAAAGGGTGCTGACATGCGGCCATTGACCGTTATGTTGGCCATCGGGGAGGAATAGAGAAGCCGAACCCAGCTAATGAAGTCAGGGCCGAACCCAAACTTAGACAGCACCGCCCAGAGGTAGTTCCATTCAAGCGAGTCAAACGCCATCGTCGCATCCAGTGAAGCCAGGACTGTTGACTCGCAGAGCATGTGCGCCCGCGCCATAACAGCGTGGAGTCGTCTAAGATTAAGGGCCGTGTTACGGTGAGGTATGAAACCGGACTGGTCCGGGTGGACCAAGTCCGCGATCACGCCCACGAGCCGATTGGCCAGCAACTTACCAGGATTTTGGGCTCGGCGTTCAGCAAAGAAATAGGGCGATACGACCTACAAAGGTCTCTAGGCTTCCCCTCCTTATGGATGACCACAATAGTAGCCAGGCGCTGATCCATTGGAAGTGCACCAGCGTCTCGAGCTTCCAAGAACATATTCCTCAGGGGCGCAGCGATAGTGTCCGCTTTGATTTTATACAGCTCCACCGGGAGGCCATTGGGACCCGGAGCTTTCCCGGAGCGCAAGGACCTTATTGCTAACGCCACCTCGTCAACCGTGATGTCCCGGTCCATGTCATCGCGCTCAGTTTCAGACAGGCAAGGGAGCTCAATCCCCTCTAAGAAGGAGGCCGAGTCCGATACAGTCAAAGGGAGACTGATGTATAAACCGTCTCAAAGTAGTCGGCAAACGCCGCGGCAATAGCGGTGGGATCAGTAACAACCAGACCATCGTCACCCAGGATCTCAGGCACCTCACGAGAAGCCAGCTCCTTCTTGTCCAGCCAAGCAAGGAGTTTGCCCGCCTTGTCTCCGGCGTCATAAACCCTCCCTTGCTGTTCCCTGCCCATCGCCTTGGCAGCATCAGTGGCAGTGGCACTATATTCCGACTGCTTCAGGGAGAGAGCATGTAACAGTTCGGGTGTCGGTCCCAGCGCCAGTTGGGAGTTCAGGTCTGAGATATCCGACTCCAACCGCACCATGTCTTCATCCCGTCGTCTGCGCACCTCAGCTATCAAGGAGAAAGCCTCTCCTCTAAGGACAGTCTTAAAGGCCTCCCAGAGGGAAAGGGCCGACGTTACCGTACCTGTATTCTCCGTGAAGTACAGATCGATAGCTTTAGCAAGGAGGTCTCGAGTCTTGGGGTTGCGGAAATACCAAGGATTGACCGGCACCACCCTGGTCGCCGCCACGATGCCAAAGTCAAAGGATACCCAAACTGGAGAGTGATCCGATATACCCCTGGCCATGAGGCAAGCCCCAGAGACGGTCTGTGCCTGAACCGCGGGCGTCAGAATGTAATCAATTCAGGAAAGACTACCGTGGGCCCCCGAATGGAAAGTGTACTGTCGTTGGGCGGGATGCAAAAGTCGCCAACAATCAATAAGGCCCATGGTGCTCATGAAGTCCGGGAGCCATGCTTGTGCGCTGCGTAGATCTCTGGACGGAAAACGATCCAAAGTGCCCGAAACCACAGAGTTAAGGTCCCCGCCCAGTATTAACAGCCCCTCCGGGAGGCCCAAAATGGCGCCTCCAAGATCCTGGAAGGTAGTCGCTTGCAACCCCGGGGGGGACATAAACAGAAACCAAAACCAGGGTACGCCCCTCCCATCTGCTCACCACCGCAACATAGCGACCCCTATCATCAACCACTGTGGACTCCACCTCCAGGGGAAGAGACATGCGCACCATTATCCCCACCCCTCGGGATCCCGTAGAGAACGCGGAATGGGCCACCATTTTGAACCCCTTTCTATTCAGAGCCTTACAAGTATTGCCAACGAGATGAGTTTCTTGCAGGAGAATCACATCGGGGACACAACGTTTAAACATTTGTAATACAACACCACGTTTAATATGATCCCCCAACCCATTCACGTTCCAACTAAGTACATTCAAAGTCTTACCCCCCATCATCGAAGATGCCCCGTCCCAGCCCTCCCCCCCAGAAAGCAGCCACCGAAACGGTGTATTCAAAACAGTAGTAGCCTCGCCATAAGAAAAGTAGGAAAGGAAGAACAAAAGAAGAACACACAACCCAACTACCCCCCACCCTGCACCCCTGCATTAGACTAAAAGCCACCCCAACTAGCAGTGTGCCTGTCGCCCCGTATAAACTAATCTACAAAAAGCCCCCAGAGGAGAAAGGAGACATCCTATCACCCCCCCCCCCGTTACCCTCCAAAGTTGAAATAACAGGAAAAATAAAGAAGAAACAAAAGTCAATGAACGATGCCATCCGCATAGCCCCTCGCAGAAAGAAGACCAACATATTAAAGTTTATTCCCGGGAACCTGGGCTGCCTGACACCCCTTCCGACTGATCCTCCAGAGTAGTCTGACGCTGAGTCAAAGGGTCTAGCCAGTCCCCTGCAGCATCTGGCAAGTCAAAAAACAGTGTCCGATCACCATGTTCTATTCTCAGTTTCGCTGGGTAGAGCATGGAGTACCTCAACCCCATCTCCCTCAGTCTTCGTTTCACTCCCATAAAACTTTGGCGACGTTTCTGTACAGCCTGAGTGAAGTCGGGGAAGAAGTTCACGTCAGCATTCTGAAACCGCAGCGGACCGCCACTTCTCGACGCTTGTAGGATTGCGTCTCGGTCCCTGTAGTTGAACAGTCTGGCAATGATGGGGCGCGGGGACGCACCCAACTTCGGCTGGCCACCAGGCAGTCTGTGAGCTCGCTCGACCGAAAAGAATTTACTCAGGCCTCCGGGTGCCAAGTGCTTCACCACCAGTTCCTCCACAAACAAATCCGCGGCATCCTCCTCCGCACCCTCCGGCACACCCGTAATTCGGACATTCTGGCGCCGTGCCCGTCCCTCAAAATCATCGAGCCGGCGCGCAAGCATCAAATTAGCGGTCTTCAAGTCCCGTACCTCGGTCTGCACGTCCGACACATCAGTAATCAGGCTCGACGTCTTAATGTCGAGTGACTTGACCCTGTCGTTCGTCTTCCCGAGGTCGGCCCTGATGAGGTTGAGCTCGATCGTGAGGGTATCAACCTTGCTAGACAGCACTTCATGTTGGCTGTGCATCTCAGCCTTGACGCCAGCAATGGCTCCCATCACATCCCGGAGGGTGGGTTCGGTATCTTCTGGGGACACGTCCCGCTGCAAGTCTTTGGTATGGCCCGAAGCACCCGGCGAACCTCTGGAGTGAGAGAATCGTTCAGGGATAGTGGACTGTGAGTGGAGGGGTTTCCTGCTAACCCTCGGAGGCTTCCCTTTGTCTGGTTCCCCTATGCCCACCATGTTGGGCGACGGAGATCGTACGATCCGAGAGGGGGCAAGCCAATAACACCACCTCCACTTGATCAAGGCCAACAAGTCCCTCCACCGTCCCCAGGGAATAGCAAGCCTCCAGGGAGATCAGCAGGGCCGCCGGACCTCGCAAATCAGTTAGTCCCACTCGAAATGCCACCGCACAGAGGCTCCGACACCGCCCCAACAATGCCAGGCGGCTATGGCGTCGTCGTCATCAGGCTTCCCGACGGTGTAACTAGGCACAGGAAGCTCGGATCTTCAATCTGAAACCGGGCGCCGCATCAGCATCAACACCGCTTCTGATTCCCACCGTCGTGGGACAGGATAGTTAACAGGATCAATACGGAGGACCGGAGGGTCTTCGAAACTCCGAGCTTACGCGGCCATCTTGGTTGCCCGCGAAGCTCCTCCTCAAGATGGGAAGTTTTAAAAACAAATTCAAAATTATTTGGGGCCAGATATACCACACTTTTTAGCGTGCACAAACAGGTCTTAGATCCGTTTGCACATGCTAAAAAGCATGGGCCCATGTACAAACATTATTTTGTGAGTCGCAAATAAATTGTGTCTTGCAAAATACTGTTTGCGACTCACTATTAGGAAGGGGCGTTCCCGACCTAATAGCGACCGCAAAGCTATGTACCAATGTTTTGCAACCGCAATTGCGGTCGCAAAACACTCGCAAATTACTACCTACTTCAAGTAGGTGGTAATGCACTCGCAAATGGGAAGGGGTCCTATGTGCAATATTATTTTTTAGGGGCAGGCAGTGGTAACAGGGAGCACTGCCTGCCCTTAAAAAATGAAACGAAAACGTTTCATTTTTAAAAAAAAATGTATCACCTTTTCCTTTTTGGAAAACGGGCTGCCTTTTTTTTTTTATAAAGCTGCTTTATTTAAAAGCAGTCCCAGACATAGTGGTCTGCTGAGCCCAGCAGGCCACCATCCCTAGGAGGGCCTGTCATTCCCAATAGAATCGCAAATTGAGAGAGGCTCATTAATATTCATGAGCCTCGCAATTTGCAGACCCATTGGGAATCACAAACAGTGTTTAACACACTGTTGTACATGCCAAATAGCGGGTCTCAAATTGTGAGCCGCAAATGCGAGGCAATTTGCGAGGCGCTATTTGGCAGGTCGTACATCTGGCCCTTAGTTCCATATTTTGAAAACTGTCAGAATAGAAACATTTGTCATTGTTACCGTTTTCAGATTTGGATACAGTTAGCTTGTTTGACATTCTTACAATAACATACAGACCGGTTTAAAAGGCACTGAAGCACAATGCATGCACATTGGGGGGCATTTCTAAAACATCTGTATTACTTAATGGACTTTAATGGAAGATTCCTTTACCTGACATCTTCACAAAACATTACTTTCTAAATTCTGTCAGGTCTATCAGGTCCTTTATTCTGTAAAAATTAAGAAATGGGCTTTATTGCACTCAGCTTACTAATAAAGGTTCTAATGTAACTGGTGCTCAGGTAAAGAACTCCAATACCTTTAGGTCGAGTTTGCGCTATATAAAAATGCAAATATATATCAAATAAAATCGAAAAGCCTTGTAACATGATACATTAGTTATTTTAACTGAAGGATTTAGTGTTGCAAAATGGTGTAAGGTTGTCACATTGCTTTACTGTGTGATGGCATTTACCAAATATTTTACCACACAAGGAGTCATTCATTTTTGTTCTGTATTCAAAGGAAAGCTGAATAACAATATAACAATCCTGTTTTACAGGAAATTTGGATTTAAAAAAAAAAAAACTTTCTCCCAATTATTTCAGGACTTGAGTTAGAATAGAAACTAGGTTGTCTCTGTGACCAGAAAATATGGGCTCCAAGAATTATTTATTATTATTATTTGTAGAACGCAACAAATCATCCCCAGGGGGATCTCTCGGCGCCTGAGTGACAGTCACCTAGGAAAGAAACAGAATCTTAAAACAGCCAGGTCTTGAGCAATTTCTTAAATTGAGACAAGTTTGAACAGACACGAAGACTGAAGAAGGTAACAGAAAACAACAAGCACTGGCAAAGCTACTAGGTCTGGCTTCATCTTTCAGTCCTGAATAACACATTAAATAATGACTGCTATGGTGGGGAATCAAAAAATTAACCAGATTGCTTTTTGTATTCAGTGCATATATGAGATCTATTAGTATGTGACTATGTAAAATAGTGCCTCAAGCATTCAAATGCCAGCACTTTATTGAAGGCAGAATGATACATCAAAGAACCAATCACACAAGGTGAGCGAGCTATGTTTCTTTGGACAGAACCAACCCCCACACTATGTATATTTTTATGTATTGGTAACAGCAGGCGTGCAACGCCCATAGGGCTCAAACGGCTTTAGCTCCCCTTCCGTCGTGTGCGTTATCCCCGGCTGGGAAAGCTTGAGGGATACACACATCGACAGTCCTTGAGCTGCTGTGGGCTGGCTGGTCTGGCGTCATATCGCAGCAGCACCCCACTATTTCGCAGGTCTCAGTGTGGGAATGCATTTCCTGAAATGTAACCTTAGGCTTTGTTTTTTTGCAGGTTTATATAGCTCAAATTCCACCCGAAGGTATTGAGGCACTTTGCATGAGCATCAGTTACATTATACAAGGACATATTCATTTTTGAAGGCACAGGGAGATAAAGTGATTTGCCCAGAATCACAGATGTTGAGCTGGCGCTGGGACTTGAAACTTGTTCACCAACTCAAAGCCAGCAGCTCTGGCATTTATGCCGCATCCTGTCCACTTTCAAGTCTTAGCAATATATCACATATCAAGGCATATCAATAGTCTGAAAGTTTGTTGTTAGATACACAGATAATTTATTTCCTCCACCCTTGATGGATGCCATAATTCAAATTATATCTGAGACCCCAACACACTACCATGGATAACAAATATACTAAGTTTCTCAAAGTGTCTGGCCTGCATTCAGGCAACTAACCCATCATTCTCAATGCTCGGCATGCACTCACTGCGATCACACTGAATTTCCAACGATCACCATGCACTCACGCTATTCACCCTCCTCTTACCCTGCACTCACAGGAGCACACCTCTCAGCCTGCACTCACATGACACTCCACTCACCTGTCACTCTCACCCTGCAGCCTCACCACTTACAGCGATCACACTGTACTTACACCACTCACCATGCACTCTTGCCGTTCACCCTGCACATATGTTGTTTACCCTGCATTCACATGATACTCCACTCACCTGTCACTCTTAAAGCTCACCCTGAAGTCTCACCACTCACCTCTGCACTTTTAGCCACACCCAAATGGGAACATCCCTCCCTCACTTCTCTCACCATACTTTCACACTGGCGCATCACTCATCCTGCACCTACATAGGCACTCTGGTCACTCACACAGCTTATCCTTCATTCACATGGGCTCACCACTCTGCACTCAAAACACTCAAACAGGCTCAACCCTCATCCTGAATTCACTCTTCACTCCCTTCTCTCACCCTGCACTCACACAGATACACTGATCAGCCTAGCTCCACACCGGCACTGCATTCACCCATCACTCTTGCAGCTCAATCTTCTTGCACACAGGCACAATAGTCTGCCAGAACTCACAGGGACACACAACTCACCCTGCACTAACTTCTCTCACATGCGCTCACTATCACAGCTCATCCTTCACTCTTGCCGCTCACCCTGCACTCACACAGGCACACTGGTCCCCCAGTAGGCACACAGGCACATAACTCACTCTGCATTTACACTGCTCACACCACCCACCCTGCACTCATTCCTCTCACTCTGTATGCACTCCTCTCACCTGGCTCTCACATAGGCCCTTCTCTCACCTTGCACTCATGTAGCTTGCCCTGCACTCACATCGGCACATCTTTCACCATACACTCGCAAAACTCATGCTGCATTCACTCACAATGTTAACATTCACCCAAAATGTATATGAGCTCACCTCTTATGCTGCACACATAACATTATGTCTTGCAATCTAGAGTGTATGTGCAAGCAGCACATACTCTTTCACAGGCAAGACCTAAAAATTACCCAACTGTCATAAATATACACATTTCTACAAGGCTCCTGCAAAATATCTGTTATTTCCGCAAAACTAGGGGCCTCAGTTACCAAAAAGATGGTGCTGTGCAGCAAGCCATTTTGCTGCACTGAGCTGCGTCATTGTAAAAGCACAGAGATATGTCGCATTAACAACAATATGATGCATCTGCGTGCTTTCCTCTGCGCTGGCGCACAATTGACTAGCATGTGCCAGTACAGGCACCCTTGTGTCTTGTTGCAACTGTCCCTGTGTTGCGGGGATGATTTTTTTTGTGCACAAAGGGACACCTTCCTGCACAAATACAATAATTGATGGCATTTTCCTTTTTCTGTGTCTGCTGCAGAATGCAGCACACACAGAAACAGGAAATAACAATGAGAAATAAAAGTATTTGCCACTCCTACACCTCCCCTGGGGAGGCGTAGAATTCTGATGCATTCCCAACTTTACAAAACTTTGTAAATCTGGCATGTGTCAGGTTCCATGGATGTTACGCGGGAACACCTACAGCAACACCCATGGAACGCCCCTTTCACGCAGATTAATTTGTGAAAGGGGCCCATAATTACAAGCCCATGAAAAGTCACGCAGGGTGACTTTTCTTTGCCTTGTAAATAAGAGAAGGCACAATGTGCTGCCGTTGCGTCACAAAGAAATGGTGCACTTGTGGTGCAAAGGCCTTGTAAATGAGGCCCTAGATACAAAGTCTGTCTCCTCTTTAACTATGTGGCCGGTGCAAGAGGGGAGAGTGATGGCGAAAAGAGGGAGATCAGGGCTGAGGCTTTGGGGGATGGTGAGGAACTGAGGATCAGTCTGAGACTGTGGGGATAAGCTGGGAGTAAGTGTTTATTTGGTACAGGAGGAGATAGCAGGCAAATGCTGCAGTCGGGGGAAGCAGGTACAAGGGATTAAGGATGAAGCAATACAGAGGCTGTGAGCTGGTGATGGAATAAAGTGGATACTTAGGTTAATGGTGCATTACAGGTGGTGAAGTAGCACTGGCTCCAGAGTTAATTTTTAATCCTTCACATGAGCTCCCTTGGCCTGCAGAGGGAGCTGGTGTTTTCGCTGTTGCTGAAGCCACGGCATAAATCAGTGTTTGAACCTGTTGGCCTGCATGATGGCAGTGCTCTATGGCAGCAGGCACCACAGTAGAGAAATGTCTGGGCTCATGTTACAACAATATTTCAGTTGAGTGGCTGGGGCTTGTAAAAGCACACCAAAGATTTGACTCTGCATGGGAACACAGGCACCAGCATTGAGGTTTTCTGTTCATCTTCTCAGTTCAGACACGTCCAGTTGCTGTTAATACACAGCGTGACCAAAGGGTTGCAAGTGATGCTATAGCATTGGTCCAGTAGCCCCTTGGACCTGTCACTGTGGTGGGCAGTCCGTTTTTAGCAAGCTGCAGTATTTTAGAGGAGTTTCACTGTTTGACATTTATCACTTGAATTCTAACATGTGCACATGACATGGAATCTTTGTACATTCACCATTTTACTGCATAACTTTTGATTGGTTCAAACAAATTAGGCAAAAATCCCAAAGTGAAACTTGTTTATAAACTTTTTGCATAGTGTCCCATTGTACTGTGTGACACCTACCGCCATTCCTGGCTTTCCATTCACCGCAATGCTTCATTGTGGAGCGTGTGTGTTTTTTTTGTTGTTTTTTTTTTTACATTGAATGTTGGGTCTGAAAATCCAAAGATGCAAAGTGTTACTGGACAAAAAAAACATGTTTGAAACACTCTGAGGACATTTTCATCCTGTTGTCCAATACCAACCCGGACATGCTCCTGCTCACGGAAACTTGGTTAACATCAGAGTCTCTCCCAGATATCTTAGCTGCCCTCCCTCCTGATTATTACATTCTTCACGCCGATCGCCCCGATAATCGACCGGGGGGCGGGGTGGCAGCCATCATATCTAAACGCATGAACTCTATCTCCTCTTATTCCCTCCCCCTCCCTGAGGTGGATAACTTACTCATCAGTGTGGAAACTGACACCGGCGCCCTCACCTTCCTCCTTTTATACCGGCCTCCTCATCCTATGCCATCCTTCTCCACCATCTTGAGTGAACAGTTGTCTAATCTGCTAACACTGCACTCCAGCTTCGCCCTCTTCGGCGACCTAAACTATTGGTTTAACGACACCAACGCCGGCCCCCATGCCACAGAGCTCTTTGAGACTCTCAATAGCCTGAATCTTACTCAACAGGTCACCCAACCCGCCAATAACAAGGGCCACATCCTGGACCAGATTTGGACCTGTAATCTGGCCTTGTCTCCGCCAGATATTTCCCCCTGTGTATGGTCCGACCACAACCTAGTTGACACAACCATGACTATCGCCGGCAAGATTCCTTTTCCTTTGATGGCTGGTGGCTTCTCACGCAAATGGAGTACATATGACTCTCAGGGCTTCCTCACAACCCTGGCCGACACCCGTCCAGTCCTTCACCCCTCTAATGACATCGATGGAATAGAACACGACATCGGCTCCTGGTTGGAGTCGGCCAGTGACCTCTTTGCCCCCCTGGTCAAATTCCCCTGCACTAGGCATCGCAACTCCCATAGGTGGTTCTCTGATGACCTCAAGCTTCAGAAATTAAAAACGCGCCAGTTAGAACGTACCTGGAGACGCGACTATTCCAACTCAGTCAGACAGTCCTATCTGGCTGCTCGTAAAGAATACAAAACTGCTATCGGTCTAGCCAAAATTGAACACTTCTCCAATAGAATCTCGTCGGCGGTCGACAGATCTAAGGAGGTGTTCAGAGTCATGAACGAACTTACTACATATGACAGAACCCTTCCAGTCCAGACTCCCACTCAAGAGGCATGTGACACCCTCAACTCCTTTTTTGTGGAACAAATCACAAAAATGTAAAACTCTATCCCTCCCTCTCCCCAGTCACTCTTACCGAATACTTCCTCTAACAACCCCTTGACCCTCACCACCTTCCCTGCCCTAGACCCCATTTCTTTAGCGGAACTCGCCACCCGCGTGAAATCTGGCTCCCACAACGACTGTTGCCCGCCATCTGTCCTGCGGAGTATATGCCTTAACCTGCCTGACTGTATTCTACCGCTACTTAATGGGTCACTCAGCAGCGGCATTGTCCCTACCTCTTTCAAGGAGGCTATCCTAGTGCCCCTCCTTAAAAAACCCGGCGCCGACCCCGTGGAGCCTTCGAACTATCGCCTCATTTCCCTTCTCCCGTACTTTTCAAAATTAATGGAGGCCCACGTTACCCGGTGTCTGTCAAATTTTATTGAATCTTCCTGTCATCTCGAGCCTAACCAAGCCAGCTTCAGACCTGCCCACTCTACTGAGGCCGTCATTCTGGCAGTTCTCGACACACTCAGGAGCAACACGGACACGGGATCCCCCCAAGCCCTCGTACTCCTGGACCTGTCGGCCGCGTTCGACACGGTGGACCACAACATCCTTCTCCACCATGTCGAACAGGCAGGCATCCAGGGCACCGCTCTGGATTGGGTTGAGTCCTTCCTTACTGGAAGATCACAGGCGGTCCGTCTGGGACCCTACACTGCTTCCAAAACTCCCACGTCCTGCGGAGTCCCTCAAGGCTCCTACCTTTCGCCGCTCCTATTCAATCTATACCTCCGGCCTCTGATCTGATCTCTTCAGAATTGGGACATTGTCGTCTACAACTACGCCGACGACTTACAGATTATCCTTGCGCTCAACTCACCTCATGCCGTCAATACGTTCCACGCAGTCATGATTCACATCCAACTCTGGATGAACCAGAACCAACTGAAGCTAAACCCCGGGAAAACTGAGCTCCTCCTCCCTGGACTCAGTCACGCATACTGGGGCTCGCAGTTCTGGCCCTCGGAGCTAGGCTCCCCCCCAGTCCCGGTAAAAGCAGTAAAGAGTCTGGGAGTGATCATTGACGCCGAACTCTCTCTCAGAGCCCAAGTGGGCTCGGTAATTTCATCCTGCATGTACCAGCTCCGGAAGATCCGTAAAGTTTGTCACTTACTCCCCCCCCGCCGCACTTACCCAAGTGGTCATCTCACTTGTGCTCTCCCGCCTGGACTTTTCTAATTCCATCTATTATGGCCTCCCACAATTCCTGTTACACCGCCTCCAAATTGTCCAGAACCAAACGGCCCGCCTAATTCATAAAACCCCCAGATGGCAATCGGCCAAACCTCTACTCCACAGTCTTCATTGGCTCCCAATAGATCAAAGGGCAGCCTTTAAGGTGGCCTGTCTCGCATTCAAAGCCCTCCACTGCTCCGGCCCCGTGTTTCTGAAATCTCTTATCCACCCTCACTGCCCAACGCGAAACCTCTGATCAGCCCACCGTCATCTGCTAGTCATTCCCAAAACCAGAACCAAGAAATTCGGCGGTCGCCGTTTTCCCCCATCTAGCTCCTAGGCTCTGGAATACCCTCCCTCTTTCCATCAAATCCTCCCCTTCCCTTCTGAACTTCAGGAAATTGCTTAAAACTCACCTCTTCCCTCCCCTTAGCTAGAATTCCGCTATTCACGCCTCCCTCCTCACTCACTCTGTCTCTCAGCACCAGGAAGCCTCGGCGTCAGTGCGCTCTACAAATTTCCCCTAAGATAAGATAAGATAAGAAAAGCAGTCAAGCATTTTATAAGATCAATTAGATGCTTTGATATTCATTTTAAAGAGTGGAATAATTGGTTTCCAATAGTGTTACTACTTTTTTTTAAAAAGCACATCACAGCACTATATAAGTAACTTAATTTTTCTCAACCACTGCATGGAGTTATGTCATGGGTTGTCATGACATAACTCATTATCCAATAGCAGTGCAGTGTTTTTTTTAACCCTCTCCGTTTTATTCAAAAGTGTAGTTCCCATTTCTTTCCTCTCATGCATTTATTGTCAATAATCTTACACAGTTCGTATATGCACCCATTGCACCTTGGACTCTCACTGAAATCTTAGTAAGTGAGTGACAGTGACTCCATGGAGCTAGGTAGTGCACAGTTGTCCTGCCGGACTATGCGGTAGAATTATGAGTAGGCAGCAGAGAAAACTGACTGAAGCCAAGCTACCTGATGCCCGCCTTGCTTCAGTGGAACCTGTCGTATGTCCTGTAGAGATGAATTGTGGCCTGATGAGTAGACTGTGGTCAAGAGACCTAAACATGAGACAGGCGATCAAAACAGGGGGAGGTCACGGTGGGCCTGTAAATGACAAACCCAATGAAGAGTTCACAGGTAAAAGGATCCTCTAACCACAGTTTCTGAAGTGGCAGTACCTTAGGAAATGCTGATGCTTTGGCAACACAGTCAAGGCCTCTGGACTTTCCCTTGCTGTGTGCCTGACACACCTGCATTACTTCAAACCTCCACATGATTTTAGATCTTCCCATCCCTCTCCAATGCTCAATCTCAATTCCAAGAGTGCTGCACAGTTCACTAGAAATAAAATTATGGAACAACCACCAGTTACTCAACTTTAACCTCCTGCCACACAGGAGTTCAATAAAGCTGCAAAAGCTTATAGACCGGCACCATGACTGGTAGAAATATGTCCTGCTCATATATGCAAGAATATCCTCATTAATAGCTCTGCAACTGATCTAGCCAGAACTATCAACAACTCCTTGGATAAAGGTCTCTTCTCAAAAGAACTCCCTAAAACAAAGAGGCTTTCAAACAAGGCCTCCATCTAACTTCCAAACAATAACAAACTGTTTAAAGCTCAGCGTACATTGAAGAATGTAGCCTTCTCTTAGATTGCCAAAACAGATTCTGGCATGGCTGGGGCACACAAGCAGTTCTGACTTCCACACAGGTTGATTTAAACACTGGAATCTGTGGCAAAACATTGGCCCCCGCAGCCGCTGCAGTGCGGGGGCCCCCAAGCTCCAGCGGGCCCCCTCAGGACAGTACTCTAGCCGGAGAGCTCCTGATTGAGTCCAGAGTACCACGTACCTTGTACCTTTTAGGGGGCCCCCTCACGTTTCGTTACGCCAGTGACTGGAATGGATTGAGATGGAGTACCGGAACGCCTATTACTCTACCTCTCCCTCGCCTTTGATTCTGTCCATCTCTACAGGGACTTGGAATTGGACAAATCTTACATAATAACTTTGTTTCTGTAGTTCGCTAGGCCTCTGCCATTGAGAATGGCGCCTCTGCCCATAATACTCCCTACAAATCAGATTTTCTGCCAGCTTGTCAACAACCGCCTGGTGCATTTCTACTGAATGCAGCTCAATATGTTTTTCATATATGGGAAATGTTCAATGTGGCGTGCTACCAATAACCATTGTTTTTTTAAGTGTAGCACAGGTGTGTGGCAGTGCATTTGCATGCAGTAATATTACCAACTCATTGGTACACAACTGCGGAAGAAGGAATGGTATTTGGGGAATTAAACCTAGGATTTACCAGCTACCTACTCCAAACTTCACATGTGGTAATCCACAAAGCAGTCTTTAGTTCACAAAATCATAAAGGCCCGGGTCCAAAGTTTTGCTCAGTGTCCTGTGGCCATCAATTTCAAATGTCTGGAGAGCTGGACACCAACACTGCCAATGCTTGATTGTACTGTGTGCCACTTTCATCTACCACCAGGTACTCCCTGCCCCTTAACTCACTCTTGCAGGTTCTTTTTATTATTTGCTTTCACGTTTTGTCATACTTTTTCCATCTTTCTCTTTTGCCTTTCCGCTTTTGGGTTTTTCTTTCTCCTGTTATGGAGCAAAGTCTGATGAGGAAAAATTATTGCAGAACCCCAAAAATGAGTGCAAGTGGGCTCCTCCTGAAACCACTGGCTCAAATTAGGCACTGCCACTAGCCTAATATCCTGAGTCCAGTACAGTACATAATGGCAGCTTCACCCATGAATATTTTGCAACATCCAATTGGGTAAACTAAATTGTGCCTTCCTTCAGTCGTTTATGGGGCAGGAGCATATTTCTGGACATTCAATTATAAATATTTCACAAGCACATTGTCCTGCACAGAAGGAATCAGGGAATTGTCAAAAAGGATGTTGTCTTGAAATACCTTTGTGAAAACATGTCTCATGTGCTTTGGATTCAACTGTATAGAAACAGTTTTTAGTTGTCAATGCACTCATTCTGTTGTTTCAAAGATCACTGTGAGTAGCCTAGGAACAGTGTCAAATCTCCAAAGACACACTTGTTACTATATTAAGTTTGTCCAATATGTTTACATTGCATAGTTTGTCACTGCTATTCATATATTGGCTATGAGGATGGCTCGTACTCCACTTAAGGAAATTCTTGTCCTGCCCCATTGCTGGTAGCATTAAACCCCCCCTCCCCCCTCAAACCTTCTCAATAAAAGTGGGTATTGTAGACAGCTGCAATGACTGCAGGGTATGTTGAGGAAGGTGATGTCTTTTTAGTAAAGATGCACACATATAACCAGGCCTTTAAGTGGGCTGAGTCTCACCGGGTCTGAGCACCGGCAGTTTTTTAAAGGGGCCCTCGAAGCGCGTCTCTATCGGGCTTTATTTTTTGCCCTGGCACAAGACGGTCCATTGTTTTCTGGACTGCAGTGACCCAGGCACATCGATGTGCGCTGCTCACTACTGGAGAAGTTACTGCATGACGTTATGCCAAGTGAGCGTTGTAGGGGAAGGGAAATCCTTGCTTCTTACATCTCCCATGTGCCTGCTTTTTAAAACACAAGACTCCGAGCGCTGTTGTGAGTGAAGAGGCCGTATTGAATAGCGAACACTACAAATTGTCACTTCTCTTTTTGAAACTCAGGAGCAGCAACATTGTTGTGGCGTCATCAAGGCTTTAAGTGGAAGCTTTTTCAATATTACACACAAGCCATAGCTGCTGCCTATTTTTCTTATGCAACTAACATCGACTGCAGTAGCCAATAGTCCTAACTTGTTGTAGGTATGATGTTACTTGTTGTACCATATGTCTGGATGCATTGACAGGAAAAGCATCATACAAGTACGACGGCTCACTATGCTAAGCACGGATGTATGTCATTACATCGCATTCTAATACCATGCATACCATTACAACGCAGGTATTACAACGTGATGTCAATGACATCGCATGCCATTACATCGCATACTTTTACCACGAGTATGCTTTTACCACGCATGCCATTACAACGCAAAGGCATGCGTGGTAAAGCTATACTTATGGTAAAAGTATGCAAGGTAAAATACATCCCTATCCCTACACCTGCACAGCAGACTACTCCCACCCCTACACTACCCCAACCCAAAAACACCACCACACTACTCCACTACCCACACTACTCCTACCCTTACACTATTCAAAACCACTACTACACTACTCCCACCCTTACACTACCCTAAACCCTAAAACACCACTACGCTACCCACACTACTCCCACCCTTACACTACCCTAAAACACTACTACGCTACCCACTCTACTCCCACCCCTACACTACTCTAAACCCTAAAACACTACTACACTACCTACACTGCTCCCACCCTTACACTACCCTAAACCCTAAAAACTACTACGCTACCCACACTACTCCCACCCCTACACTACCCTAAAACACTACTACGCTACCCACTCTACTCCCACCCCTACACTACTCTAAACCCTAAAACACTACTACACTACCTACACTGCTCCCACCCTTACACTACCCTAAACCCTAAAACACTACTACGCTACCCACACTACTCCCACCCCTACACTACCATAAACCCTAAAACACTACTACGCTACCCACACTACTCCCACCATTACACTACCCTAAACCCTGAAACACTACTACACTTCCCACACTGCTCCCACCCTTACACTACCCTAAACCCTAAAACACTACTCCACTACCCACACTACTCCTACCCTTACACTATTCAAAACCACTACTACACTACTCCCACCCTTACACTACCCTAAACCCTAAAACACCACTACGCTACCCACACTACTCCCACCCTTACACTACCCTAAAACACTACTACGCTACCCACTCTACTCCCACCCCTACACTACTCTAAACCCTAAAACACTACTACACTACCTACACTGCTCCCGCCCTTACACTACCCTAAACCCTAAAAACTACTACGCTACCCACACTACTCCCACCCCTACACTACCCTAAAACACTACTACGCTACCCACTCTACTCCCACCCCTACACTACTCTAAACCCTAAAACACTACTACACTACCTACACTGCTCCCACCCTTACACTACCCTAAACCCTAAAACACTACTACGCTACCCACACTACTCCCACCCCTACACTACCCTAAACCCTAAAACACTACTACGCTACCCACACTACTCCCACCATTACACTACCCTAAACCCTGAAACACTACTACACTTCCCACACTGCTCCCACCCTTACACTACCCTAAACCCTAAAACACTACTACGCTACCCACACTACTCCCACCCCTACACTACCCTAAACCCTGAAACACTACTACGCTACCCACACTACTCCCACCCTTACACTGCCCTAAAACCTAAAACACTACTAGGCTACCCAGTAGTGTGGCTCAATGGTTAGAGCGGCAGACCCTGATGCAGAGGTCTGGCCCGGGACCAGGGTTCAATTCCTGCCTCAGCGAGTCTTGGGCACAATTTCCTCAGACCTGATAATTCTCGCCTCGTGCCTATTCTAATCATGGGTCCCACTCTGCAACTCAGGGCAATAGCTTGCTTAATCTCCACAACGGCCCCAACAGCGCTGGGATGCCTGGCTTCACCTTGGGGGTACCCAGAAGTGGACATTTCACAGGGAAAAGCTAGGAAGGGTTCCACAGCGGTATGCGTTACAGCGCCAGGACACCCCAGTTGGGGTATTAGTGCGCTTTACAAGTACAAATTACATTAAATTACATTACACTACTCCCACCCCTACACTACCCTACACCCTAATGCACTACAATAAACAAACACTACAACACTACACTACCCTAAAACCTAAATCACTACACTACATAAACACTACACTACCCTCCCTAATACACTACACTAAATAAACACAAAACCACAACACACACTAAATCGTTTTAAAAAAAGCACACATAACACAAACATTACCACACTACTTTTAAACTACCCTAAACCCTACATAAGTAACCCCCACCCCATGCAAAAAAACCCTTACCTCTCTCCTCTCCAGCGTCGCCTACGGATCCGGCTTCCTCCTTCCTGCTTGCTTCACGTCATTGTGAGGAAACAGCCTAAGTTTCCTCACAACGACGTGAATGGCCGCCCCTGCCACCATTACACATTAAATTGCATGCGTTGTAAAAGCACATGCGATGTAATGGTATGCGTGGTTTTACCGCGTGCTGTAACATCGCATGCGTTGTAATGCATGCGATGTAAAAGCAATGCATGGTAAAACCCGCGTTGTAATGGCTGTTCCCCACTAAGCACAGATTTTTAGCTTCTCCGTTTAAGCCACGCCCTAAATTATATTGGCAACGCCCCTTTGAGAGACCCCCCAGTTTTTCATCCCACTTAAAGCCCTGCATATACCCCATATAGAGAGAACATTTGATTCATGTTTGAATATTGAGTCCATACCACCAGCGCTCTGAATTAATGGAAAGACAGCACACATTCCTTTATTAAACCACAAAAATAAATAAAATGGATAACTATTACCAATTTTCAAAATGGCGGTGGTAGAGGCAGAAGCATGCTAAGCCCGGGTGGGCCACCGTCCTGTCTTCTACGTGTGCATTTTTACATATAAATCAGCACATGTAGTGTGTTCATCAGAGCATAGCTCGAGCATTTTGGATGGAAAAGTCCTGAAGAAAGCGGAGGAAGGGTTTGATCGCTAATGCGCAAAACGTACCCTGCAAAGTCATTCTTTCCCCGGTTTTTGTGCGCAAATGGTGCATATCGCGATTTGTGAAAGAGATCTCGGGTCTGAGGCCTAATAGGATTTCAGGGCTCTGCCATGTTTTGTTTAAAACCTAGCGTGCTACCCAACGTAAGGGAAATAAATGCATTATATTTTTGTGTTTTAAAAAAAGCATCGGCTTATGGATGTGTGAAATTTGATATACTCCAAGGCCCAGAAAGCTGATTCCCCGGCCCGCACTAATCAGCAGGTAAACCTACATATCCGAGGAATGGGGTACTGGACAGCTGTTGCACAGCAACCATGAATAACAAATGTTTTCTACAGTGCGCAAAAAATCTGGTTTCCTGAACAAACTCGGAGCTTACGGATGTGTTCCCATTTTCTGAAGTGAACTTTAAAGTTCATTGGGGGGAAAAAAGCTCCTCATTGAAATTCATGATACCACGCCGGTGTTCACGGCAGAGATTTATCAATGACAGCCATATTGCTCCCCCTCTGTCTCCTTTCTTCGAAACTGTTGAAGACATTCACTCGCGGGCCCGTCTCTTTTACAAGGCCTCGCCTTTCAGCCCCCTCAGAAGCCCGGCCTTCCGAACAGATGTTTGTGGCCGAAGTCAGGCCGGGCCCGGTCTTGTGTCCCGCCTTCCTGCCCCCTTTGTTTCTCTGCGCCTTTGTCCCCGATTTCATGCTATCACAGGGGCAACATGTTTCCCTGCGTGAAGTTGTCATGGGCATAATAGCCCCGGAGCAGGGTCACAGTCGGAGGGATGGGCGTGAAAAATTGGTAAAATGTATCTTGGAGCCCACCCACTAGACGGCTTCATGCAAGAGTTTAGGAACGAGGAACGCCACGCAGTACCGGAGATGTGCCCCTCACTGTGAATCCCAACAACCCCACTCCTAAAGCGTGAGCTGCAGGAACTCCGCTCTGAAGCAGGGTGGGGTTGTGGCCTATATGACCACAGTGCCACTGCTTTCTACTGGTTCTCAGAGAGGCATGCTAAAATATGTATTTACAGTTCAACTCCAGACAAATTGAAACTGTACTCTGCAAAAAAAAAAGAAGTGTAAAAAAAAACAGAATTTAGATCTAAACTCCACGTTTTCAATAGGAAAACATGTCCTGTGTGTATATTGTTATTGAAATTTTACAAGATCATGGCATCGTGGTACCCTGATATTTGACATTATTCTGAACATGTTATTTCTCACACTGATCCATATAATCAGAGTCATTGTAAACAAAAGTGTTGGGCTTTCCCTAAGGAAGAGTGAAGGTTCAGGACATTATACGAACTGAAGAGGAAAGAGAAGAAGAAACTAAGGCCTTATGTACAGTTTTGTAAAACAAAAAAAAAAAAGGTAGGGCGCCACAATGTGTTGGAGTACCTTATAAGCCAAGCTCCCCGTTCATCTGCTCTATTTGGAGCCTGCATGGACAGCCTCCGTTAGCTCCACTGGTGGGCAACTTTCACTGACGGTTTAATGACTTCGGGCCTTTGGTCAAAGTACCTCAGACCATCCCATCCACCCTATTTAGGGCAGCACAACTCTTAAGATGTTTCTACCTGAGGAGTCAAGGGAGTGTCAAGGGAAAATAAGAACCTTTCAGTGGCAATATTGGACCATATTAGATCGACAGACAGACATTCAGATAGATATCTTTATTTATTTATAACGTTTTATATAGCGCGAACTAGATCCCATAGGATATCAGAGTGATTTACATTAGGAAGGGAAGGAAGGACAATAATGCAAGTACATCAACAGGTAGAGATAAAACAAGCATGATCACAGATTACACGACAAATACCACAAGGAGGTCATTAAACAATTGTACAAGGGTCGCGAAGGAGGGGCATAATATGTCATAAAGAAACGTAGGGGAAAATGATGGTACAATGGGAGTAGGAACAAAATCATCGGGGAGGGGAGCCTAGCCCACTTATGGAAGGAATTTATTCATAAGGAATCTTTTGACTTCCAATTTGAACACTGTTGTTACAGAGATTCTGCGTACTTCCGGTGGTAGAAAGTTCCATATCTTTGGGGCAGCGCCAGCGAAGGCTCTGTGACAAGTTCTCTTTTTTCTCAGGATAAGTGGTTTCAGGAGGACGGTAGTGGCACTTCTTGAGGCTCTTACACCACAGGATAGTTCACGCTTTTGGGCCAGGTACCTGGGAGTATTGCAGTGGATGGCTTTGTGTGTCATAATAATGGCAATCTTTAAATGATTTCGTGCTTCAAAGGGGAGCCATTTTAGTGACTTTAGGACTGGCATTAAGTGCTCATTGCGCTTGGAGCCTGTAACCAGTCTAGCAGCAGCATTCAGAGATGCCCTTAGTGGCGCTAGGGTGTATTTGGGAAGGCCACAGAGGGTAGCGCTTCCGTAATCTAGCCTCAATAGGACAATCACTTGGACCACCTGTTTGAAATCCTTCAGTGGAAGGAAAGGTTTGATGTTTCTGAGTGCCCTCATCAAGTGGTGTGCACCCTTACAAATAGTGCTGATATGATTTTTCATATTAAGGTGCTTGTCCATGGTGACTCCTGGGGATTTGGCTGAGTCTACGATGAGAGGAGTGCAGTTGAAAGCAGTAAGGTGACTCAGCCAGAGGTCCAGCTTGGGGATGTGGTTCAGAGGGGAGATGAGCAGGAATTCAGTTTTTGTGGTGTTAAGCAGGAGATGGTTCTCAGTTAACCAGTTTTGAGTAGACGTTAGGGTAGTGTTGAGTGAGATTATGTTTTCCGGGGATGCAATTTTCAAATAGAGTTGCGTGTCGTCAGCATACATGTGGAAAAGAATACCCGTGGAGTTTAGTGAGTTAGCTAATGGTTCTAGGAAAAGGTTGAAGAGGATAGGAGATAAGGCAGATCCTTGGGGGACCCCCATGAGAACTGGGGATGGCTGGGAGAGAGAGTGGTTAGCCATGACTCTTTGAAATCTGTGGTGGAGAAAGGACGAGAACCATTGTAGCACCTGATCACAAAAACCCATCCTGTTTTGCAGAATGGATAGGAGGTTCTCATGATTTACCGTGTCAAAATCGGAGGAAAGGTCAAGGAGGATCAGGAGGCAGGATTCGTTTTGATCGAGCATTTTTAAAATGTCATCCATAACATGTGTGAGAGCCGATTCGGTGCTATGCCCCTTCCGAAAACCGGATTGATACTGGTCTAGGAGTTGGTAGGAAATCTATGTGAGCACAGAGTTTGGATTGAACACATTTTTCAAGGAGTTTCGCTAGGGTGGGGATGTTGGAGATAAGTCGGAAATGATTGAGAACAGTCTTGTCAGCATTAGGTTTTTTTAGTATAGGAGATACCTGAGCTGCTTTTAGGCAGTCGGGGATCGTGCCTTGAAATAGAGAAGCATTTACAATCTTTGTCCAGGTGGGGATGAGTGCATTCTTGATTTCCTTGAAGATGGCTGAGGGTAACGAGTCACTGAAGTGGTTGGATGGGTTAATATTGAGGAGGATCTTTTTGATGTCTTGCTCACTAAGTAGGGTAAAGGAGCCCCAAGACGCATTGTTCTTGGCATTCTGGGTGGTAGAGTTGAGCTTTACTAGGAGGTCAAAGGGTGATGCTGCCTTGGAGGAGAGCAGTAAGGCCTTCTTAGAGGCGAGGTCAGTGGAGATGAGCTTTGATTTCTCAATGAAGAAAGAAGCAAGTTCGTCGCAAGAGGGTGGGCTGCCTAAAGGTTCAGAGAGGTTTGGACCTACGACTGATTGCAATTCGAAAAGTTTCTTGGGACGGTTTGCCGCTAGATCTAATTGGTATCTGAAGTAGTTAGCCTTCGCGCTCTTGATTTGTTTGTAGTAGAGGTTCCTAGCCTCTCTTATGAGTTTAAGTTGGTCTGAGGAGGGATTTGCTCTCCAGGAACGTTCAACTGCCCTAAGGTTCCGACGTTCCATGTTTAAGTTTTCATTATACCAAGGTTTGGATATTTTTGTTGAAGCATTTTTATGTTGGATTGGAGATATGTCATTAAAGATGTTGGAGATGGTTGAATTGTAGGAGTCAGTGAGTAGCTGCACCTCAGTTAAGTCAGTTTGGGAGGAGAGGGCAGATGTACAATGGGTAGCTAGTTCAACAGAGTTTATTGATCTGAAGTAACTTTTCCAAATCTTTGATTTCGTTAGTTGAGCCTTCCTCAACAGTACCTCCTTGTTGATATAGAAAAGGATGCAGTGGTGGTCTGACCAGTCACATGGGGTAATGGAGTCCAGGGTGATGGTCTGTCCTTTCGAGATGATGAGGTCTAGGGTTTCTCCTTTATTATGAGTTGGTTGGTCACAGTGCTGAGTCAGATCATGACCATTTAGAAAAGCTTTAAGGCTTGATACCGCGAGGTCTTTGGGATTTGCCCAGTGAAGATTAAAGTTGCCAAGGAAGATGAGACACAGCTGAGTCAACATTGCAAGAAATTATTTCCATCAATTGCTCAATGAAGGGGAGATTGTTTCCCAGGGGTGGTAGAAGGTATGAAGTTTGCAAACCAGCAGTTTCTTACTTACGATGCTGAGACAAAAATATTCACACGAGGAAGGGGCAGAGGACTCAGCATGTGAAATCGAAATATGATGTGCCCCAGGTGAACCCAAGAAATATCTCACTTTCAGATTCATGGGTCTAGATAGTTGGGGCACACTGACATGAGATGGAACCACTCTGGGCTGATCTGGTGGTGAGGGGTGGGGAAATGGCCTTCCTAAAATAGCAGGGAGTGGACTCGTAGAGCCCTGAGAGATGTGAGGTGGAGTATGGGGGACGTTAGGTTTCGAAGAAACCGCGTTTTTGAGTAACGGGAAGATGTTGGTTATCCTAAATAGATTGACATTGGACGCTTGGATTAGGATGATACCATTGTTATAGAGGGTGATGGTGGCATTGGCGTTGAGTGTGGATAAGAGAGCTATTGTAAGCTTTATACCGGGAGGTGTTTTCCTAGAACTTGGTATTCGGAACATAGAGTAGAAGACTTTTCGCCAGCATGCTCTTTTCCTGGTGTAGAAAATAAGGTAATTAACTCTAGTACCATTGTTGGTGGAAAAGTAGACATTGGAGATTAAAGTTTTGGGCCTGGCCCTGAGTAAGTGATGCTTGTGTTTCTTGGCGGCGTTTTTCGATAGGTCGGGAGGGTAGTTGATGATAAAGGCATTGGAACTCGAGGGATTGGGACTTAAAGCCATTGTGAGAAGTGTATCTATTGACCGATTGTGATGTAGTTATCGATGGGAAGAGGATGTTGTTAAAGTGAAAAATGCTGGACCCATAGTGTGGGATGATGCAACCCAAACGCAGTGTTGTGGGAAAAAGACAGCAAGTTCACTCCCGGATGGAAAAACAACAGGGGATGTAATAAGTTATTTTCTCTTATAATGCCCTGCCCAGATGTAAGAAGATTAAATAAGTCTACAAGCCCATTCCAAGATGGCCCCCAAAATAAGAAGGTGAGGTTTGAGCCAACTCATTTCTATTTCCATGGACAGCTGAGCATAGGGGGCATCTAGCTTCGGATTCCGGCCTGGAATAGCAAGATGGGAGCCACAGAAGCAGCACTAAAAGTAAACAAAAAAAAACAGTAAACAAAATGGGTGCCCTCATTCAAAAAATAGTCATAATAATTTAAACTACGCTGCTTCAAGTAAGGTCGCTTTGTGAGAAGAGCGATGCTCCGTAGCATCTCAAGTCGTGGGGCTCTCAGTGGAAAAACATTCTTTCCCTTTTGTTTTTTTACATCATTCCGTAAACTAGGGTGGTAAAGTTGCTTCTCACCTCCTCATACTAGAGGGCCTCCGAATCAACTCCTCGTCCCATGGGCCTCCGATCTGTGGGCCCATGTGCTAAAGCTGAGAAAAACCTGCACAAAGATCCAGGAGTCGAGGTGTCCAACCAGGCAGCGCCCAGCATTTTAACAGCACATCCACAAGTGGGTGAATCGGAGATGGTGTTAAACCTCGATTTCTTGAGGCAATGTGTCCTGAGATAAGGCCCATAAAGCATATCAAAAATACACTCAGTTAAGGGCAAGCTCAATAACTGAGTTCTATCCAGGGCAGGAATAGAAATGTTAAAAGATTTGTTACAAAATTTCAAAGGAAGTGGTACAGAAATGTTAAATGCAAATGCACGAAGCTATTGCCATGAAGGCTCCCAATAATAGAGCAAAACAGAATAAGGTGCAAAATTCAGAAAATCCTAAGTCCCAAATGAGCAGCAAATCAGTAAGAAATTGGGCAGCATCCCGAGAAGCATTGGAAATTCTTCAGGAAGGTCTCTGGGATTTATATACAAACTTCTTGCATAAGAAAGAATTTCTGCAAAGTTGTCATGGTGTGAGCAAAAGATTTTCACTTTTAGCAAATCAGAGCCAGTTCTATTAAACATCATATTGCCTTACCATCTAAACACTATACCACTACACAAATTGTGATTCTGCTCAATCTATACTATTTTTATCTGGAGATGGCAGGACAAACTTGATGCCAAACCAACAGCAAACTATTGTGAATTAATGCAGTACTGCAAGCTAGTGGAAGGACCTTGGGAAACTCCAGTATTACTGTGCTGATCTTGGAAAGTTTTCTTCAAAATCAGCAAGAAGAACGGCAATTGTAAATATACAAACATGGCTTTGCTTGACTGTATGCTGCAGAAATAATGAAAAGTGAACATGCGGAAGAGGCATCTATTCTGAATAAGATGGTGTTAAGTCTAAACTGATGCATAGTTAGCTTAAGCCAGATAGAAGGCACTTTAACAAGTCATAGCAAATTTGTTTTAAATGCAATAGCACCATGTCAGTGTGTGAATGTAAATCCATATTCTGCACGTTATTAATAATGCACTGATTTATAAATACTCAAAAACACCTTAGATAGATAGATATGTACATCCACTGGTCTGTTAAAAGGTAATTAAAATGTTGCTTCAAGCCACTACAACATAGCGCATTGGGTAAGGACACTAGTCACTAGCGCCATTACAGCGAGTGACTGCATTTCCATTTTGCACAATATGCACATCCTGCTTAAAATAGCCACTTTAAGTGTAAAATGTAATGGGTCAATGTATGCTTCCTTTGAAAATTAATAAAGAATATTTGATTCTCACTATTTCTTTTACTTTTTTTGTGAGGACCCAGCAACACCCACATCCACTGATTCTGGACTGCTCACTCCGCCGTACAATGTACTGTATCTTTTTCGGGCACTGCTTTCATGGGTAACCCTCTTAGAACCACTTTCCTCATTAGTTAACCATTGAAAGATGGTCGCCCATGCATATACATCGTTGGACAACTACCTTTGGATATTTTTGGCATGATTTTTCATTATGTATTGTTTAACATTTACCAATGCATTGCTTTCAACACTTCAGCCATCTTGGAATTGTAAAATAATATTAAAATATGGCGAAACAATCAAAGCTGGCCGTGTTTGACCATGCACCGGGGGCCATCTCTGAATATTTTTTGCATACCTTATCAATCTTTACCATACTAAGATGGTCAAAGTGTTGCTTCAAAACTCATCATCCATTGTGGAATGGTAAAGCTATGATACAATGTGCTTGCTTGTTCTCAACCATTACCAAACAAATTGTGCTCGGACTGACCAATAAAAGCTAGACCTGTTGGCTTTGCCAGTGCTTGTTTTGCTCTTCCATTCACAGGTCATATATTGGGGTCATGGAGGCAGACACGAGAGCACATTCAGTAGTGGATCCATTCTACCTGCGTGTTGCGCCAGGAAGAAATGCTGGTCAGAATGTTACTTCTGTGGTTCACATGGAGTCTGTGGTGGCTTGATCCTGGCTATAGAGCGGTGGGCATAACAACTGAGAGCTAATGACTACTATGATATTACATGGTTGCAGTAATTATTTCCTAAAGCATCCCTTCAAGAAACTAATTGAATTATAAATCCTATTACACAATTTACTGCTGTATGGATTTGTGCAAAAAGCATTGTTCTGCAGGCCAAGAGCTCGACAAACTGCATGTTTAGAGGGATTATTCTACGTCCCCACAACATTTGCACAGGATCATCTGATACCATCTGTTAGAAGCAAGCATGGATGAGGTTCTTAATTAGATGAATATGCGAAGCTGTAAACCTTATACAAATTAGCGTGTGTAATCATGTAGTGCACACCAAGAGTGAAGTCTTATTTAAAGCATGTACCATGGTTACGTTTTTATAACGTACAATTTTAGTTAAATGAATATCTGAATAAAATACCTTTGCTTAACACCTGGTAACAGTCTTCTGAACTGTGTACCCAGTGTTTCCCTCAGGGCTGTGCCCAGATGTTTCAGGGGCTGCACACTAGGTCAGTTAGGCAGGATCCCCGTCTCCATCTTCCTTGTCTACCACACTTGGTTTTTTATTTGCCCTGATTTTATGGCGCTGCTGCTGCGACCCCTCCCTGGCCCTCACCGCATATAATTACAAAATCAAGCACCGCTATTTTGCGGGTCCGGGCTCCGGGGCTCCTGGGTCACGTGACGACGACGTGACGACGCCATCTTGGGAAGGCTGTTCCCTTCCTTGATTTGGGGGTTAGCGCGCTAGCGCTTATCACCGCCACTCGCCTATTTAATGCTCGCTAGGAGCGTAGCGGTCTAGCGCAGCGGTCGCACCTTCGCTACGCCTGAGTCTCGCCAGAGTCCTGCCCGTCTGCGCCCGTCAGCGCTAAGGCAGGGCTAGGGCAGGGGACTCTGGCTTCCTCATGATGATATCGGCTGGGAACCTGCGTGTATTGCGCCACGAGGTAAGAGACTGCCATCATGGCACCCTGGATCCTCTTAGTGGGCCTTTTCACTGCCCCACCTGCTCTTTTAGACTCCCTAAGCCGCAGCCTATTTTAAGTCTTCAATCTAGACCGCTTTGTGTTCACAAGCTTGATTCTGTTTTAGGTGGAGCTACCCAAACCACCCTTAAAATTTTTCATCTGAATGTCAGATCTCTGGCATGTCACTATCAAGAAGTATTTTCTTTGATTACAGATGACAATCCGGATATTTTCTTCTTTACCGAAACCTGGCTTCATGATCAATCTATGGCGGTCATGAATTTAGCCCTCCCTGCGGGATACACTATGCACTCTCTCCACCGTAATGCTAGAGGCGGAGGCATCGCAGTTGCGGTAAAAACTTGTTATCCTTGCGCCTGGAAACCTACCATCATAGCAGGGTGTGAGAGCGCGCATTTTAACATCACTGTGAATCCCCACTTCACTTTTTCGGGATTACTGATTTATAGGCCTCCCGGTCCTGAGGGCGCCTTCCGTCACAGCCTTCCGGAGGTAGTCTCCTCTCTAGTCATGAAAACTGTTAATTCACGATTATCGGCGACCTTAATCTGCATATGGAAGCTCCACTCTCCAACTCGGTCCATTGCTTGTTGGCGGATCTTGAAGCATTTCAACTAAGCCAACTGGTACAACTACCGACTCATATAGGTGGTCACTTGTTAGATCCCTTTCTGACGAATCTTGCCACCAATATTTCAGTGCTTCAAACTAGACCTATGGCCTGGACCGATCATTATTTGATCGAAACTCACATCATTACTCCTATTCCTCCCTCTAGAAACATAGAAACAATACTCCTGACATTCTTAAACGTCCCTGGAGAAATTTGAATCTAGAGCATTTTCACCAGCTTTTGATGAAACATCATCTCCAACCTCCCATTGAAGTTTCCCGTGGCTATGATAGCTTTTGTGAGTGGTTAAATCACTCATTAGATATTCTTATACCGGCCAGGTGGAGTAAGACCAGATCAAGTCCCTCTAGTCCTTGGTACGACGAATCCCTCAAAACGCTCAAATCTTCCTGCAAAAAAGCGGAACGTGCATGGCGTAAAACTTATGATGCTGAACTCAAGTCGGCCTATAGGGCCTGCACCAGAGTCTACCATCGGGCTATATGTTCAGCTAGGGCTGCCTTCTATTCTCAGGAGATAAAGAACAGCACCAATCCCACCAAGGTTATCTTCAGGGTATGCAAAGACCTCACAAGTAAAAAGACCGATACTACTATTCTTGAAGCCTCGCTGGCTCACTGTGAGGATCTGGCCTCGTTTTTTGTTGAAAAGGTGGAGGCCATATATAGGTCATTCTCTCAGTCCCCCATCAGGGAGAATATTACTGCACCTATGGTCTCTAAACCACTGTTAATCATCCCCAGTCCTACTCTGGAGGAGTTCAAAGCCTTGACGACAAAAGTCAAATCCGGTTCCCCGGATGATCCTATGAGACCTATTCAATTCCGGGAACTCGCCCAGTGCTGCTACCCTGCCATGCACAGTTTGATTGATCTGTCCTTTAGCACCGGCAGTGTTCCCATGGCATGGAAGCAGGCGACTATCATTCCTATTCTCAAAAAGCCTGCCCTGGACCCTACCAAATCCGAACACTATCGGCCTATCTCCCTTCTCCCTTGGCTAGCTAAATTAGCAGAATCACATGCTAATCATATTTTATCATCTCATCTGCAGGAAGCTAATATATTGGATAATTCCCAGAATGGGTTCCGTGCGGGCCACAATACCGAGACTGCGCTCTTGGTTGTGGTGGAACATATCAGGAAGATGTTGGACCTGGGTCAGACGGCGGCACTGATCCTATTGGATCTTAGTGCCGCCTTTGATATGGTTTCCCACCAGATCCTTCTGCGACGTCTCGTGGAGGCTGGAGTTGGAGAGACAGCACTTGAGTGGTTTCGATCCTTTCTCACGGATCGAACCTTCAAAGTATCCACACCTCCCTTTTTCTCTGCTCCTCGCCCCATTCTTCAGGGTGTCCCGCAGGGATCGGCCCTTAGCCCGACCCTTTTTAATTTGTACGTTCAGCCGCTGGCGGAGGTAGCCCATAGCTTTGGTCTCGCCATGGTGTCATACGCCGATGACACGCAGCTGGCGGTGGCACTTAATGGTGATTCAAATATGGATGCCCCTACCTTTCAGTCAGCTCTCAAAGCTGTGGCAGGCTGGATGGCGAATAATCGACTCCAACTTAATGCCTCTAAGACCGAGGTTATTATTTTTGGTAGGGAAAGTGGGATCTGGGGAGATCAATGGTGGCCATCTGAATTGGGCCCTGTTCCCACCCCCGTTGCCGAAGCCAGAAATCTTGGGGTGTGGCTCGACGACAAACTTTCTTTCACTTCCCACACTAAACGTGTAGCTGGTACATGTTTTGGTGCCCTGCAGTGTCTCCGACCCATTTTCAAGTTTTTTGATGCGGACACCAGACAGATCATAGTCCAAGCTCTGGTTCTTACCCGATTGGACTATGCCAGCTCTCTGTTTTTGGGTGTGAATCAGGCAGAACTAGTTCGCCTTCAGAGGGTGCAAAATGCGGCGGCCGGATGCTGGTCGGCCTTCCGAAGTTTGTCTCTGCCCGTCGAACTATCCAAGATCTCCACTGGTTGCCTGTAGGGCAAAGAATTAAGTTTAAAGCTCTTTGCTTAACTTTTAAAATTCTCAAGTCAGCCTCCCCTCCTATCCTTTCGCAGACAATCCTTCACTATGTCCCTTCCAGAGCCCTTCGATCCTCAGGGCTAAATCTTGCCATCGTGCCACGCTTTAAAAGAGCTAGAATGGGTGGACGTTCTTTTTCAGTGCTGGCGGCAGCTCTCTGGAACTCTCTGCCTGCCCCTCTTCATTCCATCCCTGATCTGCTCCTTTTTAGGAAGGCACTAAAAACCTTCCTATTTTCCACAGTTTAGTTTCATGCGTTTCTGGTTATTTCTGTTGTGTTGTGTTTTATCATCTCCTAAAGCGCCGGGACGCCACTTGGCTGCGGCATCTGTGCGCTATATAAAATAAAATAACATAACATAACATAACTTCAACTATGGAAAATGTATTTCTTTCATAATGACTCTCGATTGTTAATCTTCGTTTGTAGATTGCTTATATCCTTAATGTGTAAGTGGCTTACTGGACTCCTCTGTTGTGGGATCTTGCCCGTATAAACTACTTACTCCAGTTCTGGATACTGCGCCTTACAGTGGAAACTGTGAATAACCATAGGCTTGTATGGAGGTCCATAGTACGTCAGAAAGGGAGAACATGGTAAAATCAGCAGCACAAGGCCCACGTCTCTACCACCTTGACATTAAACTATGCACAGACTGCAAGACTGGTTCTTCTTTCTTTCTCTGAAAGTAAGTGAAGAAGCTTCAGGACACAGTGAGTGTGTGTGTGTGTGTGTGTGTGTGTGTGTGTGTGTGTGTGTGTGTGTGTTTTCACATCAGAGACTTGAGCAATTGCACGTGGTGCATGTGCACTTCTCAATCTCCATTCAGTTACGCTACTTCTAGGAAAGAGGGTCAAAGAACACGTTTGTGACAATTCCATAATCATCTGTCTCTTGATAAAGGGGTCTTCTGACCATCTTTATTGCCTGCCTCTCTACCTTCACCATCTGAGCCTTAGTCTCCTCACTACGGGGATGTCTCAGAGCTGTTTCTCCTTCTAACAATCATGGAATTGCTGATATTCCACAGAATCACTTTATACGTATTTGCCAACAACTAGATCCACTCCTCTCAGGCTTCTGTACTCTGGAGAGGTGTGGCTCACTGGTTAGAGGAGGCATACCCTGAAGCAGAGGTCAGACCCGGGACCAGGGATCAATTCCCGACGCGGCAGGGTCTTGAGCCCAATTGTCCACGGACTCGATAATTCTCGCTTCGGTGCCCACTCTAAGCACGAGTTCACACTATGCAGCTCTGGGCAATAAGCTTGCTTAATCTCCACAACGGCCCCCCGCGGCGGGATGCCTGGCTTTCACCTTGGGGATGCCCAGTACGGGTTATCTCACAGGGAAAAGCCAGGACGGGTTCCCAATGCAAGCGCCAAGATGCCCTAGGGTAAGTCGAGCGCTATATAAGAACACACATACATACATACATACATACACTGATGTCTCTGTCATCCAGATTTCCAACTTTTCTCTTCAGTTAACCATAATCGCTGCTTTACAATACTGAATCTCCTCATCCTGTGGGCTTCCTTTAACAGTGTTGACTACGTGGTTGTTTCTGTACTCCTACCTCTCTTGACATCTCAAGCACCACCTGTGAAGGGTTCTCCTCTAAACGTTGTTAATTTCCTGTTCAGTTTGTTCCAGTCCTTGTCCACCTGTCTTTGAGTGGAAGCCCCTCATAGTTCAGTCCACTACTATTCTCAAGAAGCACATCCTCCATTGGTGACATTAGTTCCTCTTCTTCTTCCACTTCAGTGCCAACAATGACAAAATCTTCTTAGCGATCCATTTTCAGACATCGAATCTGTAAGCAGTTCTCTAACTATCACTGCCGACAAGCACTGGTTGGCACTATAACCTCTTCGCTGCTGATAACGAGCTCAGCTCGTCATCAGCCACGGTAGTCGTGTGCGGATGATGAGCTGAGCTCGTCATGTAACGCAGCTTTTCGTAAATTGCCGCACGCAGCGGGAAAAGCCGCCGCAGCGATGCGGTTAAACCCTTATGTGGGTCTCCCCAAATGTGCCTTCTGTTCCATTGAGAAGGTAATTACCCTTTGCACCCACATACAAGGTATGCATGTGTTAGGTCTCAGCCAGCTAAAGAACACAATTTAAGTTCTTCAACTTGGTCTTCAGTTTAATTCATTACTCTCCCTGCCTAATCAGGCTGACAGCCTAGCGTGGCTTCCACCAACCAGACAGCTCTGCTAGGGCTGTCTTTACCTTGTCACTGTTCTTGAAGCCCCATGTGAAATATCTTGCTTTTGATCATTCCATCTTCTTAGCTGCTATTCTAGAATGGCCTACCAATGGCTCCTAAGGCCAAACCCTCCATAGAGGATTTGAAGCTCACCCTTGCAACACATATGCCCACACCAGCACTGCTTACAATTATGCAATTGTTATTTCTGCAGCACACTGCTGTCCCTAGTGTAGCTTCATGGAACTGTTTGAATGTCCAAAGAAGAGCATGCAGAGCATTCTGTGGGGATTATGTGCATTTATAAAGGGCTTTTACATGGCATAAACTGAGGTGATTGATTGGAAAAGAAGTTGGTGACAGCCCTTAGGCAGGAGACAGGTAGAGCGGGGAAGATGCTGTAGGAGGCTGGCAGTGCTTGCGTGAGAGAACATTCAGATGGGTGCTAATGTATATGTTAGTGTAGTGCGAGAGGCCGAGATGTGCTTTAATTTTGGGGATGCAAGTCAGAGGCTGCACTTAGGGTGTGTACTTATGAGAATTGACATTGCTCAATGGTTTGGGCATCTCACAAGGATAGCGGTAACTATGTGCATGCCAACATAGATATCTTGATTTCAGAACGCAACGTGATCATGATTATTCCTTGCAGAAGTTAGAAGGGAAGTCCAGAGTTTGGAAATTTAGAGGGAGAAAGTCGAGATACCGAGTAGAGATTTGCAGCAACTACTGATTCTGATTGGAGTTGGATATTTGAGCACCTGGATCAGTAGGTCTGAAGCCTTCTTTGAGATTATATGGGTTCAATTCCATGTTAAGGGCAGTGGTTGATGCCGGGTCTTAAAGGAAACCTTCCTTGCTACATGCTGTAGGACTCAAGGTTGAAGTGAAAAACTAGCTGTAAGAAGTTTCAACATCCTTTATATACAACTATTTACAGAAATGTTAGAATCGGTCACAGAACTTTGTGTTATCCATGGTGGTTTATTTGTCCTTAGGATTCCTACTGTGTTCTTTAATCTCATACTCAGTAATTGAAAGAGCTATCAAGTGACTTGTTGACACAGATCTCATACTGATGTATTGAATTGTACTTAAGTTCGAGCTTCAGAGGCTCTGTTGTGTTAAGCGCCATGAAGAGTGCGGATGGCAGTTGTACCCTATATAATTGTGTCCCAGCTGCTCTCTGTTGAAATCATGATGATAATTCCCAATTCAGTTTTCACTCTTATTTCTGCATCAGTCATTGATAACGTCTCTAGAATGACCAGTGTAAGGTTTGTACATAGTTATATTGTAACTTTTGTTGTTCTTACGAATTGACAGGTTTCTCTAGAAACCAGGGAGACGTTTATTCTGGTGAGAGGAGCATATCCTACAGAAATACGCAATGTCACAACATCGTAGTCATAAGTATCGCCTGACATTACTATTTTGTCCCAAATATCGTTTACAAAAATGCTATTTTTGTAAACGATATTTAGGGCAATATGTCTATTTCACACGATATTGTGGTACCACATTCATAAAGAAGCATATCTTCTGCAAGTACGATGCTATTTGCCTGTAAACAATTGTAGCCTATATTCTAAACAAAGAAGAAGAAGCGAGACAGTCATGCGAACTTTATTGGATAAGAGTGGTATTAAACTGATAATAAAAGTGTAAGCGCATGTAACACAATATGTATGAGGGTCAGTATATAGGCCAAACAAGAGAGTGTTCATTATGCTAAAAACGATATGTGCAGTTTATATTTTTGTGGCCTTCAGCGTAAATTACTGATGAATTTCCATGCCTTAATCACTGCGCTTTTTCTGTGAGTGCCATCCCGCAACAGCTGCAGGTAAGAGCTGGGGGAGGCCGCCCCCTCACACTCATGCTGCTAGGGGCAGACCCTCCTCCACCCTTGCTATGCCACTGATTCACACGGCCTTTTCTGTTTTTAAGGCTTATAATTAACCAACTTACTAGTACTCAGTTGATATTTGAAGATTGTGAGGCTGAGATGAGCTTGCCGGGATTCGAACTTGTGACCTGCAGGTGTGCATTTGAAGTGCTTGCATCTGTGAGATCACCATCCCATAGTCTAGTGTTCAACTGCAGAAGGATTGCTTCGCGGTGGACACGTGCCTTTGGGTGGTTCATCATACAGGTGATTTGTGATTGCATATTTAAGCATTTACTTTCGACTCACAAAGAGTATTTTGTGTCGCTCATGCAATGCACACATGCAAATAAACACATTCTGAGAACGTGCAACTTATATGAGAAATGTGCAATTGAGAGTGCGTAGCTTGTTCTGAGCATATGAGAGTGCACTGCAGAACTTCCCATATCTGATCTGCGTTAATGTGAGGAAGGCCCGGGGCACTGACCGTGCCTGTGTTTGTGCGTGCACCCACTAGTGACCGGTGTCTGGGCAAAGTGGCGGGGCGGAGGGAGAGGTGGGACCAGAGACGGGCAAAACAAATAAAAATAATAATAACTTACTTCTTTGACGTTCTGACACTTTTCTCTGGCTCCGTCACCGTGCATTGCAGGCTCCCAGATTCCCCTGGACCAATCCTGATGCTGCATGAAAGCTGCGTTAGGATTGGCCTGAGCGCCATGGTTTTGTGCTCCCATGTAGACTGGGAGCCTGTGCCTGCTCTGTCCAACACAGCTAAGCAGCTGGGGTCGGAGAGAGCTTCAGTGCGCATGACGGTCTGGCCGGCCTGAGATGGTCAGCCAAACCGGCATGCGCTTTGACAACCAGTGCACCTACCACTCCCCCTTTGCCTGTCACCTCATGGCCCCACCCTCTAGACGACGCTATGGAGAAGAAAAAAATTATAATAAACACACGTTAATTATTGTTTTATTTGTACATTTTTTGGGGGCTACAGGCGGGGGGCGATGCGCCTCCACCGTAGCAGCGCCTTCATTGTGTAATGCATATAATGGAGACCCTACCTTAGCTCTTCATAGACGGCGGTACAGGCTTCATAATACTGGCGTGTCCACCAACACATAGTTGTCTTCTGTAAAACAGTGGAACTGTGTGTTTGCAGTCTGTGATAATTAAAATGTGCGGAGGTGTCTGTGACAGTGGCATAATGCAAAATGATAGGGCCCCCTGCAGAATGTGATGAGGATCCCCTGCGTCGCCCATATCACAGAGATATTCAATGACTTTGACCTGTTTGAGCCCCTCAAGGGTTTAGTGGCCCCTGAAGGGGTGGGGTCCCGAGCCCTGCAGGGACTTGTGTAACGCTGCTGGTCTGTGACTTGGTAATTTGTGAACTAGACATGGTAGTATCAAATTTATGTGTGTGTAGTGAATCGCCAGGTCAGACATTTTGTACTAAGGACACTTTACACCATCACTTCATGGCTCCTTAAAATGAAACAGGAGATATCAAAAAGAGGGGATTGAAGAGGTGGTGCAGAGCTGCACCAAGGTGGGCGCGTTCTCCTCTTCTGAAAGTACAAATAATCAACAAGGACCACCTACATAGAGTTAGTGTATAGCCAGGTGTTCATGGAATACACAGTATGTGTTAAAATACCCTTCACACACCAAAAGGGCCCTTGGTGTCATGCTTCATCATTGGGGTCTTCCCGCCCCGCTGCGGGACGGGGCAGTGCTGCGACAAGCGACTACGCTGGAGCACCTTTTATTTTGAGGGTGCTATGTGAGTGAATGGGAGTGAGTGTCAATAGGGTCAGTGGTGATAAATAAGTGATGTTAAAAAATACCTGGCCTAGTGGTAGAAAATAATTTTTAATAAACACTGGCTGGTATTGTTAAAAAAATTGTGATGTGGAGAGGTAAAGTGGATTAATGAACTTACTCTCCTGTGCGGGTCAACATGTTTCGGGGCCTCGAGCCCCTTCGCCAGGACCGGGGACAGATCCCCCTGTCACTCACTAATGTTTCACCACAAAAATAAGGGTATATGTACTAGAAATTATGATCAATGTGTAAAGATAATTTATAATTAAATTAAATGTCCGTGTTCCTGGCTATATCAGTAATGCTGATGTAGTAAGCTCAGGATATTTGGAGTCAGTGCCCCATGAGCCAACTCTGGAGCGAAGGGTACATTGAGGATCCAAATCAACCCCCAGCACAGCCGTGCTTC
Organism: Lissotriton vulgaris; assembly: GCF_964263255.1. NCBI lineage: Eukaryota > Metazoa > Chordata > Amphibia > Caudata > Salamandridae > Lissotriton > Lissotriton vulgaris. The sequence continues at coordinate 927,184,750 of NC_141693.1, read as the reverse complement.
CTCCTTCGTCCGTGGCTTCCAAGAGAGTATGTTCACTAATCCACTTTACCTCTCCACATCACAATTTTGTTAACAATACCAGCCCGTGTTTATTAAAAATTATTTTCTACCACTAGGCCAGGTATTTTTTAACATCACTTATTTATCACTCTTGACCCTACTGACACTCACTCCCATTCACTCACATAGCACCCTCAAAATAAAAGGTGCTCCAGCGTAGTCGCTTGTCGCAGCACTGCCCCGTCCAGCAGCGGGGCGGGAAGACCCCAATGATGAAGCATGACACCAAGGGCCCTTTTGGTGTGTGAGGGGTATTTTAACACATAATGTGTATTCCATGAACACCTGGCTATACACTAACTCTACGTAGGTGGTCCTTGTTGATTATTTGTCCCCAAAATGAAATCCACAAAACTACAACAAATGTCCCTTGCTATAAATAAAAAAAAGTAGAAAGGGAAGAAGGAGGTGGTTGTAGAAAGTATGGAGATGCTCAGTTATTCGTGACTTGTTTCTAACATTCAAAACTCATCAGGTCCCAATAGCACAATTTAGGCTGTTGACAACAGACACCAAGGCAGATCCTCTCGCAATCACTCTTCAGTGTTGTCAAACAGGGCACACACTCTAAAATCACATTTCCCATACTCACCTGTGTATCACTTCTGAAATTGCAAATGTGTTGCTCTTTTCACCGTTAAACTTTCCAAGATTTGACAGTACCTAAAAGAAAACTCTGCAGCCACTTACCACGTCCTTTTCCCAATTCAGACATACCCTCATTTTTAAAAGACCTTTACATCTGGCTGATAGCTCTACTTCAACTCCTCTATGCAACATTCCTTTTCCACTGTTGATGCTATTCCAGACAATATTATAGAATAATGCCACTGTTGCTGCCAGTTTTCTACTGAAAAGTACAATTGAATCATTTAACCAATGTCTTCTCCCCTCTTTGCTGAAATCAGGCTAAATCAGTGACCTTGTCAACACTATCGAAGTCCTTCAAATTGGCAAATACTTAGGCCAGTTTCAAAATTATGTTTGCTTGGAAAAATAATCCAAAACACTGTTTCAACCCATCACCTTGGACATATTTGAAAGCATGTGCCCCAGATTCCACCAGTAAAGATTTCACCCTGAGATGTAGCACATAGATGCTACTATTCATGTGCCGGACCGTCCTCTCTGTGTTCTTGCTATAGGAAAGGCATGGTTCCTAATTCTTCTTGTCCTCTCAGCCACGTTTGCGAGAGCTCTGTTGTCGAACACCTTCTCAACACTCTTTGGATTCATATTTAGAAGGATCAATTCCCCTTTCCCTGGGAGATAATCTTTTGTGAAGATTGAATGCTGTAGATATTCTGCAACTCCACCGCAGTACCCCCTATTACAATTTGCCCCCAATGAGACATTAAGAACTATTAAATTATCTGGGGAATCGAGAATACCACACCAGATTCTGGCAGTAATTACTCATCATTTCCCCAGAATTTTATTCAAACATTCAGTGGCGGCCGGTGCTGTTTACGGGTGACGGGGTTGGTGCGGACGCGCGGGGGGTGGCATGACGGGAGGTTGGGGGAAAACGGCAAACAAATGTAAATATAAATGAAAGCAAAATTTAACCTTGCCATGCCGGTCCAGCGTTTCTGCGCCTGCTGCCCTCATCAGACCAAGGCACAGGAAGCACAGAAAAGGCTCCCCTGACCAATCACAATGCTGCAATGCAGTGTTGTGATTGGTTTTGAGCGAACTGGTTGGATGCTCAACCAGGGAATGGGAGCCTGTGCTTGCACTCCATGCAGGCTGTAATGCAGCCTGCATGGAGAATGGGGAAAGTGCGCATGACTGGTGTGGGCGCCGGCGGCCCAGGAGGGCTGACCAAACAGACATTGCACACATAGGAGTTGGCAAACCACTCCTCCCATGCTCTGCTGCAAGAATTTTTTGTTTAATGTAGGCCTCCTTTTTTCCAAATCCAAATCTGCAAAAACTGAATGTCTCCTCTGATAATTCTGTGATCTCTCCCCAATCCCATTTAAGTAAACTATCTCTGTTATGCATTTAATGTACTCATGTTTTCATAGCCCACCTCTTTTTCCCCATGACTGTATCACTACGTTCTTCAAAGCGGCATCCCATCAACTACACCTTCTGCAAAAGGTCAAACTCCTGATTATCCCAAATGACTCCAGGTTGGTGGCTCAGACTCTCGATCTTTCTACTCACGATGGTGGCAATACATTAGTCATGAATCTTCTCAAATCATCTTTAGTGGCCTAAAGAGCCATCCTTGTGTCAATGGCTTATCCAGTCATGGATCCAAAAAGCTATATGCTTAGCACTTCTACTGATTTCTCTCCACTGCTTGCCAGTTGAAGCCTACATCTCCTTAAAAGGGTCTATTTAATTTAAGGCGCAAATTCTTTCCCAATGTTAACCATCTCTGTAACATAAAGAAACATGGCTTGACTTTTCTCAGCTGCCCTTCTAGCAGAGAAGTCCAAAACTCTGAAACAAGGTTTCTTTCATGGCCTATCATCTGATTTTGAGCATATGCCAAGAAAACTGTTGTGGCTTGCCCATTTTCCTTGCCCTTTACTCAGAACATATCTCTTGTATGATAATGCGGGAGCCTGAGGATTAGCCAAGTATGGTTTTCAAGACTTAACACCCAATTTACAGATTTAGTCCTTGAAAAGTCTGATGGCTCTTGAAAAGGTCACTGTGTTAAAACAGAGCTAGAATGAAAACATTAACTATGTAGATATCATCAACAATTGGTCTTAAACATTCGGTCAATAATGAGAAGTTGGCAAAGTTTTCAACACATTTATTTATCTTAAAGGATTAGTATTGTTGTTGTCATCTTTGTGAGAAGGTGGCCCGATATGCAGCGTTCGCTATTCTAGCGACCACTATGTATCGTTCCAACGACCCTTATGGTGATTGGTTGTAAGTCAACCTTAGACCAGCTATCCTAGTAGCGTGGATACGAGCAGTCTTCGGGCTAAACTCTAGAGGGCGTGTTAAGCCAGCTGTAATACCATCACATACCCCTTGAACACCAAGTGAAAGGACACCACACAAGTGTTATGAAAATAAACAGTATATTTATTAGAATCACAACAGCCCTGTACTCTTTATGAGGACAGGGTACTAAGCACAGAACAAAAGCTCTTAGAAAATACTTCAAGTGCACAATTAAAACAAGTGCCCAAGGGCACGGACAGTTTAGTGGTCTCGGGCGGACCCGATAAGGCAAGTCGGAAGCGAGGGACTCGGGACCCTAGAGTAAGGAGGCTATGCAGGCACCGAAATGCCGAAGTTACCTAGCCACGAGGGCTGCGGCTGCACAAGTCTTACAGGCGTCGGGGGTCTTCGCTGACGAGCCAGGAGCCGGAAGAAAAGGAGTTGCTGGCCGGCGACCAGTGATGAATAGTTCGTAGTGATCCAAGCCTGGATCAGTGATCGTTGATACCTGAAAGCAGAGGGGACCAAGTTCGTACTACTAGCCAGTAGTCAGAGGGTACCAGGAAGGCACCGGATGGCCGTCACCTCGACTAGGTGAGTGGGCGACGCTAGGCTATGCAGTCTCACGGACCAGGAGGCGTTGTCGGCGACCAGGATGGAGGTGCGAGCTGTCCCACGAAGGTTGATGCTGTCGGCGTCGCTGGGCCCAGGATTGGGGCAACAAGCCTTGGCAGATTTCAGGGCCACGTGGTGGGCCTAAAATGGCGTCTTGAGTGGACCAGGAGGGTCCGGGGTGCTCCTCTCGGAAAAGGGAGCAAGGGCCGGTCTGGAGCAACCAGACCAGCAGCGTTGGTTGTCGGATGTCGTCAAAGAAGGGCACAAGCCAGTGGCTAGTGACCAGACAACGTGCTGAGCAGCGAGCAGAAGGGCCCCACGCAGATCGTGGAGATGCTGGGAGACTGCACTTCGGTGCTGGAGCTGCTCAGGGTCGGGGCTTCTCGGACCCCAGAGCACTCGCCAGAGAATTGCTTCGATGGTCGTGCTGATTAAGAAAGCGTGCAGGTTTTGATGATGGCCGGTCCCACGAGGTCTCGTCGCACCCACAGATCTCAGCTGAGCTGACGACGTGGGTAGAGGTCAGAGGTGCCAGGGAAGCCGGTTCTCGTCGAGCTGGGCCGTCGGATCCTTGAGGAAGGACTTGCAGCAAACCGCCGAGTTCTTAGATGGTGCCTGCGGATGCAGGGTGACTACTCCTTAGTCACAAGGGAGAAATCTTGAGAAGAGTCTCGAAGTCCTTTCGTAGAAAGTATTCTTGATTCAAAGATGATCTAATTTGGAAGGGTCCCCGCTTCGGCCTTTATCCTAAAGAAAGGGGCGGTTACATGACTAGGTCCTGCCCTAAGGGTGGGACCAGGAAGGGGGGTAGTTACACCCCTCTCCCTCTGCTGGACTTTCCCCAGGTCAGGGGCTGCGCGCCCCTGGAACTGGTTCTAGCCGGCAGATGCGTAGTGAGCACCGGGGTGCCACTCCGCAGTCACCTTCTTGCAAAGCCCTACCTACCCAGAATACACAAACCCTGTCTGGGATGGTGCGAACACCGCCCTTGACAGGAAACCCTTGGTCCAAGCTCTCCTCGCTGGAAGGACTCCCAGCAGCAGGAGGTCAGACTTGTGTCTGTGGTGGCAGCGTCCATTTTGTGGAGCTGAGGCTTCAGTTAACTTTAACCGGGGTTCACAGTTATGTACATGTCGTGTCCCTCTAGAAGGGCGGAATGCTAACCTCGTCGCCAGGGTTGGTGAGAGGGCAGCACCCCGATTCGTATGACACCTTACTCGACATGTCTTGATAACGCGATACCGAAGTTACCGATATGATACGCGTTATCATGGAACAGCCATTGGGTCTTGGTTCCGCAAGCTGCAACCGGGCTCGGCTCGTGCCAGAGCCCAATTCACACGGTTCCATGCACTCTGCCTTCAAGATTGTCAAGGCCTGCCATAGGAGTGACTGAGAGGAACTCGGGTGTCCATTTTAAGGTTAGGTATAGGGATACTACACCTACAGCAACGGGCGAGTACGCCACGTGGCCCCAGCTGTCGTGCAGCCAGTTGTGTCAGATTTAGATGGCCATCCAGGGGTGGCATAATACATGCTTCAGCCCCTGGTAGGCCCTGGGTACACCGATCCCCTGAGTTACAGGGTCTGACAGGGTGGCCCAGTTCCAATTGGGCAATGCACCTAAGGTACACATATCAATTTAGCGAGAGAACAGCTAGGCTGTGGGTCTGATTGGCAGGCCCACAGCTCGAAAAAGTCGTAAACCAGTGAAACAAAAGCAAAAAGTCCGGGTGATCATAGGATTGCAGACCCTACTCTCCTACATGACCCCCCCCCCCCCCCCCAACGTTGGGACAATAAGCTAACCTTGACCAGGTGAGTCTTCTCATTCTAAGTGGAAATACCTGGAGAGCCCATCTGCATTGCCATGATCAGTGCCAGGTCTATGCTCCACTGTGAAGTCCATCCCCTGTAGGGAAATGGACCACCTAAGCAGTTTGGGGTTTTCACCCTTCATCTGATTTAGCCATAGGAGGGGCTTATGGTCGGTCTGAATCTTGAAATGAGTGCCAAACAAGTATGGCCTCAGTTTCTTCAGGGCCCACACCACAGCGAAGGCCTCCCTCTCTATAGCTGACCAATTTTTCTCTCTGGGGGTCAGCCGTCTGCTTATAAAAGCAATGGGCTGGTCATTACCATCAAAATTCAGTTGAGATAGAACAGCTCCCACACCCAACTCAGAAGCATCTGTTCGGACAATGAATGGTTTGGAGTAGTCTGGACTCTTGAGGATAGGTGCCGTGCACATGGCCTGTTTTAGGTCATCGAATGCTTTTTGACAGCTCGCTGTCCACTGAACCTTTTTTGGCATTTTCTTACTCGTCAGTTCATTGAGCGGAGTCACAATCGATCCGTAATTTCTGACGAACTTCCGGTAGTAACCAGTCAGGCCCAAGAAAGCTCGAACCTGAGTCTGGGTGGTTGGAGGAGCCCAGTCCCTGATTGACTGTATCTTGCTCTCCAGTGGTTGAACTTGGCCTCCACCGACGAGGTGGCCCAAGTATACAACCTGTGTCTGCCCTATCTGGCACTTGGTAGCCTTGATAGTGAGACCTGCTGCTTGCAGAGCCTCTAACACTTTCCGCAGGTGGACCAGGTGATCCTCCCAGGTGGAGCTAAAGACAGCGATATCGTCAAGATACGCTGCACAGAAGTCATCCAGCCCGGTGAGAACGTGATTCACCAACCGTTGGAAGGTGGCAGGTGCATTCTTCAAACCAAAGGGCATCACCACCAACTGATAATGCCCACCAGGGGTAGAAAATGCGGTCTTAGGCTTGGCGTCCTCAGCTAACCTGATTTGCCAATACCCAGCTGTCAGGTCAAACGTACTTAAGTAGTTGGCCGAAGCCAATCTATGATAAGCTTGTCTGCCCTTGGTATTGGGTGGGCGTCAGTCTTAGTGACTGCATTGAGACCCCTGTAGTCTACGCAGAACCTCATCTCTTTCTTACCGCCCGGGGTGTGAGGTTTCGGCACTAGAACTACGGGACTAGCCCAAGGGCAATCCGAGGGTTCAATGACTCCCAGCTCCAACATCTTCTGCACTTCACTCTTGATGCAGTCTCTAACGTGATCAGGCTGCCGGTAGATTTTACTCTTGACGGGCAAGCCGTCACCAGTGTCAACCTCATGGGTGCACCAATTGGTCTGACTGGGAGTTAGAGAGAACATATGCCGGAAGGATTGAAGAACCTGTTTACAATCCTCCTGTTGATGTTCGGAGAGGCTGCCACAAAAGACAACACCATCTACCGATCCATCGTCAGGATTCTGAGTGAGCAGGTCGGGGAGAGGGTCACTCTCCTCTTCCTGTCCCTCATCTATGGCCATGAGCAAACTCATGTCCTTCCTGTCGACATATGCCTTGAGCCTGTTGACATGAAGCACCCTGTGGGGGCTCCGGGGAGTTCCCAGGTCTACCAGGTAGGTGACCTCTCCCTTCTTCTCCAGGATGGTGTAGGGCCCGGACCATTTGTCCTTGAGTGCTGCTGGGGCCACTGGCTCCAACACCCACACCTTCTGTCTGGGCTGGTAAACAGTCAAGACAGCCTTTTGGTCATGCCAAGCTTTTTGGAGTTCTTGGCTGGCCTTAAGGTTTTCGGATGCCTTCTCCATGTATTCAGCCATCCGCGAGCGGAGACCAAGCACATAGTCCACTATGTTGGTTGCAGGCTTTTTGAGAGGTCTCTCCCATCCTTCCTTCACCAAACACAGGGGTCCTCTTACAGGATGCCCGTACAAAAGTTCAAAAGGGCTGTAGCCAACCCCCTTCTGTGGGACTTCTCGGTAAGCGAATAAAAGGCAGGGGATCAGGACGTCCCATCTACGCCGAAGCTTTTCAGGTAGTCCATGAATCATCCCTTTCAGGGTCCTGTTGAATCTCTCAACAAGCCCATTGCATTGTGGATGATAGGGTGTAGTGAACTTTTAGTTGACACCACATTCCTTCCACATAGCAGTTAAGTAGCTCGACATAAAGTTTGCACCTCTGTCGGAGACGACCTCCTTAGGGAAGCCCACTCTGGAGAATACTCCAACTAGGGCTCTTGCCACAACAGGCGCTGTAGTGGTCCTAAGGGGAATAGCTTCAGGATACCTGGTGGCATGATCCACTACCACCAGTATAAACTTGTGCCCTGATGCTGTTGGTGGTTCCATGGGACCGACGATGTCAATCCCCACCCGTTCAAAGGGCACCCCCACCACACGCATTGGTATAAGGGGGGCCTTTGTCGTGCCACCTGACTTACCACTGGTTTGGCAAGTGACACAGGAGCGGCAAAACTCCTTGGTATCTTCGTTCATGTGAGGCCAGTGAAAGTGTGAGACAAGCCTGTCCCACGTCTTCGTCTGGCCTAAGTGTCCTGCTAAGGGAATCTCGTGGGCCAAGGTAAGGAGGAAACTACGCTGAGACAAGGGGACGACCAGCCTCCTGGTCATGCCAGGCTTGGGGTCTCTTGCCTCAGTGTACAGGAGTCCATCTTCCCAGTATACTTTGTGGGTACCTGTGGCGTTCCCAGCAGCCTCAGCAGCAGCCTGCTGTCTGAGGGGTTCAAGGGAAGGGCAGTCTAACTGGTCCTTCCCCAGGTCTTCTCGTGTGGGTCCCCCTGAGCCCAGAAACTCAACTTGATCAAGTTCGAGTTCCTTAGGTTCAGTTTCCCGCAATTCCTGGAGGTCAGCCTCCTCTGAGACTTGATCCTCGACCTGGGGCAAGGGGGAAGGCGAGGCCTTAACCCGACTGCTCTTCTTCTTGGGAGGTGTCTGGTCCGTTGTTCCAGGATCCAGCACCTGTTCAGTGGGGCATCGTCTGACCTGTGACCTGGTCACAGCAAACACGTGTGCTGGCAAGCCTAACATCTCCATGTGAGTCCGTTGCTCCACTTCTGACCATTGTGATGACTCCAAATCATTGCCCAACAAACAATCCACTGGGAGGTCTGAACTAACAACAACCTTTTTCTGGCCATTTACCCCTCCCCAGGAGAAAGCAACAATCGCCATACTATGACTGGTAGTGACGTTGCTGGCATTGGTCACCAGGAAATCTGTACCTGGCATGATCTGTCCAGGGTCCACAAAGTTAGGCGTCACCATGGTGACGCTGGCACAAGTGTCCCTATAGGCCTGAGCCATTCTTCCATTTATTAAAGGCGTCTGTCGGTATTTGCCCAAAGTATTGGGACTGACATCAGGGGATATATCCACATCCCCTGTACAGACAAGGACAGCCTGAGTGAGTGTACCAGCTAAGCTGTCACACCCCTCAGAACCCAAGGTTAACCCAACTAGTCCCTTGGGAGGCGCCCTACTACTGCTGGCTGTACTAGGGGGCACAGGTGCCTTAGGGGCTGCAGTAGCAGGAGTCTGCCCTCCTTTCTTGGTGCACTCACTAAACCAGTGAGTTTTACTTTTACAGTATTGGCACCACCTTTTCGATTGGCCTTCTTGATTCTTCTTTTTCTGGGAAGCCTGACCCCCCCCCCCTCTTTGGGTTGTTGGGGACCTGTCGAAGACTTCTGGTCAGTTTGTTCCCCTTTTGAATCTTTACCCTTCTGGTCTGCTTTCTTCTGACCACCCTGGTTCTGGCCCTGGTTTTGCTTAACCCTTGTTCTGACCCATCTGTCTGCCTTCTTTCCCAATTCTTGGGGAGAGGTCAGATCCGAGTCGACAAGGTGCTGATGCAACAACTGGTTCTGACAATTGTTTAAAATCTGTTCTCGCATGATCAAATTATATAATCCTGTGTAATCAGTAACCTTACTGCCCAGCAACCAGCCCTCCAAAGCCTTAGTGGCACAATCAACGAAATCAGACCAGTCCTGAGACTGAGTTTTCTGGGTATCCCTGAACAGCAACCTGTACTGCTCAGTGGTTAGGCCGAACCCATCGATCAGTGTGTTCTTCAGGATCTGGTAATTGTTAGCGTCCTCGACTCTAGTAGTGAGGAGCTTATCTCTACCTTTACCATCAAAGGAGAGCCACAAGATAGCTGCCCACTGACTCTGGGGGATGCACTGTACAGTGCAAGCCCGCTCCAAAGCAGTAATCCATTTGTGGATGTCGTCCCCTTGCTTAAAGGGGGGCACTATCTTATTCAGGTGCTTAGTGTCTAAACTCCTGGGTTCCCGTGGGGGAATGCTGCCACCAGTGGGAATTGTCCCACTCAACTCTTGCTCTCGAGCAAAGGCGAGTCTCTCTTTGGCTAGGGCAAGTTCTTCCCTCGCGATCCGCAGATTGACTTCCCTCTCCTTTGCTTCGTACATTCTCCTCTGAGGTGATGTCATCCCTCTTCGAGCAGAACCTCGAGAGCCATTGGTTCGAGCGGATCCGTTAGAGCCTCTTGACAGAGACCTAACTCGTCCGTTCCCAATGTTAAGCTGGCCCGAGAGAGGGCCCAGGGGTCCCCTAGTACCAATCTCGTGCCGGCTTAAGTTGTCCTGAGTTAGCTGACTAACTATGACTGGACCTTGGTCTACCTCGTCCCCAGATGTCTCTGGCTCCTCGTCCTCCTCTTCACCCTCGGCGGAGAGATGGATAAGGTCAGGGTCACCTCGGGTTCCCTCGAGGGGAGGCATCTCCGTTTCTGGATGAGAAGGGTCGGTATTACCCGCCCTCCTAGCATCATAAGTCTCCAAGAGACCAATCAGGAACGGGATGGTAGGGTTTGCACCCTGTTTTAACTTCCGAGATGTACAGATCTGTCGCATCTCGTGGAAGCTAAGTGCAGCATATCTGGAGGTGACCTGTGGAAGGTCGACTGACACAAGGGGAGACTCAGAGTTTCCTCCTTTGTCTGACATGCTGCTTCTAGTGTGGTGTAAGTGATGCACCTACCTACACTATGGGTTTACCTACTGATCCCTTGCTAAGAGTTGTAGCCAAGGTGTGCTAAGCCTTGAGGAGCTACAACAGCTGGTTCAGTAGAACTCAGAGTATTCTAAGCTAAGTTATATGTACCTGGAGTACTTAGGTGATCTTTCACAAGATATTCTTAGGATACGCGTGGTAAAACAACAGCAAGCTCAAATCCCAACCGCTGCTCACCAATGTGAAAAGGTGGCCCGATATGCAGCGTTCGCTATTCTAGCGACAACTATGTATCGTTCCAACGACCCTTATGATGATTGGTTGTAAGTCAACCTTAGACCAGCTATCCTAGTAGCGTGGATACGAGCAGTCTTCGGGCTAAACTCTAGAGGGCGTGTTAAGCCAGCTGTAATGCCATCACATACCCCTTGAACACCAAGTGAAAGGACACCACACAAGTGTTATGAAAATAAACAGTATATTTATTAGAATCACAACAGCCCTGTACTCTTTATGAGGACAGGGTACTAAGCACAGAACAAAAGCTCTTAGAAAATACTTCAAGTGCACAATTAAAACAAGTGCCCGAGGGCACGGAAAGTTTAGTGGTCTCGGGCGGACCCGATAAGGCAAGTCGGAAGCGAGGGACTCGGGACCCTAGAGTAAGGAGGCTATGCAGGGACCGAAATGCCGAAGTTACCTAGCCACGAGGGCTGCGGCTGCACAAGTCTTACAGGCGTCGGGGGTCTTCGCTGACGAGCCAGGAGCCGGAAGAAAAGGAGTTGCTGGCCGGCGACCAGTGATGAATAGTTCGTAGTGATCCAAGCCTGGATCAGTGATCGTTGATACCTGAAAGCAGAGGGGACCAAGTTCGTACTACTAGCCAGTAGTCAGAGGGTACCAGGAAGGCACCGGATGGCCGTCACCTCGACTAGGTGAGTGGGCGACGCTAGGCTCTGCAGTCTCACGGACCAGGAGGCGTTGTCGGCGACCAGGATGGAGGTGCGAGCTGTCCCACGAAGGTTGATGCTGTCGGCGTCGCTGGGCCCAGGATTGGGGCAACAAGCCTTGGCAGATTTCAGGGCCACGTGGTGGGCCTAAAATGGCGTCTTGAGTGGACCAGGAGGGTCCGGGGTGCTCCTCTCGGAAAAGGGAGCAAGGGCCGGTCTGGAGCAACCAGACCAGCAGCGTTGGTTGTCGGATGTCGTCAAAGAAGGGCACAAGCCAGCGGCTAGTGACCAGACAACGTGCTGAGCAGCGAGCAGAAGGGCCCCACGCAGATCGTGGAGATGCTGGGAGACTGCACTTCGGTGCTGGAGCTGCTCAGGGTCAGGGCTTCTCGGACCCCAGAGCACTCGCCAGAGAATTGCTTCGATGGTCGTGCTGATTAAGAAAGCGTGCAGGTTTTGATGATGGCCGGTCCCTCGAGGTCTCGTCGCACCCACAGATCTCAGCTGAGCTGACGACGTGGGTAGAGGTCAGAGGTGCCAGGGAAGCCGGTTCTCGTCGAGCTGGGCCGTCGGATCCTTGAGGAAGGACTTGCAGCAAACCGACGAGTTCTTAGATGGTGCCTGCGGATGCAGGGTGACTACTCCTTAGTCACAAGGGAGAAATCTTGAGAAGAGTCTCGAAGTCCTTTCGTAGAAAGTATTCTTGATTCAAAGATGATCTAATTTGGAAGGTTCCCCGCTCCGGCCTTTATCTTAAAGAAAGGGGCGGTTACATGACTAGGTCCTGCCCTAAGGGTGGGACCAGGAAGGGGGGTAGTTACACCCCTCTCCCTCTGCTGGACTTTCCCCAGGTCAGGGGCTGCGCGCCCCTGGAACTGGTTCTAGCCGGCAGATGCGTAGTGAGCACCGGGGTGCCACTCCGCAGTCACCTTCTTGCAAAGCCCTACCTACCCAGAATACACAAACCCTGTCTGGGACGGTGCGAACACCGCCCTTGACAGGAAACCCTTGGTCCAAGCTCTCCTCGCTGGAAGGACTCCCAGCAGCAGGAGGTCAGACTTGTGTCTGTGGTGGCAGCGTCCATTTTGTGGAGCTGAGGCTTCAGTTAACTTTAACCGGGGTTCACAGTTACGTACATGTCGTGTCCCTCTAGAAGGGCGGAATGCTAACCTCGTCGCCAGGGTTGGTGAGAGGGCAGCACCCCGATTCGTATGACACCTTACTCGACATGTCTTGATAACGCGATACCGAAGTTACCGATATGATCCGCGTTATCATGGAACAGCCATTGGGTCTTGGTTCCGCAAGCTGCAACCGGGCTCGGCTCGTGCCAGAGCCAAATTCACACGGTTCCATGCACTCTGCCTTCAGGATTGTCAAGGCCTGCCATAGGAGTGACTGAGAGGAACTCGGTGTCCATTTTAAGGTTAGGTATAGGGATACTACACCTACAGCAACGGGCGAGTACGCCACGTGGCCCCAGCTGTCGTGCAGCCAGTTGTGTCAGATTTAGATGGCCATCCAGGGGTGGCATAATACATGCTTCAGCCCCTGGTAGGCCCTGGGTACACCGATGCCCTGAGTTACAGGGTCTGACAGGGTGGCCCAGTTCCAATTGGGCAATGTACCTAAGGTACACATATCAATTTAGCGAGAGAGCAGCTAGGCTGTGGGTCTGATTGGCAGGCCCACAGCCCGAGAAAGTCGTAAACCAGTGAAACAAAAGCAAAAAGTCCGGGTGATCATAGGATTGCAGACCCTACTCTCCTACAATCTTTATTCAGTCGGTTTACAGAAATATCAATAAAAAAGATTGATTAGTGACAGCATGAATCATTACACAGTGTTCCATAAAGGAAATCTTCACTAAACTATCTAGGGGACCTAACCTATTCTGGATGGAACCCTTAAAGTTCTTTATGGAAAAGAGCAAAGTGAGGATATAAGAAGAACTTCCCGTAAATAGTCAATCTGGAAACTCAGTCGTGTTCCCTACAGCAGCAGTAGCAACCATCAATATTAGATTGATCTCTGCAGTAGCATTGATCAGAAAAGGTTGTTTAGATAGAAGAAAAAAAGTCACCTTTAGCAGTAGCTGTTGGTAACAAAGTAAAAGATCAACTCTCCAGGAAAAGAGTCAGAAGGCATGGAAGATGGAACTGAGTATCTCAGTCTCGTTTGAGGGACTGTAGAGTTTCTTCTGTTAACTAGCAAGGAACTCTCATCAATATAAAATCACACAATAATGTATCAAATATATTAGGCGTTGACTATTCTGAACCAATGGAAACCGCTCATCTGATGGTATCTTCAACTTCTGATGTCTCTTGTCTGATTCCCATGTTAAATATTCACATCAATAAAGTGTTAAACATTGTTTTAGGACTTGGTTGCATGGAGGAAAGTTCTCATGAGAATCTTCTTACCTAAGCTAAAGAATGCACTATGAGTTTCAGTGTGAAGCAAAGGCTTGTCAGGCAAACTAGCAATAATATCCTAATAAAACGCACATAAAATGTCTAAATCATTATTTATTATAACAATCACAGCAAATCTCATTGTATTAAGGTAGATGAGGAAACTAAATGAAACATGGATTTGAAGTCAGCACATTCTTAAACAAGTTGCTGGTGCTAGGCAAAATGAGAAATAAACATCTATTAAGCTACGAGCAAAGGCTTTGAGGTCTAACTACAAGTGCACATTTAAGAATGATAGCTTATTACAGAAATATATTGTATACATATTTCATTTTCTACAAGCAAATATGTTTCTCCTACAATATTTAATTATTTATTAAATACTTTATGTTAATTCATTATACATTATACGAATCCTTTCACCTTATGAAATGGGCACAATTTGTCTATGTGTTATTGCCTATGTGAAAACATTATTGCAGCAATTTTTAACATGGTCTGCAAGTCGAATCTTATTTTTGAACTTATTTCCTCCAATGACGTAATCTTCAACAGCCCACAAACCCTCCTTTGTGGTTCAGAATACTGCTGACTTTTTATACAATTTTATTTTTGGTTCTAATCAATGTGCTGCCCCTTCAGGTGAGGTGATCATAGTAATTGTGCCTGCAAAATTGAGATCAAAGGATCTTTCAAGTGATCTACTGGTCTTTTTCACTTAGATCAATAGTTTGCAGTATTTCTACGAGCAACTGACCATGACATGTAGACATCTCTCAGGCCTCAAAGCTTCATGGGCTTTTCACCAATATCCCTTGATCTCTTCACAGCCATCTATTCCAGCTCTGCTGTAGCCACTGCATAGGAAAATGTCTTACTGTCCCACAGTTTTATATCAGACAGCTAGCCCCACATCAACTGGTCAGGCGGTTTGTGCAACATAGCTTTGCAGTCTGGAAGTTATGAGACCACTTTTCATTAGAAACACTGGCTTGAAGCCTCCACCATTCAAGGTAGTGATGGCTACTGTTAGAAATGGAGTCTCTGGTAAGCAGGGACCCTATCTCTAGTCAGGGTAAGTAAGTTATACCCTAAGAATAAACCATGCTCACCCCCTTGGTAGCTTGGCAAGAGCAGTCATGCTTTCCTCAGAGGAAGTATGCAAAGTATTTAACACACACATACAAGCAGTAACACAGTGAAAACAGCACATACATACTCCACACCAGTTTAGAAAAATGGCCAATATTTATTTGAGTAAAACAAGACTAAAATGACAAAAATCCAATGTACACAAATCAAATGTTTAACTGTCAAAGATTAAATGTAGTTATAGTGCTTATAAACACACAAGTTCCAACTAGGGCTATAACGAAGTGCTTGACTGAGGCGAATCTAAAAGGTTGGGGCTGACCTGATGGAGCACAGGCCAGCTACAGAGTCATACAGACCGCGGTTACAGTACCTTGGAAACGATGTCAAAACAAAGATGGTGCGAGGCATCTGGGAGGTGAGGCATCGCGTGTGCCAGTGCGGTGTTGGTCCCTTACTGTTGGTGCAGGTTGTTTGCACATCAGTGTTTGGGACATTGCTAGGCATCAGGGACGGTGATGGGCAAGCTGTCTGAAGTGCTGGTGGTGCAAGGTCGATAAAATGTCACAGTCAGGCCATGCAGGGTCAATTTAGCAGTGTCAATTTAGCAGTGTCGATGTCACACCATGGTGCCGTGTGGCGGCGGAGTCAGGCACCACAGACTTCGGGACACGGTACTCAGGACTCCCTCTGTAGTATTCTTCATAGGCGCTGTGGCGACATTTGGGCCTGCATTGCAAATTATGGTCATTGTGTTGAACAGGGATGACATCTCCAGTGCAGGCAGCGGCTTGGTTTCAAAGAGTGGCGCTGGCCCTGAAGTCATACTCGAAGTTGAAGTGCTGGTTTCTTCTTGTTGAGGACAGCAACCTCACTTCCAAAAGCCCAAGAACTGGATTTGGCACCACTTTGCAAAGTGGGGCTCTCGGCAGAAAAGCCCCAATGCTGCAGGTGAAGTTTTTGATGGCCCTAAAACCTCCAACAGGAGACAAGCTCAACTCAAGCCTTTGGAGAAACCTGAAAAGTAGGATGTAGAAAGCAAAGTCCTGTCATTTCATCCCAAGACAGAAGCAGCCGGCCAAAGCAGGAAAGCATAAAGTGGCAGTCCCTCCTGGCAAGCACAACAACTATTTTTCTTGGCAGAATGTCCTCAGTCCAGAAGTGTTCTGAGTATATGGTGTCGGAGGTCCAGTACTTATACCCATTTCAGCCTTTGAAGTGGGCAAACTTCAAAGGAAAGTCTTTGTAGTGCACAAGACCATGCCCTTCCTGCCCCTGGTACCAACCACATGACAGGGGGGTAGAGACTGCTGTGTGAAGGGAGAGGCACCACCCTATTCAGTTGCAAGTGTCAACTCCTCTAGCTTAGTAAGACCCAAAAGCCTAGTGATGGCCATCAGGATTTGCATGGCACACCTCAGCTCCCTTTGTATGTGACTGTCTAGAGTGAATTCACAAAGCCCAACTGCCATCTAACCCCAGATTTGTAGTCCGAGACAAGCAAAGGCACAGAATGTTTAACGTAAGAAAATACCAGCTTTCAAAAGTGGCATTTTCAGACCGACAATTTAAAAACCAACTTCATTGTAAGGAAACAAACCTGACCAGTTTTTTTACCTTCAATCCCTTAGTCAAGTCCGCTTACTATGACCAGCACCCGGATTCCACCTACAAATAAAAAAACAGGACAAGCAATACCCCTCCTACCGTAACACCCACCTATCATGTGTTACAACTGAAGGACAGAGACTCGATGGACAGACACCTGAAAGAAGAGGCTGACCCCAGAAAAGAAAACAACGAGAAAGAAAAGAAAGACAAGACCATAGGAGAGGAGTCACCTGTTGTCTACCTGGAGCAGCCAAAGGAGACCCAGCCAGCCAGACGGACTGACCCCAACACATAGGAGGAAACCCGAGAGGACGGCAAGACCGAGGATTCTCCAGAGACGTGGAGTGAGGAGTGGTGTAGTCTTCCGGAGGATGCGGATTGCGGCCGCAACTCTGAAGAGGCCTCTGGGAGGTGCCAGTGGAAAGAAGAAGACTCTGAAAAGAGAAGAAAACTCTGGAAAGAGAAGAAAGAAAAGAAGAAAAGTAGATGTTAACAGCCTCATGTTGCATTTCAGTTTATTCATATTACGTTAAAACTTCATCATTAAGAAGTACATTCAGCTTCCTCAACTGTTTATCCGGGCTGTCCAACCACTTTCACTAAAAGATGTTTTTTAAATTGTGAGTCCAGAGCAGGGCCGGCTCTAGGCTCATGGTGGCCCTGTGCAGGGAGCGTAGGTGGAGGCCTTGGAAGAGGGGGTCCGGCTGGGGCGGCGCCCAGGAAGGTGTTTTAATAATACGTCCAGAAAAGTCATTAGATGACCAGTACCTGCAGCTGCTCCTACCCTTCCGAATTCGTCTCAGAACGATACAATTTAAGCTACTCATACCAGTGTAGGGTGTCAGAGCACTTAACATCACACAGAGACAATGAGTTATATGTGTGTAAAGCAGTGTATAGGAAATGTTACATACGACTGGTGTACAAAAGGAGTCATAGGTCATTTAAGCTGGGCATAGTATAAGAGTGCTTGATCTGGAGAAGCAGAATTTCAGAATTTTAAAATGTGCTACCATAGTTGGTTATTCTTTTTACTATTAAGAATTTATTTTTACCCAAATGAACCCCTTTGCAACATTATGATAATGAAAGACTGGGGAGAAATCAACTCTTAAACCTATACCTTGCAGTTTGCATGCAGCTGCTTGATAATTGTTTATAGCTCACTGTGCTACATTACGATTTTAATTTATACATTTCAACTATTAAAAGTATCTCTCCAACAAAAGCAGTAAGGCTCTGAACTATTTTAATTATATGCATTTCTGTGAGGTGCACGGTGCTCGTGCTTTGCAGCAGGCATATTAACCTTTACTTTGTGTAAAATTTCTACTAGACAAAACTCTTAACAATATCCATGCGGTCGATTAATCACGAGAGTTGCTGGAATCTTGGCATTTATATTTTTGCTTGAAACTTGCTGGGGGTAAGGAACCTGTCTGTGCCATTAGAATGTGGCAGATATATCGGTGAGCGTGGGATATTTGCTGACATGAGGTCTGTGCCCCTCACCAAGGCCAGCAAATGTGCAAACTGATGTGGGTACTTTACCACCGATCTGCAAGAAGACCCGGGTGGCCTGCGGGATGAGTCTGCAAGGCATCGGTTAAAACTCCGGTCAAATCAAAAGGAGCAATCAGGTGAGCACAGAACAGCAGTGCACTGGTCATGTGTGATAACGTCCGTGTGCAAGCCTGCTGACATCTTTACCAAACGTTTTCTTAAAACTGCCATCAGATTTAATATATTTCCCTAGTATACAGGTTCACTTTGTAGCAATAATAAAAATAAAAACAACACACACGATTCTTATTCAGGGAACTACATACTTGACTGTCAACAGGGGGGGGGGGCGGAAATCAAGCGTTTTTATTAACCACTAACAGAGCAATTAAGGCTAACCAATAGATCCGCGTATTATGCAGAGCGTGGGACGGATTTAAAAAACGACTGGGTGCGTAGACTGACTACACGAGTGCGTGGTCATAAAATGCCCTGCAAACTGTCAGCGTTCGGCATGGGAGGATAGCTTGCTAACATACGATCAAGTGCGACATTGCAGTTTCTAAACTACATGTAAATATGAATTCGAGTCAACTGCAATGCTTATTTAGGGAGGTATAACGGTAATAATATGTAGGAAAAACAACTAAACATGAAAAGGGTGTTTCACTTAAAGGCTCAAGTTGAACTACACAAGCATAGATACAGTAAATTAACACGTAAAATAAATATAGGTTCTCCTTACTGACTGGCAGCGGTTGTACTGTGTTACACTCAAATGTCCAATTCTGTATTCACCAACAGCCAACCCTAGGATGCCGCCCGTCGCCCTCACCCGTCACGATTTACGCGCACTTTTAATTGCGCATGACTGACAATAGTCACCAGCTCCACCCTGAACACCGCGCAGACGTAGAGACATCTCTGCGCCTCGCATCAATTAATCAACAATGACAGGAGAGCCTCAGTGGCTGAACCGGGCGTGCGCAAACCTTTTAATTTACGGAAGACAAAAGTCTTGCTGGCTCTTTTGACTGAGAGGGACCCTGTGGGGCCCCTGGAGCACAGGGGCCGCCCTGCAACGCAACTGTGGGCCGCAACTGTGGGCTTGTGTTACGCCCCAGTGGCTGGGCAAGTGAGAATGAAAACAAAAACTCTGCCATTGCTAACCGGGGTCGGAGCCGGAGGCCGCCAAATCCTGCCAGGGGGCCGCCAGTGCCACGATGTATAATCATTGATCCTTATTCCGATCCTCGTCGTGGCGGCCCCTGGGGTTTGGCGGCCCTGTGCAGGTGCACACTTTGCACATGCCTTGGGCCGGCTCTGTCCAGAGACACCAAACTCCAATTTTCAAACAGCTTCCAATTGGAAAATACACTTGTAAGATGTTACAAGGCAGCTCCTCTGCTAACCTACAGAAGAGGTAGGCCTTGCTGTAGTAAAAAACAAATGTAGCTGTTTTCCACTACCAGGACATGTAAAACTCACCGGTACATATCCTACCTTTTAAATACACTGCACCATACCCATAGGACTACCTAGGACCTACCTTAGAGGGCCTTACATGTAATAAAAGGTAAGGTTTGGGCTCGGCAAGAGGGTGCACTTGACAGATCGAAATGGCAGTTTAAAGGTCTAAAACATGTTTGCAGGCAGTACTAGGGACTTACTAGTGAATCAAATAGGCCAATCATTGATAAACCAATTACCATTACATTTTAGACAGGGAGCACTTGCACTTTAGCATGGTCAGCCATGGTAAAGTTCCCAGAGTCCTAAAGCCAGCCAAAATGAAATCCAGCACACAGTCGAAACAGGAAGTCAGAGGCAGAAAGACAGGGGGTCCATGCCAGGCCAAACAGCTCCATAGCCAAGTCAGGCTGAAGGATGTGTTGCAGAGTAAAGCGTTTAAAAAATATTTATTATCCGCTCACTTTCTGTACTACTCTAACCGTACTGGGCCTTTTATGATTAGACAATATGAAGCATTTCCATTTACCACAGAGGCAATGATCTTCTGATAAATCTTTCTCTGCTGATAGGAGGAGTGGAAATGAGGGTAGCCAAACTTCACGTTAGCTGTCCAATGAGGACCATTAATTGACAGACAACTCACAAATTAGAGATCAAATTTAGATACACCACTGTTAAGACCATGATGTAGAAGTAAAGAAGAGCAACTGAAAGACCCAACTTCCTAAAGAAGTTAAGTTGAGTTAGGATAGTGCAAACCAAAAGCTCTGCAACTGCAATGCAAAACAATAGAAGTTACACCTGATGTTCTGTCAGAGCTTGATGATTCTCCATACAATGCATTAAGTCAAAAGTTCAAGGGAAAAATCTATAGGTCTCAATGATAGACTCAGACAGATATTTGATTAATTTAGTTATTGTATTAATGATTCAAAATGAATTGCCGAAAGTAAATTCTTCAGAAGTTCAGTTAAGTATATTTTGATTTGTTTAACAATGCTAAACATTTAGGCAGGCTTTCTTTGGATAGTTATAATCAGAATCTACTACAGAGTTACAGGGTCCTACCACCATTAAGGCAAAAGGATAATTAGTTGTCTAACAGCTCAGATCCTACAAAGATGGAAAAAGGGTTCAAATGTAAAAGTCCATTTAAGGGCGTGTCCACTAGCATAAAGAAATAAATAAAATGAAAAGATTGAATTGGTTCGGCAAAGATGGTTTAGTCCATCAGCTACACAGTGTAGCATGAACCAGGCAGCCCAAAAGCACAAGATAGTTAAAAGATCGATCAGCATAGCATCTGGGTCGCGGTTAGGAAAAGTCAGAATGGTGGTTATCAACAAGCAAAAATAAATGGCGTAGCCCCTACTTTGGGGATTCTTCTGTTATAAAGTGTTCAAGGTCGTCCCAGTAAGGTGGCATCACACCACCATACAAAGATAATCACATGTCCATATTCGCATGGTGTCACCTAGGACACTGCAACAATAAGAAGTTTTCCCATGCTAGTCATGAGAAACAAAAGATTCAAAAGTCCTTGTAGACTTAACAATGGTGGAAAAGAAATACATAGTTGTGTTCTAAAGTAACAGCTGCAATCCTATTCCCACAGGAATATTTCACTGTGATCGTTGAAGAAACATTCAAGAATGTCGGGGTGTACACATGTACAGGACAAATAAGCAACATTTCACTAGTAGTAAATGAACCATTGTATTAAGTGAGGGCAAAGGTCAGCATTAGAAAAGCATTTCGAAAAGGCCTTTAAGTTAGCATCACATTTAAATTAAATGAGCTTTGAAACAATATCAAATATAATGAATTTAAATAAATTCAAATAAGGAATATATTGCATTTTCACAAATCATTATTACGTGAAAATAGCTAACGTTAGAAATACCCTACTACCACAAATGTTATCAACATTCATTCATGTTTTTCTAAATTCACTTTTCAAAATGTGTTTCTTTATTTTCAGAAACCGTAATATCCCTAGTATCACTGTGTGAAATGTTAAGCTTATACTTCCCTTCTGCACGTTTTTGCACTACTTTTCTAACTGGTACGTTCTCAACAAAAAACTTTTGAAGCACTAGGCTACTTCATTTAACATCAAAATTCCACCAATATACCTTAATAAGAATCATATGCATTCGAAATTCATTAGTGCAAATTGTTTATATGCATTAACATGGTCTTGTACATATATTTGCTTCATCTCACGTTTTAAAGCACGCTTTTATGTTGCTCCTAATACACTAGTCTCATTTTGATGTGTCTTATGTGTGCCAAGTGTGCTTTCAGCTTTTTCTCTTTTAGTTTGCAAATATGTTGTGCATTGTGATTTTTATAAATCATGCTACATCGGTGTCACACATAGATGTGAACAGTTGACAACCCCGCCCATGTGCCAGGGACTGATCTTTTTTCCACAGTGTATACACTATAATTGTATTTGCAGTAGGTCAAGCAGGCTATATTATGATGCACTGGTAGTACCTACAGTTTCTCTTTGGTGGTCAAATGATGGTCTCTTGTGTCGCAACAACTAGCATTTGCAAACCTAACTTATTAAATATCTTCATATTTTTCATTAAATGGCGTAAATGTGCGCGTGGCGGTGGGTGCCGGCAACACAGTATCGCGAGGAAAATATAGATCCTGTCAGTAACGTGGACATTATCGACTAGTTCAGAAAATGTCAGTGAGCTGAGAGCATGCGCCGTCAATTCGAAATGCTTCATTTTATTCTGTCAGGCTGCCTCGTCTGCCCTGACAAGCTGTGACTCTCCATCGGTGAGAAGCATTAAGAGTCGTAATTCTCTGCTCACTTGTCCGCTGTCACTTAAATTCCACGACGCGTCATGTCCTTGTAGGTTTTTTTTTAAGGGTTGATGTCCCCACTTATGAAATTCTCCACGTAGTGATTGTTTGCTGCAACCAGCTTGCTTCACGAGTTTTTGAGTTGTCTTTTTTTATTTTCTTTATGTTAAAGCAATATGATTGACCCTGTCAGCCCGGAGGTGAGAGTCTTCAACATAAATATATCGCTGGCATCTGCCAAAAGTCACTTCACTTAAATTCCTAATGTTCATCCCAACATTTAAAGAGAAAAGGCGCACCTCGAGTGGAATAAAGGCGCTGGCTGTATTTCGACAGTATGAAAAGGCTTTCTGTATGTTAAACAGTCGTGCGGACATCTGGCATGATTGGTTTTAATCTGCTGACTAAAAAGTCAGGATTAAATTTTGCTTTACACCGCTTTGTACAGCAGTCAGTAAAGTGACAGAGCTGCCCTGAAACAATGCCTTGACTTATTCCACCCAATATGCCATGCGGAAGCCCCGCCCCTTTTTCAGCACCACTTCTCCCCAAAGACAATGCAGCATCTGGTGGGCTTTGGCTGTATCCAAGATATTTCCCGTCAGCAATTTCACTCGGCCGAGCGCCTTAGCGCTCCCCTGGTGCTCCTGTTTGAGACAGGGTGTGCCAAGCCCGGCAGCGAGAGGTCAAGGGGCCAAAGTGATGAATTTTTATGCGCCTGTTCCCTGTGTTTCTGCTCAGTCACGACTCCTCGCGCGCTGGGCTGCCTCTGAAAGGAAGCCCCATCGGGCAATTTGTCCCCCTGGTTAGGAGAGAATGGGGAGGCAGATGAGTTAAAATGGCCTACGTGGCCGAACAGAGGGGCGCACAAATGTTCTCCTAGGGCGAGACAGAATACTTCTGTCACTGGTCAATGCGAGAGGCACTTGGAGATTTGTGGCCTGTTGACTTTCAATCAAGTGACAAATGAATTTAACAGCACTTAAGGGTATGGAAGAGAGAAAGACAGTTCGGCAGCAGGGGCCCTGTCCCAAAACAACCCGCAGATGTTACTGCTGTGAATGGGCTGTATTAACTGGTGCAAAAGAATGTGCCATTTCCTTGAGATTTTAAATGGGAGCCATTCTGGTAGTGCTCAGTGGGGTTTGTAATGTTATCTCATTGGGTACTTCTCTCTGACCTAGGTTCAGTGAATCTTGTGTGAGAGAGCATTACAATACCATCTTTGCTCTGCTCACTACGTTATTTGCCCAATGAATGTTTTATTTTCTTTTTTTGTAAGATTTTGTAACATTTCGTGGATATGGTCCGTGTTGCAGAAGTGGCATGGAGTTAAGGGTAGAAGGATTGCTCTGAGTACAGTCTTCTGTGTCAAGATGAGCTTAGCTGTCTTGTAATAAGAAATAATCAGCACATCACATTGTAATTCTATAAATGACACGGTTGAAGTAAGGCCTAAAAGCAAGCATTGTTAAATTTTTTTCTGTTAATTTATTGTTTCTACATTTCTTATCCGTCAATCTAAAAAAGTTGTTATAAGAAATAACATGATTTGCTTTTACACAGCACGTAAAACTGAGCAGAGCTTTTGAAGCCCCTGGGATCAGTTTTATTTTCTGATTTGGAGTGCATGAATGCCTATGTTGACTTGTGGATGTTCACCCAAAGTAGAAACAACCGAGTCAGTTGGAGATATCAACAAACCTACAGTGAAGGAACAGATCACTAGAACAGGTTGCACATGTGCATAACATACTTCTGTGCACATTTCACGTGTTGTCAAAAATCATAAATGTAAAGGCCAGTCTTCTTGTTTTCTGCTTTTAGAGACACACCTAACAAATTATAACAATCCTTTTAAAATAGACAACACAACAAAGCATAACATTATACTTAATTCAGTGGCCAAACAAATCTTGAGGGGGCCCCCAGGAAAAGTTCATGGAGGTACCCCCCATCCTCTGCACCCAGTCATGTGCGCTCAAGTCTGGGGCCTGCCACCCACACACATTGCCAGAGAGGGCCCCATAGAGCTCAGAGCCCCCGCACCGCAGGGGCTGCGGGGCTATTGTTATGCCACTGACTTAATTCAGAAACCTAAAGGCAGAGAAGCACTGACATGGTTATGAAGCCCAACACAAACGAGAGCTACACACATACGTTTCGAAATGATCTGACATATATAGAACAAGAACATTGTATATTACTGTAATGTAGTAATTTTAAGTGATATCTACCTGCAGCACCAAATCTATCAAACACCCTCAAATTGAATTTTCAGCCTATAGGCCGGGGAAATAGAGCCTGAACAAAGTCGGATGTGAAGGGTTTTAAGGCAGAGCAGGTGAGGGCGGAGAGTTGGATGTGGACCGCCACAATTGAGGTTGCAAGAAATGCATGCAGTAAGAATAGGAGGGCATGAGGCACTTTGGGGAATAATATAAAGACTGTTCGCGGGGCTTGAGGAATGAAATTAAGAAATGGTGAAGAGTAAAGGAGAAGTTGTGAGGCTGGAATGTTGAAAGGAAGGTGGGCAGATCAATGATAGTAATGACCCATAAGGGTAGGCGGTACTTGATGGCATCTGAACCACTTCCTGAAATCCACATAGCACCAAAGTAAAAGGGTTACCATTACTGGCTAATGAATCACTGGTTTGGCTTCTTTACCTTAAAAGAAGGCATTGAAAGGACAGTGCACCCCCTCTGAAGGCATATCCTCCGCTAAAGAATATCTTTACATTGCATTGGGCCTCAAATGGAGCTGTGGCTTCAAGATCACCGCAGGGATCACGCCAACGGAATCGGAGGAGGAATAGCCATGGTCCACAAGTCCACCCTCAAGGTCACCACCCACGCAGACGACACCCTCAACACCGCCGAACACCTGCACTTCCGGATCCACACGACCCCAACACCACCCTCAGAGGAACACTCATCTACAGACCCCCCGGACCCCGGGCTCAGTTCAGCGACTCCATCGCCGACCTCGCCAGCACCCACGCATTTGCCTCCACGGACTACATCCTCCTCGGGGACCTGAACTTTCACCTCGAGAACAACAACAACGCCAACTCCGTCACCCTGATCGCCAACCTGGGCCTCAGACAACTCGTCAGCGCACCCACCCACGCCGCCGGCCACACACTGGAACCCGTCTTCTCCACAGGCTCCCACGTCGCCTTCGACCACACCACCGAACTCCACTGGACCGACCATCGCTGCATCCATTTCACCTTCAAGAAACCAACCACGCACCACCGCACCCAACAGCTGCCTCGCCGCTGCTGGAGCAAAGTCACCGAAGACCAGCTGATCACCTCCCTTGCCAAGAACCCACCCATCGACCCCACCAACCCAGACGCCGCAGCCCGAAACCTCAGACAATGGATCGACGACTGCACCAACACCCTCGCCCCGCTCAAGAAACCCTCCAATAGCCACGCCAACAAGAGAGCCACCTGGTTCACCGACGAGCTCCAGACCTCTAAACGTGCATGCCGGAAACTGGAGAAGACATGGCTCCATGAACGCACACCGGACAACCACGCAGCCCACAAGGACGCTACCCGCATATACCACTACCTCATCAGATTAGCCAAGAGTTCCTCCTTCAAAGATCGCTTAGATAACAACGCACACAGCAGCAAAGAACTCTTCAGCATCGTAAAGGAACTCTCCAACGCCAACGACATCCCGCCCTCAACAGAACTCTGCGACTCACTAGCCATCTCTTCCACCGCAAGATCGCTGACATCCACGACTGCTTCAACACCATGACCGCCCGACTACTCCAGACTCCACCTCCCCTGTGAACACCACCAGCGCTAACCGCCTGACCTCCTGGTCCAACGTCAACGACGACGAGACACGCAAGGTCATGAACTCCATTCAATCAGGATCTCCGTCTGACCCGTGCCCACACCACGTATTCAACAAAGCTGACGCAGCCATCGCACCCCAACTACAGAAGGTCATCAACATCTCCTTCGAAACAGCGACATTCCGGGAAAGCTGGAAGCACGCCGAAATCAACGCCCTCCTCATGAAGCCTAAAGCGGATCCCAAGTACCTCAAGAACTACTGGCCCATCTCCCTGCTCCCGTTTCCGGCAAAGGTCATTGAGAAAATCGTCAACATGCAACTGGCCCAACTGGATTCTCTGTACTTACCAGACTGTTGCTGTTGTCGCCGTTAGGCTTTCCAGACTTTCTACCCTCGCCTTTTGCTGACACCCGGCCTCCCTGTGTCCCAGGAGGGATTGACCGCCCTCCCGCAACGCTACAACTTGCAGCACCCGCTTCGCGGGCGCTGCTGCGCGGTGAGTGGCGTGGGGTCGAGGCTGGGAGAGCACTCGCGCTGTTGGGTCTGTCCCAGGAGGAGGAGCATCGAGATAACATCGAGGGAGCGCGCTGCAGGGGCTCAAAAGACCAGGAGTCCCTGCGCTGCACAGGTGTGCACGGGCGCGCCCCCAGGAAGACACGCCCCCTGCTTGCAAAACCTCCTTATATTTAGCAGTTTACCGCTTAGCGGGACGCCGAGCGAAGCCCGGGCAAAGGGCGGGCCCTCTGTGGCCCTCTGTGGCCCTCTGTGGCCCTCTGTGGCCCTCAGAGGCCAGAAGAGGCTGGGCTGGGCCACCCCCCTGAAAAATCGTACTTTACAACTCTTGAACCAGGCTTCTAGTCGGTTATACCTGCTCTAGTAAAATCTACCATCTGTATTTAGCACTACAGATTATGAGGAAGACCACCAAGAAGCCCAAGATGCCCACTTTAAGATCGAGCGCAAAAAATAAAACGGATCCTCCACCGCCATTACCAACACTGACTGCGATTGACAAAATGCTCAAACAAACAATAGGGGCAGTGTCAAATTCCATCGCAGATACTGAAAGAAGAATGTCACTACCACCCGTGACAATTATTCAGGAAACCCAGAAATCCCTCATCAACCTGACCGAGGCCTCTCGAGATTTGGTAGAGGAATTCGACACCAGCTTGCCCCTTTCTCCCTCTTCTTTTGCTGACCTACCTTGTGCGCAGGTCTCTGCAGATATTCGCAGCGAGAGATCTGTTGTACAAACACACAACCATATTAACGCTCCCTGCAGCATTGAGAAAAATCTGCACAAGGAAGGCCCTAAACGTGGGGGGAAAAAAGGATCCTCAAAAGGATCCTCTAAAACTAGAAATCACAACCTGGTTACACCAATAAACCCACCTGCCTCGGGAATACCGTGTTGGATCACCAATATGGTGGCTGACCTTAAAACGGACCTCGAACACTCCATTACTGTGCTGCTAAAACCCCTCATAGCTAAAATAGACAGACTAACCTCAATTGTAAACAACAGAGGGAATGGCACAAAAACCCAACCAGGGCAAGAAGGCGGTTTAAGAAAACAGACCGATGTTACATCCCATAGCCAAACTAAGGACAAGGTCCCTACGATCCCTGATGCGCCCACAAAAACCCCAAACAGAGCCAGTAAAAAAAGTATTAAAGATAAGCAAAAGGTTTCCTCCACACCAGACAGAGGGAAAAGCAGTAAAAAAACAACTACTGAAAACAACAAATCAAACCCAGGACCTCCCCAAACGTTGGAAGTAAACAACGTCCAAACTCCCAACGTGAACCCAAAGCCTCCGCCCACTGCACCAACTAAAGAAAACAAAACATCTACTCGCTTTAGGTCAATTAACCTCCCGCCTGAAGCACTGCCCTATGTAGTGGTGTTAACAGGAGTTCCACCTCTAAGGGAAGGCCAACGGGAAACACAAATAGAACTGAAAAATAAATGCGCACAGTGGCTACAAATACACAGACCCTTGCCCCCCAATGTTTTTGGGGAAATCTTGTCTGTAAGAAGAGGGGAGTGGATCGGCAAAGGCACCAAGACCATAGCAGGGGATATAATTACGATAAACTTTAGAGATATGGATGCAGTTAATTTTATCTGTAATACCCCCCCTAGCTATACCCGATCACAGATCCACCCGGTACACTTGTCTTATTTCTATCCCTTTGCACCCCAAAGAATCAGGCAGAACAACAGAACCTTCCCTAATAACTTACCATATCCTGGTACCCACTATGGTCCACCACATTGGCAAAGACCAAACTTTGCCATGCCAAACTACGACTCCTCCCTAATGCAATATGCACACTGGAACAGATTTGGTGCGCTGGAAGAGGTCGATTGACAGGGATGGGACAATCAGTCCCCCAAGACTGAGAGGTTGAAGGTGGAAAATCCACCACTAACAGGAAGGGAAAAAGGGATGGACAATGAAATAGTTGACGTGCCCGACAGAGGAGGATACACCAAAATTCCGAATACCAGCCTTGGAAGAGAAAAAAGGGACAAACCCACCAAATATTCTTAGCGACACTCATTCCAACAATGCCACCCTAACAGAAACAAGCAAACAGGCTATGCCCCTACCAGATGAACCAAAAAGAACCACTAAAGAAATGACGCCAGCAAATCTACTAATAGCATCCTGGAACATTGCAGGACTAGCGGCCAAGTTCGAATCACAGGAATGGCTGAGCTACATCAAAAAATTCCAAATCATTTGCCTGCAGGAAACTTGGGCTCTCGAATTAAATGACTACAGCCTGGAAGGATACAAAAGCTTTTGTGTCCCAGCCAAAAAAGTAACCTCTGGGAGAGCAAGTGGGGGTCTGGCCATATATGTCAACCTAGACATTAAGGGCACCTGGAGTAACATCAATTGGGCCTCACACAACCTACAAGTTCTAAGGTTCACCTCAGCAAGAATAACCCTTTTTCTAGTTAATTGGTACAACTCCCCAGCACTGATGGAGAGGGGAAAAGCCATTTCTGAATTAGAGGAATGCTTAAGAAACTTCAACCTTTTACACAAGACACCAAATGAACTGAGCGTAATACTAACGGGGAGATTTTAACTGTCATTTATGCGACAAACTAAAACCTTTTAATAAAGACCGGTCAAGATGCACTTTAATGAAAGGCCTGCATTTTGCACATACAAAAGAGGGATGGGATTTGGAGAGATTAACGAAAAGGAACAACTTAACCCAAACGCTAGACCTTGTGGCATTGGGCGAACTAGGAGAACTGACACCAACGTACAAAGGAAGAGGGTGCCACTCCTACATTGATTTTATTCTAGTCTCGCCCATCCTAAAAAGAAACATTACCAACACTAAAATAGAGGCCAGCAGTTTTAGTGATCATAACCCGGTCTTTATTGCAACCGAAGGTTTTGATTTTAACACATGCCCAAAGAAACCTGACACCGTGGAAAAAGCTGTGGATCAGGGAAGAAGAATTAAATGGGCAAAAATTGATGGGGTCAGTTTTTATAAAAAATTACTAATAGATGCTTCAGATGCAATTGACAAATGCTTAGACCCAAGTGTATGCGGGGACCGGGTGGTCAAGGCTTTCGAAGAAATCGCACAACACGTAAATAATTCACTAACCACCACGGGATCTAATAAAATGAACTCAAATCCCCGCTGGTTCGATGCGAACTGCACCAAGGCGCTTAAAGAACTGAAGGATAGCCTCCACTGTAAGCCAAGGGATAAGATCAGGGTGACAAAGAGCAGAGCGGAGTATAAAAAGGCCTTGAAAATCCACAAGCAAAACCTACAAAACCAGGCCTGGGAGGACTTAAGGGACGCCGCCGAAAGAAAAGACATTGTTAGCTTCTGGAAAGTGATTAATTCCCCTTGCTTCCAGGACCAAGGGGCTCCAAAAATCACAAACATCATCTTACCGGAGCAATGGCAGACCCACTTCCAGAGCCTATATAACCACTCAAATCACCTAGCCCTGGAGGATACATCGAGGAAACATCAGCCGGCAAAGCTAGACTTCTCTTTGAAAGAAGTCAAAAGGGGAATAATTGGACTAAGTAAAAATAAGGCCCCGGGCCCGGACGGAATTCCACCAGACCTGTACCTGAGTCAACCTGACTTGTGGGCACCGTTACTCACCAGGGTTTTAAATGAGGCGGTGGTGGCAGGTCTACCCCAGTCCCGGTCAACGGCGACCATAGTCCCAATTTATAAGAAAGGGAACCGCGATGACCCCCAATGCTACCGACCCATATCGCTTATAGACGTGACCGCAAAAGTTCTAGGGCGAGTCATCCTACAGCGATTGCAAGATTGGGCCGAGGAACACCAAATCCTCTCAGAAATGCAATACGGCTTCAGGAAAGGCAGATCCACTACTGACCAATGTTTAAATCTTTACCTTCTGATAGCCAAATATACCATCGCTGGAAAGGGGTCCATTCACATGGGGTTTATGGACCTTTCAGCGGCTTTCAACCGTGTAAATAGGAGAAAGCTCTGGAGCATGTTAGTAGAACTAGGAGTGGACCAACCGCTAGTGGACACCTTGCAAAATCTCCACCGGAACACCACTGCAAGTGTAAGGTACAGCCAAGAGGGTAAGAAGACCGACCCCTTCACTTGCACAAGTGGAGTAAGGCAAGGATGTATCCTTGCGCCCTTTTTGTTCTCCATTTACATTAATTTGCTGGAAAAAGACCTGCTTAATCTCAAGGTGGACTCACCCCAAATCGGTCATCGTGCGGTACCTGTGTTATTATACACCGATGACGCGGTTTTGCTTGCTAGAACCCCCCTAGGCCTGCAAAAACTGATTGATGGGTTTGTCAGATTTATGGACAAACTAGACCTGGCAACTAATCTGGAAAAATCCTACATCATGTCCGTCGGAAAACCTACAAAAGGATCTTTTTCCTTTCACATTGGATCACACAAAATCGACAAAGTCCAGACCTTTTCGTATTTGGGGGTACTATTTGATCATCATCTCACTTTTAAACCCTTGGTCGAAAAACATTCTACGAAACTTGCAGCTTCAGTAGGAGCTATCATGGGATACGGGCAAAGACTGGGAAAATGGTCCCCGGAACAAATCTTGAACCTTTACAGGGCAATTTGTTGCGCGAAAGTCTCCTATGGCGCAGAAGTGTGGGGCTTCTTGGATAGTAAAGCCCAGCAGATACAGACTGAAGAAAACAAATTCATGAGGAGAATTTTGAAGGTCCCTCAGAGTGTATCGGCCCACATAATCCATGAAGAACTAGGAGAACTCTTCATAGAAGATAAAATCAAAATTAAACCCCTCCTGGCATGGGTCAAAATATGGACTAACCCAGAGGCCGCCCTCACAAGACAAATCATCGAGGACTGCCTCAAAAAAGATAAAGGTGACATCATCCCTTGGCTGAACTATGTAAAGAAATCCCTAGCCGAAATCGATTGCACAAACTTTTTCACATCCCCAGACTCCATAACACCTGAGAGTAAATCATTGGTAAAGAACCTCTTCTTGGCACAGCTCAAGCTATTAAGAGCAGAAAAAGAAAATTGTAAACCCACAAATTCCACCTATAACGAACTCACAGCAAAGCATGGAATGGAACCTTATTTAAGAGTCATGTTTAACGCCCAGGACCGCTTTGTCATGACACGGTTCAGACTAAACATGCGACATCATATTCTTGCGGTCCCGGCAGGGTTTACTCACACACTGGCGGAGAAGGGTACCTGCGGCTGCGACCACAGGTCTCCGCAGGATACCCTTCATTTTGTCCTATTGTGTCCATTTTATACTATGCCTAGACGTAAGTTCCTGGTGGGGATTCTGAAAGACATAAAACCTAAACATGCAAGAACGGCTCTGAGATTCCTACAGCAAGCAGAGGACGCATATACCCTCTTTTGCACCATAAATTTTATTCGTGTAGCGATAAGACTAAGAAATACTAGAGAAAATTGACCATTGACATTTGCCTGTTCCCATGATGAGTTAAATTGCACGAACATTTTAATCAAGGACTCCCGTATTTAGTGATTTATTTATGTGTTACACTAAAAGCTTTTTATGTGTGTATTTTGTATCTGTGCTTTTATGGTGTCTTTTTAAGAACCGAATAAAGATTATAAATTGAATTGAAACTGGCCCACCACCTCAAAGACAACAACATCTTGGACCCGTCCCAGTCCGGATTCAGATGAAACCACAGCACGAGACAGCCCTCATCGCCGCCACAGATGACATCAGGCACCAACTAGACAACGGCGAAACATCAGCCCTCATCCTCCTGGACCTGTCAGCCACCTTCGACACAGTCTGCCATCGCTCTCTAAAGACACACCTTCTAGAAGCCGGAATTCAAGTGAAGGCTCTTGACTGGACCACCTCCTTCCTCTCCGGCAGAACCCAGAGCGTCTGCCTCCCACCCTTCTGATCCGAAGCCACCGACATCATCTGCGGCGTCCTCCAGGACTCATCCCTCAGCCCAACACTGTTCAACGTCTACATGGCCCCCTCCACACAAGTGGCCCGCCATCACAACCTTAACATCATCTCCTACGCTGACGACACCCAGCTCATCCTCTCCCTCACCAAGGACCCATACACCGCCAAAACCAACCTCCACGAGGGAATGAAGGCCGTCGCCGATTGGATGAGGAGCAGCCGTCTGAAGCTGAACACGGACAAGACGGAGGTCCTCATCCTCGGACCCATCCCCTCAACTTGGGACGACTCCTGGTGGCCGACCACACTGAGAACAGCACCAACACCCACCGACCATGCACGCAATCTAGGATTCATCCTCGACTCCTCCCTCTCCCTGTCTAAGCAGGTCAATGCCGTCTCCTCCTCCTGCTACAACACCCTCCGCATGCTCCGTAGGATCTACAAGTGGATCCCGACCGAAACAAGAAGAACGGAGACACAGGCCCTCGTCAGCAGCAGACTGGACTATAGCAACGCACTCTACGCAGGAATCCCAGCCAAACACCTATGACGACTACAAAGTATCCAAAACGCCTCCGCCCGACTGATCGGCAACGTCCCCCGCCGCAGCCACATCACCCCCCACCTGAGAGACCTACACTGGCTCTTGACAAGAGGATCACCTTCAAGCTCCTCACCCACGCACACAAAGCACTCCACAACGCCGGACCATCCTACCTGAACAGCAGACTCAGCTTCCACATCCACACCGCCTGCTCCGCTCCGCCAGCCTTGCCCTGGCCGCTGTCCCCCACATCCAACGAATGACCTCCGGCGGCAGATCCTTCTCCTACCTCACTGCCAAGGCCTGGAACACCCTCCCTACCCACATACGGCAGACCCAAGACCTACTCGCCTTCAGAAGACTCCTCAAGACCTGGCTCTCGAGCAGTAGCAGCAACCCCCTCAGCGCCTTGTGACCCTCATGGGTAAGTAGCGGGCTTTACAAGTACTCTGATTGATTGATTGGTTGGGAAGGCCCTCTACTGGTGCTACTTAATGTCAGACTACCAAATAACAAGGCTACCTACATTTGATTCCACCTCATTTGTTTCCCCCCTATTTACACTTTCTGTCTCTATTATCTCAGGTGTGGGGTTTCCTTTTCATTCCTATTTTCTCTCATTACACTGTTTACCTATGTTTCTCTTTCTCCCTCTGTCACACTTTTCTTCCTTCCAAGTCTAATCATGCAAGATAAGTCCTGCCTCCAAAAATAAGTGGTGCAGCCAATCACCTCCAACCAATGACAGAAATTAAGTTGTCGGGTGGGCAAAAGACTGAATACAATGCTAATATATGTCATTCAACCTTGTGACACACTCTGGGTGATGCCATCAATATTTATCTAGGAAGTTAGAAAATTGTGTCACATACATGGCAATGAGAATTATGTGTCCATTTGTATTGATTTCCTAGTGTAGTGGAACATCAGGGATTTTATTTAAAGAGACAACATCTAAAGTTACTTACACAGCTATTCTCAAGCTCAGAGTGGAGTTATACTGGAAGCAAATTTTGAGATGTTATCTGGGAAGCCACGCTGCAAGACAGATTACACTAAATCTGAATTTCACTTGAATGTAAGTTGTGAGGTTGCTAAATGCTTTGGATGGTTACATTTAAAATGGACCTGTTAGAAATGGGGGTTCTGGTTGGCTAGGGTATGCACCTAAGCCAGGCAGAACCCACCACTCTAGTCAGGGCAAGGGAGTTACACACTGAAGATAACCCCTGCTCACCCCCTTGGTAGCTTGGCAGAGGAGTCAGGCTTATCCCAGAGGCAATGTGTAAAGCGTTTGTGCAGTACACTCAACATTGAGAAACTAGGCACACCAAAAAAGAGACTCCACACAAGGTTATATAAAAATATCCTTTGTATTATTGATAAGACCACATTAGATCACAATCACATATATTACTGTGCCACTAGGCACTTGTCATGACTTTGCAGGGATTACACGACTCAGTTTGCAAATCGGGCAATTGTCATAAACATCACTGTTGGACTTGACCCTTTTGACAGGTTCACCCCTCAACTTTTTGCCTTTTAATATTACATAATTATAGTGATTTCTGGTCTTTGCACATGTTGACACTGTGTCCCAGTGTAAAGTGTGTGCGCAGTCTAAGTGCGTGTGGTGAGATTGGCCTGCCCTCCCATAGGAATGCATGGGGAATATGTGTGTCCATGGTAGTTCCTGATGTGTGGGGAGTGCAGGGGCGAGTTTGTTATGTGCGAACTCGTGATAAATGCTGTGCGATGATGTGCACAGATTTAATGTGTCTAGTGTGGAAGTGCCACTTCTAGAAGTTAGCATGTCTGTGCAGTGAATGTGAATTGATTGTCTGGCTTATGATTGGCTGGAGCTGGCTGGTGTGCCTGGCTCCAGGAGTCAGGATGGGTCTGCCCCGATGGTGAATGGAGCGATCTGCATGTTGATAGGAGGGAGGGGTGCACCTGGGACCTGAATAGGGCTGGGCCTTCCCTCCACAATGCTGGCTCCACCCCCTGTGGTGTGTCTGATGTCCCTGACCCATCCTGTGAATAGGCAGAAGGGCTGAGCAAAACAAACTGCTCAAGAACCAGTTGCATCTGGTTCGCCTCTTGCCTGCACATATATCACAACAAAGGATTTCTGTGTATAAAAGAGGGGCTGTGACCCCAAGTAAATGTTCTTGTTTCCAACTCGAATCTACCAAGGGCGTGCTGCTACTGGGGCCCAGGGGAAGGCTTGCCTCCCTGGGCCCTGCCCAGCCCCTGGAAGCTGGAGGAATTGCCTTTGCTGGGGGCTGCTGTGCTCCATCTCTTATGCCCAGGACCTCTGGGACCTATTTCCTCCTTTGTGGATATTACCCAGGCTTGTTACAGCCTTCCTGCGCCTTATTTTTGGACTGGCAGTTCGGGCTGGACTGTTCCCACGAGGCACAGGGTCAAGGCTGATTTGCATATGTCATGTCTAAACTGGGGTGGTGTGGAGTGCAAAAAAAACGATGGATTTAGGCCCAGATCTCTGTACTGGGATGAATGTATGACATTGTTCTGCATTCTGTCCATCAACTGTTGTTTTTGCATTTGTCACCCCGAGTGGGACGGGTATGCTCAGACGTGAGTCCCGTGCTCTCCACACCACTGTAGTCAAGCTATCCTGGCTGAAGAAGGCTGATCGCCAGAAACCAGTCCTAAGATGCTTGATTCCGGTCCAGGGAAGACATGGCTTGGCAGTTTGGGCTGGACTGTTCCCATGAGGCACAGGGTCAAGGCTGATTTGCATATGGCCATGTCTGAACTGGGGTGGTGTGGAGTGCAAACAAAACGATGGATTTAGGCCCATATCTCTGTACTGGGGTGAATGTATGACATTGTTCTGCATTCTGTCCATCAACTGTTGTTTTTGCATTTATTTTTTGGACTGGGCGCTTTTATTTAACTTACCTAGGAAAGGGAGAGCCTGGGGGCTGAGCAGCGCGTCGCTGCAGCCCTTGCTGATGGAATCCCCCTGCTTGGGATTACCCCTCCTTGTGGGCTTTTGCGGGTGCCCACCCCACCTACTTGATGCTCCCAAGTGCCCAGGTGCCCACCCTGCGGCTTCGTTTTATTTTTATAAATTAACGCGGGTGCCTACCCTGCTTATGGGAGCCTTAGCGGGTGTCCACCCGCTTCTATTTGTGTTTCTCTCCTCGAGGGAGCCTACCCCTCGTTTTGGCCCCCGAGAGTTCATCGCCGCAGCCCGAGCTGCCAGGAGAAACGTTGCCGGGCCGCTGCCTACCGCGACCCGGAAGTGAAGGATGTAGGCGGGGCCAGTGCCTGGAGCACGTCCGGAGCCTCGCGGGCTCCCATGAGAAGTCCCTGTCCCCGAGGAGAGGGGACCGGGTGAAGCACGGTGCATTCCCAAGGGCGGGGCTCCCGGAGGTGAGGGAGAGCCCCACCGGCGCCACCGAGAAAAGCGGAGGGGCTAGAGGCACATTGCCAGTGCCTGCCCCCCGCCCAATGGAGAAGAGCCTCCCCCGTGCCGAGCTG
The DNA here is from genome assembly GCF_964263255.1 of Lissotriton vulgaris. Taxonomy (NCBI): domain Eukaryota; kingdom Metazoa; phylum Chordata; class Amphibia; order Caudata; family Salamandridae; genus Lissotriton; species Lissotriton vulgaris. The sequence continues at coordinate 927,148,112 of NC_141693.1, read as the reverse complement.
GTAAGTGAAGCCGGCAGGGAGAGGGTAGTAGGGAAGCACCATGCCGGTGCCTCCCTTCAGGGCAGCCCCACTTGATAGAGTGCTGCCCCAACGAGACACCCTCATTCACGGAGCCCCGACGAGTGGGGCTCCATGTTGCACGGTGCCTGGGGGATCTCTCGAGCGGCCCGGTAAGTGCAAACGGGCTGGGGGGCTCCGTCGGTGCTTTGCCCTGGCCGACCACGGCCCGGGAGGATCGGGGTGCAGAGTGGTTCCGCCACAGAGATATGGTTTATACATATGAGGTTGTTTTACATTTTTAGTTTTGTGTTAGGGAGATTATACTTCCCTGTGTGAGTTACGCCCCTAGTGTAAAGTTTACTTAGGTGGTTAGGGTCTAAGGTATTTAGACTGGTGGGATATTGTGCCTGTTATGATCAGGGCCGGACTGGGAACCTCAACCGGGCCTGGCAAAGTGCTCGGCTGCCTTGCCCCCCCCCCCCCCTCCCCACTCGGGGGGTTGAAGGTGCCACCAAGCTCTTTGCCGGGGCCGGTTTTCATCCGTTTTTGGTACAGGGCCGATTTATGCTGCAAAAATGGCCCTGTAACAAAAACGGCCCCCAGGGGTCCGAAACGGCTCCCACCTGTGCGGCGCACTGGGGGATTGCCCGGTGCCTGCTATGGCCAGTCCGGCCCTGGTTATGATTCATATTTCAGGTTGACACGGAGTATAGTGTCCACCAGTGATTACTGGCTGTGTTCTAAGTGCATATATATTATTTTACTACTTCTTTACCAAGTTCACTAAGTGCTAATTCTGACAGTGGCCCCACGTGGCCCTGTCCGGTGTAAATAATCCCTTGTAAATATTGCCCGTGCTAGTTGGCACAATGTATATGTGTGATTACTATCTGATGTGTTGTGTGAATACAAAGGCTATTTTTGATATAACCTTGTCTGAAGTTCCTTTTGTGGGGGGCCTGGGATGTTGTTGCTGGTGGGTGCGTGCACAAATGCTTTACACATTGCCTCTGGGTTAAGCCTTACTGCTCGTGTCACGTTGCCAAGGGTGAGCAGGGGTTATCTTTGGAGTGTAACTCCCTTGCCCTAACTAGAGTGGTGGTTTCTGCCTGGCTTTGGCGCAAGCCTCAGCCAACCTGAAATTCCATTTCTAACAATCACAGTTGGGATAACCAGTAACTACTGGTAGTATTACCCTCAGCATAAAACATTAGGCATAAACACCATCCGCAGTGCACTATAGTAGCCACTTGTTGAGTGCACACATCATAAAAATATCATGCCCGCATTAGGCATGCCACTATTACTGCACTGTACCTAGGGTGCAATCCTGGCAATCAGTTACTACAACTAAGAGCGGCATCTGCGCTCCTGCTACGTGTTATGCAGCAACTGTCCTTCCCTGTCTAGGCTCCTGGGCACCAGCCCACCTACCATAGGGAATGCGGTAATGTTGCGGAGGTTCCTTCATCCACAAGGGCTCGGGTGGCCTCTGTCAAGGTTTACACCAAGCTACCAAAAAACACAACAACGCTTCTCCCAAGAGTAAAGGCTCTTAGGATATGTGTCACTCTGGCAGCTGCTCACGGTCATGCGGCGCAGCTGTTGACACTGACCTCGCGTGTTCCCTGCGCAAGCAAGAATAGCTCAAGGCCAATCAGGCCTAACATCGGGGCAATCTTCCTCATGGGAGACCTTCCACTAGCTCCAGGTTCCACTGAACTGGTGTCCCAATGGTTGTCCCACAGGCTTCCTCTTAAGAGAGACTGCCTTCCCTGGAGCAGAGCCTTCTGCTTTGTCACCCCTGGGCTCCTTGAATGTCGGCTGCCTGTAACACATCCAGGCTGGGCACAAAGACATATAAGCACCCAGAAATGCCCACTTCTGAAAGTGGCATTTCTAAAATAGTAATAATAAATCTGCTCTTACCAATAAGCAGGATTTATTACTACTATTCCAAACATACAAAACATGGTCACGCTACTTCTCTCAGATCAATAATTCTCAATGAAGCACATATCAGGGAATCCCTAAAGTAAACCTATGAGAGGGCAGCCGCACATAAGTGAGAAACCAAATAAGCTGTTTGTCACTACCAGGACATGCCACACAGTTAAGGGACATGTCCTACCTTTCTACCTTCACAGCACCGTACCCATAAGGCTAGTTAAGGCCTACCTTAGGAGTGACTTATATGTAGTAAAAGGGGCGTTTCAGACGTGGCAACCACTTTGCGTGCCTGTCACGGCAGCAGTAAACTGCAGGTGCAGGCTCTGCAGTTGCAGAGGTCTGACACAGGTTTGAAAGGCTACTTCGGACGTGGCGCAAGCAGCACTGCAAGCCCACCAGTAGCATTTAATTTACAGGCCCCTGGGTATATGGGATACCACTGTACAAGGGACTTACAGGTAAATTATATATGCAATACAGGTGTAGGCCACTCTTACCAAGTTTACCAGACAGAGCATATGCACGTTAGCACTAATCAGCAGTGCCCAGAGTCATAAAACCCCCAACAACAGGTCAGAAAAAAATACAGGAGGAGGGTAAAAAGTTCTGGGATGACCCTGCAAAAGGGCCAAGTCCAACAGGACCAATATGTTGTTTTGCATTGTACACTTGCTCTGATGGGTGAGGATGGGCCTGAGGCATGCTAGGAGGTGTCCATCTCCTGAAATCCTGACCATATGACAACTTCATGACATAACGTGTCTGGATGTGCTGTTGAAATTGACATTGCTGCTCATACACATTTTAGCAGTATGTAAAAAACTGTCAAGTTATGGTCATGATTTTCGTTTTTATTGTACATTATTGCTATGTGTTGTTTTAAACATAAGGGTTGAGACCTTATGCATGTGTTAGCATTACCACTGACTCCATAAATCACCCCCATTCTGCAATTTTTCGGAATAAAAACATGTTGAGCATTTTCCCAAGAAAAGAAATTTGAGTTTTTTTACCGCAATTTTGAATTTTGTCAAGTTATAACCCCGCTTTTAAGTAGAGAGGCATAATTAATTCATCTGATATGCAAAATAGAGTCTCACATAAAAAACATGAAGCAGAGAGGCTGAGTTCCTTTTGGGATAGCTTTAGCTCTGAAGAGTAGTGTTCTCGAGGTTGAGAGATTCAGTGTAGGTGGTCATATTGTTCAGGACAAATGTGGCTAGCACGGTGGGATGAAGAAGATATCAAATGAGGCAGTGACTTCAATGAGAATAAAGATAGACGAGAGGTGTTTTGGATGTACAACGGTGACAAAGTTGAATACCTCTACAAAGGCAGGTCAGTTACTGGACACGTTATTATAGTGAGTTGAATAGTTTGCGGGAGATCAGGTATTGAAAGAAACATTTGACACTGCTTGAATTCATTTTAAACCAGTTTTGTCAAACCTAGTACAGCTCCCTTTAATTTGCGGGAGACGTTTGTCATTGCCAGTGCTTGCTTTTTGGTCTAATAAAAAAACCTCAAAGATAGCCACCTGTGTGGTGCACGTGTCATGGTGATTATTTAATTTACCATTTGTAAAGGGAAGACAGCAATCGTCAAATGGCAAAATAATCAAAAGTGTGTGTTGGGCAGTATAGAGACAGGCCCGGACTGGCCATTGCGGGCACCGGGCAGTCCCCCGGTGTGCCGCAAGGGTGGGGGCCGATTTTGTTACAGGGCCGTTTTTGCAGCATAGTTTTGCAGCATCGGCCCTGCATCGAAATCAGCAGAAAACCGGCCCTAGCAAAGCGCCCGGCGGCACCTCCAACCCCAACACCCTGCCCCCCCCCACCCCACTCCCCCAATGGGCCGTGGGGGACCGGCCGAGCACTTTGCCAGGGCCGGTTTTGGTTCCCAGTCCGGCCCTGTATAGAGAAGTGAGTGGCCTTCCCCAAATTTGTTATGTTTGAAAACAAATAAATAATAAGTTGGGAAGGGGAGGGTCGAGTAAGGTAGAGGGAGCAACTGGTGAGCGGGGAGGAAGTTATTGTGCTGAGGTCAGAGATCTGGTGTGGGGCTCGAGCAAGAGATAGGAGAGCAATGTACTCACATGAACACTGGTATCAAAATGAAAAAATTGTTCCCTGATGTCAGCAGCGGAAGGATTCATGTTACTCAATCAAAAGGACAGTAAATAAGAAATCCTCCAGGGCAGGACAAACACAGTAGTAAGGAGGAAAGCCAATGAATCAGAAAAATGTAATGGAGATAGACCAAAAAGCTTTCCAATCATGAGGAAGAGGCTGACCCAAAGGCCAATCCATGTATTCTATTGTAAGCAATAGGTCTCCAACGACAGGCAGTTCAAACTGTCATCGCGGGAAACCTAAAAATGAAAGTTCGGAGACTTGCAATGAAAGATTGGTTAACCATTGGATTCTTGAGGATTGCCATTATCATGGTGGATTTCAAGCATTGTGTTTTGATACCGGTGAGTATGTAAAATGATTTGAGTGACAAGATGATATGCTTGAGAATCCAGCTCAATCCTAATGCCTGGAAGACTAACTGGGCTTGAAGGTGTAGAAAATGCTTGAAGAATATCAGTCGAACATAATCTGAAGAGAACAGAACAGAAGCATTTGATATGGGCAGAGTGAATATGAAGGGAAGGGTTGCACCACTTGAGGCAAATGTGAGAGGAAACCCCTTACCAATAGGTTGGACTCTGTTGGCAAAGGGATAGGTGTGATGAGGGAGTCAACTGTGTAGGAGATAGTCTCGGAGGATGGGGTGGAATAGAGCTTATGAGGCCTTAGCTCTAGGTAGAATATCTGGTGGGGGCAGCTGTTAGTACTTTGAGGTCATCCCTACAGACAGACAGCTTTAGCTGTGTTGCCAAGACCTTTTGTCTCTAACACATTAAAATACGCACATATATCGAGCTTTAGGTAAACCTCTTGATTTGGTGGCTTTCTTGGCTATCTCATGTCTTCCTATTTTGTGGCTTTGCTCCCAGTTCTTTGTTTGTGCCACCACAGGATCATTGCTTCTTTACCATATTCTGATTGGATGACTTCTGTCCTTTCACTGCTTGCATTCAAGCAACTACTTCTTTGTCTTTTAGCACTCTATGGGACTATCAGGCAGAGAGGCACATACACACACTTCCTATGCAATGTCAGTCGAAGTGAGAGAACACAAAACACACTCTACCTTTCATTGCTGCAGGCAAGCAAAATCAGAATGAAGCAAGAAACACCTCACTACTCGCTGCCAACCATAATGCCATCTGAGGAGCCGAGCAGTGGGGTGTCCCTCCATACAGATAGCTGGAATAGGGACTAGAAGCATTGAGTGGGCAGAGGCCCAGGGCTTTAAGTGGGGTGATGAAACTGGGGGGGTCTCTCAAAGGGGCGTGGCCAATGTAATTATAGGCATGGCTTAAAATGCGTAAGCTAAAAATCTGTGCTTAGCATAATGTGCCGCCCCACTTGTATTTTGCTGTTTGTGATTACATCCAGATAAATGATACAACAAGTAATATCATACCTACAACAAGTCAGGACTATTGGCTTTGTCAGTGGTTGTTAGTTGCATAAGATAAATAAGCAGCAACTATGGCTTGATATATTTAATATTGAAAAAGCTTCCAATTAAGACCTGGTGACACGACAACAATGTTTCTGCTCCTGAGTTTCAAAAAGAGAAGAGAAATCCAGAGAGAAAATGACTCTCTTTGAAGGATTTCCCTTCCCCTACAACGCTCACCTGGCATGACGTCATGCCCTAACTTCTCCACTAGTGAGAAGTGAGTAATGTGAACAGCGCAAATTGAGGTGCCTGCTGTCACTGCAGTCCGGAAAAAACGGACTGTGTATGCCAGGGCACACAACAGAGCATGATAGAGACCCATTTCGAGGCCTCCTTTAAAAAACTGCTGGTGTCAGCACCGGTGAGACCCGGCCCACTTAAAGCCCTGTAGAGGACCATCTACCATGTTAAAGCTACCAGCAATGGGCAAACACCAGCTTTTGTGCATGAATCATCAAGCTTTTCCATGCCCCGCTAAAATGCTGAAGAGGATGTCTCTTTGCACCTGAATCCAAGGCAAATTGTATAGTCAGAAGAACTTAGGGCCATATGTAGGTAGCTGAATACCGGTCAGTAACGGCCGAAAAAGGCTAAATTTCCTGTTACCGACCGGTATTTGGCTTTTTCTAATGTAGGTGGCTGGATTTAAGGATTCGGTAATTTAAGGAATCTGTAAATTACCGAATCCTTAAAATACCAAATCAGTAAATTACTGAATCCTTAAATCCTATGTAGGGAGCACTCAAGTGAGTGCATTTTTGATTTAAGGATTCATTATTTACCACCAACTACAAGTTGGTGGTAAATATCGAATTCCTTTAAAAAAGCAATTTTGTGCTTTTTTAAAAGTGCTATGTGGCAGACATACATGCCCTTAGGGCATTTATGTGCGCCACATGTGCACAAATGCACGATTCAGGGGTGCAACAGGGTGTCAATGTGACACCCTGCCACCCTTGAATATGCTCCCCCTATTACCGGTTCGGTATTTACCCAATCGGTAATAGTGAATGGCTTCCCATTCATTCCTATGGGCCTCCAGGCCCATAGGAATGAATGGGAAGGTATCCCTTATTACCGATTCGGTAAATACCGAATCGGTAATAACGAATATTAGCGAATCGGTAAAAAGTACCGATTTTTTTACCTACATACTATTTACCGATTCTTAAATACTGAATCGGTAAAATTCGGTATTTAGGAACCGGTAAATAGAAATTACCTACATCTGGCCCACAGGTAGAAAAATGACCCATGTGGTCAAAACAGATTGGTCCTGATCCATGTGCGTCCAATAAATCTAGAGAGTAAGACTGCCATGTGGTAATGATACTGCCACAATTGGAAGTTTTGGTATCACCCTATATTTATAAAGAAAGATTCAAATAACAGTGGTTAAATATGTAATATCACATGTGCCTATACAACTTAGAATTTACGGTGATTTTTCTTTGATTATGCTTTGCACAAGCATTTTTACTTTGCAGATATCATTGAGAGGATTTCATTCATGTTCATAACTTGTTAACTCTTTAAGAATGGTAGAAATATGTGCTGGCCTGATTACCACCCAGCAAAGAATTCTGAATGAGTGCATGTATAAGTATGGTTCATGTTGAAAGGTGATTAGTCTTTTTGTTACTATTTAAAGCCACAGTGGATTTGAAATAATAATGGTTAATCTTCTTAGTGCTTGCACCTAAAGCGTTATAAATAAAATAATGTTATGTACAGTAGTCACTTGTTTGAAAAAAATTAAAATGTACCAATATACAGGAGTAGCTTTAGCAATCGACCTGAAATTCAAGGAAACTTTCAGGAATTGTTATGCTCAGACGAGAAGGTGCTAAATAGGTATGATGATTCAACTTGTCTTGGACTTTCCAATTGCTCTTGACTATGGTAACACACACTTTTACAAAAGGCAAAATGTTTTGTTGGGCTGTGGTAATACACAAAAAATCCTTCTCCTGCAAATGGACTGGAACAGAAGCTCGCCCTTCTTTTCAGTTCTACACAATAGACATTAAATATTTAGCAACCAAATCCATCACACTCAACATCATCTACCACCCACCCACTGATAACGAAACATTTGCAAAACACAGCATGGACTTTAGTATGTAATGATTTATACTATCCAACAAACAACATAAAACCCTAGATGACCTGGGCGTTCACTGGAGTGATTCAAAAGACAGGACTAAAATACCAAACATTCCCCTTCTTCCTTACTGAGGAGTTGAATCAACTTTCTCTAATACCCACACACATTAAACGGCCCACTCTAAATTCCATTAGATCACTGCTTACTCCTAAATAATATTTGTGAAACTTTTCATTTTCTTTTAAACTTATCCAACTTTACTTTAAGGAAAATAGGCTACATTTTTTTAAAAGTATTGCTTTATTAAAAGCAGTCACAGACATGTGGTCTGATGATCCCAGCAGGCCATATTCCCTGTGATGACATGGAATAGAAGTGGGTTGCAATTTTCAAACTGTGTCAAATATATTGATGAGGTAGGGCGAATTATTGCCCACTGTGATTTCGTATTTAGTGAACTGACATACTAGCACATAGGTCACTTGACAAAAGTTCTGTAACAATCCGTGCACAAAATACGACCACTTTCACCAAATGTATTCTTTGTACATGAGGATCTAGGTATCATTAGCTCCAGATTCAATCCTTAAAGTCTCTTTCTTCATACCAATGTCCACCTACTTGCCTAAAGAGATGTGAATTGTTATAATACCTCACAAGACCAGCCTCAATAATATTCCCCTACACCAGGGGATTTTTACAGACTTCTTGAAAATAGGTCAAGTATCACCAAAACAATTATTGTACTATCCTGGGACTCCAATTTCTTGCCCGAATCCTTCAAAGTTATGTCAATGTGCAACTAAACCAATTCATAAAAGACAACAAATTGCTTGATGAGTTCCAGTCTGGGTACAGGAATGGTCGGAGTAGAAAGACTGCCTTTTTACAAATTACTGATGATGCACTCCGAAGCATGGACAATGGAGATTCCGTTCTTAGTCTTCTCAACCTCTCTGTATCTCTCAATACCATCAACCAGGAAATCCTCATTCAAATCCTAAGTTATTGCATAAACTTTGGACGAACGGTACTTGAATGGTTCAGAGAGGACCCAGAAACCACTTAAATTTGGTGAAAGTGGACCATGCACTGAAACCCCTATAGGTGTCTGTCAAGGGTTCCCTCAAATATCTTTGATTGCCCCTTGTTCAGTTACTACCTTGAAGCACCTTGAAGCACTTAGTGCTCCATAAAAGACTCTAGCAATGCCTACTAGCAATACTTGGATGATATCCAGCTTTATTTGAAAGTTTCATCCTCCGCTGACATTTCCCGTTTGGTATGGGTATGTTCCACTAACATTCTAGACTGTTCTCCTTCAATTAGTGAGAACACCAAATCTCTCACTTTCACATTGAATAGTAGGCTGAATTTCATCAACCATATCAGTGTGGCTTCTAAAAATGCAAACTACCAACTTAAACTCATCCATGGTATCAAACCCTTCATTCCTGAACAAGACCTTAAAGGAGTCTTTAAAGCTTTTGTCCTATCTACACACCACTATGGGAACTCTTATTTTTCCCGCATTCCCACAACCGAACCAGCTTCCTTCAATGCGTCATGAATGCTACTGCCCACTTGGCCACGGAATTGAACACTTTGACCTTATGACATCTGTCCTGTCATCTCTAGACTGGCTTCATATTAAATGGAGATCCAAGTACATAGTTGTCTGCATAGTTCACAAAATATTCACACTGACCAAACCCATTACTTAGCCAACAACCTGAAGCTGTGTGGCAGCACTTGTCAACTCACTACTTCTCAAAGTCCCAGCCTTTAAGAAAATGTATAAATTGATTTACTACAAGGCTGCGCACCCAAAATCTGGAATTAACAATCACATCTCTACAAACTTATTCGCCCCCAACATACCAATCTCACCGCACCACTAACTCAGTTTTGGTCTGAATTGTCTTCTAGACCGATTTCAGAAGCGGACTGGGCCAATACCTGGATATCATGCATGCGACATAAAATTAGCCCGACTTTATCCCAGACCAAATATTGGCTCCTCCACAAAACCTTCTGGACTCCTGCGCGTCTTTATGCCCATAACATTAGCCAAGACGCCTTCTGCTGGAATTGTAAACGAGCGGAGGGCGACCTTGCACACATTATTCTACATTGCGACTGTGTTACCCCATTTTGGGACAAGGTATTCGACTTCATCAGTAAAGTTTTCCCCATCTCCCCGTCCAGAGAACTTCCTTACCTAGCTTTTGGTTTCACCCTAGAACCCTCCCTCCATGCCGACGACAGGGCACTACTTGATCTCATGCTCACTGCAGCTGTTAAAACTGTCCTCAATAACTGGAAGGATTCTAGCAAAGCTACATTTGCTTGCTGGCTCAACTGGATAATTAGCCTCAGGGGAGCGGATAACATAGCTCTCCAACAATCACCATGGCGCCCCCATATGAGAAAGATATGGTCTACCCTTGACTGTTATTTTACCACCCATAAACCACCTTAGATACTCTCTCCCCCCCAACCCGCCCCGATGCATTTAACGCCATCACAATCCAACAGTGTGGAGCTAATATGATACTTTGGTTCACCCTGACATACTGAGTCCCACCTGCATATCTTTGGTGCTATAATTTACATGTTACTGTCCGGATACACCGCCTAAGGATGTATGTATTATTATGTGACCTATTGTATATTGCTTTTTACCCCTTTTCGATTTATTCTACTGTACTGTTCTTCTGTAATATTGTATGTTTTTGAGTCTGTACTATGTGTATTTTATTTACTACTGAAACTTCCAATAAAAACCTATGTGAATTAAAAAAAAATCTGGAATTTTCTCCTTCCTGAAATCCAATCTATAGCCTCATGTCTGACTTTCAATAAACAAGTGAAAGGCTATCTTCTTTTTAAATTCTTCTGATTAAGTTCTCAAACTTTGCTCCTAGGTTATATGTCCTCTTTTGTGGCCTAGACTGAATCTAACTTGTTAGCTCTCTAGTGTAATTTCTAATTCTCTTTTGTTCTATGATCTCTTATATTTTTTTTTATTTAGTTTACATTTTACACTTTTTACAGTTATTTGTAAAGTACAGTATGGCCTTGAAGGTGCAACATAAAAAACTGAATAAATAAGTAAAAGGCCTTGTTACCAGAGCTTAATTGGTAAAATACTAGGTACTATGGCCCAAAAATATGCTCAGTAGCCTGTGTGTAGTGCTTTCAAATGTTTATGTGGTAAATACAAAGGCTGCATAGTCTTGATTCCACCTCGTGCCTCTTTCTTCAACCACCAAATACTCAAACCCTCTGTTCCACACTCTTTATGCACTTTTTCATCCATGCTTTCTATGTCACCTGCTGTTCTGTATTTCTTTTCCTCCTCCTTCTTTCTCCCTTCTTCTTTCTTCATTTTGTGTTTATTTCTCTCCTTGCACTGGGCCAAAGTCTGATGAGAAAAAGGAAATGCCGGACCCCAAAAATGAATGCGGCAGGGCCCCACCTTCAACCACCGGCTCAATTTCAGCACTGCTAGTTACAATATAGACTCCCCCATATTAAATAAAGTATACGGTCAGGAAGTGTGACAAACGTTTTGCCTTTTCAGAGCGTTTTGCTGCAAAGGATACTTTATAAATGATCCTAGTTTTAGTGCAGTGTGGGTAATTTGTCAGATGTTTAAAATCTTTATTAGTAGAGAAAAAACATTGTGGTTTGAGCATTTGGCTCAAAGCACACCATCCAATGTGTAAATCTTTGCAGCAAATGGGCAGAAACAAATCTGAACCTCCTGCAACAGATGTAGCCTCGGATGGTGTATTTAGCTGAGCGGGCTAAGCCTAGCGGAACAAATTTGTTCTTAGTCTATCATGGAAATAATTAGTCGCCCTTTGAAGATCATGCACTGTTTCTTTCTTATTACATTGAAATTATTCACTTCACCCAGAGGGTTAAGAACTCTGTTGTGTGTAGTTTAATTTAAGGAGGTCACAATATCTGTGATCTTACTGCAGGGCTCTTTGATCAGCTATGGGTTTTTAAGTTCTCAAGTGTTCTCTCTCATCCGCTCAGCATTTTTATCGGCCCTCAGTTGTTTCTAATTCCTTCTTTGTATTGTACCATCCAAACTTCCAAGAGCAGCAACTGGGTGGTCGCTTGTGAAGCACAGTGCAGTTGGAGGATTTGCAAATGTCTGTGGTAGGAGTCTTGCATAATTCCGCCTCTAATCCAGGAAACCATGAGGCAGAACAAATTTGACAATGATGTAGCGCTTATTTTTTTCTCGATTTGTGGCTTTGGTGTGCCAGCAAGTTTATAGAAAAATTTACAAGCCCGAAATAAACTTTCCTCCAGCATGGTCGCACAAAATTGCTTGTTGGAAGTACAATCCAAAGGCAATAAAATCTTTGTTGATGTTTTTCAGTAGCCTGTTTTAACCCTCAGACTTTCCTCTTTTAATAACCTGAAATATTTTGCGGTAGAAGGTTCCTAAATCAAGCATATTATATGGATTGTTTGAAGTGTTTTATTTAATGTAATCGTTTTGAATGTTAAATCGGACTTTCTTTTTTTTTTGTTTACTAATTTTGTTTATTATTATCATTATGATTTTGAAACATTCCATATCAACCAATATGTAGTCACATAATGCAGATTAGAAAATTCGCTGTATAAATCCACACAGTTGCATTACATTATATCATATGTTAAATCGGACTTTCATTAAAAGAAATTACGATTGCTGTTACTGCAATCTGTTTTATGGAGGCTAGTAATAATTTGTCATTTTTTGCTATTTTCAGTTGTATCACATTCGTTTTTAATGTGAATTACATTGTATTCTCTTCAAAACAACCCCCTCCCCCCCATGAAACACTCAAAAAGGTCCATCATTATGACATTAAGTGAACCTCTGAGTGGGAAGATATCACCTTAAACTGAACCCAGATATAAATTAAACCTGTAATGTTCTAATGATGGTGGTAAGTTCTTGCCAGCTCCTCTTTGCTGCCTGTCGCCGCCTCAGCTGACTGCTGGACTGCTCCTGCGCCAGGGAGCCTGCCTCGCCAGCCAGCAGATTTCTCAGGTTCCAGTGCCACAGGCCCTGTGCCCTCGTTACCTCCCGCTCTGCCCACTTCCCGCCTCCTGAGCGCCCCTCCCAGGACCTATTTAATGAAGGCGACAGAGCGGCCCTAGTAAGCAGGTCTTGACAGCTCCCCTTGCTGCCAGTTGCCACCTCAGCTGACTTTGGGACTGCTCCTGCCTCACAGACCCATTCTGCAGACTTCTCCTCAGGTTCCAGTGACCCAGGTCCTGCCCCCGTGCTACCTCCCACCTTGCGGTTTTCCCGCACCATTTTTCCTGCTCTGCCCACGTCCCGACTCCCCAGAGCCCCTATGTGACCTATTTAATGAAGGCTGAAGAGCGGCCCTAGTGAGGAGGTCTTGCCAGCTCCCCCTTGCTGCCAGTCACCACCTCAGCAGTCTGCTCCTGCCCCAGGGAGCCAACCTCACCAGCCAGCAGACTTCTTCTTAGGTTCCAGTGCCCCAGGCCCTGCGCCCTTGCTACCTCCCACCTTGTTGTTTTACCCAGTCTACCTGCTTCCTTTCTCCCCAGACTCCAGATGATACAGAATGCACTAGTTTCTTATGAAAACACTGAACCTTCCTCTTCTGCCAAACTCGCCTAAACAGTCAACACCCTAAGTCTTACATCACTGCAATCACTTACCAATATCACTAACTGACCTTGAAGGCTCTCAAACATTTCCCCTCAGTCAGTAAACCTAAAGTCAATCCATATGTTAGCCATCCCACTTAACAAACCTAAGCATGCCTCTACAGCCTGTCCTTTAAAGAGGCAAGCGTATCATGCATCTCTTCCTCCTACTTAGAATCAATATAGAACGGTAAACAACCTTTACAACGAAACTTTTACAACGCACTACCATTACGATGCAACTTTTACAACGCAAACCATTACAACGCATTGCGCTGGGGGGCGCTCTAGGATAGGGAATAGGTTTAATTTACTATCCAACACCTTCCCTACTATCCACGGGGACTGGAGTTGGAATAGTAAATTAAACTATTCACTATCCAGCGCCCCAAAGCACTATGCGTTGTAAAGGCATGAGTTGTAAAAACCGCGTTGTAACGGCATGCGTGGTAAAAGCATGCGTTGTAACGTCATACATCCATATAGAACACTGTAGGCTCTAGCCATGCTTGCCAGATGGACTCAGAATATTTTGCCTATCTCTAGCTGATTGCACTCTCCCACCCAAAATTGTCTCTGCACTCCCAGTACGGCAGAGGGACTTCAGAGTCCAGGCCCTTTAGGAGAAACTCATCATATCCCCTCACTTTGCTGGACTGCTTAAAATACTCACTACACCAAACTATCTCCATTCACACTACTTACTAATTACTATTAGCAGCAATTAGATTGAAGTTTCCAAATATCAGCACTGCCCTCATCTCCCTTTTTATGAGCACCATCACAACATATGCGAAGCTAGAAGAAGGGTAAAGGTTCCTGGGAATCAGCATGCAGTGCAATCCACAACAAGGAAGACTACATAGTAACATCATGGAACTTGAAGATGCCAGCATTCAGAACACAATCACAATAGACTAAAACGGCAGATTAACAAGGATAAAATGCCCCCGTAGCCTAACAGCATGAGGTGATTAATTGGAATAACAAGCTTCAGTGTGTGAAAGGTTACTACTGCAGCCAATAGTGTATAAAAACACATGCGATTGGGAAAGCATTGCTACTGGTCTCATGCAAGGGGTAGGCAATAAGGAGTCACTCAGGAAAAAAGACTGATGATGAACTAATTATGGTTGCAGTGGCATGATTTATATTAACAGCCTTTTTGGGTCTTTTCTTTGCATAGCTTGTCCTGATTTATTTTAACTTCATTTTTAGTGTCTAGACTCTGCAAAGCTTAGGCTTGGCACTTTTCTTCTATGTGTTGGAGTTTGACAGTATATTTTTACTGTTGCATGTCAAATGAAGTGCTTTCTTTTGGGCAGGTGACTGACTTGATGTTTGTGTTTGTTGGCTTTGGTTATGTCTTGATTGTACTTTATATGGTTTCAGACATCTGACAACTTGCTGGTGAGCCTTCTTGCTTGTCTGATATCATCTAATAGGTTGGGAGAGAGGTTAAAAGCCCTCGTTGTACCTCTACACATATGTTGCTCAGATGCCTGCTCAGCTAAGTGCCTCTGCTTAAAACTTGGGGAATGCTGGGTGCTCTCTATATGATCGTAGTATCAGGGGAAACATACATGCACCCAAATCAGCCCAACACATCAAATAACACTCAACAGTACAACATTTACAAGGATCCTAGCTACAGATGATCTCAACCAAATATGGATACACATAGGCATCGCCCTACCACACACACCACAATGAAATAACCATACATAACCGATGGATGAAATGTATGAGCAATATGAAAGGGCACCCAAATGAATGGGAATATGAATTCATTATTTGAACTCATATTTATATTTTCCAGGAGTAAAATGTTAGAAACTATATGCTCTAGACATGTTTGTTTTGGCAGACTTTAATTCAGTAGGTCATTACTGAGTTATCACCACTCAGATATAAGTAAATTATAGTTTAACAGACGTTTAACGCTCAGAAAGATCATGATATACTCTCTATATGTCTACTAAAGTTTTACAGATCTGCTCTTGAGGGTTAACCTCTCCATTGGTAAAATATCCGACCTCAAAACAATAGTCAACTTTTTCTTCTTTGCATCTCTAAAGTGGGCAACAAATAATTTTCTTATAACACAGGTTTCCTTAATTCATTATCTGCAGTATGATTAACTAGGCCAAAAATAATTATTTTAAAGCTCAAGATTATAACATCATGGCTATTTGGGAGATATATCCTATTTACATTTTCTCTCTTTAGGCAAATTACATTCTCACAGTTAATAAACATGCAGTGGAGATTTTCCTACGGATGTTTTATTTTCCAAATAGATATCTGTCACAAAATGTACGTCTTCCTTGGTGTCCACCTCTGTTAGAAGTTCAGAACTGTGTGCTAATTTTGCTGTTATTGAATAAGTGTGATATCCACTGGAATTGTTTTCCTGCAATACTTCCAGTAAGTTTACCCAGCTGCAAGTTAGAACTTTTGCTTATAATTTCCTCTGATTTCATTAGAGCTTGGGAGACATGTTTGAGATGTCAGACAACATCATTACGTTGTGGAGTTATTGTGATTTTGTTGAAGTCTCACCTAATGGTACATAAACATATTTTGTTCTCCCACGAAATTCCCCATTATTCCTATTTTGTTGTACTTCACTAACTTTCCAAAACTTCCTGAATTTCCATCACCCTTGCAAAGTGGCTTCTCATCACCCACCATTTGAGCAAGATAGTTAAAATATTATCATAATAACCAACGTAGCCCAACACGATCCATGCAGCGCAATTCATACTATTTGCATGTTTTCATTGTAATGCTGTGCTGCAAAATGTTTGGAGAATATTTTCTCCATGGGTTTTTACATTTTTCAGAGCTTTTATGAGCACAGCTGAATTACAAGAGAATTTAGACCTTCCTTGCAATATTAACTGTACAATTTCCAGTTCAGACAGAAACAGTTTTTACAGCTGATTTGGGAATTCCACATCTGATTCGCACGTGCTTGACATTTTAATTACAAAAAACGTTTCTTCAATCTCCAGGTGAGAAGGCCGAAAAATAGATAATTAGTGCATGAATTGGGATAAGTAACTCCACACCTGGGGTAATTGCCTATTACTCTGGGCATCCTCATTGTGGAAGGTAGAATACCATAGTCTTTCGGCATACTACAGTTACCGATATTCCTTAGAAAGGTCCCTAACTTTTTTCTGCAAAGTATATCTTCTGCAGAACAATTCTTGTTTGCTTAAAATGATGAAATATGCAACATAAATTGTTGCAAAAGTCGATTTCTATGAAGCTGTCCAGAAGTGAAAAAGTTTATGAACTATAAAATGTTGCTGACTTTTCCATACATTTTCCCTCAGGTTGTAAAATATCTTTACAACTTTGCAAATGTTTAGGCACAAGTAAACTTTCCTTTTAATGTTTCATGTTCCTTCACTTAACTAAACCATGATATTCCATTTTAACCGTTGATGTTCGGTGTATTGACCTTTTGTACTAAATAGTGAAAAGCTTGTTTTAGGTAGGTGCTACGCTCAAATGTTTTTCTTGTTTTTATAGTTTCTCTACTGAGTTTATTGTCTCTTCATGATATTCCAACTCCTCCATATTTAATATGCTCCAAAGTCTGTATTTTGGAATTCAATTGATATTTTATTTGGGATCTTGATTGAGAAGGATATGGCAAAATAGCCAGTCCATTTGACTGCAGTGTTTTGTTTAATAGTGATTAGTTCCAGATTAAAGACAATGCATCTGAAGTGTGACCTAGTATGTGGGTTTGTACGGAGACAATCTATGTGCAGACCTCTGAATCATGTTCATAGCTTAAATCACTGAATGGGTAGTGTTTGAGGCATGTTTGGTTTCTTAATCCAAATGTTTAGATCATAAAGTATACTTAGATTAGAATACTTGATTGACAGATCTGAGACTGAGTCCAAGAACACATCTGAAACGGCTGGGTTATTGGATGGAGGTCTGTAGAGAGGTACGGGTCAGGTAAACGTAGGGCTTGGAATGGATCTAGTGAAAAAAGGTTTTGCAACCTGTTATTGTCAAATCTTAAGTCTCAGAACTTGTTATGATATATTTAAAGACAGTACCCAGCCGCCTCCACTCTTTCTTTGTCAATCAAGGGTAGTGGATCATTATCAGATGGGACAGCTTAATGAAGTAATGGTGCCATGTCTTCTACCAACCAAGTTTCTGTGAAGAATAATATGTTTGATTCAGTGTCCATCAGTTGATCAAAAATATATTTATTTTTTTCTCTTGGAGCATGCATTCATAAGAATACAGTTTAAGTGGAGTAGTTTAAACATTGCACAAAAGAAGGTTTTATGTACCAGCTGCCATTTGTGTTGTTCGTTGAGCTCTCTGTTGATATATCACTATTACTGGACAATGTTCTTTTCTTCTGTGC
Organism: Lissotriton vulgaris; assembly: GCF_964263255.1. Taxonomy (NCBI): domain Eukaryota; kingdom Metazoa; phylum Chordata; class Amphibia; order Caudata; family Salamandridae; genus Lissotriton; species Lissotriton vulgaris. The sequence continues at coordinate 927,130,371 of NC_141693.1, read as the reverse complement.
ATCTGTGTATGAGAAGGTGAGGAATTGAGTAGAGTGGAGGGAGCAGAAGTGGGTAAGTTGTGTTGTTGTCTTTCAGCAGGAATGATACAATGTTTGTAGATGAGCTGATGCTTGGACTTCTTTCGTGTTTGCTGTAGGACAGGGTGTGAGTAAGACTTGGTGGACGATGTTACGGTCTTGTGGTTGAGTGAATACTGCACACAAACTCTGTGTGCACTCCCAGCTACTGAGGAGAGGAAGAAAACCCCAAACATCAAGCCCAGACTTCTTTAGGGTGGTCGAGATGAACAAAACGGCAACAGCACACTTTTATTTCAGCGATAGACACAGCACAGAGAGGGTGATTCACGAAAGCCTCAATGAGTACCGGGGAAGAATTATGACAGAAGTACTCTTTTTCGTGCTCTTGCATGCCTTTGTGAACTATCCCCAAAACGCCCAACTTTCCAGTAGTGAAAGTCAAATAGGGCACAGTCCTTTCTATTTGTACTAAATGTAACTGAATATTCCCTGAATACTAAACTTTTAGATGTTTTGGACCAATTCACATAGGTATGTCAGAGTACATAAAAGAGTACTTCAGGAGTACTACTTTAGTAACTTCACTAAGCCTTTCAAATACATTTGTCAAAGAAAGAACCGCTGTTACTTAGCACTCAACCAAAGTACTTCTACTGGGTAACAGAGCACACATTTCCTTAAAAGTGTTTACCTACCTTCCAGCGTACCTTGACAGCTGCTCTTCCTGGGTGCTCAGTCACACTTTGTACCACTGGGGCAGGAAATACGTCCGTGTAGAGGCATGTTTTTTCAAACCCCAAAATCAATAAACATGAGCAAAACATACAAAAAATATATTTTAGTGAATATACTTTGCACCTTAATGATCATTCTAAAGCACCAGCTGGGTTTTGGTATGTTTTGCTTTGACAACCCTGGCCCTACTTTAGGAGGGAAACTCTGAAGAAACGAATTAATTGCATGGCCCTGTGCACTTTTTGTTTTTGTAGTATTTTTGTAAAGCTGGACATATTTGGAATTCAAACTTTGACTATCCTGACCCTAAATCTTACTATGAAATGTAACGTCTGCCAGTGTAATGAACTTCCCACTGTTGCAAGTGCAGTGCTGGGATCATAAAACCTTGGCCCTTCGTTTCATGCGAGATCTACATGGGTGGCCATTGAGAATGTGGTGAACAGCCACAAACTTGTTATGTTGTGTCACATCACAAAAATGCCCAAATGGCTTTGCACAACCATGTTTCTTTTGTTCCAATTTATTTCGATGAGTTTCATAGATACATACACAAATTTGATAGATTAAGATACTGTCCAGTGCATCATATCACATGTTGACAGCAGTAACACTTTGGAAATTGGATCAGTAAGGGAACAATAGCAGGTAGCTTTACGGCTGACGATAGGGGGACCGAAAAGAAAAAGAAGAAAAATCTCAAAAGAAGCCCTCTAGTGTGAATTTTGTATAAAGGAATCTAAAGTTTGTCGCATGAGTTAAGAGGTACATCTATTAGAACGGTTAACTTCAAATTTAACAGTCCTCATGTATATTGGTTTTGAAACTATTGCGATCGTACCTTTATGTCAAGGCCGAAGGGAGTTCTTTACATACACAATTACTTACCATGTGAAGAAAAGTTGGAGAAAAAAATCTAGTAAATATTTGGATCCAAACTATAAATCCAAATCTGTAGAATATCTGCCAGTTTAAGGTTAGCTTAAGTAGCAAAAGTCTAAATGGTATTCATGCTGAAGGTATTGGATTATTCTAAATCCTTAAAAATGAGCAACTTTAACATAATTGTAATAAGATTACTACACGACAAAGCAAGACCTAAATAAATAATTTGAAAGCATTAAAAAGACAGTAAACCTCAAAGATATGCAGTGGAATTCGTCAAACATGTTCTGTCTGCGCCGGTCTCCATCATTTTTTTAAGCCATCGGCATAATCAGGGAAAATATGTAATGAATATGAAAAATATTGTATGCGCACAAGTCCATATGTGATTACTCCTAAATTGGGTAGTAAAAACACCTTGCTTCACAGAACTTGGAAACGGTGTGGTGCGAAGCACAATGGTATAGACATGTCAGTATGTGGCTCTCCAGCCCACCGAAATCTGTTTCTTTGAAAAGTTGTATAGATTTTGCTCATTTCATCTTTTGTGGCCACCTTATAAAAAGTCCCAGGCATTTTCACTTGCCTTTTGTACCGCAGTAGCACTGTGGTATTATAAACGGCAGATGCTGGTGTGGCCCTGTCTGTACCATGCATTGCACCTGAGAACATATTGCACTTCGTAATCTCAAGAGGGTATTCCCTCATGTGCATGAGGGCATGGCCACAAGCAATCAGGAAATCTTTTGCCAATGTGCCCACAGAGTATTATAGATGCGGGTGCAAAGTCAAAGAAGGGAGGCACACTGACTGTGTGCCACAAAGATGTGGCACACAGTCTGAGCACCTCTCGAAGGAGCTCATTGGGAGTTTGTTGCGTGAGTCCATAGAAACCCAAGGTATTCTCCTGCAGGCTTGTGCAGTAATACATTGCACCACCTGTTTTTTTTTTTTTGGGGGGGGGGCAGGTCACCTCAAATAATAGACATAGCTACAAATTTAGTCTGCAACTCTGTCTTTCACTAATGTGAGCTACTAGACTGGGATATAAACAGTCAGTTTGCTTCTGTGCTCAGGACAGCAAACATGTTTTTTGTAAGTAATTGGGTGCAGTGCCCCGGGAGCACCTAGTTACTGGTGTGCTGGGCCACATACGAGAATTGTACGGCCAGTATGTAATTTAGACCCTTGATTACTGATCCTAGCTTAGTATGCTGATGCTCTTTCTATGCACACATGCACAGTGCCACATTGCTCTTCTGCATCCATTTGCCCACACCATCTCATATACAAACAACACAGCGTATGAGTTGCCCATCATATTCCTTGCCAGCAAATATCCAACAGAGTAAATCAGAGAACACATCTCAGCCACACACCAACATAGTTCAAAGTGCCACACAGTCAACACCACCAAGCCTCGACTGTAATAGCCTGACAATTGCAAGTTACTCTTTTAAGAGAGGTGTCAGCAATTGCTAAAAGTCGCCGGGCAGACCTTTCTGACACTAAAAATGAAACACCCACGGCTCGCTGAACACGAGACTGCCACCCAAGCAGAGACAAACTTGAGCACAATACCCAGAACGAGCCAGAAGTAAACTCTAGAATCACGTTCTTAGACACCCAAGACAGAACTATAAGTTTGTGGTAAAGAGAAAAAAATGTGCTATAGAAATACATATAATTTAACGGCAAAAGCGTTTTTTCTAAATTATAGACAGACGCAGACTACAATTCTTATTGACCTTTTAATATATATTTTTGAAAACGCAGGTGGCACCGGCAAATTATTTTTGAATTCTAAGCAAAACACATTATAATATGCCGGCACTTATTATTTTAAATTTAGCTGGGCTAAGCCCTTTCCTTCTCACCTTTTATTCTGCCCTCAAAAATAAGGTATTGGATGGATTCTAGCACAGCTTTGCCCTAAACTGGCTGGTTAAAGAAAAGAGCAGTTTCCTCCTTGAAACCATTGGCTTCGAACAGAATGGTATTTTTGTTGAATGTTGAATAATTTTTAGAGCTCCTAAAGAAATCCCTTTGTAAGTAAAAGACATGCTAAAAAAGCCATATGCAGCAAAGGGTTTTCTGCTTGGGTAACTCCGACTTTGGATAAATTGTAAAGAGGCGAATAGGCAATGCTCCAAATTGTATATGAAATGAACCCTAGCCCAATCGTGTTTTGTTTTTGTGAATAAGGTAACTTTTGTGCGTGTGTGTGGGAGACAGAGGGATAAAGAGAGATGTGAAAGCAATAAGGTTTGGTGGCTTTTTCTTGGTATTGGTTTCCAACAGTTGATCATATTTTATTCTTTTTGGCACAGGCCTGGAGTTGTTAGATAAAGCAGCTCAGTAAAAACTGTTCTCAAGCATATGCTTCTTGGAGACAGAAATCATGAATTTCCTGAATTGCTACAAGTCTGGGGGAGGCTACAATGACTTTTTGACAGCGACAGTAGCTCGGCCTTGTCTTTTCCAGCCCTCCTCTGGCCTATTCACTCTGGAAAGCGGCTTAAGCGCACTTAAGCGCATTAGCATTTGGATACCCGGAGACCACATTGGCCCTCATTTGGAAAGTTTAAATGAGTGAAAGATGGAGCGATTTGTTAGGGCTTTAGAAACCAGATTTACAGAGCGGCAGGTTTTCCGCTTTGGCTTGTTCGGGGTCTTGTTCTAATCTGGGGTGGTGTTTAAAGACAACCGCCTGATTTGTGACACATGGGTCCAAGGGGTTACTTTTGGGGGTATGACCCGACTAGCTAATCCGTGCTTTGAATTTCAATGCCCCCCACCCCTCTTCGAGAAGAGCGTCCTTTGGGAAACCGCACATTGGTGCATTACCACACAGCAGACCCTGCACGGACACAGATGGCCAAATGTTAACCACTTGTCAAGTGACTAAAGTGGATTTAAGGAAAATTGTTATTTATACTGGGTGTACGATTGTGTTGGCCTACAACATAAAATAAACAGGCACATAGGACATTCCCAATCCGTCTACCAGAAGAGTGGTCAGTGCATGTGCATCTAAAATCAGTTTAAAGAGTACAGGTTTCAAAAGTCACAAGCATATAATTTGAAAGACATTGAAGGATGTTTTTTTCGAAGGCATACATTCTAAGGCTGTTTTCTTTACAGTTCTGAGCTTGGTTTGTTTTTCGGCCTCCATTGGTGTTGAAAAGTGACATCTCTTCCTTGGTGGAGGCCGGGGCCTCTCTGTTAACACAGCCAACATGGAGGAGAGGATTTCATGAATATATCACAGGAAAGAAAAGCATGTCCCAAAACGGATGGTTTAACCTCTGTGACCACCCATACCAGATAAAACCGGCAGTAGTAGTGACACTCAAAGCCTGCGAAGATCATAACATGATTTGAAAGGGTTCACTGGGCGAAGAGCCTAAAATGATTAGTTTCTCAGTAACTTCTTATTTTGGGCTTGTAATTCTGCTAATTTTACGATTCATCGTCATGCGTTAAGCAAATCTGAGTGCGTTCTCGTGATCCTTAAAACGTCTAACCCACGTGTTTAAATACACATTTCTAAAACCATAAAAATTGTGGCTTTTTTTTATTTGTTTGTAATTTCTCACAGGGCAAAATAGAATCCTAAAAGTAAAAGTTTGTAGGTTAGTTGGATTTATGCTCATATGCTGGGAAACCAAACATGCTTCAATTTATGGTCAAGAAACCCTAAAGGATTATCATTTTTATCAATGCGATGATTTTATTTCAAAGATTATACATGTATAAAATGTGTTGCCTCTGAAATCCACAAATAATGTGACAGAGAAAGATTTGTCTTTTCATGAATGTTTCTTCTCGTCATGGAATATCCCTAACATTATTATTTTTTCTTTTCTTATTAAAGACTCTTTGTGCGAAGACGACAATGCAGACAATCCGGGCAACCGACACCAATGCATTGGATAAATTAATATTCCACGAATCAGAGAACGATCGAAAGGTAAATCAAACAATGTAATAGGCGATTTAGAAAAGGCTACATAAGTAATTAATAGCTAGATAGTTTGTGCGGTTAGGGGTGTAATTTGCAAAGATATTTGAATGATGTTTAAAAGATGTGAAATAATAAAATCACAATTAAAGGTGGTGGAGCAGAGGGAAAAATACCTTAGTGAACTTTTTGTGCACTATCCAAAGGGTGTGGGGTCTCACGAGACATTTAAGATACTAACAGGCATTTACAATTGGTGCATTGATTGTAGATTATACTAAAGAGGCCATCTACAGAATGATGTTAGAGTATGTGTCAAACCTCACGCAAGCGTCAATCAATAAAGCAATGTTCTATAATGCGTATTGTTAGTGATTGTTAGTGAGTCATGATTGGATAAAGAGAAATGAGTTCCCAACATTAAATAGACCTTTTAATAGGGACTCAGTTTCACCTTCAAAAACATCTTCCAACCAAAATGCTCAGCCAATGTCTTTCCAGAGTGTTAGGGAGGGACGCAGATACAAGCACACCTGTATGCAATAACTGGTGCACTGGGCCAAAAAGTGGGTGAGGCGTGTTCTGAGCAGAGGTGGCGGGTTTGTGTGTAAGAGGAGGGTGAAATGCAAAAATGAAGAACAACCAGTAGCACGTTCAATATTGGGGGCAGATATCTTCTAATACAGCTTAAACAAGCATTATCATAGCCAATAGGTCTCGCCTTTGGGATCTTATAAGTGTTTAGCCATGCAGCTCATTATCACCCACCGGGCAGATTTCTGTAATAGACCTAGTACTTATGTAAAGAGCTTTGATACCTTCATTTGCGCTACATAATGCAAAAAATAAAAATGAATGAATGGGACATAGTAAGTGTTTAGCCACGCAACAGTTGATGTTGCACCAAGGATATTGTGCTGCATAATTAAATACTTATAAGGTCTCAAAGGCCAGACCTATTGGCTATGCCAATGCTTGTTATCTTCTTGTAAACCATGCTTTGCCAGGCACCGAATCAGGTAGGCACTGGCATGGTTCATGTCCCCAGCTTCAAGGCCAGTCGTAAGTCACAGCCATACTAGTCAGCTGCCAGCAAGGGAGCACCGGCCTCCCTGTGGAAGCAGCAAAAGCTCTTGTGAGGGAGAGTAGTGAGGGGCAGAGGAGCAAACATTCACTTTGGTTACTATGGGCATAGCTATGATTAGTGCAGCAGGTGCAGTGAATCCGGGACACAGGGGTGAGGGTTCCCCTTCCCCTAATGCCAACCTCAGATCTGCAAACTAGGGGTGCAACAAGGCTGTTGCGGGCCTTCACAAAAGTAACAAAAACTGTCTCATAGCCCTAGTTGGGTATTAAATTGCAGCCCTTAGTGAGATGCAGTGAGCCCATCAGACCCCTGGAGCCCTGGTGCCACTGCACCTTCTGCACTATTGATCTCTACTCCGCAATAATAACCACAGATCTGGCTGCCTTTTATAGTCCAACCAGGCAGGAGGGAGCCGCCAGTCTCACTTTACTTTCATTAGGGCATGAGTGGCCCTACTCCTCCAACCTATGGCACTGAAGGGATTGAAAACCCATGCGCTGACCCCTTAAGATCCACATAGTCAGCCACTCAGCCATTGGCTGTCCACGACAGGAAGAGGCATATTTAAACACATTTCCACATCAATGCACATTGTGGCCAACTCTTCCCTGACTTGCAGTTACTGTCAAAAGTAACATTATTATTAAAGCATGAGCTTGGAACACCAAGTTAACAGTAGCATGGGGCTGCAGCGCCTAAATACCCTTGGGTGCTAGTGAGCTATAAAACAATATAAAATCAAGTAAAATAATGGAACAGCTTTTAGTAACTGCCCTTTTCGGAAGCTTCCAGGTTGGAGTGTGGATTTCGGCATTCAGGGTATTCTATAAAGATATGGCCTAGATTTAAAGGTCAATGAAGCAAATAATTGTGGAATATAATTTTAGTGAAAAAAATCAGTCATAGCGAGTCGATTGAGTCGATCCCCTTTGCAGCAGGCGTGTGACCTCGAACAGATCTCTCTTCTGAGAGTGCCTGCCTCGGGTGCATCACAGAGGCCCTTTCTCGAAATGTTATGGTGTTTAAAAGAGTTGTTTACATTCCGCCTTGGGAATGTTTACTCTCAGAATTTGAAGTCGGACACTCGAAGGACTTGGCAATGCTTTTTTAAAGAAAAAAACCCTGGAAACAAGTGAATACCTTTTTCTGCTGAAGACAGTACAGTAGAAGTGACCTGCGAGTGGTGCGCGCAACCATGTGGAGGCAAAAGGGAAGAGGTTGTGAGAGAGAGAGGGAGCAGGACCTGAGCCCACGAGTGGTGTGCGCGCACACGCTTGCGAGAGCCGTCTTCACATTTAAAGCACTGCACTCGTGCTTGTGGCATGCCGCTGCTCGCTCCCGTAAGGTGAATGCTGCCGCAAGCAAGAGAGCAGTGCTTGAAAAGTGAAGACCGATGGCTAAAGGCCCTCCTAGAGCAGCGCATGTGTGCTGCCTAGGCGTGACCTAAAAAGGAGTTACTCAATTTACAGTAGGAAACTAGTGTGCCCCTAATGCAGATGACCCTTTCCGTCTAACAGAGTTACTTGTAGAGGTAATACTTTTCTCATTTCCAGTGGTGCTGTGTGGGGATTTTAATGTAGCTCCAAGAGTCTAATTGAAAATCATCTTTCCGATGCGCTAACAAGTGGAGTAAAAATGTTGTAGACTATTTTAATGATGCTAGATAACTACAGGTTGAAAGATGTCTGGAGCAAAATACATCCAGAAGAATTTGGCTTCACTTATTTCAGTGGGAAATTTAAAAGTCAAGCTTGGATTGCTTCACTTCTTATTTATTTATCTGTGAAGTGTAAAGAGCCTGGGACTTCTCCACCCATTTTACCTGATCACTTCCTCTTTTATTTAATCTGCAGGCTTGAACATTGTATCTCGATTGTATAAGGTTGTGGAGGGAAGACATGTCATTGTTATGTCTTTAAAGAGAGTGTTCGATGTTGGTCCAAAATATTATTGCTCTGATAGCTAGGCAGTCACATGGGAACCTTTCAAAACTTATTTTTGAGGTATTCTGATCACAGAGAACACTGCAAGAAATATCAGGTAAGAGAACAATTGGTACAGAAGGAACATAAGCCAGTAGAGGCTCAGAGGATTCTAACCAGAGTTGATTCAATGCAATATATCACCAGACTGAATAGTTTAAGATAGGAAATTGTGGGAGCAGATTACAGACAGAAATAATAAGACATTACATAAGAAAAGACTGAAGGTCAGCAATAAACTAGGAACATGTCTTGTGGGTAGAGCTAAACCAACAACTATTGCAAACACTATAAAGAGAATAAAGGATACCCATTCTGGTACAATGAGAGAAAAGCCAACTAATATTGCGGGAATATTTGAAGCAATTTATCAAGAAATATAGCCAGAGGATTTGATTCCACCCTTTGAAAACTTGACCAACTTTCTTGAGCCAGCAGGTTCAGAAAGAATTATTAACAGAAGTTTAAATGAAGCTAATACCTACCTGATTAGAAGAAAAGAATATTAAAGTAATCATACCCATCCCATCAGCAAAAGCACTAGTTGAATATTGGTTTAATACTGAAATATCGAAAACCTACCAGGAAGATTGGGTCTCTCATTTAAATATGCTGTTCAACAGTGTCATTGCAGGTGTAGCTTCAGCCCCATCATGTGGGTTATACAGTCCTGTTGCATTGCTGAAGTCTGATTATGAAAGCCTATTGAAAAGCTTTGTGGTTCAAGTGGCTGGTAAGATCTACTAGCCAATTACACCTAATGATAGTAGATTCATCCTGGGAGGGTTACTGCAGCCATTGCCCATTACTTATGGGAAGCAATAAATTATGCTGAATCCCACTGCTGGTTTCTTGATGCTGCGAAAGCATTTAGTGTCCTGAACTGCGCATATCTAGAAAGGTAATGGGTAGACTAGAATAATCAGGCAGTGCACTAGGTTACTACGAGCCCTGAGGGGAACTCAAGCTGGTCTAGGAATTGAAGGGCAATGAGTGGCTGAAATGCCAGTTGAGCCAGGAACCTAACATTGATAATCCCTATCTCTGTCTTTATTTGCTCTGTTCATTGAGCCTCTTTTAAGATTCATTTCAAATGAGCAACAGATTAGGGCAAGTACTAATATCCTTGAAGCCAAGAAGATATTATTGTATGCTGACAAAGCAGAATTATTTTTGGATCCGGATCGCTTGTATATTCTTAGAGTATTCAACATAATTGATGAATGTTCTAAAATCTTTACTTATAGGAAAAATATTTGTAAAACAGAAGGAATTCTGGTAACTGCTTTCACCTCGGAGCTAAGCGCAGAGATCAGTAGGAATTGTCCTATACCTTGGAATCCAATGCAAGGATCAGGTGTCAACTAACATTATCTTAATAATGCGCCTTTATTAAGCAAAAATTAAAAAAAGATTTTCGTAATTGAAGATATGTGGCTTTGTCAATTGTGATTTATATAAATGTAATCAAAATAATACAACTACTGCAGTGCTTTGTTTTATTTCAGTCTCCCCCTGAATCTTTGAATGCTACTTTATCAAAGTGAACTACTTAATAGGCACTGTTATTTGGGCAGATAAAAAGCCAAGGGTTGCCTGGAGGAAATGATGTCCTCCTCTGGTAAATATTTTCTTAAACATTTTTTTAGCCTTGGAAATGTATGAATGCCGACAAACATAGATGTTCCTGGGCAATCACAAACTACTCTTCATCCCAGTTCCACACTGGAAAGGTTCAGATTTTAACATCAGCCAAGGAGTGGTGAAAATCTATTTCTAGGGTGGAGGTGTGGCAGAAGGGCTTTCTATCTGGGAAAAAATATTTTTTCTGCCTAGACAACAAATGTGTGTTTTCACAGGGGATCCTATTTCCACGATGGAGAACTGCATAAGGTGGGAACTTCACATGAGCTTCCCATTAGCACTCCTGGAAGCCTCTGCCTTGCTCAGCTTTTCAGGTGTTCTCCTGAGAACTTTTGTGATATCCAAAAAGTAGGAAAAGTACACAGAGGCAGAGATTTCTACCTGTACTCTACCTACTTTAGTTACTTAGCGGTCCAAAGCGTATTTGCTTGATTGTAATTGAAATTACATTCAGCGCCTCCATCCTGAGAGTGATACCACTAGTCTGGCCTCTTTTTAAATGATCAGAATATTTACCCATTCAATTGTTTTCCAGGAACTGCAGTGAACAAGGTGGTCTCTGCCCTCTTATATTTTCTTACGGTATTTCAAGCATTTTCCTGCTCAGTTTCTGAAAGTCCTTTCTCATAAGGCTGGACGGAAGGACTGGTGCATGAAAGAATCTCTGAGACCAGATGTGACGTTGAGACGAGTATGTGAGTGAGGGAAGGCAGGAGGGGTATTTGGACTGCGGAGCTGCAGTCTGCAGCCAGCGTACTACACTGAGGCTTGTACGACCACAAAAAGCCGCACCACCCCCGCCTCCCCCAGGGCTCCTGGCAAGTGCCTCAGCCGTAGTCGGCTATAGGTGGCATGAGTCCTGAGACCGCCGCAAAAGAGGCCTGGTTAGCTCCTGGTGCGGCTTGCGGGGTGTACCAGTGAGCCTCGCTGGAGCCCTTGCCTTAAGTCCTTACCCCTCAGTGGTGCTTAAGAAATTACACCTTGGCCACTGGCACTGTAACTCTACCGGCGGAGTCACGCACCAGTCTCTGGAATTCTCGCATGCCTGAACAATATTGCAGTGATGGCAAGGTGAGTCACATCCCGCCAACGCTTCTGTAAATTGCTATGATTCTCTGCTCGCCTAGCAGGCAATCGTGAAGAAGTTTCTCTTCAGTCAGTGTTAATCTGTCTTGCATTCATATAGGCGGCACAAGTTGGGTCCTTTCATGGGGTGCCCGAGGAGAAAGTGGGAGATTTTAAGATTATCCAGGACCTAGTCTGGAGCCCAGTAAATCCCAATCTAATCATAAGACTGTGTCCTGTGAGTTACTCAAAGGGTTAGCCAGAGCCAAATAATAATTGACAAGCACATTATAATGAAGTCGTAGATAGTCTATAGCCTGTTTGTAGATATTTCAACAGCCTTTAATAGTGTAGATAGACCTACCCTATGGAGGAAATTGGTGAAAATGGGGATCCCGTGTGCTCTATTAAGATTAATTGTGGCTTTGCATAAAGCACCGTGGTGCAGAGTCCAGATGGGTTTAACCCATAAGATACCCACTTCAAATGGCCTGAAGCAGGGCTGTTTTTTAGACCCTCTGTTGTTCTCCTTATTTATAAGTTACCTACCGAAGTGCTTCCTAAGACTAAATAATTTCCCCCCTAAATAAGCGTCACATGACATACACACCTTAAGGTATGCCAATGATGTAGTCATATTTGACTTACACTAGTGTAAATATGAGCATTTAGGGACAGAATAAATACAGTGGACCTGAACAAAATTATCAACTCAAAAATACCAAAAATACATGTCATCGATTACAAATGAAGATAATAATTTTAAAGGGATATCTTTTTATTTGGATTTTTATAAAAATATATCAAATGCAATAAATACACAGTAATTCAAAAATTCCTTAACAGAATGTTATTACTAAAACATATCTAGGAGTATCAGGTCAAATAGTAAATGGTCACAATACAATTCGAAAATAATGAATCATGGTAAATTGGAGCATGGCTAGGGAATATGTTCCTAAGCGTGTTTCGGAAAGGTGCCTTCATCAGGAAGCCATGTTTTCAAAAACAAAGATGTGACCTCAGCAGTTGTCCCACAGAGTCAGGCAATCGTAGAACAGGTCGATACCTATTTGAATTTTTTAAAGGATTCTATGTCTAGAGGCGGTCAGTCAGGGCGAGATGTAAACAGCCAGTAGGCAGGGTCCAGTGACTCTCTAAATCGCCAAGTGTGCCGGAATGGCTACGAAGATAAAAAAGGTTTTCAAAGTCCGAGTTCTATGGAGGAAGTGACTGCTCTGGGATGCCTGAATAACTATTGTGAATGATGCTACCGTGTCTGGTCACAGTAAGTGGTAGCAATCAAATGCGAAGCAGTCGCGTTGCCTGGTGATCGGGGGCACGGGCTTTAAACTTGCTCAATGCATCGAAGGTGTAGCGCCGGTGCCAGAATGCGGCGTCCAAGCGGCAGTCTTCTCGGCAGCCCTCTGACTTAACATCGATCGGCTTACAACATAACTTAGATGCCCTCTTCAAATATACTGAAGAAAATTTTCTGAAATAAAATATTACTAAAACAAAAATTGTACAATTCAGGGGAAGGAAACATTATATTTGTTTTAAATGGAAGTTGGGAGGGAAATCAGTAGAAGTAGTAAAGGCGTACACTTAGTTAGGGAGAGTATTTGCACAGGTGCTCGAAAATAATTTCCATCTTCATCACTTGGAATTTAAGGCTACAGCCCACTTAAGTGCAATAAAGAGTTTGTATTCTTCCTCTGGAAAGAGACACTTGTAACTGCTCCTGGAAATATACTGTGTTAAAATCTCTACCAACCTGACATATGCATTAGAATACGTACCAATAAACAAATGGCATATTCTGAGTAAGAATGAAGGGTAATTACTTGGAAAAATGGCCACTCCGGTTCAGGCTCTTCGTTTAGAATTTTTGTTGACTAGTTCCTATACAAATGCTTTGGCCGATGTAATCAGATGGGCACATAATATGTCACATGCTGAAAAAAATACTTTGTGATCTCTCCTAAAGCACGAAACCCCTTAAGGTGGGTCGAGTACTTACACTTTTAATTAAAATCTTGCAGTTGCTACACTGCACTTCAATTGCACTACATCACTTTCACAGTCTTGGTCATGCGCACATTTAAAGGTATTTTTAATAAATACGACAACGCGCCTAAGCTTTGACCTAGACTTTGCTCACTGTTCTCCGATATCCCACTGCAGGTCCTATACAGTTTCTCGAGTATAAGACCTATCAATAATATTTGAGATTTACACTAGAACCCAACGTTCAACACTGTATCATCATGCTTCATTTAGGGATCCTGCCTTTAGACGCCTGTACTAAATATTGGAACAAAACAAGCGGCAAGGTGGGTTTATGAAAGCTATGTAGAGGAGGAGAACAAGATTTAGCCCTCGTGCTTATATTTGCCCAAGTAAGCAGAAGCTCAACTTCGTTTTTTAAACCCATGTTTTAGATATAATCTATTTATCGTTAAAGATCTGATTGCCTTAATCAATTTTCCCCCAAATGAATTTGTTGGTTACAATTTGCATAGATTTTTAAAATCTTTTTTATCACTGTTTGAAAAGAACTAGTATTTACTGTTATTTAAGATTCACAACAATGTAGTCTCTGTATCTATTCAACTTGTTGACCTCTGTAGAGGTCAAAATCAATTATTAAAAACTTGATTCGGCTTGTCTTGTGATCATATAAATTATTGATATCTGGACCATCAAAGGTTTTCATTCTAAAGAAAAGGTACTTTTAAATCACCTCTGGCTGGATCTTTCATCCAGTGTTTTGACTTGTCCAGTGGTGGTTGGGATTTAACTGAGCTTTCTTTCCTCCTTCATTCACGGTTGGACATTGGACAAATCTCGGTCTTGAAAAAATCTACTTCCAATTGACCTTCCTTCATTTTCTTGACAGTTTTATAAGATAAAATGAATTGGTAATTATGTATGATGCTTACTAGGTTTCAGAGATGAGATCCACTCTTCTGTATGTACTCATACCTTGTTGGCTATGCTATACAAAAATGTGGGATTCTCAAAACTTTTCTGACGTGGGTCATTCAGAGGCTGCTGCCCACAGCGGCTCATCCCACACCCTTTACCAGTGATGCCTTTTGAACACGTCCACGGTCTTTTTGTGAAGTCAGAACAGAACTTCAATTATTTTTCCATCAAGGTTTGAAATGTTTTAATCTGTAAATAAGTAATGATCACCATAGCACCGCTTACTTTAATGAAACTATGGAATTTAGAGTTCCCAGAAAGGTGTGCCTAAAGAATATTATTACTGTGGTACAACATTCACGAAGACCAGCCTCAGCCTTGATATAATACTCAGTATGGCCCCTTCTGTACCCCAGTCACCTTGAAACCCACTATGGAGGAGTTGACACCACACCTTACATATGCAGTTGCAATACAACATGCATTTATATCAGAAGAACAAGTGAAATATATATGGTATACGACTACTGCTATGTGGATTTTGCAATGTTTGAAAGTGCTGTTGTCAAGGTCTTGTTTGCACAGAACCTGATGTGGATGCAATTCCATGCCGTTTCTGCAGTTAACTATACTGTGCCAGTCTTTTCAACAGTTTTCTAGTCTCACATTACTCCTCTACAAGTAGGAACAGTAGCAACATGAAGATGACACTTGTTTCCCTCAGTATGGCACTTGATACTGCATGTTCATGATTCAGCAGGTACCTTGTATCTTATTTTCATAGGAAACTTTTCCTTGGCTCACTTTCCTTTTATGGAGCTCAGACAGAAAATGCAAGTGAGAGTCGGTTTCTAGTCAGTCCTCATGTGCAAATGACTATCCAGGTCTTTGATCATGCTCCCTAGTGAAACCAAGACCTCCTGCTCAAAGGGAATTCAGCATAAGCAAACATTCGCCAAATTGACTTACAGGTAAGTTCCTTAATTAGTGTCCAAGCTCCCCCACTATTCACTCACTTTCTCCTTCTCGAACAAAAGCCTTTATCACCATGCACTGCAGAGTGCATCTACATAACCGTTTTCTGTTCTCTTTCTAAGTGTCAACGCTTACATTTTCTTACATGACTTAAGCATTTTATATTCCAATTGAGCACTCTGTCTTTTACTAAGGATTCGGTTGTCCAATAAGCCTTTCTCCGAATCCACCCACAGATGTGTTTCATCTAAATTGTCATTCCCTAGCTGTGTATGAGAGAAACAGATCAAATCGTATGAAGCAACTTCAAATGAGGTAAATTTAGGCCGCCCTAACTGTTCAAATTCATTGGCAAAAAACAGTTAACCACTGCTAACATATCTTTTCTTTTCTTAGGTTGTGTTGCAAATAGAAAAGAAGATGTTTGAATATTTTAATCAGGATGTTTTTAGAGATAATAATGGAACAGCGGTAAGTACACATCAAGATACATATTTTTACAATGCTTGTGATGAACCATTAGGATATAATGACCCATGTGTGGTAAATATTTATTTAGTTATTCTTTTCTTGAAATGTTCTCTCACATCTGTTGTGTGTTCAAGCAATTCCTTCAGTCAGGCTTAACTTAGAGGCAATGTGTGAAGCATTTATGCAAAAGACACAAATGATGGACGGAAAGCGAAACAAACCAAACTTTCACCCCAGTCAAGAGATATAGGTTAATTCCATTGTTCTTATGCTCACCATGCAACCCAAGTTTAGACCCAGCAATATGCAAATTAGGCTTGACCAGGTTCCTCATGGGACAGTCCAGCCCAAACTGCCAAGCCAGGTCCTCTCTGGACCGGAAACAAGCATCCTGGGACCGGTTTTGGGGTATCACAACTCATCAGCCAGGCTAGCTTGAATCCACTGATACAGTGAGCATGAAACCCACATCTGGGTGCACTTAGGGCGAGAAAACAAAAGACACACAAATGATGGCTTCACCCCAGTCAAGAGATCTGGGTTAAATCCATTGTACTTTTGCTCACCATGCCACCCCAGTGTAGACCCAGGCATATGTAAATCACTCTTGAACCCCCTTCTCATGGAAAGAGTCCAGCGCGAACTGCCAAGCCAGGTCCTCCCTGGACCAGAAACAAGCATCCTAGCAACGGTTTTGGGGAATCACCCCTCATCAACCAGGCTAGCTTGAATCTAGTGGCACAGTGAGCCCGGAACTCACATCTGGGCAAACCTGCCACACTTAAGGCGAAAAAGTAAAAGACACACAAATGATGCATGGAAAGCGAAATGGTGGATTTAGGCCCATATCTCTGTACTAGGGGTGAATGTTTGACATTGTTCAGCATTACGTTCATCAATTGTTCATTTTTGCATTTATCATCCAGAGTGAGATGGGTATGCCCAGTCGTGGGTGCTGCACCATGTCACTGCATTCAAGCTAGGCTGGCTGATGAGGGGTGTTACCCCAAAACTGGTCCTAGGATGCTTGCTTCCGGTCAAGGGAGGACCAGGCATGGCAGTTTGGGCAAACTGTTCCCATGGGAAGCAGGGTCAAGACTTATTTGCATATGGCTGGTTTTGAACTAAAATGGCATGGTGGGAATAAAAACTATGGATTTATGCTAGGATCTGTATACTGGGGTAAATGTTTGGCTTTGTTCAGCATTACGTTCATCAATTGTTCTTTTTGCTTTGTCACTCAAGTAGGACCTGTTTGCCAAGACATGTGTCACGTGCTCACCAGGCTACTGGATTCAAGCTAGTCTGGCTGATGAGGGGTGATACCCCAACATCGGTCCCAGGAAGCTTGTTTCCGGTCCAGGGAGGACCTGGTTTGGCAGTTCGTGATGGACCTTTCCCATGCATAGCAGGGTCAAGTCCATTTATGGCTGGGTTTAAACTGGAATGGCATGTTGGGTAAAAAAATGGATTAGGCCTGGGTTTATGTGCTGGGGTGAATGTATGACATTGTTCAGCATTTTGTTTATCAATTGTTCATTTTGTATAGTATTTATGCAGCACACAAACAGTAATACATTAATAATGAAACACGAGAAAAATCCCCCACAAATTAGGAATAATATGGTAAATTTTAATAAATTACTTGACACCAATACAACAAAAATCCAATCAGAGTTCTGAATTTTTAAAGTTTAAGCTAAAAACTTGTAACTAAAAGATCAAAACTCCAATCGCAGACACCTACTATAGCGGTACCGGGTCAAAATAAAAAGTATGACCTACCTTGATGGAGCGCGGGTCAGATATAAGAAGTGGATTGGGCCTGGTTGATGCTTACCTTTGGACTTTGAAGGAATCCCAGCAAAAATCATCTGAGAAGGTAAAGTCTAGCGGGGCAAGGCTGCAGGCAGTGTCCAAGAAGGAGGCATCATCATCGAGGGACCTCTGGATTAAGTTGCGGTGAATATTTCCACATTCTGACTTAGTCTTTCTTTTGCAAGTTGAAATCCTCCAGTGGGATGAAGCTGCCAGATGTAGCTGATGAGAACTCAACCAGACTGGATGCCCCTTATCCGAAGGACTTCTGAACAGGATTTGCTTCTGCGTAGAAGAACTGAGTGAGAGCTGCCACAAAATTGGGCCGGCTTGTGAAGGTTCCTTTAGCAGAAGTACAAGCAGGTTGGTCCGATCTCCTCTCTGTTTTCAGAGCAGTTTTTAGCCAACAGTCCCAAGTTTTGGATTTTGGCTACCTGGGCACATTTAGCACTACTCCAAAATGACCAGGACTGGGGAGGCAGCACTTGGAGGGTTGGGACTCACCCAGGATGGGTCCAAGTGCAGGTTTAAGGTGGTTGTTGTCTTTTTTGGCCCTTGGGCTCTAATCTGGAGACCAGCGCCAAATAACCCTTGGTGACCGTGTTAGTCTGGGGATCATGAAGTGAACCTGGGCTCAGGCAGCAGGGCATGTCCATGAGTGTTCAAAGTAGGCTTCAGGTAGCAGAGATGTATTTCCAGGTGCAGCAAAGCAGTCTTCCGAAGTACACAGCAGTCCATAGCAGCAGGTAGTCCTCTGAGAGTCTTTCTGCAGGTCCAGAAAGTGAACTAAAGAGTGGGTTTGATTTGCAAGTGGGGCTGTGCCCAGCTCTGCCCCACATCCTGCCAATGATGGCCCATCCAAGCACATCTAATCCCTCTATTGTGTGGCTGTCTGGGAGGAATAAACAAAGTCCAACTGCAAACTTTTCCCAGTCATGTGAGCCAGGAACAGGCTGCAAGCACAGAATAGCTTTCTAAAAGTAGCATTTTCAAACTTGTAACTTAAAATCCGACTTTATCATTAAAGAGGATTTTAAGTGACAATTTCTTAGACACCAAACATGAATTTCAATACACATCTGTTACTCAATGCAAAAATACCCTTGGGTGAACGTGCACTTTACAAATACACATTTTATGTTATGTTATATCTTACCTGCCCCTTATCAAAGGTTAGAACGTATTAAATATGATAAAGCAAACCAATGTTATCCCATGGTATAGATAGGCTTCACTGTAGTGAAAAACGAATGTAGGAGTTTTTCACTACCAGGACCTGTGAAACTTAAAAGTGCATGTCCAAATATTTTATTACTATTCACTCTTCTATATCATCTGCCTTAGGCCTACATAAGGGGTGACTAACATGTAACAAAAGGTGAGTATAAGGCTTGGCAAGGGTGTTATTTTGCCAGGTCGAATTGGCAGTTTTAAAACTGCATTCCATCTGTAATGGCAGGCCTGGGACATGTGTTAAGGGGATACTTAATTAGGTGGCATAATAAGTATTACAGGCATTTAATTTATAGACCTTGGGTACATACTATAGACTTTACTAGGGACATGTAAGTAAAACATATTTCCCAGTTAGGTGTAAGACAATTTTACCACGGGTTAGGGAATGAGCACAAATACTTTAGCACTGGTTAATAGTAGTAAATGGCACACAGTACTATGGCCATCAAAAATGTGTTGCAAAACCTTGGTGAGATCAATAACCCCTTATTTAAAGGGAGCTATTGCATGCCCTGGTGGATCACTGTAATGTGGAAGAAACAATTTTGGAGGCTGAGGATATGTGCAGAAAGTTGTTAAGAATACAGAGTCCTGTAGTAGGATGGCTTCGTAGTCACATGACAAAAAAGGATCAAGGTGAACACAGAGAGAAATATTGTTTTGGCTATTTGGTAAGTTATGAATGCTTATGCAGATTAATCCTATCCTATGAATCCTCACCTTTGTATTTACTGGCTACCCCTCTTGGATATTCATGTGGGAAGACAAATACGTGATATGTACTAATTTGATTTTAGCATGCCATTGTGCGTTATAATTGCTGTCTCATTTATCCACTACAATATAAACAGTGGTCGACTTAGCCTTAGACTAACTAAATCTAGATAGAGCTTACTGTGCGTGTGCTGGAAAATATCCATGCATCCATCTGAATTTAGATATGTACACTATAGTAGAAATTAAACCTTTTAACTTAGAGCAAAAGATTATTTCCAAGTAACAAGACATCCTTGTTAGTGATAACATTTTGAAACAGCACCTCAACAATGTTACATTGATCCTAAAAGGTAAATATGCCATGTTTAGAGTCTTTCAGAAGATACCTTTACCGTGCTGAAGTTTAAGATCATCAAGATTAACATTGCCAATGGTATTCATTTTAAATGAGGTGACACATGTTTTCACTAGCAGCATGGTGGGTTGGTGATGAAACCGGTGGAAATTGATGTGGTAAATCACTTCAGGTATGTGCAGAGCGAAGACATTTCTTTTGCTCAAGTAGAGATGGCCAGTTCCCTTGTCCAGTTAACATTTAGCTGCACTCACACAATGAAAGATTCTGGGGCACTTGAGATTGTCAAGACATTTCAATTATCTTTTTCTAGGTCTACCATACTGCATTTTACGCTCAAAACCACAGTCTTTTACTATGACGTATAGATCCTTCTAGTTCACAGTCGATTGTATAATTAATAGAGACCTACTGGGAAACTGAGAAATCAAACAGTTTTCTAGTAAAAAAATAAAATAAACAAGAAGAAACATCCGATCATAAGCCTGAAAATCTTAAGCAGTGGGTAGCATGTTACCACTTCTCAATGGATTTGTTCCATCTTTTCAAGTACACACAAAGAGAGAGAGACTTACATTAAAGTAAAACAAAGATTGATCTGAAAGGAGCATGCCTTGCTGTACTAATCTATGCATTGGATCAAAGCCTCTTGCAGTTGTTTGGACAAGGAAGTTGAAATGAACATGCATTCAGTTTTGTTTGTCATCAGGATGATGTCTTAGTGAGATGGAATTGATGGACAGAATGCTGCACAATGTCAAACATTCACCCCAGTACAGAGATCTGGGCCTAAATCCATCGTTTTTTTGCTCACCATGTCCTTCCAGTTCAGGTCCAACCATATGCAAATCAGTATTTTCCCTATTCCACATGAGAACAGCCCAGCCAGAACTGCCAGGAATGCAGAGCAAATCAAACATTCTCCCCCAGTCAATATATCTGGGTTAAATCCATTGTTCTTTTGCTCGCCATGCCACCCCAGTTTAGACCCAGCCATCTGCAAATCAGTCTGAACCCTGCCCCTCATGGGAACAGTCCAGCCCAAACTGCCACGCCAGGTCCTACCTAGACCGGAAACAAGCTTCCGACCATTTTTGGGGTATTACCTCTCACCAACCAGGCAACCTTAAATTTAGTAGCACAGTGAGCAAGGGAACCATGTATGGGCATACCCATGTTTGCTTTTTTCCGCATTATATCCATCAATTGCTTTTTCACCCTAAGTTCACCGCGTATGTGAATCTGCCCATCGTGATCCCTCAGTCTATTTATACCACCCTGAATACTATACTCATGGAGCTTATATGGGGGAAAGGCTGTAGGAGAGTATGTTTACAGAAACTCCAGTTAGACACTCGATGTGGAGGTTTAGGGGTTCCTAACCTCAGGGCCTACTACTATGCCAGCCAACTCCAATGGCTTTCGTATTGGACTGCTGGTAGGAATTTACATGAGATAGGATACTCACCCGGGGACTTGGATCAAGGAGCGCTACATGCCCTGCTCTTACCTAAAGCTAAGATCCATACTGACAGCCCGCCCCTCCTGAAAACAACATTATTGTGCTGGAGGAAAGCATTGTCATATGCCTCTACGACAGCACTATATTCGGTGAACATTCCCCTACTGGGTATTCCCACACCACAGGGCCTGAATTTCAGGCAACAGGATCCGTGGCTGGGTGGAGAACTGTGTGGAGGACGTTGGGGCCTTTTTTGGGGATGGAATCCTGCTGGACCACGAACCCTTTGTACAGGTCACAGGTGCACCTGCACACTTATACCTATAGCATGCTACGGTCTCCCATTAAATTAAAAATACCTGGGCCCCGCAACGTACTGAAACCCCACAGCATACCCTGGTTCACCTCTTACATTATATGGGGAATGGGGGTCACTTAGTCAGATGGCTCTATACAGGTGTTCACACACATGCCGCAGTAACACTTATATCCCTTAGAGCAAAATGGTCTGAAGACTCCGGTACGGAAATCTCGGGCAAGGCCTGGAAGTGCCTGCTGGAACACCCCGAGAGAGTGTCCCGTAACTCTAGATTAAAGTTTATACAGACCATGGTCTTACACAGGTCATACCTCACCCCACTGCGGATCCACCTGATGTTTCCAGAGGCTCCCCATCATTGTCCTGGTTGTAAGGGAGTTGAGGCTGACTTCCTTCACATGCTATGGTCATGCCCTCGCATTCGGCACTACTGGGATAGTGTGCGGGGTTGTCTGGAGGAGATCACACACATTCCCATTATGGATAACATTCTAGACTGTCTCATGGGCCTTCGTAGACATACAAGTAAACTGAAGGTACAATTGAGATTTGCAGACCTGGCCTTAGTCCTGGCAATCAGAGCTCTCACTAATAGATGGAAGTCCCCCAGGTGCCCAACATTGTCTAGCTGGCAAGATGACATGATACAGTGGGGGAAAGCTGAGAGTGTAGCCCTAAGGAAGGAGGAGGAGAAGGGCCTCTGGAAGCGACCCATCTCGATGGACTGGGATGTCATGCTACAGGAGTTTGAACTTCTTGACCCCCTGCCCCTACATGGTACCCCGACGACATAGTCAGGACCCTTCGACCACGTATTTAGAAGCCTCTGAACCCCAGACCCCCCCCACTCAGTCACTTTAGCGATATATAATTCCCTGGATTGTGGATAAGTGTGGCTCAGCGATTAGAGCAGCAGACCCTGAGGCAGAGGTCTGGCCCGGGACATGGGTTCAATTCCCGACGCGGCAGGGTCTTGGGCTCAATGTCCACGGACTCGATAATTCTCGCCTAGGTGCCTACTCTAATCACGGGTCCCACTCTGCAACTCTGGGCAATAGCTTGCTTAATCTCCACAACGGCCCCGAAAGCGCTAGGATGCCTGGCCTCACCTTGGAGGTGCCCAGTAAGGGGCATCTCACAGGGAAAGCCAGGAAGGGTTCCACAGCGGTTTACAGCGCCAAGATACCTTCTAGGTGATAGTGCGCTTTACAAGTATACACACATTTACATTTACATTTACTTAGGTACATACTGTCTAGATCCCCCTTAGATGCTAATGTCATTACCATACTTCAGACCAGGAGCTTGGGAAGGGTGGGTTAGGGTGGGAGAGTATAGTTGGGATTGTTGATTTCAGTTCAAAGAGGAACACTCTGTTTTATAGTGTAAATGTTCTAATGATAATGCAGCATAGTACTTAAAAATGTCGTTTTCAGTTTGAAATGATCACAGATCCTCCACAACTACATTATCTGTACCACTGTATAATGGTTTCCTACTCTGTATTATTTCCATATGTCCATAGCGTGGATCAAAAAAAGAAAATGACCGTATTGCGGTAACTTTATGCTGTCAAACTGCTTAATAAAGTTTGTTTTTAAAAAAGTGCACCGCGTATGCCCAGATGTGGATCCCGGGCTTACTGTGCCGCTGGATTCAAAGTAGCCGTCCAGGTGAAGGGTGATGCCCCGAAACTGGTTGCAGGCCGTTTGCTTCAGGTCCAGGGAGGGCCTGGCTTGGCAGTTTGGGCTCGACTGTTCCCATGAGGAGCAGGTTAAAGACTGATTTGCATATGGCTGGATCTATACTGGGGTGGCATGGTGAGCAAGCGAATGATGGATTTAACCCAGATCCCTTGTTTGATTTGTTCCCCATTCAGTCCATCAATTGTGTGTCTTTTTCTTTCTCACCCTAAGTGCGCCAGGTATTCCCAGACATGGGTACTGGGCTCACTGCGCCACTGGATTCAACCTAGCGTGCCTGATGAGGGGTGATTTCCGGAATCTGGTCCTAGGATGCTGGTTTCCGGTACCGGGAGGACTTGGCTTGGCAGTTCGGCAGGACTGTTCCGGTGAGGCACAGGGACAAGACTGATTTGCAAATGGCTGGGATCTAAACTGGGGCGGCATGGTGAGCAAAAGAAGGATGGATTTAACCCAGATCTCTTGACTGGAGGTGAATGTTTGATTTGTTCCAGCATTCCGTCCATCAATTGTTTGTCTTTTGTTTAAGAATTAGCAACTTCTGGAATTGTTTCTCAGTGCCACTGCTACGACATACTTGCCTCTGTTAGCAGGTCTCTACATGACAAGTTTGAAATCTCTGTAGCGCTGTTGGTGAGCCACAGCTATACTCAGAGATTTGAGTTATCCAGTTCTTATATCAATTCAGCGTTTTATTATTTCTCAAATATTTGGCTACATTTTTAACTTAAGATAAGAAAAAATATGCATGCCCTCCATCCTCATCCCCACTCACCCCATCACACACACCTCAACCTAAACTCACGGCTATAACACTACAGTCACCTTGAGAGACCATTCTGGATCCCTGCCATGGACTTCTCAGACCCACTCTTGAGAACTTGACAAGCTAAATGATTAGTGGCGAGTCCTGCCTCCACAGATATATTCTCTCTCAAGTGTAATTCTCTGAATTATTATAAAAGTCCCTGAAAATGCTAACTTTAATTTCATTTTAATACAGTTTAAGATGTTGAACAAGGTCATTCGTGTTCATGGCGCTGTAAATCACGGCCTGCCAATAGCCTTTCGAATGACAAATGGTTCGGTTCATTTTGCACACATCCACAAGCGCGCATCCCACTTTGGCACATTGCATTAAAAAAAAAATCAGCTGCCTTTAATTCGGGCGCGGGAAGCCTTCCAGATCCGCAATGGCGGGAAAAGATAAATGATGTAATGAGCCATCGGAGATAATCTAATCTTCATGGTCTAGTTAAACACGCCGCGCCATGATCACTAAAAACAAACTACCTATCTGAGAGGATAAATGTCCCCGCGCCGAATTCAACCCAAAAATCCATTGCATCCTTCATCAACCACTGGTCTTGCGCCGGCCTGACAGAAATTTAATTCGAGCTGGCTGCTGAGAATAATTATTGTATTTTAAGAGTAGTAATCATTGGCCGGGACATGATTGAATGTGTCCATGCCTATTGACTTTTCCTATGATTTATAGCTTTGTTTAGTCGATATTCCCATCGAAATTGTATAATTAATTATAAGTGGGGCTGTCAGGTCGGCAGGATGGAGTGCCCTGATGAGTATTTGGGAAGATTACATTTTCCTTCGCCGCCACGAGGCCAAGGCCTGGGAATTTTCACAGCACGCTGGCTGCTGGATAAAGATGCTTTTTTTCTGTGTGTTTAGCAACAGCTTTGGCTCAAGATGCATTGATTTCCGGTGAACTTTTTTTTTTTTTATCAGCGCAGTGTCTCTTCGTAATAGTGGAATTTGTGCAGATGCGACAGGCCCTGACAAATATATTATATCAGCGGGTCGCTTTATCATTGTCTGTACAGATTTGCCCCCCTCCCCTCTTTTTCGCACTGTAGTTAAGGAGATAGATGGTCTGGATAAGTAAAGGTGGAGACGAATGTTTATGAAAAATCTAAAACAAATGCTATGTACAACAGGAATACAAATTTCATTCCCAAAACGGTGCAGAAGTGACACGTTTGCTGTCTTCTTTTTTCTGTTATTCCCAAGAGACAATTGAGTATTATAGGTGTATTTGTTTTTTTCCTAAACAAGCAATACAGAGAGAGTAAAAAAAAGTTTAAATATAAATTCAAGTTGCAGAATTTCTAGTAATTCTAGGAGTTTAACAGGGTATTCTCGTTTTGTGCAACATTTATTATATTACTTGCGGTAAATGTCTGGCTCAGCAGTTCATTTTGGGCATGCATGGGGTAAAGAAATTGCCTTATGAGGTTAGACTGCTGATATCCCCTCATGTTCTTCTGTTAAAGTTCCTAAATGTTCTTTTGTATTGAGCACACGTTGTTATTTCCTTCACTCATCAAAGATGGGCACCAGTCTTATGGAAAGCCTCATATTGTCAGCTTAATTTATTTATTTAAATTAATTTAGTTGAGGCTCTCGTTTCGAGCAGACATGCATTGCTTAGTTTGTGCTTTTGTTTGCTGGTGCTGGCACTCCTTTGGGGGGCCTTGGACTTACTTTTCAAAATGTAGACTTTGACTCAAACAAGCTAAGGAAGGCAGGGAGATGAGAAAGAATAGGAAGAGAAATATAGGAATAAGTGACTAAAGGAGAAAGTCCAGTTGCAAAAGAATGTAAAAGACTGACATGCTGAAGTAGGAAGTGTAGGGCGGTAGAAGAAAAAGAAATGAGGTGTACTGAAATCTATGCAGCCATGATAGTTGGCAAGCACGGAATTTGGCAGCTCCTAAGAAACTTTTTGGGGCACTGGGAGTTATTTAATCATTTCTTTTCCAAATAAAAGACTGTCAATATGTCATCTTTCGATAAGTTCTAAGTGTGTTTGACCCATAGGGTCACCCTGGCAGTTCGTCTACGTAAAGAACATCGTCTTTTGGGTCATATTTACGTATGATGTACAATATAGACTTTAACAGACAGCTATTTTGCAGGAAGGCATGTTAGTTATTGAATTGGATTGATGAACAACTTCTTTTTAAAATAAATATTATTGCAGAATTTCAGTGCCTAAACCTGTATGATAATTGATGTCTTTTAACTATATTTGTAGTAGTTTTGTTAATGTCCATCCTCCCCTATATTGCTCGTAACCCCCCTCTGCATATGGATTGTAATATATGTGTTCAAAGTCCTTTATCTATTGTAATTGGTGATGTCCTGCCCCAACTTAGTGAGTTATTGTCTGCTTACCTTGTGCTAATTCCAAGGCATGAAGCCTATCACTGTCCTGTGCTCACTATACCACATGGCTCACGTTGTAAGCTACTGAGGAGGTCCAGCTTGGCTGAAACATGTTTGTGGTTGCTTTTGTTCTTGTTCAGAAGGGACTGACCTGTTCCTATGGGAGCATGATCAATGCTGACTTGCCTGAGACAGGTTATTGTCTGAGGTGACATCATGAGCAAAAAATGATGGACTGGTATGCACCCCTAGTAATTACCAGTGATGGGATTAATTCACATATTCCACCCATCCTTTTTTGTTTTCCTTAGTCTAATGCCCAAAATGGAATGGGTAGACCCAGACATGGTCCCATGCACACTGTGCCTTAGGACTCAAGATGCACTCTACTAATGATGCCAAAAATGCACAAATCAAACTGTGGCTGCTTGTATTCCTGTTCAGAACGCAGTAATCCTGGGAGTTTGGACTAGGATGTTCCTATTGGAGCATGGGTAAGGGTGATTTACATATGGCTAGTTCTTGTCTGAAGGGGACAGGAGGGCAAACAAATGATGTACCAGGATGTGGCCCGAGTAATTACCAGCTGTTTAAATTAATTGAAAAATTCCGTCCATCCCCTTTTTTTATTCCTCAGTGCAACAGGTAAGCCCAGATAGGTTGTCAAGGATGGGAACTGAAAATCTCCTACACTTCCTGCCTCTTGAGTGCTCAAGGAATGGATGACTTCTTTCTGAAGCCACTGTACCACTATATATTAAACACCACATATGTGAAATAAGGATCGTATCTCTTGAAGGATCTCCAAAGGAAGAAAAAAAGGCCAAGGCATAAAAACACCTTGGGTAGAAGATGAAGACTTGCACCTAGATAATTAGCGTTGCAATACAGGTGCTTAGGAGTGAAATGAAAACAGGCCCAACAGCACCAGAAAACACTGTTAAAGACTTGGCTGGAGAAAAATACAAGGACAAAAACGCAATCAAAGGATTAATGGTGGCATCGAAAAATACATTTAACTGCATAGTGATGCAGTTTTTAGGGCTCGCCTATCCCATTCCACAAGGAATGGATAGGGGAGAATTTTAGTGGGCAAAAGAAGTTCTCAAACCATGGGGTGGATTTCCGACAGTTCACGTGAACACAAGCATGCACTTTTCCCTCGCTCCCGAGCCGCCTGCCTCCGGGAGCTTCACTTCAAAGGGCTCCCCCGCCCACTGCTTCACACTTTTCACGGCCGCCAGGCCATGTCTCGCATTTCTCCCCCCCTCCCCACAGCAATGCCAAGAGCTTGTTACATTCCTTGTTGACAGCTGGCTCTGGAACTTTGACCTCAGAGTGAGTTGAATGATAAGGAGAGGAGAGACACTACATCCCCCACTGTCCTGCCGTTATGCAAAGAGCGGTCACTAAATTGTATTTTCCAGTCCCGTGCATTACTTCACCGCTGCATCTAGATTTAAAAGGTTTGCTTGTCTTTTAAGCGTCGCAAATAAAAATGCATCTGGTCCACTCAAGTTTCCAGTTGGAGGTCACAAGGTTGGAAATAATTTTAAAATGAGAGTTAAAATGCGAGCCACATCTTCCTCTGCAGCACAGACAGCTTTCTTTGTGGCTCCTCTTACATCACCTACTGCGCTCTGAAGCTAAAACATTGTGTTTCTCATGCCAGACTACTTTTGCGCATAATGTTTGCTTGTCTTATGCTCACATCATGCATCACAAATGAAGAGCCGTTTTAAGGCACTATTATTGCCCAGATGCATCAAGCATTTTTGGAGTCGCAAACGGTGCGATTCCTTAAAATCGGCCGTTTGCGACTCCAAAAATGCTTTTTGATATGCATCATTAGTTTTTGTAGAAAATAGCTAATTTTGCGAATTTCTTAAATGCGATTGCATTTAAGGAATCGCAATTTTGCGATTCCTTAAATGCAATGCATCATTTTTTTTAAATTTGCGAATTTTAAAATTGCAAGTGCAAATTACCACGAGTTTGAACCTCGTGGTAATTTGCAAAATTGTTTAAAAATGCACAAAAATGCATTTTTTAAACTGTTAAGTTACAGACACACATGTCCTTAGGACATGTGTGTATGTAACTTATAGCTAAAAGTGCATTTCATGGGTGCAGGGGGGGGTCATTTGGACCCCCCTCTCCACCCTTGAAATGCTTTGTTGAATTGCGAATTCGCAATTCCCATTCATTCCTATGGGCATTTCAGCCCATAGGAAGGAATGGGAATTGCGAATTCGCAATTTCAAAATCGCATTTTTTATGCGATTCGGTAAAAATTGCGATTTTTACTGAATTGCAAAAAAAATGCGAAAACAATGATGCATACCATTTTGCGAATCCTAATTTGCGATTCGGTAATTTTCGCAAATTAGGACTCGCAAAAAAGTAGTTTGATGCATCTGGGCATATATCCCCCACTCCATCCATCCATCCCCCCACTCCATCCATCCATCCACCCCCCCATTACATCTATCCATCCATCCCCCCATTACATCTATCCATCCATCCCCCCACTCCATCCATCCATTCCCCCACTCCATCCTTCCATTCCCCCACTCCATCCTTCCATCCATCCCCCTACTCCATCCATCCATCCCCCCACTCCATCCATCCATCCCCCCACTCCATCCATCCATCCCCCCACTCCATCCATCCCCTACTCCATCCATCCCCCCACTCCATCCCCCCACTCCATCCATCCCCCCACTCCATCCATCCCCCCACTCCATCCATCCCCCCACTCCATCCATCCATCCATCCCCCCACTCCAACCATCCATCCATCCCACTAGATCCATCCATCCCCACTCCATCCATCCATCCATCCATCCCACTCCATCCATCCATCCCCCCACTCCATCCATCCATCCCACTCCATCCATCCATCCCACTCCATCCATCCATCCCCTCCATCCATCCATCCCCTCCATCCATCCATCCATCCATCCATCCATCCATCCATCCCACTCCATCCATCCATCCCCTCCATCCATCCATCCCCTCCATCCATCCATCCCCTCCATCCCCTCCATCCATCCACCCCCTACTCCATCCATCCACCCACCCCCCTACTCCATCCATCCATCCATCCATCCATCCCACTCCATCCATCTCCATCAATCCCACTCCATCCATCCCACTCCATCCATCCATCCATCCATCCATCCATCCATCCATCCATCCATCCATCCATCCCACTCCATCCATCTATCCATCCCACTTCATCCATCCATCCATCCCACTCCATCCACCCATCCCACTCCATCCATCCATCCCCCCACTCCATCCATCCATCCCCCCCACTCCATCCCCCCCCTCCATCCATCCATCCCCCCACTCCATCCATCCATCCCCCCACTCCATCCATCCATCCCGCACTCCATCCATCCATCCATTCCCCGATTCCATCCATCCCTCCCCGCCCCACACTCCATCCCTCCCCCGCCCCACACTCCATCCCTCCCCCGCCCCACACTCCATCCCTCCCCACACTCCATCCCTCCCCCGCCCCAAACTCCATACCTCCATACCTGATAAAGAAGGTCGGAGCTAACCCGCTAGACCCGCTCAACTACAGGCCTATATCACTGCTGCCATACTGTGCCAAACTCTTGGAGGCTCATGTCTGTGACAACATGTCCAAATTTGTTGAAGAAACAGAATACCTCGCACCTAACCAAGCTGGTTTCCGCCCATGTCATTCGACTGAGGCAGTTATCCTGTCGGTACAAAATACCCTGAGGCGGAACGCGGATAATGGGATCCACCAGGCCTTGGTGCTACTGGACCTTTCGGCTGCGTTCGACACGGTTGACTATACCATCTTGGTCAACCGTGTCGAACAAGCAGGTCTCAGGGGCCCTGCGCTGAGTTGGATCCGTTCATTCATCACCGGCCGCACTCAATCTGTAAGATTGGGCTCTTTCACAGCTCCCACTATATCCACCACCTGTGGAGTACCTCAGGGCTCATCATTGTCACCTTTACTTTTTAATCTATACCTACGCCCCCTATTGTACTCTCTAAGCAAAGCGAAAGTTACCATCTTCAATTATGCAGATGATCTGCAGCTCATCTTCCCTTTGAACACCAAGGACTCAGTGGAGGAATTTCAAAATACCATGTCTCACATCCAGAGTTGGATGAGCTGCAATCATTTGAAACTCAACCCAGGCAAGACTGAACTGGTCTTGCCTGGGCAGAGTGTACTCAGTTGGAACCGAAGCTTTTGGCCATCAAGCATGGGGGCCCCTCCCTCCAAGTCATCTTCAGTTAAAAGTCTGGGAGTACTTATCAGTGAGGATCTGTCCCTGAAAAGACAGGTAGGCGCAGTGGTGTCATCCAGCTTCTTTCAACTGAAGAAAATCAAGAAAATTGCTTGCTTCTTTTCTCCGGCTGCCCTTACCCAGATTGTCATTGCCCTGGTCCTGTCACGACTAGACTTCTCCAACAGCCTTTACCTCGGGCTCCAAATTGGAGAGTTAAAACGCCTCCAGCTGGTCCAAAACCAGGCTGACAGACTTATTCTGAACCTCTCTAAAAGGCAGTCTGTCAGATCAGGGTTGAAACAGTTACACTGGCTGCCTGTTGAGCAGCGAGTTGCTTTCAAAACGGGGTGCATTTTATTTAAGTCCCTACATGATTCTGGCCCTCAGTTCATCAGAGATCTGTTCATCAGATATGACCCTTCCCGCAATCTCCGGTCCGCTCACAAATCCCTCTTGAACGTCCCCTCTTATAAGAGGAAGCGTCTAGGCGGTTGCTGCTTTGATCACCTTGCAGCCACCTTCTGGAACTCCCTTCCTCTTCAATTGAAACTGAGCCGTAACATTCTGAGTTTCAGACACTCCCTCAAAACCTGGCTATTCTCCCAGGCTTACTGCTGAGTTGCTTCATCTCTGTCTTTAACCGGTGCGCTGTGTTCCTTCCTATAGCGCCATGAAGCCCCAGGGCGTACGAGCGCTTAATAAATTAATATTAACATTAACATTAACCTCCCCCGCCCCACACTCCATCCCTCGCCCTCTTGCCCTGCCTCTATCTCTCACCCTGCCTCTATCTCTCGCCCTCCCTCTATCTTTCGCCCTCCCTCTATCAATCTATCGCCCTCACTATCTATTGCATCATCAC
This sequence comes from Lissotriton vulgaris, assembly GCF_964263255.1. Classification (NCBI taxonomy): domain Eukaryota; kingdom Metazoa; phylum Chordata; class Amphibia; order Caudata; family Salamandridae; genus Lissotriton; species Lissotriton vulgaris. Next base: position 927,098,668 of record NC_141693.1, on the reverse strand, counting down.
AGCATCACCAAACCCCCACTCCATCCACCCATCCCACTCCATCCATCCATCCATCCATCCACCCCCCACTCCATCCATCCATCCATCCCCTACATCCATCGCCCCACTCCATCCATCCCCCCACTCCATCCATCCATCCCCCCACTCCATCCCCCCACCCATCCATCCATCCATCCATCCATCCATCCATCCATCCATCCATCCATCCATCCATCCATCCATCCATCCATCCATCCATCCATCCATCCATCTATCTCCATCCATCCACTCCATCCATCCCCCCACTCCATCCACCCGTCCCACTCCATCCACCCGTCCCACTCCATCCACCCGTCCCACTCCATCCATCCCCCCACTCCATCCATCCACCCTACTCCATCCACCCTACTCCATCCATCCCATTCCATCCATCCATCTCCATCCATCCCACTCCATCCATCCATCTCCATCCATCCCACTCCATCCATCCATCCATCCCACTCCATCCATCCATCCCACTCTATCCATCCATCCATCCATCCCACTCCATCCATCCATCCCCCGCACTCCATCCATCCATCCCCCCACTCCATTCTCCCATCCCCCCCACTCCATCCATCCATCCCCCCCACTCCATCCATCCATCCATCCCCCCACTCCATCCATCCATCCCCCCACTCCATCCATCCATCCCCCTACTCCATCCATCCATCCCCGCACTCCATCCATCCATCCCTGTACTCCATCCATCCATCCATCCATCCATCCATTCCCCCGACTCCATCCATCCCTCCCCGCCCCACACTCCATCATTCCCCGCCCCAAACTCCATCCCTTCCTCGCCCCACACTCCATCCCTCCCCCGCCCCACACTCCATCCTCGCCCACACTCCATCCTCGCCCACACTCCATCCCTCGCCCTCTTGCCCTGCCTCTATCTCTCACCCTGCCTTTATCTCTTGCCCTCCCTCTATCTTTCGCCCTCACTATCCATCGCATCACCGAGGCATCTCTCAGGGGCACCACAACATCACTATGCGCTACTACAGCATCACTGAACGCCACAGCATCACTCGTCGCCGCCACATCATTCAGAGCCACCACAGCATCAATCTGTGCAACCATTCAACAACAACTGATTCAAATATGTTCTCTCAATGTTTCAAACTTTATTACAAATGTCACAAAAAAATGTTAATTTCACTTCTATTCTTGTATTTTCATCACAATAAAATACACTAAACATAATCTTCCAAAAAGTTATTTGCAAAAGTTTAAGCTTTTGCCATTATAAATTACAATAATTTTTATTTAAGTATTAAATATTGAAAAAAATACAACCCATTGTTATTTTTAATATTAATACATCTAAGTCATGTAAATACAACACATATTGCATTACAAATGCTATAGGTGTCACGTTTGCAAAAGTTAACACTATTGGCATTGTAAATGACAAAGTTATTAATTTCGCTATTTTAAAAACAAAAACATAAATAAACAAGCATTAGAAATGCAATAGGTCTCGCAGCATTAGAGTTAGTGCTTTTAGAATTGTTTATGGGTTTTTTTGTAAATCTTTAACATGAGGTTGAGGGTGAGTGAGGGTGAGTGAGGGTGAGGGGTTGAGGGTGAGTGAGGGTGAGGCTGAGGGGTTGAGGGTGAGGGTGAGTGAGGGTGAGTGAGGGGTTGAGGGTGAGGGGTTGAGGGTGAGTGAGGGTGAGGGGTTGAGGGTGGGTGAGGGGTTGAGGGTGAGTGAGGGTGAGGGGTTGAGGGTGAGTGAGGGTGAGGGTGAGTGAGGGTGAGTGAGGGTGAGGGTGAGTGAGGGTGAGGGTGAGTGAGGGTGAGGGTGAGTGAGGGTGAGGGTGAGTGAGGGTGGGTGAGTGTGAGTGTGAGTGAGGGTGAGTGGGGGTGAGTGTGGGTGAGTGTGGGTGAGTGTGGGTGAGGGATTGAGGGTGAGGGGTTGAGGGTGAGTGAGGGTGAGTGAGGGTGAGTGAGGGTGAGGGGTTGAGGGTGAGGGAGGGTGAGGGGTTGAGGGTGAGGGGTTGAGGGTGAGTGGGGGTGAGTGGGGGTGAGTGAGGGTGAGGGGTTGAGGGTGAGTGAGGGTGAAGGTGAGTGAGGGTGAAGGTGAGTGAGGGTGAGGGTGAGTGAGGGTGAGGGTGAGTGAGGGTGAGGGTGAGTGAGGGTGGGTGAGTGTGAGTGAGGGTGAGTGAGAGTGAGGGTGAGTGAGGGTGAGTGAGAGTGAGTGGGTGAGGGTGAGTGAGGGTGAGGGTGAGTGAGAGTGAGGGTGAGTGAGAGTGAGTGAGGGTGAGTGAGAGTGAGGGTGAGTGAGAGTGAGGGTGAGTGAGAGTGAGGGTGAGTGAGAGTGAGGGTGCTTTGTCATAGTAGGTTGGGCCCTGGGACATGGGCAGTAAAATGCCTTGATACCCACGGTTGGGCCCAGTAACTTGCTTGCCCCATGCTCCTCTGAACGGAGTTCGGATACCAGTAAATAGAAAGACAGTAAATAGGAATGAAAAAACACAAAGCAAATGGTAAGCATAGGAGGAATGCATTCCTAGGTAAGCTTTAAGCATGTCCCCAACATGTCTTTGCTGTGCTGTCTGGCAGTTTTCGAATTAAACCCTAAATGCTTCCGAAACCATCTAAAACATTAACAATCTTTGAAAAAACGTCTTTGTACAACTTGAAACATTCATTAAAACGAGACCTAAAAAGAAGGAATCAAAGTGAGGAACTTGTAACCGGTACAGGGCTTTAAAAAGGGCAATGAAAAATAACTCGAAGTGCCAGAGCTAGAAGCCTTATGGAAGGTCCTAAGTTTAATATGGTGATCTAAACGGAGATTATAATCATAAAGAACAGTGCAGGAAATGATCCCGTGTAAAGCCAATAAGGGAATTAATAAAAGTTCTATTTCCCTTTAAAGTGAAAATTCGCATCATGCTTGGCTTGTATACGTGCACTACAATCGTGGTGCAAGTTCCCTCATAAGTGTATAATTTTGACATGCTTAGCTTATAAACGTGCACTGAAAACAGAAAGTATTAGTGATATTTATAGTCAAACCGTGACTGTATAGTTTTTGTGCTAACGGGAAAATGCAGCTTACTAAGAAAATAAACTCTAAAATAAATGTACCGTCTATGCCAGGTAAAGAGATCCAAACTCAAGCGGTGAGATGTTTTTTTATGATGTTACCAGAGAGATATCCTAAAAAACGCAACATGCGATCCCACGGGCACCTCGAGTGAGTTATTAGCCGATTAAGATGGAACTTTTTTAAAGGGGCTTACCGATATTGTTATACTTATATAATTCCAACTTGTAGTAAGTTCGTCAAGGAAAACAGTTATTTTGTGCAAAGAGGGGAAAAAGAAAACGGGGAAATGAACACGGGAAAAATTAGGGGTGGAGGGGTTCTTAGGGCAGCGAATGGGCATTAGGGCGGTCGGAAGCTTACCTGGTAATCACGGCGCAGTGCTTAGTTACTCCTCTATCGAGTCGCATAGCAAGTAGGTCAAGAGGCGTCCTGACCGAATGTTTAGATAATCCTGTTCGAAACCGGAAGTGGTGAAAATACACAGGCCGTCGCCATTTTAGAGTGGTGACGGAGAGTATAGGGTTCTAACACGTGATGTCAATATACGAAAAATAAAATATTGTGTAATGATACAATGGTCATAAACTGGAAATCGGGTAGAAATAATATAATTGCTACTAGACAGATCTCTGGGCAGGGAGTTTTAACTAAGGGTAATTACGGAGAAGCCTAAGGAGTCTTCAAGGTAATGGAAGAGACTCACCTAGCTTAGCCGGGGATCAGAAAAGGAAGAGGGAACCTTATGAAGATCAAATGCATGATAGTTTTGGGAGGAATTAAGGGGGAATGGATAGTCTATGTACACACGCTGGAAAGAAAACATGTTAGATCTCAAAAAGGAAAAACAAACAAGTTTGTGGCCAGCGTCAGCGCCCTTTTGGCAGTCTTCCAAGGCAGCAGTAGCTGTGTGTGTTTTTCGCACGTTCAGTACAATTCCCACTTTCGGAGACACACAAAGGCACCGGAAACAGGATCGATAATTGAACCTCCGAGAGCAGGTCTGTGCAGGGGAAGCTGCCTCGGGCTGGGGGTGCTAGGGGGAGGGGGCGCGGGGCAGATGGCTTTCATCTGTAGTCTGCACACGTGTTCCTTCAGAACCGAAAGCAGCGTCAGGAGGAAGAGCCCGCGTGGTTTCACTTTCAGGCTCCGCCGACCGGAGGGTGCAACGCCCGGGAGATGCCCCGGGTTCGGTGAGGCGCAACCAGGAAGCCGGGAAAAGGGAGCCAGGAAGTAGGAAACCGAGGATCCGGCGAGGGCAGAGACAAGAGGAAATCAGGGGACGATCGGGGGTGCAAGGGAAATCGGAACCCCGGCAGGAGAAGATCAGGAGCTAGGAAAAGATCGGGAGGCGGAGAGTTGAGGCAGGCAGGCAGGCATGGGAGGAGAGGAGGAGGGGGGAGGAGAGTAGGGGAGGCACGGCCTAGCGGCCGTGCAATCAAGTAGTGAGGGGGCGGAGTTGTGGGAAGGCTGAGAGAGAGAGTAGGCGGCTGGGGGCATGTGCACGCGCATTTAAGCTCAATGCGCATGCGCATTGAGCTTAAATTTATCGTGCACTGCAAGGAATCGCCACGATTCCTTGCAGTGTGGATAAAGAGCGGATAAGTGCCAATACTCTCGCCTTGCTCGATGCGCATGCGCATCGACAGGCGAGACCTAAAAAATTGTCATTTACAATACTAATACCTCTAACTTTACTAATGCGAGCCCTATTGCATTGCAAATGCTTGTTACCCTTCTGCGGGCTTCTTTTATGGGCTGCTCTGGAAACAGGAAGGATGCAGGACCGGAAATGAAGGGTCCATCTTGGATTGGGAAGCCTTTGTTAAATAAACATTAGAAGTGACCCTTTTGAATTGGGCTCTTTCGCCCAAATGTTTAAGTTACCCCCATGAAAGAAATTAAGTAAGCCTTCCTTTGGTTAGAGGAAGAGTTCCCAACTACTCCAATTCCTCGGCTCCATCAGGCCAGACATCAAAATACCAGCAACAGTGTCAGACCGTCGATGAGGAATGAGTGAGCTTAAAAGGCACCAGCTGTGAGGGTAACCTAAGAACCCAACACAGAATACCATGCTGGAACTGGACATGTCAGTGTAGCGGCTCCCTGCCTCAAAGCACCAACACAGTCTGCAGCCCAATCGAAGATCGAGGGCGAGCCACAACTGTAGTGGGTAGGCTTTCCTAATGAATGTTTGCCCCTGATTTCAAAGCTCATATTTCCGTAGAAAAAGAGTAATCACTTTTTTTTATTTCCTATAATTCACAGGGCCAAATTGTCATGCTGGCTAATAAACTTCCCTAAACATAATATTCAGTGAATGGGTAGTACACTATTTCTTCTCTCTTTTATAGTTGGTAAAACAAATGCCTTCACAATGACAGTGTTGCTTTCAGAGCATTAATTAACACACCAGACAAGATCACCTTAGCAGGCCCATGCTTGATGTATGCATCTATCAATGAATCCTCCGCAGTGCAGTAAAATAAACAATGTAGATATAGAACCTTTTCAGTAAAAATGCACATGACTATTTTCTTTCTTTATGTATGTCTTGTTAAACCTGCTTGTAGGAAAACCATGTTTTCTGAGTGGTACCCTCTATTTTTGCACCTTTTTCTGGCCCCTATATTTTTGCTGGCTTTATACCTATGTGCACTTTGTCCTTGCTAACCATTTGTAAAGTGCCTGTGCTCCCCCTTCAAACATGGTCGAATTGGCATATTCCTAATTGGTATTTTTAGCTTACCTATTAAACCCTAGCATATGCTACAATATGTACTCGGGCCGTTGAATGCCACTAATGAACTGCAGCACTTGTTGTTCTATCCAATACAGTGACAGTGCAAACATGGCTGCAGGATTACCAGGGCAGCCTGACTGTAGCGGTTAGAAACTGCAATTCGACCTGACAAAATAAATCCTTTTGACAGGATAAAAAATGTCTTTCAAATAATATGTCACCCCTATGTAGACCCTATAGCCCACAAGGCAGGGTGCATGATAAAGGTTTTGAAGATTTCCTTACATATACCCAAAAGCCATTTTCACTATGCAGATCTAACTGCATTTTGTAGAAAACCAAGATTTAATTAAATGGTGAAGTTCGATTTTTAATATATTTTGAGGAAAAGTAACTTTAGAAAGTTATATTTTTCTTTCCTAAAGCTTTGGAGGCTAAATTTGCATATGATTTCTGAATTCTTGCAGCTAGTAACTAGAATATGACTAAGAGTGAAAAAAGGTGTGCTTCTTAGGGGCAAACAAATGCCTAACTTGATTGGGAAGGAACTACTCATCTAAAACCTCACTGGATATGAAGAATTGGGGCTGTGGGCATCCTCTTTGGCATTACAGTGTCAAATCGTTCTTGAGTTTCAAAGACTGCTTGACAGGTCTGCTGAGTTTACATACAACACTTTGTGGCACGCTTGAAAGGCAGAGAACAGTATGCCAAGATAATTCTTGTGTATCCACAGTCTGGTTGCTGAATGACCTCTTTTGTCCCTCCAACTTTTGTCTCTGGGTTTTCAATATAGCCCTGGGCAGTGGCAACTTGATCTGAACTTCACCGTGCTGTTGGCCTCTACTTGACATACTGTGAGTCTCTAAGTACTTGTCCTGATGTCCTATTTGCATTAGAAGTGTACTCCTATGGTTGATAGGAACTTAAAGGACTAAAGTCAGGTAAGATCTTTGACCAGGATTATACCGGCTGATGTATCCAACCCACGCTCCCTAGGCCAGCAGAATTTGCGCCTAGCTCCCGGTATACCATTACTATTGACTATTAGTGGCACTTTGTGCTTCTTGGCTTTATTCCTACTTAAAACTTGAAAAAGGCTTATCTATGGCTACCCTTATTAGAGTTTTGTCATTTAGTGCCATTTTGTGTATTACAAGTTAATCTATTTTCTAATTCAGTTTTTTTTATTGTTTTGAATTTCAAATTAAATATTGTTTTGGTACTGCAAGAACACCTTACACATTGCCCTAAGTTAAGCAAGTCTGCTTTGTGCCATAGATGCCAAGGGGTGAGCTCAAGTTAATTTTGGGACTTTGAGGGTTCACCCTCACAAGATTTGAGATTATTTCTTGTGATAGGTAGTCATACCTTCCTCCAAATATAATAAATATTCTTACATTGCTGTTCAGCGGTGGGATCCAGGACTTTAGCTTTGCAGTACTTCTGCTTAGTGATTTAATATGGAATTAAAATGTATTTTTTAATTGACAGCAAAAATAGACTTTTGGGATTTTTATTGGCTTTTGGTGTTTTTTGGGAAATGTGTTTATTTTTTCCTAAATTCATTCTTGCCCTCAAGTTTTGCACCTTAAGTTTTTGTGAACATGGAGGTGGATCTGGCTAAAGTAGAGAGCCTAGCATGGCAGCGTCGGGGAGCATGTGCTAGCAAAGGGAAGTAAATCTGAGCAGGCAGTTCAAAATAGAAGAATATCAAATTGCCTCCAAGCCAGAAAAGACAGTCCTTCAGCTATAGTATACCTCAGAGGAGAATAAGGATGAATTTGAAGAAGAAAATGAGGATTGCTTTTAGGAGACTCTTGTGCCAGAGGGGAGTATGTCCCAAAGAACAGTCTCACCTGCAGTGTCCAGAGTAAGGAGCAGTGTGTCAGTCCTCAGTTTGTCCTTGTTAGAGATACAGGACTGACAGGTGGAAAGGAACCATAAGTTGTATTTGAATGCTTTATCAATTTTCCTGCAACAATAAATAGCAAAACGTGTATCCCAGACCAATTACATCACTCTTAAACATTTCAGAAATTAGCTTATAAAAGGAGAAAGCGGAACCGTAGGAGAGGGGAAGTCTGCACATTGACAGCTAATAATTGGGTGATCCTGCTCAGAGTAAAAAGTGTAGCCTTTTCAATGTAGAGCAGCTTGTGCCTCCCGCTTCCATATCTAATAGGCACTGTAAATTGTGTGTTCAGTAATGCATATAAAATCAACATTTGAGGTAAAAGAAAGGATGTGAAGCATAGGATAGCAGCAACCCACTAAATATGCACTGCACTACTCAATTTAAACATGTGAAACAACCCTGTTGAATGTATGATGCACCACGCAGTTTGTCCCCCTCCTAGTAAGTGGGACCAGCACCTAGGGTTTACCTCCACAACTTGAATAAGTATTAAACATGATGAAGATGTCCTGGTTGATCTGGAAGTGAACTCGGTCCATAATAATTGTCTCTCTCATCACCCACCACCAAAAGACAGCTAGACATTGTTGGCCATAGCTAAGCCAAGAAAGTGCACCATATATCCTCAAATTGGGTTAATTTATCATTCAAACTATATATCAACTTTCCAAAGGCTACCACTTCACTCATGTCCTCTCACCCTGTGTGAAGAGTTGGGCCATTGTTTTTTCTCCAATATCCAAGGATTCCCATTTTCGCTTCTGCCAAGGCCATGGACAGCCATGGTCCTGTGCGTGGACAGCGATGGAAGGTCAGAGGGATCGTGTAAGAGAGCCAGTCATGGCATAAAAGTGCCACCTGGCTTCTGTCTACATTCCATATTTGCTGCCTGTAGTGCTGTAAGTGCAAGCGCTCCCACAGTATATGCACTATATCTTCAAACTTTTGTCTGCATCAACAATATAGACAAATCTTTGTGTAACCTCTCGGGACCAGTGCCAGTGTTGGAGAATCTAAAAATAGCTGAACTTCAGCCTTGACTCACAGAGCCCTTTGTCAGTAGTGGCCATCAATACATCTCAATATCGTCCAGGACCTGTATGTTGACCCGTTTACCACCAGGTCCGCAAGGTTGTGGAGGTGGGGCGGAAGTAAATAGCATATATCAGTGTAGAGTAAAGGTCAAAGACAACCGCTCTAAACTCCTTATTGTAAGCAAGTCTTGGAGAATTGTGGGAACATGTAATAGCTATGATTAATGTGGGTAGGCCACTTTTCAATGCAAGGGTAAGTTTGGGCATGTCTCCATTGCTGCGCAATGGCAAGTGATGGGAATTGTGAAAATCCATAAGATTTTAGTGTGCCCTCTTGCAATATGCCATCTACGAGCTTAATGTTACACACCTTCCAAATTGAGCAATTGGGTCTGGCTTTTCTGATGCACATGCTGCTGTTGCGTCACAAAGTGGTCTTCATATGCAAGAGATGGGGAACCTTAAGCAGTTTATGCGCTTTTTTGCCAAGCATATCTAGATGCTAATATCATGGTTTTATCCTACCTTTGGCGGGTACTTGACAAGTATAGAAGACATCTCGCTTTGGGAATTGATTATCAGTCATTTCATATGGGAGCAAAGCAGGGCCCTCCTTGTGCTTTTTCAACATATGTATTGAATGAGGTTTTTGATGTGCCAACCTATAATATTTCATGTTGGTGAGCTGGAGTCACCCCACTGTCATAGCCAGTTAGAGTTTCATGCCTGTTGGTCACAGTTTGTCATCACCTATAATATTCCATGTTGATGAGCTGGAGTCTCCCCGCTGTCATAGCCAGTTAGAGTTTCATGCCTGTTGGTCACAGTTTGTCATCCCCCCCGTATGCATGCAAAGATATGTCTTTCTAGTTCCTTATGGAGTTTGGCAGGAAATACCAGGGGAAGCATCCTGTATATGTAATTAAATCATGCGGCACTCGTCATTTCAATAACCTGAACTTTACCCCAGAGGAATCTCTGAATATTTGCTATCGTTTTCTGAAGTAAAATTACAATGACATCATGCACCAGATTATTACCACCTCTGCTTCTAATTATACACTCAGTTACTTCAATTGGGATTGCTTCCATGTGTAAGGTAAAGAGTGTAACACCTTGTGTGTGGTGGAGGTAGTCATGGGGAGTGCTTCACCCTTCGACCAATTTATAAAGTATCCTGAGAAAACAAACAAGGATTTCATCAGAATCATCAGGGCCTTAGCGGAGTCTAAAGGTTGGGTCAAGGTCACTAATAAATTGTCTGCATAATAAATTGCCTTAGGGACTCTCTTGATTGGGGAAATCCTTAGGATGCTGCACTCCTTTCTTATGGCTATGTGCAGGGGTTCCAAGGCAAAAAGGAACAATAGAAGAGACCGGGGCATCCCTGGCATGTACCAGGATTTCAAAACAATAAGGAACATTAGAAGAGACCGGGAGCATCCCTGGCATGTACCTCCATGTACCCACACATGGTGAAGAGAAGCCCCTGCTGGAAATGGATGCTGATGGGTTGCAGTATAGGCCTTAGACGCAAGAAAGGAAATTACAATCAAAGCCCATGCATTCCAATGTGCGAAAGGGGTAGCCTCATTCCAAAGCTTTTTTGGCATCCAAAGACACGAGGGCTTTTTCATTTGCATCCCTCCACACATGCCCTAAGGTATGTAAAAGGGTGGATACATGGGTGGTAGAGATGTGGCCTGGGACGCATTCCACCAGCGATGGGTGAATTAGTGATTGAATGGCCTTCCCAAACCTATTAGCTAAAACGTTTGTGAGAATTTTGACATACATTCTGATGAGCGATATGGGCCTGTAGCTTGGGCATTCAAGTGGGTCCTTTGCCGGCTTTAGGACTAAGGAAGTTCTGACTTTGATGAATGCCTTGGGATGCTCCCTGATTTTAACACTACCCCAAAAGCTGATGTTAGCAATAGAGCCTACAGATGTTTGGTAGTTTTGTAAAATTCTGTGAGGAATCCATTTTTCTTGGGGTCCTTGCCTTTCGCCATCGGTCAATAGTTGCTGCTACCTCGTCTTCTGAGATGTCAAGCCCTAATGCACCCCTTAATGGGGTTGTCAAATGTGGGATAGGTGAGTTCTTCATAAAAACAGTTTGCACTTCCAACATATCCTCACCTCTGAGATGTACAAAAGGTTTAGTAAGTCTGAAATTCTGTATGTCCAAAGGATTATTTAAGAGTTCCGATCGTCCATTCTGGAGAGCTGGAACGGTTTTATTAGTTGCTTCAATTTGAGATCTAGCTTTCTCCCTGCTTTCTCCACTCCCTCATAATGTCTTTGACAGGCAAGAGAGTCCTCTCAGCCTGAGAGGTGAATAGGGCATTCAGGTCATATTTAGCTTTGATTAGGATACATAGGTTGGTTTGCGTCTGAGAGTGAGCATATGCAGACGTGACAGTGCTAGTAAGAGTCTCCAAGTGGTGTTGAGATGGTTGGGCTTTCCATTTGGCCGTAGCATAGTCCCAGATAATTTCCCCCTTGAGTTAAGTTTTGCCCCCCCGCCCCCAATAAGGTCCATGTTGACACTACTGACTCAGCATTATTGGCTATGTAGAGCTGAAGATAAAAACACATGCATGGTTTGTATTTGGGTTCCTTATAATGGGTGACAATCACCAGGAGCAGTGGGGTAGCACAGTTGTGTGTAAATCCAAGCCGGTCTCTATCAGATTATGGTTAGAGACTCAACTTGGAAATTTAGAAGATGATGTTGAGTTTGGGGCCATTAGAAAATGTTCCATGTGCCGTGAGGATACAAAGTGAATGTATAATCTCAGTCATTTGGATGCAACAAATGCAAAGGCTCGATGCAGCAATATTTCATGTTGAGTGTCAGATTTCCCTGAGTGGTCTAGAATGGGGTCCAAGGTCATATTCTATTTGCCCCCTTTAATCACTTTTGACTTACAGAAGAAGACAAGAAGCTGTGCCATGCTTGTGTGGAAGTCTGATCTGTCGTCCACCGGAACGTATACTAATCCCACAATTAGACAGATATCTTGAATCTTGAGTTTAACAAAAATGTAACACCCACATAGGTCTATCTATTGCTTCAGTGCTTTAATGGGCAACAATTTGCGTATTAAACTAGCCAGGCCCCTTTTTGTATGACTAAGAGGAGAGTCATTAAGTCCAATCTGTATGTCTGAGTTGTGTGCGTGAAACGCCTTCCCGACCCAGTTTTTGCATAATTCCTCTCTTTCTTGTGCAGTTAGGTGTGTCTCTTGCAAGAGAGTTATATCTGGGTGTCTTGCATTCAGGAGGTGAAGGTATTTTTACGTTTTATATAATGTGTCAGTCCATTGAAGTTGAGGGAAGAGATGGACAGTGGTTTAGTGATATCTAGGGGCATTGTGTGGTAATAGGAGGTGTGTCCGACAAGGGTGATGGCCTCACCGGGTCGTGGGAGATGACTCCTGGGAGAATCCTCAACGTTTACAAAATGGTGACAAAGTATGATAAGGTAGGTCATAAAAAGGATGGCCTCACTGACAGTAGGTTGTTGACGAACTTTGGATATTCAACAAGGAAGTGAAAGGGATGTGACGGAAATCAGCATAGCTGTGTACTTGAGTGGAGCAAAATACAAGTAAGAGGAAAAATGCTGTAACAGATGTTGTATTGGGGATAAGTGAAGGGAAGGATAAGTGACAATAAAAACGAGATATTGATCAGATGATAAAACCGGAAAATCAAATGTTCAGTAATAAACAAACTAGACCATAAATCATCATTGTAATTCCAACATAGCACATGCCCCAATGTCCATTTAATGCGAAATTGGTGGGTTGATTGGGGCTGTTGGGGGGTAGGGGTGGGTGTCGACGTTTCGACCCTGGAAAGCAGGATAAGTTACACTCCTTGCACTCGGGTCTTCTTCAGGACGGGCAGTACATAGGGGCAGCCAACCTAATATTTAAAAGGGGATTTATTTAGTTACTTTGTAAATTGGAAATTTATCCAGATATCACTGTGTGGGTAGGGTATGCAGATATACCTGAGTATGTCCAGTAGGGTGAAGGAGTTGATCCAAAGAAAGGTCCTTGATATTATTTCAAAGGCTAAAGTAAAAGGTAGGAGTTCAAGTTCCTTTGCAGGTCAAAAAATTGCTGGATGGAGGACCACTCGAACCATCAATTGGCATGTCAATCCGCTTGTCTTGGGTAAAGGCACAATTGCTGAGTAGATCCAATCGCGGTGTCGGTCGGCTTCACGCTCGGCGTCTGACTCCGGTTTCTCGTGTAGGCTACACGAGAAACCGGAGTCAGACGCCGAGCGTGAAGCCGACCGACACCGCGATTGGATCTACTCAGCAATTGTGCCTTTACCCAAGACAAGCGGATTGACATGCCAATTGATGGTTCGAGTGGTCCTCCATCCAGCAATTTTTTGACCTGCAAAGGAACTTGAACTCCTACCTTTTACTTTAGCCTTTGAAATAATATCAAGGACCTTTCTTTGGATCAACTCCTTCACCCTACTGGACATACTCAGGTATATCTGCATACCCTACCCACACAGTGATATCTGGATAAATTTCCAATTTACAAAGTAACTAAATAAATCCCCTTTTAAATATTAGGTTGGCTGCCCCTATGTACTGCCCGTCCTGAAGAAGACCCGAGTGCAAGGAGTGTAACTTATCCTGCTTTCCAGGGTCGAAACGTCGACACCCACCCCTACCCCCCAACAGCCCCAATCAACCCACCAATTTCGCATTAAATGGACATTGGGGCATGTGCTATGTTGGAATTACAATGATGATTTATGGTCTAGTTTGTTTATTACTGAACATTTGATTTTCCGGTTTTATCATCTGATCAATATCTCGTTTTTATTGTCACTTATCCTTCCCTTCACTTTACCTCCACGACATCACGTTCCTTCCCCCCCCCCCCCCCCCCTCAACCCTTAGGGGCACCAATACATTGATAATTGTATACGCTTTGTTGAATATACAGTCACGTAACTTCCCTATAATGTGATTAAAACATTGTAGTGGTAATGATTCTTTGTTTACTAGTTTTTCTATTATATGTATAATTGTATGTTCTTGCTCACTGGGACCCCCTACTCTCAACGTTAGCTACCCAGGTCCCAGCGACTCTTTGGGTCAACCCTGTTCCCACTTAACGTAACAGATGTTGTGACGGGCTGGATAGGCACCTCCACCTGAACTGTACTGTTCATACCCTGCCCTATATTAATATTAAAAATATATTAAGTCAAACGTTGGACTGTGAGAATATGTTGTCCTGCATTCTGTCCATCAACTGTTATTTTTGCATTTGTCACCCCGAGTGGGACGGGTATGCTCAGACGTGAGTCCAGTGCCCTCCATGCCACTGGAATTAAGCTATCCTGGCTGATGAGGGCTGAAAGCCCGAAACCGGTCCTAGGATGCTTGTTTCCAGTCCAGGGAGGACCTAGCTTCGCAGTTCGGGCTGGACTGTTTCCATGGGGCACAGGGTCAAGACTTATCTGCATATGGCTAGGTTCAAACTGGAATGGCAAGTTGAGCAAAAAAACGATGGATTTAGGCCCGGGTCTCTGTACTGGGGTGAATGTATGACATTGTTCTGCATTCTGTCCATCAATTGTTATTTTTGCGTCCCCATCGTGTAGTGAATTAAAGACAACACATCTTGAAACACTTCAACTCTAACTCTGAGATATTAAGTGTCATCTGAACCGAAGGCATTCCAGACTCTACACCATAAAATATTCTGAGGTAGGGGGCGAGACAATCGAGTATAGAAAAGCAAACATTTAGGTATGTCAATAGAAACATGCCAATAGAAAAGTGGTAGTAAGTACAGACACTAAGTGGAATTACTGCCCAAACTTAATGCAGCCAAATGTTACGGCCCCCGGGAAGGACCCCGGGTTCAGGAATCAAGAATCTGGGATGGACCCCTGCCAACAGGTATCAAAGCAACCAGTTGAATTGATCCTGGGAGGGGAACGTGAAAAGAAAAATGGCCTTCATACTTTCAAAGGAGATCTAGATTTCCCTCTGGGTTCCAATGGTTTCCATCAGCCTTGCTTATGTCCCAGAGACCATTTCTGAGTAACTGAGGCCAGTCTGGTTCTCTCATCTAGGTTATTGGCTTGCTTGGGCTGCTGTACATAACAATCTGGTTCAAAGGAATGTGCACCCTGAGAAGACATGTCAATGTCAGAGCCATTCAATGCCTCCAAAACCTTGTCCAGGTCCTCTGATTTTTCATATTCAGTCATGTGTCCATTCAATGTTCTGATTATCAAGGCTGGCTCTAACAGACCATATTCGATTTATTTTTCCGAAGTTGGGGTATCAGTGCAAGTAACTATTTCCTTTTGGAGTTGGGCTAGAAGGAGAAGTCCCTGGAAATGTGTATCTGTCTGTTTCCTTACTGATATGGCCCATGTTTCTTGGCCACAATAATCATTTGTCATGCTTGTCGGTGTCTCAGCCAGCACACCAAGATTTGGAATGGCCTAATCTGATGCAGTGTGGGTTCACCCCATGGGCCCAGTAGAATTCCAAGGGCGGTACAAAAGACAAGTACAGGGGTTAGGCAGGAAGGTTTCCAGAAATTTGTGCAAGTCCACCTTCTCCACTTGTTCCGTTACTCTGTAAATCCACACATTGTCTCTGATTCCTGTTATCCAGATCGATTGTCTTTACCTGCAATCTCCATAAATCTGGCCCCAACTCGAGCAGCCCATATTAGCACTGTTCCATGTCACTGGTTCTAGATTCCACTGCCTTGAATTGTAGGCATGGAATTAATAGAAACCTTGATGTCTGCAAATTCATTAAGTGAAATGACCTCAGAGAACAATAGTTGCCAGGAGTGTGACAATGGCCCTCAGTGAGGACACAGGAAAAAAGCATGCAGACAATAATCATACCTTTTCCGTGTAAGGACAGTGTGGTAGGGTGCTTGCCAAATATGCAGGATACGGTTGTAAGCATCCTTTTTGACATTATAGTGTTAAATCTTGCTTGAGTGTCAAAGCCTGAGTGATAGATCTACTGGATTTACTTATGACATTTTAGAGCACACCTGAAAGGCAGACAACATAACGTCAAGAAAATGCTTGTTTATTGGTCTGGTTGCTGAAGAACCTTCTTTGTCCCACCAGACGTCTATCTAAGTTTTAGATATTACACTGGGTGGGCACTTGAAAGGAAGGGAAACAGGAAGCCAAATTATCATCATCATCAAATAACTTTATTCGATTTATTGAATCATAAAAGTGAGCATCATACATAAAACATCTTTAAAATTTTCAAATGCAACGTTTGGGGTGGATAAATATATAGATTTCCCAATATAATTTGTTTTTTTGCATAATTGTAAACTTTGAACATATTCTATCGCTATCCGAAAATAACAGAATGATTTAAACCCTTCAATCCCATTGCCCGGTTTTCCTAACACAATTCATAACGTTTCCTAATTGATAATGCAGTTCTGATGAAATTAAACACAGCACTACAGATGGCAACTGAAGTCAAAGGTATAAAAAAATTAAAACCCTCTTGATACGAACTAGGACAAATTTCCTTCAAAATTGGCCTAATAAAGCGGGCCCTTCTATCCTTATATAATGTGCAAAAGAGCCTAAATTGCATTGTGCTTTCTTGGGCTAAATTATTACATGAACAGGGAGTCAGTCTCTCACACCAGCTCACCGATATAGGAAAAGCCAGAAGAAAGTGCACTGTGCAGAAACGGAACCTAGTCAGAAGGAAGCGTGATTGTGTATGGGTGCTAAAAGATAAATACAATTCTTGGCCTCTTGGCTGCCTATAAACTAAAAGCTCGTCGACCGAGTCAAGCATTCCTCATTTTTTGTAATAAGCATTTTTTATAATTGGTTTCATATTAGCTGGTATGCTTTCGGGATTGTCATAATAATGTCCCAGACCAATCTTATTGAATGCATTTTTAACATAACGGATCCAGGGGATAGACAATACCTTTTCCAGGCTCATACAGTCCTTAATGATCCCTATAGTAAATGACAAGTCCTCTGAAGACCACACGTTCCCCCATAAAATGAATGGGGCAATTTTAATTCTGTCTTCAACATAATCCACTCCCAGTTCGGAGTGACAGAATTTTGTAGGAGAACTATAAGGGACCATCAATAGTCTTTTTTTAAATTGTTTTCCAGAATTTGTATCTGGCTACTTTTTTGATAGCCCCATACACCTGCCCCATAGGTTGTAACTGACCGGCATTTTGATTTATATAAAGTAAGTATTTCTGCGACCGACTTATGACCCAACCTGCATGCAAAGCGGAACAAGCCCTCTATGATTCTACTAATATGTTGGGCCCTCACTCTGATCAAATGGTCCCAATTCAGTTTATTATTGAAGACATTTCCTAGATATGTGACGTTAGGTACTTTGTCTAGAGTATTTTCTTTTACCACAAATTTCCTCGTTTTTGTTTGTTTTGGGCAACACACCATGATAAAAGACTTGCTAAAATTTACTTTAAGATCCAATGCCATCATAAAGTGAAAGCAATCAAAGCTTTTTGTAGGCTTTTAGCAGTTAAAGTAATCAATACCGTATCAACCACATATGACAAAAGGGGAACCGGCTTTCCTCCTATGATTGGATAGTCCAAGTGCTGATCTACAAAAAATTTCTGTACCCCCTTTGTATATAAAGGAAATAAAAAGGGGGCCAGTATGCATCCCTGTCTAACACCCTCAGTAGACGCAATAGGCCTAGTTTTTTCGCCCCCTGGTCCGTAGCGTATAGAGACAGTGGTTGTTGAGTGCAATCTACACAACAGGGTAATGAGTGCTTCCTCAAAGCCCATTATTTCCAGTAATGTCCACAGCTTCCCTCTGTTAACTGTGTCGAAAGCGCTAGATAAGTCCATGAAGGCCAGGTGGATTGACCCACCCTTGGCCTTCATGTACTTACCCATAACTAGGGACAGGTTGAGACATTGTTTGTTCGTTCCCATTTCCTTCCGGAAACCATATTGTGATTGAGATATAAGACCGGAGTCATTAGCCCAGGTTTCCAGACGGGCAAGGATTACCTTCCCCAGCACTTTACATGTTGCATCAATTAGGGATATGGGCCTATAGCATACAGGATCATTCCTGTTACCTTTCTTATATATCGACACCACCACGGCTTCTTTCCACGTAGTAGGGATGCAACCCACTATTATTGCTTTAAAAACATTTGCCAAAAAAGGGGCCCATAATTGGAGATTGCCCTTAAACATGTCTAAAGGTACCCCGCTAGCCCTGGGGCTTTTGCAGAGATGCCCTTTATCAGCGCCTCTTCAACCTCGCTGGCAGAGATGGATAGACTCAATTGGGTTGCAGTTTCAAAATTAATAATTGTAGTGTCTTTTTGGTCTTGCAAGGATATGCCATTTGGGTTAAATATTTTCGAAAAGTGGTCTACCCAGGATTCCCCTGTTATAGTTGATTCCATATTTCTAACAGCGTCTGTAAAAAAAGGACGATTTATGACTTCCCAGAAGCCCCTGGAATCCTTTAGAGCTCTAGCTCTCTCCAAGTCTTCCCAGGCAAGTCTTCCTAATTTATCCTTCCTGAGCCCAATTACTTGTTTATAAAGTTGTCTTGTCGAACTTATTAAGGCCCTATCACGGGGGCCGTGTGCAAGGCTTTCTTAAGGTATTTTTGGGCCCTAGAACACTCTACATGAAACCATCTAATTTCCTGCGGGTCATTGTTCTTCTTCACTGCCTTAGTCAAGTTGTTGGCAACCTCTTTACAAATGTCTTCAAAACCCTGTATGACCGCCTCCGAAGTAGAAGCCTCAGATAAACACATCAAGACCTTGCCAGTATTAGCTCTGACAATACTTTCTTCAAATTTTATAGCATCTATTTTAGACCATTTTATTTTCACCCCCTAGCTAGGATTATAATTCATTGGATATTCATCGCCTTCGCCCTTTACTGCCATTATTTTCAGGCTAGTGACCAGAGGCTTATGATCACTAGTAGGGTTAGGTTCTACTGAAAAACTTTCCACCAAAAGGGAACATTTACATGATATCAACATGAAGTCTATAGTGTTAGTCCTGCCCCCTCCCATAAATGTCGGATACTGGATAGGAGTGGTACAAACCAGAGTATCAAGAAAGAAGAGGTCATTGACTATAACTATATAATTTAGTGCTTCGCCCTGGGGAGTATGTTTAAAATTATAAAAAGGTTGGTTTTCAATATCTAACATCCCACATGCCGCATGCTTACTATAACGGCATAGGGTGCTATTAAAATCTCCTGTCCATTTTATGCATACAGGGAAATAAACACCCATAGCCTTATTAATCTCCTCTTTAAGGGAGTTAATAATCCCACCATCATTTTGGTCAAAGATATTATAATACCAATTAATCAATAGTATTGGGACTACAATTGAATTAGAGATCAAGATAATCTGGTATACCAGGGCGAGTCCACGATGTTCTCTATCTTTACTGATCCATATTTGACAAAGATCATGGTCACTAAACCTCCCTTTACCCTCCCTGCGTGTGACGGAGTTGTGTCTACTGTAAACGAACAAAAGCCGTCAATAACCACTACCTCTCTGCACCATGTTTCCTGGAGGCAAATAATGTCAAACGTCATAATATATAGTAGCCAAGCCTCATCAGAAAGTCTAGTTCTAATACCCGTAATGTTCCACAAGACCATTCTCAGTGCGTGGACATATTGTTGGTCAGTGGCCACCTTATATCCCCTAACTCCAACAGTGGGCTGTTCTGCATGCTCATTACTTATATTACAGTTAACCCTTTCCTCGCAGTCTATGTCCAGATGTAAAGGATAATTTGGACTATTAACTAAACCAGATAGGAGACGAGGAGCCTCAGTACTTTTTAATTAACCAAGGCCTACATTAGATTCATTATTTAGGGAATCGGTATTCCTTCGGCCTCTCGTTTTAAATTCCAGTCAGTCATATCTCCAAGGCCACTTAATACCTCATTGCGATTTGAATGATACCAAGGAGGGTACGAGGTATGCTGAGGATCTTGTCTGTGTCGCCCCCTTTCTACACCAGAATACAAGGGCCTAGTTAGCTGATAGAGCAAGCCCAGCGGAAGAATAGAAACCCCACTTGAGCTCACAGTCCAGGTATTAGACCTTTCTAGAATTTCCTTAACTGGCCCCAGTGATCTAAAAGTTAAGTCAATACAGTAATAAATTATCGTATAGGGGTTGCTGCTGGAGGTAAATGGAGAGTTGGGTGACCGTTCCCTGGAGGCCTATGTTCCTGTATTTTTCCTCCTAATATACTTGGAGTATGATGCCTCTCTATCCCTGAACTATAACCACCTAGAGTATTGGCAACCTGGGCATACGTGCAAGTAGAATCCTGTAATTGTGAATGGTCTTGAATTCTATTCTGAAACTGGCCCCTTGCATGCGATACATCACTCGGTACTGATAACAGGTTTTTGTTTGCCCATGGTCCCATTATTGGCATTGCTCACCCTCCCATTGAAATTTACCATAGGCGGGCTGCTATTTGACACTGGTTTTTCAAGGTTTGATAACCTAATCTCGATTTCAGTCAGTCTTTGTATCAATGGTTCTAAGAGGCCTGCAACCTTGCTTTCTAATTTCCCCCAAAAATCGCCCTCAATTAAAAGTGGCCCCCCCGAAACTGTGTCTGCGTTCAGTACAATGGGCTCCTGAGTATGCTCTTTATCAGCAGGAGTATTCCTGCTCCCTAATGGCTTGGGCAATTGTGGTTGGTGTTTATTTACAGTTTGCCCCTTTCTTTTCTTTGCAGGAGGTGCAAGACTATTGCCATAATTAGTTTTTGCCTTCGCGTTTTGACCCCAAGTAACCACATTTCGCACAGTCGGCGTCCCAGCAGCAACAGATTGGTCATTGGAATCAATACTATCACATATAGCAGATACATCCGTAGATTCAATAACTGGGGCAGTAGTATGTAATCTATTGTCCTGGGATGCATTAGCTTCCGGGTTTGAACAGCAAGCCGGGACAGTTATAGTGCTAGCAGGGAAGACAGTTCTATTATCGTTATTGATTAAGGATTTGAAAGAAAGTCTCATCTCAGTAAGTTCGATTTTGTGCATGAGAACTGACTCTCCCCTTAACAGAAATGCATCCAAAGTCCCAGCTACACCCTGCCCATAGCCTAACTTTAGCCTACTCATAGTAATCATGCCCTGAACCCACTACAAGATGGTGTATCAATATCACAGTACCTTTAACGTTCAATAAGGCTGAGTCCAGTGCCGAAAGTGGTGCTGATTCAAAAAAGAAATAAGGTGGCCCAGCCCAACCTCCTTTGGCCTCTGACAGGCACAGACAAGCCCACCCTTAGCCCGCGCGCCTCCCATGCTGAGGGAGTCCCGTGCGCGTCCCGCGCTGCAGGAGTCCCGTGCCGCTTATATTCGCCTCCAGGCGCAGGATGATGATGAGGCGGCATGTGCACCGCTTGTGGAGCTGGGAGGGGTAGTTCTTTAGCTCCTCAGTATGCTGAGAATTCAACCCCAATTCAGTCCCAATGACTCCAATGGCGGTGGCAGCAACAGCGATAAGCAGGTGAGTTCCTTTGAGAAGCCAAATCAATTCTTGTGTATCCACTGTCTGGTTGCTGGAAAACCGTACTTTTGTCCTGCCAGACTTATGTCTCTGGGTTTATTGCGGGTATACTGGCTGTGTCAAACTAGATTTTGGTGTTAGGTATGGGAGGACAATAGGATCACCATAGTTCACCCCCACACACACTCAAACAGTTCTCAGAGCCCAAGTTTTGTGTGGCTGATGACTCTTGGCATCGTAAAATGCCCACGGTGGGTAGGGTTGGCCCGGGCAATATTTTCCACTTAGGTTAGGGTCATTCCCAACCACTAGCTCATTCCAGGCATGCATTTGGCACCTCCAGTCACCAACTTTAGAGCACTCATAGACCTAAGGAAGATCTAAAGAGTACTGAACCTGCTGTCTGTGACCAGAGAAAAGCCCTAAAAGACTGGTCCTGCTCTCTTTTATACCTGGGACAAAGAAGTGCACTCCACGAGTCAT
Organism: Lissotriton vulgaris; assembly: GCF_964263255.1. Lineage (NCBI taxonomy): Eukaryota > Metazoa > Chordata > Amphibia > Caudata > Salamandridae > Lissotriton > Lissotriton vulgaris. The sequence continues at coordinate 927,076,791 of NC_141693.1, read as the reverse complement.
AAGGCTAACCTCCTATTCAAGCCACAAAAATAAAACAAGCTTGGCCTTTTCCGCAACTCCTTAGATGATCAGTGGCAACTGGACCCTGCTGGACTGGCAGACACTGGTCTCACAAATCTGTTACCTGGTACTGAGATGCTTGCATGGCTTATCAGGTGCCGAAATCAAAATGTAACTCTACAATTGTGACTTTTTATGGACACACAATACCTACTTGCGAAGTACTTAGAACAATATGTTTGTGTATCAAACTCAACATTGACAAAGTTTATGGGATTCATGGTACTGGTTTCTGGTATTGCAGTACACAGAACAGAAGTCCTGCATCTGTGATTGCTCAAGAGCCATTATTTCAATATCTCATCACTGCAAACCTTTATCACAGAAACAGTGTGGCACACAGTTTGAGGACACATACTAAATGCAGTAGCGTTCTCTATTTTTGTAATCATAAGTCAAGAACAAGACTGAATACGAAGTGAGAGACACTGGATATACCTAAACCAAGTTTTTGATACTATATGTGTTGCAAGTTTCTAAAACGAACGTGAAAAACGTACATTTCCCATTATATGTTCTGTACTCTTGATGTTTTTTGTTTATTTTATGTGGCAGCAACAAATTTATGACTAGCGTTTTGAGATTGAAAATCTCTCCAGATTAAAGTAATGAACTGTGAGATGTTAAAAACAACCCGCATGTTACAATACAAAATAGACATTACAATCCATGGTAAATGACGGTCACCAATTTGCTGATCATTGACAACCATTTTCTTGGATAGGGTCAAGCCCTATTTTCGTGTCACGATTCCAACAACCAACAGCGCAGTCCTTTATCACAAGAGAAAAGTGTCAACATTGAAAATAAAATGCACATATTTTTCTCTTTTTGTCGTTGCTACATTGGGTCTGCTTTAAAAGGGTTATCCAGAACACATTTTCTTACCAAACCCAAGGTATAAAAAAAAACGTACCTTGTGCTCACCGCATCGCTGACTCAGCAATGCAATGAGCGCAAGGTGAGTGGTTGTATTTATTTATTTAATTTTACTTATCCCGTCTTCTTTCGACTTCCCCGACTCTCACCCCACCCTGCCCCCACCTGCCCCACTTCTCTTACCTGTGCTGACCACCACTGGTTGAAGTCACAGAAGTGCCTACAACTTGCATGTCAGTTGAGCATGCACCGAAGGGGTCACCAGTAGGTGAATACAATGTGAAAGCTTGCAAGACTTTGTAATCATATTCTGCAAAAGGGGCCATCCAGTTTTATATTCATTCAATGTGAAAGGGACCACATAGGTGAGACTAGTCTTATGTTTTTCCCATAATCACGGTTAAGTGTGGCACATAACGTCAAGGCGGAGAAAGCTCACAACTCTTTGTGTCTCTGCTGTGAGTACTCCAGGCCATAGACTACCTTGCAGTGAAGGGGAATCACTCTACACAAAAGTGTTGTCTGAAGAGCAGCCTGGAAAGGGTCCACTTGAAAACAGAACCATCTAAACCTTTTTTGAAAGCTCTGAAAGTGAATCCACAGCTTGTTTGCTTTTGCTATAGAAAAGGTGGCCCTAGCTAACTTGTTGTTCCAATTCCAAGTTCTTCATGACCAAAGAAGTGAGTGATCTGGAGAGTCCTCAGAGGACTGTTGTGCAACCAGAGCTGTTGTATGCATGTCAGCCGGCTTCCACTTATGAGGGGACATCACCTTAAGTCTTGCCATGCTGGAAGAAGCTGTTAATCTAACCTGAGGTGTCTATATGCCAACCTGCCGGCTAAGATAGGAAGAAGCCTGCTAACCCTGATGGAGGTGTGACTTTTAGGAAGAGCCAGAATCAGGGAGACCACAGTGCTAGAGGGGTCTCCTAAATGATAGAGGATGGAGGGAAATAATGTGTACCCCGGGTGTTGGCATGCATGAAAGTCTCCAAGTTGCAGTTTTAGTTGGGAACCATGGAATCATAGATGTTTATGCTGCTGTTGAGGAAATATGAATTTTTATGATCAATTGTGTCCCCTATCTTAGACCCCAACGACTCCGTGTACGCGTTACAAGTACATGTATGTTCCCTCCACTTCTAGTTATGAAGACGCAAATACATTTGCGTCCAACGTTAACATGTCCTCTTTCAGATCCACCATGAATGGGTCGGATATTCTGTTCCTAAGTATGCCTTGCCAACGTCTTTATGTGGTGTACTTTACACGTTTTTCAGCTCTGGCGAAGTAGGCCCTGAATTCTGCCATCGAGCCTTTTTCTGCCTTCTGACTCTGAATGCCTCAGCCTGGGCCTGCATCTGTACCCGTGACCTCTGCCTTACTTCCTGCGCGGCTAACGGTGCTTGGTTCAGCCTGTTGCCTGCCAAGACTGTATTCAGCCTTCAAGTTATCTGCTCCACTCCTCGAAAAATACATTCCTGTCTAGTAGTTCAAGTAAACATCCTTCCAGCTGCAGAGCAAAGGGCCCGGCCTCACTGTCTCCGTGCAAGTAATTCATAGCTCCTGTTACCATGGTAGGCCCATGCCCCCGCGCACGTAGACGCTTATACACGCACTCACAGTTAGTATAGAATAGCCTCTGTCCGAGAGACCTTTCCTTCCAGATAATACAGTTCCTTAAACATAAGATATTAGATACGATTTGGGATTAGGTTGTTCTGACATCCCAGACTTCTGTCTCCTCATGTAGGGCTAAATGTCAAGTCCCCTTCACCCTCCAGTTACACGTCAATCACACGTCATGCTGCCTGCGCACGCATCCCTGCCATGTATTTCTGCTGACACTGCAGGATTCTCTTATGGATCCACCTACTTGTGACATCATGTTAATGACGTTTCTAGTACACACCTTCATGCACGCCTATTGTAACGCCTTTTCATTACGTATGTGTATTCTTATCTCTCTTCTCAGCTGTTACGCCTTCTGCATATGCCTTTACTGTAATGCATTGACTATATATATGAATGATTGTCAATAAAGTATTGTCTGTCAGTCCCTTCCCGAACCTACGTGGTGACGGAATGGTATGCCACCTTGGCTCGAGCCAAATACCCAATTCCTTTTTAAGGAATAAAACCCCTTTTGAAAACCTCAAATATCACGGATTTTGCCTCTTATTTTTCTGAGTTATTCTTATTGAACTTTTACCGCATAAATTAAGTATAGGTAATTTAAATTTACCACATAATTGGCGCCCGAACAGGGACTCCTCCCCCATCTCACGCGTCGGAGGTGCGTTGCAGGCCTAGCCCCCTGCCACAGCCGGACGGACAACTACGCGTACCCGCAGGATTTCCTGTATCTCCCTCAGGCCAACGGAGGTGACTGAGGCTGCGATCAACACCCAGACGAGGCGGTGAGGAGTGCGGAGGATCCCGACCAGAGCCTAGCTGAGAGAGCAAGATCTGAGGTATACAGAGGCCCACCAGGTTCCGAAGTTCCGAAGTTCCGAAGTATCTGCGTCACGAGTCGAGTCCGGTCCAGTCCAGTCCAGTTTCCGAGGCCTTCCGTTCCGTGCTTCCCGGTGAGTACCATTGCTGGGGACGCATCTAGACGTGCGCATTAATTTGTGCCGGTCAAGACGGGTTTGGGTACACAGACCTGGTCTGCACTGTTTAGCAGTGTATCTGTACTGTTTTAGCAGTATATCCTGTTTTGCACCGTTTAGCGGTGTATCTGTACTGTTTAGCAGTACATCCAGTATCATGCAGTTAGCTAGTTTCATTCTAATCATTATCGTTCGTTTTTAAATGTTTTAATGTGTTTTCAAAATGTCGTGGTATGAGTGATTGTTCGATCTTCATTATTGTGATTATTGTGTTCATTGTGTTCATATCTAAGTAAGGACCAAGTAGCCTGATTTTTAAGATGCCGTTATTCTCCAAATTAAGACAGATAAAAACTAGAAAGGGGATACTCGAGGAAGCTGTTCCCATTCCACCTAGGGACACTCCAGGGTACTTTATGTACCACAAACACGGCCTAGATGCCGTTTTATATCTCGATTTATGGGTGGACTACACCATGGATCTAGCAGAGAATCAGAGATGGCCCGCTGCTGGGACATGGGATGCAGATTGCATCATGAGAGTAGAAGAAGCATTATGGAAAAAGAAAGCCAGACAGTCACAGAAAGATGCCATTGAATTATGGCGTAAGGAATCGCATAGGCGTACAGAAAAAGCACACAGAAAAGAAGAGAAAAGTAGAGAGGATTCAGAAAAGGCCCGAGAAAATGTATTAGTTGAGGAAGGTATCCGAGTAAAAATAGAACAAGTAGATAGGCAACGAAACACCCTTATGAATGGTATGTATCCTCTTCTGGCCGAGGGTTTACCTAAGGCCACCCCGGAAGTACCAAAAGATCTGCCACCCCCATTGCTCCCGACTAAAATGCACCAGAAAACTGCAAAGGACATTTTCCTTTCTTCCTATCTAGACGATGTAGCCCCCGAATATGTTAATACCGTACCGCCGCACACACCCCCTACTGGCGGCGCTCGACCCCGAGATAGTCAGCCCCCACCTCCGCGACAAGCTACTCCTCCTCCCGTCCCAACCCTTCCAGCCGTTCTTCCACCTCTTCCTGCAACTATTCTTCCTACTTTGCACCCAACGAATGCCTTCGGAGCCGGCGCCTCAGGAGGTGCGTCCGGAGGGGCGGTAGGTTTTCAAGCCCCACCACCAACACATAGGTGGACTTATAGGGACTTAGCACTACAACGTACACCTCAAGCAGCCGATTTTGACATATATAAAGAACGTCTTGCGGACTGTAGATATGATCCAGTAGAAATGACGACAGATTAATACTCGCATCAGTGCGACTAAGACGGGTTACCAACTTTTTATTGACACTACCTGGAATGATTGATCACCTAGGCAGAATATATCATTTTGTTCAAACAGGGGAAGGCCCTGAAAGTATTGGCCAGGCCATGGCTCACCAGAAAGTTGACACTCAAGCCAAGATATTACGGTTTCTTATAAACTGCCTAATAAGAGAACAAGATAGGCCGGGTGTAGACCCGGAGGAAATGAAAGCACTTCATAGATGGGGTCAGAATATAGCAGACGGGAACCACGATAAACAGAGTTGTATAAAAAACCTGTATCAAAGAATCAGAAGTGCAGTAATAAAAATACATGAAAAAAGACAGTTAGAACCAGAAATAGAATCAGACAAGTTTGAATCCTCAGGGGAGGAGGACCCACCAGAAACGGCGACAGGACAAGCACAATTACCAGTTAGAGAAACGATAGCTTATGTAGGTAAAGGAAGACCCTTTAATAATTCAATGCGTCCAGTACGTCCAGAAAGTAAAAGAATTTTTCAGGAAGCCATGTGTAACCCGAGGACTCCTGAATACCTATTCCAAGCCACTGATAACAGACTCCGAGAACGAATGGGGTACCATGTACTCGATTCTATGGACGAACAAGAATTAGCCAGGTCAGCAGTACAATGGGCTGACAATCCCGAGAAATATAGTGATGATGCGTTAGCACACACATTTTTGAATATGACACCAAGCGAACAGCGTTTAGCTGGTACATACATGATACAACACCCACTCTTATTATATAGAAGCCAACACTCTGATCCAGGTCCCCTGCCTGATATATTAGCAGAACTACTTATGAATAAATGGAGAGGTCTAGGTACCAATCTAATTAAAGTAATTCTAGAACATCGGCACAGATATAGTGCCTTCCTATGTCCGCAATCTGATTTACCACACTCCATGGAAAGAAAAATGTATTACATAGACAGACAGAATCCGTTACGAGAAGTGCACCCAGTCCAGAATGCTGATAATACGCTTAGACGTGTATTTGTGTACACGCCCATAACTAAAATAGAATTATTGGAAATGAAAAAATTAGTACCTAGCCATGACAAAGATCCCGCAGGTTTTCATCGTGAAAAAAAAGACATGTTACTCATGGGTGATTACACTTATCCAGACCTTATGAAAATATTGAAAGTACTACTGCCTGCTGGTATTTACGAGAAACTCAAAGAAAAAGAATGGGAAGTGGGAAATGCAAAGATCGATTGGACTGCATTAGAAAACGAAGAAAATACCCGAGTTCCAGGCCTAGGGCTTGGAGACAAAGTTAAAGCGTTACCAGGATTGTTAGTACAAGTATTGCCACGTTTATTAAGTACAAAAAAGGAAGACTGGGGTGCAATCTCAGCCTGTAAACAGAAACCCGATGAAGACACTAGTGATTTTTATTCCCGATTTGAAAAATGTTTTGGTATTAATAGCGGCCTGAAAGCAAGTAGCGAGTCGTACCCACATCTTTTTGTAACAAAATTAGTCGAGAATTCCCTGCCTCAGGTTAGGAACAGAGTACTTAAAGTCGAAAGTACTTGGCAAGCTAATACTCCTTCACAGATGCTACAAATGTTACAGTACCACCAGAATAGAATTAGAGAAGAACAAGAACACGAACAAAGACGTATGAAAGACACGAAAATGAAAATGTTAGTTGCTCAGTCAGTTCCAGCTGACGGTCACAAAAAGGGTGCGACCCAGCCCAGTAATTCAACGGCCCCTGTTAAAGGGGTATGTAACTATTGTAAACAGCCAGGTCATTATATAAACGATTGTGCAGTTCTGAACATGAAACAGCCTAGAGAGGGAGGTTGGCTTGCCTCTTATTGAGGTTCCTGTAGATCAAGAGGGTCCTTATGTACACAGTCAAGTATTAGGGAAAGACAGAAAGTTTCTAATTGATACAGGGGCAAGCCGTACAACGATTAGTCATGATGAGGTTCCAGGGGCACCCCTCTCAGGCTCACAGAATGTTTCCCTTGGTTTTTCAGGAAAACCTATTATTAACGAAGTATCACAACCTCTTCCTCTTGCAGTCGGTCCTCTGACACGGACTACAGATTTATTGCTTACAAAATCATGCCCAGAAAACTTGCTAGGTATAAAGACACTGAAAGCTCTAGGAGCTATAATATGCTGTTCTCCGGAAGGAGTACGATTATTTTTGTGAGATTTTAAAGGTCACTATGTATTGAGAGACATGGATCACCGATTACAGACTGTCCCTGCACATTTGTGGGCACAAGGCCCCACTGATGTAGGTTGTATGCACATTACACCATATCGAGTCACACTCAAAGCAGGAGTGGTATTACCACGAATTCGGCAATACAAGTTACCCCCAGATGCTGTAGTGGCTTTACTGAAAATCATTGACGAGCTCATTGCACAAGGAGTGGTTGTGGAAACCGACTCCAATGTATGTAATTCTCCTATCATTCCAGTCCTTAAACGTACTGATCCAAAAGCACCACCAGTTTATCGATTAGTTATTGATCTGCGCGAATTGAATAAATGCATTGTACCACAATATCCCGTGGTTCCAGATATCTCTTCATTACTGACAGCTATTGATCCAGAAGCAACGTTCTTTACTGTAATTGACCTCAAGAACGCCTTCTTTAGCGTCCCAATAGATCCGGAAAGCCAATACTTGTTCGGATTCTGTTTAAATGGACGAAGTTTCAAATTTGCACGCGCACCTCAAGGATTCACAGAAAGCCCCAGCATCTATAGCCAAGCACTGAAAAGACAACTCGACAGTATCCACATGCCTGTTAACACCGCCCTACTTCAGTATGTCGATGATCTGTTGATCACCGCCCGAAGCGAACCTGAATGTGAAAAAGCATCACTGACGGTTTTAAATTTTCTGGCTGACAAGGGGCACAAGGTATCCCCTTCGAAGCTGCAATTTTGTGTTCAGCTAGTTGTGTACCTTGGTCACTTGCTGTCCAAAGTGGGGAGACAGCTCACACCTGATCGCATCCAGTTAATTGTAAACATGTCACCACCCAAGACACAAAAGGAGGTGCGGGCCTTTATAGGCCTCACTTCGTACTGCAGACAATGGATTCCCCAATACGCATTCCTAGCAAAGCCACTCATTCAGTTGACAACACAGGAGGCAGCGACATCGACTGTCCTCCCTTGGACTCAAGAACATACACAAGCTTTTGAAGACTTAAAGAAAGCCTTATGTCAAGCACCAGTGTTATCAACACCATGTTACAGTAAGCCTTTTACACTTTTTGTCACAGAACGTGAAGGTACTGCCTTGTCAGTACTCACTCAGGAACAAGCAGGTTCACACAAAGCGTGTGCTTACTTTTCTAGCACATTAGATCCAGTAGCCCAGGCTCTGCCTGCGTGCTTGAAATCAGTTGCAGCGACAGCTTTAGCAATCAGACAAAGCGATTCCATAGTACTAGGACATCAATTGACAGTACAAGTTCCACATTCCGTGGAAGTACTTTTAAATCGTACACAGACCCAACACTTGACTATAGCAAGACTAACAGGTTATGAATTGACATTGTTTCAGCCACACATAGAAATCAGACACTGTAGTACATTGAATCCTGCCACACTTTTGCCATTAAGTGGCGTAGACCCATTGGCACATGATTGTATTGAAGTCATTACTATTACGACGAAACCCAGACAAGACTTGACAGACGTTCCATTACCAGACCCAGACCTGACACTTTATGTGGATGGTTCATGTATGAGAACAGGTACAGGTGAATTAGTGGCCGCCTACGCAGTCACGACAGACACCGAAGTTATTGAAACCAATTGTATCGAGACCCTGTCAGCTCAAGCAGCAGAGCTCATCGCTCTGACACAAGCCTGTATTCAAGCCAAAAATAAGAAAGTTAACATATACACTGATTCACGTTATGCATTCGGAGTTGTTCACGACTTCGGAGTTCTCTGGCGAGAGAGAGGTTACTTAACTTCTCACGGTGCCAACATTCAACACGGTCCCCTCATTCAAGCCCTGTTAGATGCAATACATCTGCCTACTGCAATATCTATTATGAAGTGTAAAACACATACAAAAGTCATCGATACCATCTCCCAGGGTAACGACCTGGCAGACCGATCAGCTAAGCAAACTGCTCAGAATCGAACTCATGTAACTAACTTGACAAAGACAATAGTTCCGACATCGACACACTGCATGACAGTTAGGGATCCCGTACATGATGTAATCGACATACAGACACATGCCACACCAGACGAAATCAAGAAATGGACTGAACTAGGAGGGATCCAAACAGATCAGGGATGGATGACGAAGGGAAAATCTACATGGTTTCTCCCCGACTCTATGGTCCAAGTCATCATTAACACGATACATAGCCCAGCACACCTAGGAGAAAAAGCCATGCTAGACAGTATTCAACATATATGGTTCAATAAAAACTTACGAGCAGCAGCCAAACAAAAAGTGCGTACTTGCATGATATGTTGTCAGTTCAACCCAGGTAAAAGCATTCCCGTAGAGCAAGGTGGATTTCAGCCTCCCGATCACCCTTTTGAAGTCCTCCAGATGGATTATATCCAGATGGAACGTTGTCGAGGTTTCAAATATGTCCTCGTAGTCGTATGTGCACTTTCCCGATGGACAGAAGCATATCCAGTCCCAGATTACACTGCTCCGACCACTGCCAAGCAACTGGTTCGTGAATTTTTCCCACGGTATGGTTTGCCCCGTATCGTGTACTCAGATAACGGTCAGCCATTCTCGTCCGAGCTTGTGAAACACATTACACTTCTGTTAGGCTATCAGTGGAAGTTCCACTGTGTCCGGCATCCCGAGGCAGCAGGTCTCGTGGAGCGCCATAATCAGACTCTGAAAATCCGACTTTCTAAAATCTGCAGAGAAAAGGGCGTTGACTGGATAGTAGCCTTGCCAGTTGCCCTTTTCTATATGAGGATGGTAGCGCATTCTCGAACCGGGCTATCCCCGTATGAGGTGGTCTTTGGTAGGCCACCAAATATGTGGGGGACGCCTATACCTCGTAAAATTGCAGATGTTGACTGTATTATGCTGACAGATTACCTTGCCTCCTTGATGTCTGCACTACAATCTTGTCGTTCACAGGTAGCTGCAGCCTTTCCCGACAACACCGAGGTGAAGCCCCATGAAGTGGTCCCCGGCGACTTTGTCTTCGTTCGTAACTTCGACCGGAGAAGTCCGTTGGAACCCCGCTGGCAAACTCCAAAATTGGTTCTTCTGACGACGAGGACCGCTGTGAAGGTTGAGGGCAGAAAAGGGTGGCTACACTCTAGCCACATTAAGAAGTTTCACGGACTTCCTTCGGACTTGGACTCTAAACCCTGCCCTCCTCCACAGACTGATTCAAAACTCCCCCTGGTTGAGAAAACCGCCTCTGAAGACTATAGACTGAAACTACGGTCTAGCAAGTCAGACAGTTTAATTGTTTAAGTCCTCCCCTAGGTGAATCGGTTAAATTAGTTTCTGACATGTATCCCCTAGACCGAGATAGAGAGAGAGATAGACAGAAACAACTCAAGAAACGTGCATATTGTAAATCACTTCGTAGTCACTGTATAGTGACATTATTGATTATGTTTTTCCTAAGTCTGCTGATTATTGCTGCCAGTATATTATTGCATATATATTACCCTATTTTCAAGCGTGCACCATCTGCTTACAACGTCACTGCCGAACATTCTTTTAGCGAACTACCTCCACACGAATTGTCTTACAGACTTGCGCTGCGCAACAACACATTCATTAGTATGTTACATCACTCCCATCAGACCAACAACGCTACAAATTGTTGGATATGTGGCCGACTCCCTCCCTACCAGAAATACAAGGGAGTTCTGCCCCTCTTTCCGTACCCGTTCACTCACAATGGCTCATGTGGTGCATGGTTTAGACTGATTAATTCTTTAGATTCTGATACTATAGTTTATGCAGGAAATTGGGTTTGGGGAAACCTGAACTTAGTTTTGCTTAAATCCTGCTACCCTAACAAGGAGGGACTTCCCACAAGGACAGGAACTGATCTAGAAAATGAAGTATATGGATTAGGTAATTATACAATTAACCTCATGATTTTAAAGGTTGAATCCGAAGCTGCACCAGTATTGCCTGCTATGTCAGTATTACCAGTCACAGGTGAATTATGTATCAGAAAGAATGGTTCAGTACACTTAGGTCATAGTAAATGTTCTACTGTGGTCGAATTCAGTGATCAAGGCAAGTCTACATTCAGAGCTACTCGTCATTCCTACTTCGTTTGTGGTCATACCGCATACATACGCTTACCTTTAGATTGGGATGGTACCTGCTATATTGCATTCCTTCTGCCACCTGTTTTCCTAGCCCCTCCTGATTATCACAGAAATACCAATCTAGTAAACAATAGACTTCGAAGAGATCTCCCGATTGTCGACTACACTGAAACGGCATGGGAGCAATACACAGACTTCAATAAAGGTTTCTTTCCCTACTTAGGTGCTGTCTTTAATAGTAAACTGATACGCAAATTAACTAGAACCCTCGAAGCAGTAGTGAATGAAACTACTTCCGCCCTAGGCAACTTGACAGAGGAGCAGTCTGCTATGCGGGTTGTTGTTCTTCAAAATCGTCTTGTCATTGACGTCATCCTAGCAGATAGGGGCGGAGCCTGTAAGGTCATCGGGTCGAGCTGCTGTGTTTTCATTCCAGAAAACGCGCCAACAGTATATAAAGCTATAACACGTCTTCATAAGATTGCAAGTTTAATACATCAGAATCCAGGCACCTGGACTTGGTCCGGTTGGTTCTGGACAACGTTGACCGCCTGGGGATGGAAGATCCTATCCTTCCTAGGCATTGGCCTTCTTATAGTATTTAGTTGCTGCCTATGTCTGCAATGTGGGCCAGCGATTTGCGGCCTGTGTGCCACATCATGTATTCCACATTCAAGTTCCCATTCGAAACGCGAAAAGAAGAAAGAAGAGCAAATGATGTTACGTGAACAGATTGATCGATTCATGAGGATCGATATATCATGAAGGGTCCGTAGGGGACAAGGAGGGAATGAGGAAATATGAATTTTTATGATCAATTGTGTCCCCTATCTTAGACCCCAACGACTCCGTGTACGCGTTACAAGTACATGTATGTTCCCTCCACTTCTAGTTATGAAGACGCAAATACATTTGCGTCCAACGTTAACATGTCCTCTTTCAGATCCACCATGAATGGGTCGGATATTCTGTTCCTAAGTATGCCTTGCCAACGTCTTTATGTGGTGTACTTTACACCTTTTTCAGCTCTGGCGAAGTAGGCCCTGAATTCTGCCATCGAGCCTTTTCCTGCCTTCTGACTCTGAATGCCTCAGCCTGGGCCTGCATCTGTACCCGTGACCTCTGCCTTACTCCCTGCGCGGCTAACGGTGCTTGGTTCAGCCTGTTGCCTGCCAAGACTGTATTCAGCCTTCAAGTTATCTGCTCCACTCCTCGAAAAATACATTCCTGTCTAGTAGTTCAAGTAAACATCCTTCCAGCTGCAGAGCAAAGGGCCCGGCCTCACTGTCTCCGTGCAAGTAATTCATAGCTCCTGTTACCATGGTAGGCCCATGCCCCCTCGCATCTCATGCAGACACGTAGACGCTTATACACGCACTCACAGTTAGTATAGAATAGCCTCTGTCCGAGAGACCTTTCCTTCCAGATAATACAGTTCCTTAAACATAAGATATTAGATACGATTTGGGATTAGGTTGTTCTGACATCCCAGACTTCTGTCTCCTCATGTAGGGCTAAATGTCAAGTCCCCTTCACCCTCCAGTTACACGTCAATCACACGTCATGCTGCCTGCGCACGCATCCCTGCCATGTATTTCTGCTGACACTGCAGGATTCTCTTATGGATCCACCTACTTGTGACATCATGTTAATGACGTTTCTGGTACACACCTTCATGCACGCCTATTGTAACGCCTTTTCATTACGTATGTGTATTCTTATCTCTCTTCTCAGCTGTTACGCCTTCTGCATATGCCTTTACTGTAATGCATTGACTATATATATGAATGATTGTCAATAAAGTATTGTCTGTCAGTCCCTTCCCGAACCTACGTGGTGACGGAATGGTATGCCACCTTGGCTCGAGCCAAATACCCAATTCCTTTTTAAGGAATAAAACCCCTTTTGAAAACCTCAAATATCACGGATTTTGCCTCTTATTTTTCTGAGTTATTCTTATTGAACTTTTACCGCATAAATTAAGTATAGGTAATTTAAATTTACCACACTGTTACGAAGACATCCAAACCGCTCATCCTGTGCGACGGTGACAAGAGAAGTGTGATTGTAGCTCATTCTGTGCTGCTCTTACCAGAGGAGTGCAACCCTGGTTCATCACATGCCGCCATGCCCAATAATTTCGACCATGGCTTATCCTGTGCTGCTGTGACCAAGTGACTCATACCACCTGCTTGTGGCTTCACAACACAGCCAGTGCCCAGAAAGTAAGAGGGTGACCGTGACCATAGCCACCATGTGGGGGCACCATGACTACAGGCTTCCTGAAATTCCTAGCTAGAGGGTCTCTGCCATCAGATCCTTTTGTCATCCTGCAATGTAAACTCAACAGAGTTGAATGAGGGCCCATCTGAATGCAAAGCACACTCACACAGAAGCAGGAGAGAGACTGCATTCTGTTGCAGGTGGACAAAGTCTTGGCCCTGCACTTCAGAGACCAGCATCATGTTGATATATCAAAGTCTAATGAGAGCTGTGATAAACACTGTGCACTAATAGTACTAAAGGGGGGTAATCCGCACCCACCTTTATACATGCTAGCAGAGATATTCTCATCCAGAGGGGAAACCCCTCATTTGGAGCAGGAGGGAAACCTGAGGGATAGAAGTGAGCATCAGATTGAGCTGCACTAGCCCCAGTGTCTGGTTCACTAAATTGTGCCTGTACACTGTTACGTGTGCAGTATCTTGTTTCTGTGCGTAAAAAAGTTATAAAGAAAAGCACTGGGTTGGACAAACAGTTATTGTGGTAATGGGCGATGTCTAGTTCTGAGGCTGCTCCTGATTGCCTGCCATTACTACACCTGAGAGTCAAGGGCTGAAAGGATTGTACTTGTCTCAGATGGCAGAGCCATACTAAAGCAAACCCAGGGATATCAGAGGCAAACAACCCTACCCCATAGTTGAGGCCCAGTAGTGCCTGCTGGGCCCAGGGCCACCCACACATGGTCAGAGCAAGTCCCCCAGGTGCGAGGCAATAAGAGTGAATTATCTATTGGTGAATGTATTCTTGTATCATGCTCCAGTGCATAGTCTTTCTTCTAGGAGCTATGCCAGTACAATATAGTGCGTGAAGTAATCTTTATAAATTCCCATGTTGGAAATGCCAATGCATTTATCACTATTTTCTACATAGTAAATCTGCAAATGTTCATAACCTTGAAGTACTCATATTGATGTTAGATGTTTTCATGCTAGCCCTCAAAGCTCTCATATTACTTTGACAGTAAACATTTGCAGGAGGCACTCAACCAGTAACAGTACAGTGAAACATCCAGGGCCCACAACCATTCACATCCAGATGCACTGTGTCAATGCACCTTTAACTTTCCGCGTCGGGCAATCCCAATTCAAATGAGGGGGGCTGCAAATCTATCCCTTAGGGACACGCAGGCATCCTGATCGTCCCCAACCTTTGTGTCCCTCCTACTGTGCTTCTTGTGGAGTTCCTCCAATAAAGACCACTCCGCTACACCCCTACTTCAGTGTTCCTCCAATGGGGCATACTGCTACAACCATGTGATAGTCACCTGCCTCTGAGCTAACACCAAGGCCAGCTGCAAATACTTACACACCATATCACATATCCTTAGGCCTGCAGATGTTCTCCAATAAACAAAACTGCGGGGTGAGAGTGCCCCTTATTTCCGTTGTACATGTGAGCTTAACGACCATCCAGACCCAAAAGACCTGCACTTGTGCCACCCCCAGGCCATATGCAGGAAATCGTACCTCAAGAAACCCAAACTTAGACATGCTGATGAATGAGTCTGGGACGTCTGGTGCAAAGCTAAGGGTGTCATATAGGTGCAGTGAAGGAAATTAAACTGCGAGTATGGCTAGCAACAGTTGTCGTTAGGGCACAAGCGCTGGTCCAGTCAGCATCCGACAGGAGAACATCCAAATCATCTACAATATCAGCCATGCATGCAAAGCTGGACCAGAATTATCCACCGCCATAGCTTTATAGAAGCTGGACCAGAATTATCCACTGCCATAGCTTTATCGAGCTGGGATTCCTAGTCCCGTCCCGACACACAGATCCCCAGTGTGCCAGATGCAGCCGGCGCTGCAGAGAACGTCGTCCAAGTCTGCCTGGCATTTTCAACAAAGCCAGCATAATATAAGAAATGACCTGCCCCCCCCCCCACAAACTCTGTCTGTACATCCGCAAAGGAGATAACATGCTCATTAAAGTACAAGGCCCCCAGCAGTTCACAACCCCCATCCCACCATGCCTGAAAGGACAATGCGGCCTCTATGTGCCGTACCAGAACAAGAACCCACACTGGGAGCTCCCGAAGAAAGGACGCCCTCTTAAGCACTATAGCCACAAGCCTCTGTCACACATGAGTGGTTTGTCTACCCACATACGGTAAACCATCCAATACTCCTGCCCTCTCCATCAACAATGCCTGAAGTTTGGCACTGTCAACGATTCTGGCCAATAGACATTTCACCCAGTTGTCACCATTGGTCAGCCACTGAGCAGCATGCTACTTAGTGGCAGCAGAATATTAATACTCCAACCGTGTCACCTCCAGACTGCCTTTCTCATAACTCCTCATCAAGTTAACCCAAGCCAACCTACTGTGCTTATCCACCCACGGAGGTGAGATGAGTAAGGGATCGAGCTGCCTTAACACCCTGGAGGGCAAAGAGCAAAGGAAGTTCTGAATGGTGTACAGATGGCATCGTAGCAGCACCATCTTGGAGATAGCAATTCTGCCCATGACCGCCAATGGCAGTGTGTTTTAAATCGACACCGATGAATGCAGGAAGTCCAGCACCTCTCCAATATTGAGCTGCAGCTGCTCCTCCTTGGTGTGTGCCACCATTACGCCCAGATAACGGAAGTGACTAACTTACCAGCGCAGCCCAATAGCAGGCAGCTGATCCCTCGGAGTCCCCGCCAACGCTGCCAAGGAGAACAGTAATGACTTCCTACAGTTGATACACAGGCCAGACATGTCACCAAACTCATCCCGATGGTCCAGTACCACCAGTGGCTTAATCGCTAAGCCAAATAATAGAGGAGACCGCGAACAACCCTCCCGAGTCTCCCTACCCAATTCTCAACTGTCAGACCCATATCGCCCTACCTGGACCCTAGCACTACTGCCAGTATAAAGTAACCGGATATAAGCCTGAAACTGCTGCTCAAACCCCTTGACTCACAGGACCTCAAGCAGGTACTGCGAGTACACAGTGTTGATGGACTTTTCTAGATCGATTCATACCAATGCCATTTCCTCATACCTGCGCTCTTCTTCATGAAGTACATGGGTCAGTCGTCTCCTATTCACCACCGGCCCAGGATAAATCTGCACTGGTCCTTATGCACCAGGTCACTCAACACCGAGTTCCGCGGTTGGCCAGCAGTTTACTTAATACTTTTACATCCGTGTTTATCATAGTGAGTGGCCTGTACACCACTGGATCCACCACATCCCCCCTTGGCTTGGGCAATATGCAAATGTCTCCCTCCTTCATGGTGGACAGTAGCCCACACCCCTCCTTATGGCTTCGAGGAAGAACTCATGGAGACCTGAGGGCAGCCGAGAACTGCTGGTAGAACTCTGCTGGGAACCCGTCTCCCCCAGATGCCTTAGACTTAGGGAGCATCCACAGTGCTGCATGCAACAAATCCAGTGCAAGGTCTGAGTCCAACTCATCGGCTACTAATGTATGAACACACAGTAGCTTTTAGTGAGCTATGGATGCCTGAACGTAGTCCATGGTAATCTGCAAATTCCCCCGGTACACCCCCTCCAAGTGACATCGAAAAGCAGTTGCAATTACTCCCTCGAGGTCACAGGCACACCCTCTGCTGTAATCAAATGGGAGAATAGGGCAACGGCCACCTCCCTGCTTAGAATCCATGCCAGCAGGGGGGATACCCACCATCACAACCCTGTCCAGTCTACTGAATGTGTCCTCAGAGATGGGTGAAGTGCATGCCAGTTATCGGCCAGTCCCAAATTTTGCATCACTGCCCCCATAGCTGTAGTCATGCAATGTTTAGTGCCCACACATGATGGCATTCTATCAAGGTCCCCACTGATCACACAACTGAAGTTGGCCAGCCACAAGAAGGGTGTATCCGCATCCTGACTGACCACGTTCTGTTCACTGTGAAAGAAATGTGGATCGTCCACATTTGGAAAGTATTTTTTTTTTTTTAAATAACTCTTTATTGAAGAAAAGCACAGAATCATAATTGCATCATTTCAATGGGGTATGACATTCATGTAATATAGCGTATCAACATGTGTTATGACAGCTATTACGAAATGAGGGGGTCTCCAAGTCTGGTTTTCCTCCTCGCCAAATCGTCTGTGGGTGAGGTACAGATTTCTCTTCTATATGCATTCCAGCCTCCCCATTTTTTATCCCACTTTTTAGGGCAACCTCTTTGTTTGTAGAGTGTTTTCTCGGCAACCATACATTTGTCCATTACTGCCACCCAACCAATTATCATTGGCAATCTACTGGAGCCCCAGAGCATTGCTACAGCTTGTTTCACTAATCGGTATCCCAGGGCTACCCATTGCTGCTCTATTTCTGTCAAGTCTTTGGATTCCCATATATTTAAAAGTCCCATTTTTGGTGATAGTTGAATGTGTTTCCCTAGTGTGTCTTTCATTTTCTTTATCACTCTGATCCAAAGAGGGTGTATGTGGGGGCAGTCCCACAGGACATGATAAAAGGTACTGTCTTGGCCGCACCCTCTGAGGCACAACGCATCGCTTCTGCTACCTATTTTTGTCAGAAGGGCACCTGAAAATGCACAAGACGGAAGCGGTGGTTTATGGCTGTTTCCCTGGGGGACATTAATGCAGTCTGCCAGTCATCCTCATCTAAAATTCCCAAGTTTGCCTGCCAACGGGTTCGAAGAGCCTTAAAGGTATCGGGTAGGTTATTGCAGAGTTTACGGTAGGTACAGGATATGGCTTTAGTCAAGAGTGGTTCCATAAGCAAGCGGTCCTCTAAAGGGGGGGTTCGTCTGGCAGGGATGGGTGGTCAGGGACATTGGCAAGAATGGCATGTCGGATTTGTAAGTATCTGAAGATCTCTCCCTGTGTGAGATCATATTTGAACTGCAATGATTTTCCCCTTAGTGACCAAATCTGCCAGGGTATTAAGTCCGATAAAGTCCCATTTATCAAATTCCTTATGGAAGTAAAGGGATCCCAGTCTCTGCGATGACCACAATGGTGTGGCTTTCATAAAGGTATCCGCCCAACTTAAGCGCTTATTAACCTTGTGCCAAATAGCCACTGTGTGCGACATAGGCCCTAGGTATCGTCCTAGGGAACGTAGGTATTAAGCAGGGACATAGGTGTCCCATCCAACGTACCCTATAGTAGCACAAATCTGCTCTCAACATCAGCTTCTGCATACGTAAGGGAAAAAGGTATACCCGGTGCCACCCAGACCAGTATTAACCCGGCAAACATAGAGTAGAAAGCATGGAACACCTGACACCTTCACTTTTTGGCCAGGCGCTCTCCCTGCTCATCATATAAGTGCGTCTCCTGTAGACGGGCTATGCTGATTTGATGTCACTTCAGAAAGGAGAGAACCCTATACTGCTTAGTATAGGATCTCCAGCACGCCGAAATCCTATTTCAAAAGATGATATACTTCCTATATATCTATGACGCTGAAGGATAGAAAACCCTCTTATGCCCATCAGCACTGCAACAACTCCCTGAGCTGCATCAAAACAGTCAACAACAGTACATCCATAACAAACAATGCCTCTCCCAACTTGTACAAACAATTGGCCTGCATATGCCCACCCAGTACATGTGCCAGGACCAGCACATCAACCCCTACCCTGTCCAACAGGGACTGAACCCCATTCACATGGCCCCTCCACTGACAGCATACACAAGCAAAAGTACTAGGGGGCTCAGAAGCTGCCATGCTTCAATCATCACAATAGCAACCAATTTCACAGTAGAAACGTAACATCAACAGCAGGCTCTGCATCGAGTCAATTAGCTATAGGTTCAGCACACAGCCAGTCCACTGCAACTCTGACGACGCCAGGCTTCAAGCCAGTCGAGGGGAGAGTCAATTGCTTTCCCCTGTGTGTCTACAGAGCAGCACTCTCCAGCATCTGCATGGTGCCATCTTCATGACTTGAGGTGAATCCGATGGCCCTGAATATGGTGGCCCCGTCAGTTTCATGCTACACCAAAAACCACAGACAGCCCCAGCCTCCAATCCAGATCATTCACGCTCCCCCAGCTGGAGGCCGCTGTTTTGTCCCATATCTTCATCCTCTCAAAAAAAAGGGGGTCACTGATTAGAATATGGTAGAGAGAATAGGGGAAAATAGCAATGTACTCGAAAAGCAAACTCTACTTGTGCGAATCCAAAAGTGCAATAAGTCACTAATCAATAATCTACTAACAACTCATGTAGGGACATGTGACCAAGACACACAAAATTGGTATCAAAACATTTTTTTATTATTATTTTATCATTTGTTTATTCCCAGATTCAGATTTTTATATGAACATAGTAAAAGGATACATAAGACACATCCGAGACCACATTCACTCACCTTATCAAGCATTTAAATTCATAACCATGTATACTCATACGTCCATTCAAATCAGGCATTCCCTAGTGCAAAGATAATAGATAAATAGACGTGGACAATTCTCCCAAACAGAGCAATTGTTCTGAGAATACAGTCCTGCTATTGCAAATCTTATGAATGTAGCTAATAATGCGATAAGGGCAATAATTCAATAATCATCTGTAAAGTGGTCATACAATAATAAAGTTAATATCATGGCATATTGAAACAGATCAGGGGGATAGACAGAATTTGGTCAGAAAAGTCCACGTCATAATTTCAGCGCCAAAGGTGCGTTTCGGTGTTAAACCCCACTGTGGGTCTCACCTTCCTCAGGGCGTACGAACCAAGAAACAGTGGCGGTGGGACGTGCCTACAACAGACAGTGGACACAGATCAGTATATTTACAATAAAATTAAAATAAGTATCATGGAACATGGTGAAAAGGCAAAAGTCGATACTTCGTGATATGTGCATTAAAATTCATAGGTCACATAATGTGGTCACAAATGCACGGGTTGGTAGTTACAATAAATTGATTAAGAAAGTTATTTTGAATACATGTGCACACGCAAACACATTCCCTTTATAGATGAAAAAGTGCTTATCATATCGCAACAGCAAGTATAGAAACTTCAAGGACATATCCTGTTATAAGGGATTTAAAACAAGGTTGCCTAGACATGTGACATTAACAGCATTAACTTATCCAGGGGCCTCAGTTTGATAAAGTTAGGGCATGAAAAAAGGAGAGAATTAAACAAGACAAAAAGGATAAGAAAAGTGTGGGATACCTGAGAGTCGGGACAGGCCAACTGCTGATAGTTATTGAAAGTCAGCAAGAAAACGATAAAACCAAGCCTGCAGGATTACGGAATACAGAAAAAAGAAATGAACGCGACCGACCGGGACGGTCTGCTAATAAGTAGTAAGTCATCAGAGCCTATAGGGAAGGATGTAGGCTTACCGCAGGGGAATATGCAGAGTTTTATAAAGCTGTATAGCCTAGGCCCTCTGGTTCATTTGAGGCAGAGGAGAGGGGGGATGACTTGTGCTGGGGGGAGGAGCCAAGTAATCAGAGTGAGAAGAGGGCTCCCGTGAGCAGGGGCAGCGGGCATCCATGGATGGTGGAGTCGCTCCAGGCTCTATTCGAAAAAAAAACAACAAGGACAAAGGATTTTATGTAATCTATCCGTCCTATAGTAATTCACCGCAATTAACATGGCTAACAATAGGTTACATTTCTCACCTGCAGTGGAGGCTAAGGCAGAAGCAGGCAGCGATGTACATATCGGCAGGCCGATATATTATAACTCTCAGCCAACCTAAAAGAGCCACTACTTGGTTCCGCAACACAAAAAACATTGATCTTGGGACTCCTTGTGATTCTGCGATGCGTTCACTTCCAAGTCTAGACCCCAATAAGGATGTCAACGATCTCACTCCCCATTGCCTCTAAATCCTTGCAGTCGAAATCTGCAAGGTTGCTCCACTACAAAGCAAAAGGAAAAGACCCACCCCATCAGCTCCTTGGTTCAATAAAGCTCTCTATGACGAAAGGAAAAACCTTAGAATCTTGGAGAAGCATTGGAGACAATCTCCATCCACCCCCAACGTCTCCCTTTTACGTTTAGCAAGATCCAAATACCACAAGCGCATCTTTACAGGAAAAAACATCACATTTCAGATTCCTCCTCGACTCAACTAAAACAGATCCCAAAAACTTTTCGACCTCATCAACAACCCAAATTGTTCTCCCCAAACCATCAAGCCTGAGCATGCTTCAAAGAGAGCAACTGAGTTCGCTATATTCTTTGATCAAAAGGTAAAATCTCTGGTCGAACAAGTCACCCACCCCATCCCCATTGAGGAGCGAAAATCCTTAGTCACTTGGCAGAACTTTACCGCCATCTCGGAAGATAATCTCCTCAAATGCATCCTCGAAACCAAACCCTCCAACCATTCCTCTGACCCCATACCCAGTGGCATCGCCATTGAGTTCTATACCAACACTCTCTCCTACTGGACCAGGCTAGTCAATCTCTTCCTCAGTCAATGATCCCTTCCAGTTGTTCTCAAAACAGGACAGGCTACCTCCCTTCTAAAAAAAACCTCTGCAGATGCAAACGACCTCAATAACTTCCACCCCATCACCAATCTCCCTTTTCTTTCAAAGATCACAGAAAAATGCGTTGCAAATCAACTTTCCCAACACATTATGGACAATTATCTCCTCGACATGTTCCAGTCTGGCTTTATTCAAAACTGCAGCACTGAATCAGCCCTGATGCGAGTGATCAATGATGCGCTATATATTCTCGACTCGGGGGAATCGTGCCTTCTGATTCTTCTTGGCCTCTCTGCAGCCTTTGATACTGTTAATCACAAAACCCTCATTAACACTCATCAACAGAGAATGGGCATGAAAGGCACAGTCCTCAAATGGTTTGCCTCATACCTCTCGGACAGATCCCAAATGATCAAGATTGCGAACACTCTCGTGTCTCCATAGGTGGTTGGTCAAAGTGTCCCTCAAGGTTCTATCCTTGCTCCCACTCTGTTTAATCTCTATCTGGAACCATTAGGGAACCTCTACCATCTCTATGCGGATGACACCCAAATCTACCTCAAGGTGTCTTCCTCTCATGATCTCTCACTACTCAACTCTAATCTCAACTCTATTCACAACTGGATGTTAGTTCACCAACTCATTCTCAATCCCTCCAAAACGAAATTCCTCCTCTTATCTAGCTCTCTCTCCCCACCTCTTGTTGGATGGATCAGTTGAATTTACTCAACAGTAAACCCTTAATTGTGGACTGCGCTAAATCCTTAGGTGTCACACTTGACAAAAGACTCAACCTAATCTCACACATCAATTCCATTGCCAAGAGCGCACGTTATCAGTTACACCTTCTATGGGGGATTCGTCGGTTCTTCCCGGAGAATGACCTAAAAACCTTGGTCCAATCGCTAGTTCTCTCTAGACTGGATTATTGTAATTCTCTTCTTACTGGCCTTCCCAAATCTCACCTCTACCCCCTCAAATCCGTCCTCCATTCAGCAGCTCGCTTCATTTCAGGGTCCAAACGAAGTGACCACCTCACTCCTATCCTGTCTTCTCTCTGATGGCTTCCCATCGAAGCGAGAGCTATCTACTAAACGGCGTGCATCACCCACAAAGCTTTGCACGCTTCCTCCCCTCGCTATCTGGTGAATAAACTGAAATTGTCTGGATGCTCAAGACCTTCTCGGAAAGCGGAAAAGTTCCTGCTTGAGCCCCCCTCCTTCAAAAGGGAAAAACTGATGGCGCAATTGTTTTCAGGTAATGCGGTGAGAATCTGGAACTCACTTCCTCCTTTGCTCCATGCCATCACCTCCATCCAGATCTTGAAAGCGGACCTCAAATCTCTTCTATTCCAAAGACACTTTCAGAATCAATTCCCTCCTTCTCAGACCACGCCAGGAAGTTCTTTAGTCATTGTAAATTTGTCATATATATGTATATTTTTGTCTGTACATTCTGTGCTTGCTGTGTTTGTTATTGTGTTCCTTTTGCCTGCGTTGTTTTGATTCTATGGCCTACTATTTTTCGCCAGGAAGTTCTTTAGTCATTGTAAATTAGTCTTATAAACTCACATATTTTTGTTTGTACATTCTGTGTTTAATAATGTGTGCCTTTTGCCTGGGCTGTTTTGACTCTATGGCCTGCTACCTTTGTGTGTTCCATTCCTGTAACAGTTCTCTCATGTAATGTAACTGGTTCTATTGTACCGTGCTCTGACACCTTCAGGTAAAGCCTGCGCTTTATAAAAATGCATTAAATAAAAATAAATAAAAGTAAAAAATAAATAAAAATAAAGGGTTAAACCTGGTAGCAAAATATAGCAGGCAATTATAGAAGCCTTAATACAGGGCTCCTAGGGGAGAAATGAAGAACAAGTTTGATGAATAAAAGAAGGGAACAGAGAAGGTCAAGTGGACCTGGTATCGGAACGGAAACAGCGCCCTGGCACCGCCGGATTAGAGTGTATAATGGTCCTTACCTTCACAGGGAAATACGCAATGACAAAAGAACGGAGACGGCCGATAAGCCAGGGCAGTCTAAACATCAGGTAGAAGAGAGCGGGTTTAAATACTGTGCAATTGCGCGTCTGACGTCATCATGACGATTAAAGGCTCCAACCCCAGTTAAACCCGAAAGTATGCAGAATAAAGCTCACTGATTTAGACAAGACAAAGGGGCAGGAAGCGATATAGGACCTCCAAAAAAAGGTAAAAACTTTCAATTAACAAAAACCCACATTGAAAATGCATAAAGACCAATGGAAAAGGATACGTTCGCGGATTTAAACTCAGTAACCTACGACCGGTCCAGGAAGAGGGCCTAAAGCGGCGTACATCTGTCTTCGGGGGGACATTTATAGATGTCAGATAATGACATTTTCCCCAGGAAGGGTCTCGTTGTGTCCCTTGTTCTTGGTATTAGGAGAAAATATCCAAAACACTTCTCGTTTTTTCCGTATTGCAGTTATATCTGTACCCATTTGTGGACAGATTTTTTCAAGTATGGTCCAACGAAGGTCCCCTTCACCGTGGCTCGCTTCCATCCAATGACTGACTAAGGGCGCAGCCTGTTTGTGCATTCTTTTGTTAGATTCATGTTCACCCATGTGGGTTCTACATTCTCTAGTGGTTTCCCTGACATAAGCCAAATCGCAGGGGCATAAGATGGCATACACAAGGTTAGACGTCCTGTAGTTCGTCATTTCTTTCAGGAATACTGTCCTGTCATTGATCCAAATACGGTCACCGACAATTGCATTGGCACAGACTTGGCATGAACCACATTTCTGGTTGCCCATGATCGGTTGGCCCCCCATTATAGATCTTTGTGCTAAGTTGGTTTTCTCAGATCTTTTAGCCTTAACCAGAATGTTCCTGAGGTTCTTATTCCTCTTAAAGGCAAACAGAGGTTTGGGTATAGGTTGGGGCTGGTGGTCTAAGTTGATAAGGTGACATTGGGAATAAATAATTTGGCACACCTTGTGGTCAAACTGGGAATGTTTGGTAACACATACTAATCTGTCTGCCACTTCCTTGTTTTCAGGCTTGGACATTGTGTCGCAATCATAATATTGCGCTCTTTTCAGAGTGTCTTTGATGAGTTTATGGGGATATCCCGTCTTGATCAGTTTTCCTTTTAGAGTTTCAGCATGGGTTAAGTAGTTCTTGATAGTATTACAATTTCTACTGAGGTGCAGAAATTGACTAAACGGGATTCCGTCCTTTTGACATCTCGGGTGAAAGCTGCTGAAGTGCAGAAGGGTGTTTCTTGACGTGGGCTTGGTGTATAAAGACACCGTAAGTTGAGAATTGAGATGTTCAATCCACACATCAAGAAATTCAAGTTTGTTGTTGCTCATATGTGCGGTAAATTTAAGATTAGACTCAGCCACATTAATCCACATAATAAACTCATCCAGGATAGCCTGGTCGCCTTTCCAGACGAAGAAAATGTGGTCTATGTAGCGCGACCAGTTACTGATGTTCTTGTAAAATGGAGCCAGCTCGTTATACATGTTCAAACTCTAAAAATGGCCCATATAGAGACAGGCAACACTGGGGGCACACGCCGTGCCCATACTCCAGCAGCTTCAACAATTGCCAGAATCCTCAATTTCAGTTTGGGTTCTGGGTTAGACATAATCTTTTTGTAGTGCCTGTGTGAATTCAGAAGCTCAGTCATTGTGTCCCATATCTCCAGCAATTCATAGACCTCCTTCAGATGCTCAAAAAAGTGTGCCGTCCCCGCATAAAAACCTTCTGCATTGAGGGTACAAAAGCATATACTTCAGCTGCTGTGCACACAGTTTCTACTTAACAGCCAGGAATGATTTCCACTGCTCTTGCACCTTTTTAGTGTAGTCTGGATGAATGACAATCTTATTGTTTTAAAACAGAGGGACTGCCCGCTCCCTGGGAGTGTTTAACATATAGTCCCTGTGCCAATAGTTCAAGATCGTAGCAACAATGGCCCTCGGAGTGCACCAGGTGGCATGGGCAGCACCAAGGCCTTGGGCGCCTGCACAACCATAAAGAAATCTGATAGACACTGTGGTCAGGGTTGCCCCCTCACCCAGTCCTCCAAGAAAGCCTCCGCTGATGCCCCCTCAACACTCTCTGCGAACCCCAGCACACAAATGTTTTTGGGGCTGGCATGACCCTCTGCGTCCTCCACCCTATGTTCCAACTCTCAGGTAACTGAAGTCCGCGTAACCATCTGCTGTTTAAAGGTGGAGACATCCCAATGCAGAGTCACAATGTTGCCCTCAACAGTGCTTACCTTATGAGCCATCTTTCACAAGTCAGCACTGAGCAGATTTACATCAAAAGAAATAGCCTACATTTTTTTCTTAAGAGCCATTCGAGAGCCTTGAATGGCTGCAAGTAAATCCGCCCTTGGGTGCACCAGCTCATGCTCTGGGATGCACATGCAGAATCCGCACCACCTTGTCCAGCAAGCCACTGAGATGTTTACATAGCCCTTGTGTATTGTGTGATGGTATTACTGGAGTGCAAGCACACCGACTTGTCCTTCCCAATGTTCATTTCACCAGAAACCGTAACACAGCACCTTTCAACACTTCACTCCCACCAGGCAGCCAGCAGCCTTCAGTCTCCCAGTAAAAGTCAGAGTCCTCAAGTCCATGGGCCTGTCAGACGGGCAGTTGTGCCACCCCCACCCTAGAGTCCGCAGCAGGCAGGGCAACATTTCCCTAGTGGGAGGGGGAGCACCCACAGCCACACCACAGCAGCAGCTATCACCTGCACCTTTCTCCAGTTGCAGTCCCCTGGGTGCCCCCGCACCTGCTACCCAACAACCTTATCTGAAAGAGCCATCACCAGCCAGAGTCAGCGAGTCTACACCTCCCTGTCCCAAAGACCAACAAGCACCCAAGGCGATTAGTGTATTGCCCTGTCTCTTTACAATAATCTACCAAACAGCAAGCACTTCCTAAACAAACAAGCATTTGCAATGCAATAGGTCTCGCATTTGCATAAGTTTGAGCTTTTGGCATTGTAAATGGCAAACCTTTTATTTATGTGTTGGTTTTGAAATTAGATAAATAAATGGCATCTTTATTCATAATGCCAATAGCTTAAATTCTCGCAAATGCAAGACCTATTGCATTTGCAATGCAATAGGCCTCACAGTTATGCGAGTTTAAGCTATTGGCATTGTAAATCACAATGCCTTTTATTTATGTTTTTAAAACGAAAACAAAAATAAAATCATTGTTATTTGCAATCTGAATAGCTCAAACTCGTGTAAATACATTGCAAATGCTTGTTTTCCTTTTAATCTTACCCTTGTATTCTTAACCCATATTAAAGTAACCATTTTTAAGATACAGGAGAAAATGTTGTTTTTGTTGTTTACAAGAACCTATGCTGTGCTTTCACGTTAATAGAGACCACGCCCCTTTCTTTAGACGAGACGCATCTACAGAAAGGGCTGCGATCGCCATTAAAGTGAAAGCATGATATGGGACACTTTTTGCCCCATGCTAGAATTTCACTTTAATAGCGGCCGCTGACCTTCCTTTAGACGTGCCTCGTCTAAAGAAAGGGGCGTGGCCTCTATTACAGTGAAAGCGCAGCATAGGAGCTTGTAAACAACAAAAAAGTGAATAAAAGTGTTAGGAGACAGCGTGAAAAGCATTTAACAAAATAATGCTCGGAGGCTGTAATTAAAGCCTACTGAGTAATAACATATGTAACAGGGGTTATCCTCATAGGAAGTTACAAATGAAGACAAGGGGGTACTAAGGAGGGACTACTAAGCCTATTGACCAATGAAAAGCTACAGTTTACAAAGGACAATGACACAAGCCATTTAGAGGCGGGTCTTGAGTAATAAATGGACTTGTTTTGTATTGTATTGGTATTAACGTAGCGCATTCCATACAATGAGATAAATGAGTGACCTTTGTGCACTGTTGGCAGTTTTAAACTCGCTGACCCATCTTGCCATAAGAAAACAACACAAAACATGGGCCTTGTGTGGCCAGAGCAGTCAAGGACTCCCATGCAGTGTGGGTTACAGAGTCTCCTACTGGTGCCAGGGCTCGAGGAGCAGATTTGGGTTTCATTCTTTACCAATGATGTTTGGAAGCTCCAGAGCCATTTCCAAGGCCAGGTCTCAGCCCCTAAGACAACTGTAAGGACATACTCGGCGAATGATTTAATAGCAAAACTTCAACTCTAGACACATATATGACCAACAGACAATAACTCTTACCCTAGGTCATTTATTGCGGACTGACCTGTTACATACAAGTAGTTTACAGTGAAGGTGGATAAAGGCCCTTTGTGATTGGCCGCAAATCGAAAGAAGAAGGGGGAACAAACGCCCCTCCTCTTTCCGCAAAAGCAACGTATCAATGGATTACGATTTTGACTAGTGGAAAACCATTTAACAGACACACCACACAAATCAGATGCTACTCATAGGCAAAGTGGAAGGGTGAGAGTTTCCCATAAAGGACAACTTCGACTATGTGATTGTGAGCTGAGGTATCAGGTGAAGCAGACATTGTGCTGAGGAACAATGCAGCTACCCTGGCGTCATTCACTGAATGCCAACTTTTATGGTTGAAAGTAGCCCCTTCCCTGCTTTGCCACCTGAGTGTAATGTTCACAGAAAATAAAAAAATATTCCTATTACCTTGTAATACATCTAACAAGTGTAATCCAAAAGTCCTTCCAGGGAGCCCACTGCCATTGCGGCGCCAAGTCAACAGTGCTTAATTTGTTAAAAAGAATAAGTGCCAGGGCCCTTCTCAGAAGCCTGCACCACCCATACCCTGCCAGCACTGCCAATGGCAGTGCAAACACCTGAACTGTAACGAGAGCCGGTGCAGACAATTAAGTACAGGTGCCGAGCACCGGAAACCAACCAGCACAAATTAAGCACTACAAGCCAATGCATTTGATCTAAATTCTGCCTCTTATCTGGGTCATCAGCTGTGTTGTTGACCAGGTCTCAGCCTTCAAGAACGAGAGAGTAGGATTTCTATACGAAACAAAATAGATAACAAGTGGTGAGAGGAAGTGTGAGGGCAATTAATAACGTTACACTTAACCAGCACGATTTCTCCAAATAAAGTACCAACAAACATCATCTTTGTTTAAGGCCTCGGTATTAAACCTGTTTCACCTAGCAGAAATTGTATGGGATAAAAGCTGTAGGTTTGTTATTACCACACCATGTATAATCCTGATTCCCGTGCAAAGCCCCGTCTGCACAGAAGTGAAAGAAAATTGTTTACATTCTCTATCTGGAAATAAGCATTCCTGCAAACAGTGAGATTAACAAACATGCAAACGATGGAAGACAGATATATATTCGAATCAGGGACATTTTAAGGAATTTGAAGGCCCTGGGCCAAACTTTTTGTGGGCCCCTGTTCTGAACAGTTTTGAATTTATGATAAAATCGAATTTCGATTTTACATGCCTTCTTTGGCCAGATCACTAACAATGCACAGACATACGTCCAAATTCTGAAATGCAGCAGTAGCAGCTCACTAATGTTACTGCAAATCTCCGTGACACCCTCCCAATTCTCATATGTGAGGTCCGGTTTTGATCTAAAAGGAACTGTGTAGAACAGAGCTGACTATCCGCTTATATAAAATGTTTATGACACAGTCGCTACAAACAGTTGCAGTTATGGTACCCAGATTACCTTGTGCGTGACATCAGAGCAGGATTAAGACAGATGAGAACAAAAGAGTACAAGAATCCATACTGAATGTAGAAGTAACACGACGTCAGCCATGGGCAATGGCCACATTCTCTATCTGAGCATTGCACACCGAGAACTGCTGCCTTGACCCCTACGAGAGGGCCTTGTGTTTTAAAAGCCTTGTCAACATGGGTGAAGTATTTGAAGAACAGCTTCGTTCACTCTACATTGCTTACCAACAAAATCCCTCACACTCAAGGGTGGTTTTACCTTTTGGACCCACACTCTAGCTGGTATCATTCGACATTATGTAAAAGAATTGCATAATGTATTGGCATAGCCATGCAGATCCATGTGGATTTGCACCAAAGCAGGAAAGAAGGACTACACGGGAGTCACAATACACTGAAAGTGAAGCTGCTGGGACCAAGGAACAAGAAAAATGCTCACATTCTTTCCAATCAACTATATTGTGTCAATCAAACATCATGATGTCGCGATATTGCTTCAATTGCTCCTTGAACACACGAAGACAAGAACAGGAGAAGATTTGCAACAGCTACATACAATTCAAACACTACAAAGGCCGAAGTCTAACCTAGAGAAAAGATCTTTAACTATTTGCCAGAGACCCAAATTGGCAGGAAGGACTTCAAACAATATGACCATCAACAATACAAAACAAGCATGGCATCCGTGCAGCAAAAACAGAAGATTAGACCTATCGGCTTTGGCAATGTTTGCCCCCCTTGGGCACCCTGTTGGAGCCCGCAGATTACCTCTCACTGGCAGTAGTGGGCAATCAACACTCCCCTACACTACACTACTGCACGGATCTGGGACTGCGCACAGCTGTGCCCTCCTGTTGTCGTGAGAATTAAAACCACCAAAGCCTTTAACCCCTTCCATGCGGCCGCGATTTTTCCGCTGTGCGGTAAACAAAAGAACAGGGCGGGGCTGTGACGAACCCCAGCCGTCATCCGCACACGAGCACTGCGGAGCGTGACGGCTGGGGTTCGTCACCAGCATGGGAGGAGTTAAAATATGCAAAGCAACAACAGCGCGGTTGGCATCAAGGCGCTTCTTCTAGGCGCTGGCCGGATGCAAAGGAGAATCCATCCGTCCAGCCCCTCCCCAACGGGGGAATGGTGATTAGGGCGTGCGGAGGTCGCCGACTAAGGGATAAGCAGGTATTTCATGTAAACCATCACTCGCCCGGGGCCCAAACCGTGACTTTACCCCCCCTTACAAACATCACCAGAAGCAGAAATGCCGTGCATTGAGGAGACGGCACAGGCATTTATTAAAAAAAGCACATTCTGGCTACTTGGACTGGACACTTCCTCCATGATGTTCATTACGATGATTTCAGGATGCATCTTGATCTAAAACCTCCTGGAATGACTGAGTAGGATTTTTGTTTCGGAGTGAGCAGGGAGTTGTGAGGTGACCATCATCTATGCAGTAAATTCCAAGCTGGACTTTGGTCTGAAGTTAGCTATTGCCTCCAGAACAGCATCCAGGTTCTTTAGTGTTAGGATTATGTTGGCTATTTTAGTTTCTAGAGGCACATATATGATTGCGACTGCCGCTGTGACATCGTCGTGCTGGCGCTGGTAACTTGCGCTATTTTAAAACAATCGTCTTTTCTTTTATTTTAAAAAAAAAACTGTATGGTGACTTAAAAACTGTATAGTCAATATTCATTGTACGGTGATCTTAAAACTGCTGCAGCTACCCGCCAAGGCTCCCCGGTCCGTCACGGCAAGTGCCGATTGTACGGAGGGGGCGGAGGGCGCAGGTAGAGATTACATCGCTTCCGGCTTGGGAGAGCAGCATGGGGGTGAGCGGGCTAGTCGTTGAAGCCCTGGGACTACAAATACCACGGAAGGGCTGACACAGGGTCCATATGATTGGGACTGCCACTGTGACATCGTGGTGCTGGCCCTGGTAACTTGCACTATTTTAAAACAATCGTCTTTTCTTTTATTTAAAAAAAATCTGTATGGTGATTAAAAAACTGTATAGTCAATATTCATTGTACGGTGATCTTAAAACTGTATAGGAATATCCTTACCGCCACTGCAACTAAACCCCAGGCTGCAGCTACCCACAAGGCTCCCCGGTCCGTCACGGCAAGTGCCGATTGTACGGAGGGGGCGGAGGGCGCAGGTAGAGATTACATCACTTCCGGCTTGGTAGAGCAGTACGAGGGTGAGCGGGCTAGTCGTTGAAGCCCTGGAACTACAAATACCATGCAAGGGCAGACACGGGGTCCATATGATTGAAACTGCCGCTGTGACATTGTGGTGCTGGCGCTGGCAACTTGTGCTCTTTTAAAACAATCGGCTTTTCTTTTATTTAAAAAAAAACTGTATGGAGATTTAAAAACTGTATAGTCAATATTCATTGTACGGTGATCTTAAAACTGTATTGGAATATCCTTACCGCCACTGCAACTAAACCCCAGGCTGCAGCTACCCGCCAGGCTCCCCGGTCCGTCGCGGCAAGTGCCGATTGTACGGAAGGGGCGGAGGACGCAGGTAGAGATTACATCACTTCCGGCTTGGGAGAGCAGTACGGGGGTGAGGAGGCTAGTCTTTGAAACCCTGGGACAATTTAAACCGATGCTGATTCGTGCATGCAGCGGACGTGTGCAGCGGGCGCGCCAGCGGCGCAACGAAGGCTAGCCTGTGTGCGTCCGTCTGCGCCTGGCCCGGGCCTAGGGCCATAATCCCTGCACAAATTAAAACTAACACGACCAGGAAGGTTAACAACAGCTCACAACTGATGGATCTATAGTCTAAGTCGACCTGTGTATCCCTCAATCCGGGGGATGAAGTCAAACACTGCACCAGGTGTCAACTTCAGTTCTCCTACACGCTCTGTAGGACAGCAGCTCCTCGCTGTCAGCAGCAGGGTCTCCCAGCAAAGAAACTGACAAAAGCAGCTCTAGTAAATGATTGGTCCCTTGTGAAACATAACACAGAAGTAGCAAACATGATTGACACTTACGATCTTGATCTGTTATTTATAACTATATATATATATATAGATCCTCGGATATTGACCTAGCATTAGCAGTGCCGGCGGGTTACTCGCTCCTTCGTGCAGACAGAACTGGGAAGCGGGGAGGAGGCCTAGCCATTATCAGCAAAGATACATTTCAGGTGCAGGGCTTGGAGGGATTGAACTCCTCTGAGTGTGAAACCCTGCCTTTTAAAATTCGTATCACCAATAACTATACATTCACTGGCCTTCTACTGTATAGGGCTCCAAAGGCCAATACCCCTTTGTCACAATTGTTGGGTCCCTCTCTAGAGTCCAGCTTATCCGGGGCAGATTTCACGATTCTGGGGGATTTCAATATCCACCTGGAAAAAGTTGACGATAGCAATACGTCTTTTTTCTTAGAGACCATGACCAGCTGTGGTATGGCCTAACTAGTACACCAAGGAACCCATTCCGCTGGGCACACCCTGGATGGGATCTTCACCTCGAATCTCAACATCAAAATCGGGGAAGTGATGCCGGTCCCCTGGTCTGATCATAAAGTAGTGCACTATTCCTTAACCCTGGACCATAAAAAAATAGTCAGGGCACCTCGGGAGGGGGATCACCCACACCAGGACTAGGAAAAGTTGATATTGCCGAACTACACGCACAGCTTGGTAGCACTATTTCAGGCTTAGATAAAGACTGTGACGTAGCCTCACATCAAGTAGAGAACTGGATCAAATCAGCACTTCTTGCAGTTGCCCTGATCAAAATCAAAAAACTAAAAAAGAGTAAACGCTCTGAACCATGGTTCTCAGAGAAATTAAGACTGCCTAAACATACTTGCAGGAGGGCAGAAAGGAGATGGAGGGCCAACTATGGGGTAAGGGAGTAAGGGAAAAAGAATATTATTGCAAAACCTTAGCCACGTATAAAAATTTGATAGCGGGAGAAAAATCTGCTTTTTTGTAAAAAAGATCAACGAGGCTAAAGACTCGAGCAAATAATTGTTCGCCACTGTAAAGAAACTCACAGAGCCCGCGACCAAACAGGTTTCAGGTAGCATTGATATGTGTAACAAAATAGGACGTTCTTCAAGGATAAGGTGAGACTTATCTATGATTCCTTCACTCCGAAGCACCTCGACCCACATGCAATGGGATCTAGTCAACCTGACCAGCCTAGTCAGGGCAAGCCCTTAGACCCTAGCCCCCCAATATCCAAATTTAAGTTTTCAGCTCCTTTGGTTGAAGAGATCAGACATCTGGTTATGTCTACTAAGTCTGGGGGCCCTATGGACCCTTGCACCCCCCAAGGTCTTACACCTGTTCCCAAAGCTGCTCAGCTCCCAACTTCAGCCGCTCCTCACCAATATAATACA
Organism: Lissotriton vulgaris; assembly: GCF_964263255.1. Classification (NCBI taxonomy): domain Eukaryota; kingdom Metazoa; phylum Chordata; class Amphibia; order Caudata; family Salamandridae; genus Lissotriton; species Lissotriton vulgaris. Next base: position 927,042,922 of record NC_141693.1, on the reverse strand, counting down.
GTCCAGCTGTTTCCCTAAAGCATGGAAGGCGGCCTCGGTTCTTCCTCTCCTTAAGAAGCCTAGCCTTGACCCTTCCATTCCAGCTAACTTTAGGCCAATTTCAAGAATCCCTTTCCAGGCTAAAATCCTTGAAAAACTGTTGAATTCCCAACTTGCAGGGTTTGTCAGGGACACTCACGTCCTAGATGACTCCCACTATGGGTTCCATGAGGAACACAGGACTGAGACGGCCTTGGTGATGGCAGCTGAGGAAATCAGGAGTATACTGAACGCAGGGGGGAAGGCCGCCCTCATTTTATTAGATTTGTCGGCGGCCTTCGACACTGTCAACCACGATATCCTCCTAAAAAGGCTGAAAGATATAGGCCTGCATACATCAGCTACTGCCTTGCTGGCCTCCTTCGTGGAAAACAGATCCTTCTCGGTGCAGCTTGGGGAATTTGTATCAAGGTCTTTCAGTCTGCCATGGGGGGTCCCCCAGGGCTCGTCTCTGAGCCCGTCCTTTTTTAATATATATGCTGCCCCCTTGGCCAGCATCATCAGGAACTGGGGGTTCGTCCCGCTATCCTACGCTGATGACACCCAAATAGTGGTAAACTGTATGTGGCCTGGTGCCAAAAAGGCCACCAGGACTCCAACACGCACAATAAAATTAAATACTCCTTTTGTCAAGATATAATTCACTTTATCTGGTGTGTATCATCAAAAAGTTCATATCATCCCAATCGTCATGTACAATTAAACAATAGATCATTGAAAATCATCAGAATTTACATTTCCATCAGAAAACAAAACATATGAATTTATGCGCAAAGTTATTCAAAACAATACAATAACACCCAATGCATTTCGGAGCCCCTTCGTCAGGGGTCTGTTCAAAAAATTCAGTTGAGACACAATACAACCTGTAGTTCAGAATATGTGGTATATTCAATCAAATGCCCGTGTGGCCTTATATATGTTGGAAAGACAGAACGTAAGCTGAAAATACGACTGTCGGAGCACAAAAGCCGCCTTCGGAATAAGAACTTAACATCGCCACTTGCAAAACATTGGTTGGAAGCTGGTCACACCATCGCACAGTTGAGATTTCAGGTGATTGAACTACTCCCCCAACGACTAGGTTTGGACAATTCCAAAATTCTACTTCAAAGGGAAGCTTTCTGGATCCGAAAATTACAGTCTCTGACCCCTACTGGGTTATATGACAAAATGGACATGGCATGCTTTCTGTAATATGATAGAACAATACAGACAACAGCCCTCGAAACATGGTACCCCACAGGACACTCTCACACCGTGTTACACACACATACCAAAAAGTTAGGTACATCTTCAGTTCGCTATCATAGCGGTACTTATAGGAAACACCTATTAGATAACAATGTTTAGATTGTAAATAGGCAGATAATGTTTAGTATCTATTGTTAAATGTAACTTTCAAATTCATTTTATTCTATCTTTTTCCTACTTCATACTTTTTTTCAAAACACCACACCCTTGACATTAAAAACACTTCACTGCATTTTTAGATAGAAATAGCACTTTTGGGTCCGTTTGCGTTTTCACAAGGGATTGTTTTCCTTAATGTGGGTAAAAACACCCCTTATTGATGGCCGACGTACACTCCTTCAGTCCTGTTTCCATGCGAAGTTAATAAGAGAACAGTGATAAGGGACTATGTCAACAACATAGTTTCGAATGAAACGCGGACGCGTGAGTTTCTCTTCTTGAGTAACAGAGCCTGAAATCGGTAAGAGACTTGAACTCTGTTTCGAATATTCAACGGCGAGACATCCCGCCCGCTTAGATAGCTTGTTTAACACTCGCGTGTATCCTTTTTTTCACGCAGAGTCATCGTAATTACTTAAAACGGCAAGCGGGACTGGTCCAACTCTTGAACCCGCAGGTAAGCGGTTGCGCTTCACCCAATTAGCAATGCAGGAAGGTTTCTTTCCCCGCAAACGATTAAAGTCCATACATTGGTTCTAATGTTTTACAGGCAGCGCCACATAAAGAGCGAGAGAGTGGGGTCAAGTAATAACGAAATACCCTACAGGTAAACAATAGTTTCCTTTTTTTATATAGATACACACACTGCTTGTTTGCAAATATTTAACAAGAGGTATTAAAGTCCACTTATTCACGCATTTTTAGATTCGACGGATTAAGGCCACTGTCAGAAAAACAGAGGTGAGCCCAATATATCGATTTAGGTGATTGTGACATAGTTTATTGAATATTTTTCCGATTCACTTGACAACTTAAAGTGAGTGATCATTATTACTTTTTACAGACGTAAAACACAGAAGATAATATCAGACAGATGCACTATATTATTTAGTGGCATTAAACAAATTGCAATAACGAGGTAAGCCATGCGCTACTGAGAGTTTCAGTACACAAATTCTTATTCTCCCTGGCATCAAGAGTAATAAGGTTTTCTTCTTTTTTTTCTCTTTTTTCCTCTCTTTGAACAGACCCCTGACGAAGGGGCTCGGCCCCGAAATGCATTGGGTGTTATTGTATTGTTTTGAATAACTTTGCGGATAAATTCATATGTTTTCTTTTCTGATGGAAATGTAAATTCTGATGATTTTCAATGATCTATTGTTTAATTGTACATGACGATTGGGATGATATGAACTTTTTGATGATACACACCAGATAAAGTGAATTATATCTTGACAAAAGGAGTATTTAATTTTATTGTGCGTGTTGGAGTCCTGGTGGCCTTTTTGGCACCAGGCCACATACAGTTTATAGTTATAGTGTGCAGGCACTAATCCAAACACAGCACACACATCGGTTAATAAGATTTGAGTTTGATTATTCTGAGTGCAGCACCGGCTCAACATATACCCAAATAGTGGTGGCAATCTCAAACAATACCACTGAGGCCGTGGATAGATTCAGACCCTGCATGGACCAGGTCAGTCACTGGATGCAGGCCAACTGCTTAAAACTTAACGGCGATAAATCAGAGGTTATGCTACTGGGGGCCGAACCTAACATCTGGTCAAACCTATGGTGGCCGGATAGCCTCGGCAGATGTAAATCGCAGGTGGACAACGTAAGGAACCTGGGTATCATATTTGACGCCAAACTCACTTTTAAAGCGCAAATAAACAATCTTTCCTCCTCTGTTTGGTATACTCTGAAACTAATTAGGAAACTGTTGCCATACATTTCACCAGACACATCCAAACCCTGGTTACTTTGTTGGTCCTTTCAAAATTAGATTATGGTAATGCATTATATGTAGGGATGCAAAAACAGTTATTACTAAAACTTCAGCGGCTCCAGAACGCTGCAGCCAGGCTGGTTCTGAATATTCCAAGGTTCGAACCAGTAGCCCAAAAAATGATAGGCCTGCACTGGCTCACTGTAGGAAAAAGAATTCAGTTCAAGTAAGCTTGCACGGTTCAGGCTTTCGCTTCCTAAAGAGAAACTTACAACCCTACGAACCTTCTAGGACTCTAAGATTCAGCAGTGCTAAGCTCCTCATGACCCCCATATTCAAACAACTAAGGTGGCGGGGGGGAGAAGCTTCATAGGTAACACAGCAAAAATATGGAACAAGTTACCCGCTGAACTGAAAAACAGCCCCTCACTGTGGTCTTTTCGAAAGAATCTAAAGACCTGACTTTTTCAAGTTTAGCCCAGTTGGGTGCACCAGCTCTACCTTTCGTGCAGCATAATCGTTGGTAGTGCCAAGACGCCCTCGGGCATTCGGGCACTCTATAAATCACACAATCAAATCAAATCAAAATAAAATCAAATCCCATATGTTAGTGATGCATTATTGATCCTAGATATAATCGCACAACAATGAATGATAGTTTTCATGTCACAGGGATCCCATGGTGAGGCACATAGTTTTCACATGTGGATTCTCTGAATTTTATTTGCATATGAAACTGGTGGAAACTTATTAAAATTTGGCTGTTGCGCCTTGGAGTTTGGAGGGGCTCGTCAGACTGGGCAAGATTGGCCGCAGAGCAAATAATGTTATCAATAAAGCACAGCAGCAACAGTGAAGTCCCCTCTTTACTACCAAAGAGCACCTTCTGCATTGAAAATTAAGCAAATTTCCATTTTGCAAAGGGAGTGATGTATGCAGCACTGGCACAGACGTTACTGACAGATTTGATTAGAGTCACATACCGTAAAAAAAAAATTTTGCCTTGGCTGTAAGATTGAAGAATCTTGTGTATTGATTTGTTTGCTTTTCATTATCTCTTTATGGCTCTGGTTTGTGCTCTTAATTGCAAGATCAAGATGTGAATGTTTGGCCGCTTGTCACTTGAATTGCCAAGCAACACTTGAATGGGAAACTGTCTCTGATTTATAGCCTTCAGGAGGTGAACCTATAGCTCATAATAATCAGGCACCTGCTAAATGACATGGCGAGTGGCGCTTTATTATCTGCAGCTTAGTGTATTTAGTCACGGTTTTACGGCTTGGAGTTCCCAGCTAAACAAACACAGGAAGGAAATGCAGGATCTCAGTTATCTTTATTAGTTTGGACTTTGGGAGCGGGACCAGAGGGTTTGCTGCTCTGGTATGTTGCATCAAAACAGAGATTTACGGAATGCACACCCACCCGGAGATCCAAAACTCTTTTAAATAGTTAAGTATTTTTTGAATATTTACTTTTCTAAACTAAATTAGTTTGTGTTTGAAGTCATTCATGTCCCCCTTCGATTAGAATGTGCCGGACACCAGTTTAGTTCCATCAAGTACTTCATTATTAGTTTCTGCTTTTGTGGCAATGTTAATCCAATGCAAAGGGGTTCCCATTATATATTCATGCAGATGACTGTGGGGACACTTATTTGCTATATGTTGCAAATATTCATCTAACTACCACCTAGCCTTCCTTTAAGTCGAGTTTTTTTAATGAATACATTTGCATTTTTCATCAAATAAATATTTTACATTTATAGTTTTTCACTTGTAAATGTTTCCACATTTATGTCTCACTGTTATCAAAAAAATCGAAGTTGGTTAAACAGCTTGACAAACAGCTTGACAAGACTCTGATTGTAAAGGATGCTGTGGACATTATTGACGGAGGAGGATGAATGCAAAGCAACACATGGGAACGAGGTGGATTTTCAGAAAGGGTTCCATGCACTAACCTTGCACATAGCCACAATTTATTCTGGCTTTCCACAGCGTTTTGACATAGAACAAAAGACAACATTTGCCACCACTCAAACATCTCAATGCTAAAATATTATGTTTTTTAAACTGATAAGTTAAATGATCGTTTATTTCCCAAAACTAGATCCGACTAAAACTGAATTTTTCCTATTGTTCACATGTGACTACTCCCCACCACCTGTACGCAAATGGCTAGAAACACTCTCACACCTTGGAATCTCTCCTTCCCTGGTTCCCTTTACCAAATGTCTAGGCATACTTATTGATCAAAATCTTATCTTAACCCCACACATCTGTAAACTCACAAAGGCTGCATCCTTTCATTTACACCTACTCACTAAGCTAAATCCCTCCATATCTCTGCAGACTTTAAGATTCAAATTTAGGTTTTGTCCTGACACACTTTGATACTGACAAAGCAATGCTAGGCGGTTTTCCCAAGTCTGCCCTTACTGCCTACAAAGTCATATTACAAGCTGCAGCCTATCTTGTCAGAGGTGCTAAGAAATTGCATGACTTTTTTCCACTGCTAAGTAGCCTTTATGGCACCTTCTTGAACCTAGATTCACCTTTAGGGTTACCTGCATCACACACACTGGATTACGAAGTTACCTAAAGGATAAACTACAAATCACAGATTGCGTAAGAATCTGAAGAAGCAAGCCTGTGAAATTATGGGCACTTCAAAAACCAAACAAATTAAAACACTCAACCAGGATTTATCTTGCCTAGCATCAACATAACCATGCAACACAGGGCTGAGAATATCAGAGTCAATCCTAACATGCTGTCATTCAGAAAAGACCTCAAATCCTACCTCTTCAGAACTCACCTTCTTGAATAAACATATTATATGCTGCTCCCTTTTCAATGCTGATTTGAGAATTTGAATCCCTCTTTCATGTTCTTCCTTCCTAGTCAAATGTGACTTCTATTACACTGTCCTCCCTACCCTTTCCAATGTGGTTATCCTTTGTCCGTATGTTTCCTCATCTTCCCTATTAACAGCTCAAAACCTACGTGGCTAGAACCGTGCTATATAAATACCTTTAATAAATAATTCAAATGAATGAGAGAAAGGAAATATGCACTGTTCATGCCATTGTATAAGGCAAGTATGTGGTCATAACAGGCTTGAAACACTGTTTATTAGGAATCTCCACAAACTAAACCACATTCTACGTTTAAGCCAGGTATTGGTACACAAAGATCATTATGAACTTTGGGATTTTGGGGTAAAGCTTTTAGCCGTGCTTTTAACAACATACTGTGTCCAAATTTCAATGACTGTTTATGTCTTTTTAGAATAATGCGCGACAGCTAAGGATATTGTGGGGGCATGCTTGGAGGCCGATGGAGCTGGCTGTGTGAGCGCCAAGCTCCGTGTCATCCCCCGCAAAATCCTGAAATAAAGAGCCCTTCGCGCCCGCCAACGGCGCCGGGACTCATGGATTGTGTAGTTCCCAGCCCGGGAAGCTGCCCAGTGTTCAAGAGGGTGCGCGCTGAGGTCTCCTGGACCCCTGGGCAACCCGAGTTAGCAGCGGAGGAGGCGGCACAAAATGGCGGTGAGCCGAGGGGGAGCGCCTGGGTCCCCGGAGGTCGCGTGGTGAAGCTGCGGTCTGCCCGGCGCTGCAGCCGCTGGGACTTTGGAGGAGCGGCGCCCGGGACCCGAGGCGATAGAGAAGAACAGAGGCGCCTGGCCAGAGGGCGCTTGGGGTGCGTCATTCCCTCAGCAGATCGGAGGTGAACTGCTTGGCAAGTGGGGTGACGGTGATCCCGGGGTGTGGGGTGCTCGGCGCCCCGGAGGTCTGGAATCGGGCAGGGACCCCCGGCGGGGTCTCCTGGGCCCCTGGGCGACCCGAGTCAGCAACGGAGGAGGCGAAGCAAAATGGCGGCGAATTGAGGAGGAGCGCTTGGGCCTCTGGGGTTCGCGCTGTGGGGCTGCTGTCCGCACAGCGCTGTCGCTGCTGGGACTTTGGAGGAGTGGTGCCCGGGACTTAAGGTGGCTGAGGAGAGCGGCGGCGCCCGCCCAGAACGGGCTCGGGGTGTATCATTCCCCTGGCGGAGCAGAGGTGAGCGGCCCGGCGGGTGCAAGGGGCGGCAACCTTCGGGCGTGGAGTGCTCAGCGGCCCGGGGGTCTGAAATTGGGCCCCCGCTCTCAATTGTGGTCAGCAGAAACAGAGATCGATGAGCGGGGTCCCCCCCACTTACCTGTGGGCCCCGACGAGGGGAGCGTGACCTGTCTTGCGGCCCTGGGCTGAGGAGCAGACCCGGAGACCGGAGAATGGAGGTATCCTACAAGCAGGGACTAAACCAGATGAGGGCGCGGGTTAGGAGATAGAGCCCATTTGAGCACGGCTGTGGATGGGTTGCCTGGGGACCGCTGCAGAAAGGGTGCCGAATGCCACGCAGGCACTGAACGGGAGATTGGCCCCAATGATCTGGGACAAGCTGAAAGACGGCAACGGCGCATTGTGGAGGGGAGCGGGCGCTGCCATCCTGCGTGGAGGACCTGCCGAGCGCGGCAATAGTAGATCAAGCACATGCGGCTGCTGAACTGAAGGGGTGAGGATGCCCTGGCCGGCACCCACTGGAAGGAAATACGTGGGCCGGTAGGAACTGGGCTACGTTGATTGCTGAGAGAGGTACATGTGCTGAGAGGGGCTGCGGATGGCGTGGTGGGGCAGCCTTGAGGCCCAGGGAAAGAAGAACCGTGGCTGTGCCCCCTGTTGCTGCGGTTGCCCGGAGAAGGGGCTTGGAGTGCTGGAACAAGCAGGAGGGAGCCTGGAATTGTACATAGCTGAATACCCTCAGGAAGTGGATAGGGACGGGCTATCCCCACGTTGTACTGCTGGGTGACTGAGAGGGGCCCTCTCAGGCGGGCGGCACACCCGGACTTTAGTGGTCCCACGGAAGAAAGAGGTGTGAATCTGGGAGCCTGAGCGGCGGAAGCAAACTTACTCCCACTCTGCTATTGTCTTACTCCAAATACCATGGGGTAGCCAAGGGGGAAGCAGGGCGGAACGGCCCAACAGTCAGAGGGCGAGCAGCAGACCCAGGGCGACTTGGCGGGAGCGGAGGAGGCACAGGATCCGCAATTGCAGCGACAGCTTGATCGTATCCTAACGGCGATAGCGGAATCCCGTACAGGACATTGCGCAAGTGGCGACAGGACTAGGGCTATTGAAGGCGGATCACTCCAAGCTGGTGGATAGGGTGAAACAAGTGGAAGGGACATTGCAGGAGGTAGCGCCGGCCCAAAAGGTGTTGGAGAGCAAGATGGTGGACGTTCTGGACCGAATTCAAGCACTGGAGAAGGGGGCAGAGGATGCCGAAAGCCGCAATCGGCGAAATAACATTCGCGTAGTGGGGCTGCCGGAGAAAGTGGAGGGATCGGACATGGTGCAGTGGTTGCGGACAGTGGTGGCAACCGAGAGCTTGTGTTCCTTTTTCACGCTGGAGCGAGCGCATAGGGTGCCTGCCAGGCCCCCGCAGCCGGGGCGTCCCCCCGCCCGGTTGTGATTAGGCTCCTACAATACAAAGACAGGGACTTGCTATTCCAGAGAGCGCTGACTGAAGGGCCCTTTGAGGTTGATAATAGTATAGTGAATATATTCCCGGATTATACTTTGGAGAATCAGCGCCGTCGTAAGTCATTCCTATCAGTGAAAAGGGAGCTGCGAAAGGAAGGCATTCAGTACTACTGTTGTTTCCCGCGAAATTGAAAATCATGCTTGATGGTAATACTCTTTTTCATGACACACCAGAGGACGCATGGGCGTGACTGGAAACTTACAGAGCTGGTACAGACCGAACGGAGAGGCGAGAGCAGGAACTCTCAGAGGGGCTGCCCCAGCGTAGGTCGCAGCGCCTTCGCCGTGGACGACCAAAGTTGCAGAAGCCGTCTCAAAGTCAATCTGACCTAGGGAAACAAGATGCGCTGGAGGCGGTGTCAGCGTTATCTAACAGTCAAGCCATGCAGTCACCGGAGGGCACGGACACGGAAAGAGAAAAAACACAGTCGGACACAGAGACGTCGGAGGTTGGAAATGTTCGGTTGCCACAGGTCACCCCAGCCACAGCAGATGGACTCATGGATGAGTGATAGTTCATATTTATGGATGCTGGAACCGGAGTGTGGTGGTGGGGGGTCCCAAAGGGTCCTTGTATGAAGTGGTGATGACATGCTGGCACTGAGTGGCGAACTGGGAGGGAATGCTGGGTGGTGACCTGGAGGCAAGGGGAAGCTCACAGATTGTGGTGTTTTGTTAATTAGAAGTCTGGCACGCAGGTGGGGTAGTGGGTGGGTATTTATAAGGGGGCCTCAGCGGAGTTCACAAGCGGGAGCGAGCGGGCACCCGTCGGCACAAGACCCCCCCCTCTAGCCCTTAAGGCGAGCCTGCAATGGCTACCGCTGGGCCTAGGAGTGTGTTTGTGTGGGTATGGTTTGGATGGGGACTAACAGTTTTGTTTTAGGACCTGTTCTTGGTAGGGTGGGGGAGGTTGGGGATGGGGTTTGGTTTTAGGGGTCACCAATGTGATAACTGATGTCGATGGAGGGAGGAAGAAATTGAAATGTGATAATAGGGGGAAATATCTGATTTAAAATGTATTACGTGGAATGTACGGGGACTACACATGATGACAAGACGACACAAGGTTCATGCGTATTTGGTTAGGAGGGGGGTACACATAGCACTACTCCAGGAAACGCACCTCACGAAGGCGGAGGGCCTAGCGCTGCAGCATTGATGAAGGGGCCAGGTTTTTAACACAACTTATTCGGCATTTGCGAGGGGGGCACTGATTTGGGTCAGGGTGGGGGTCCCCTTCCAGGCGCTTAAGCATACGATAGATGGAGAGGGCAGGTTTGTTGCGGTCGAGGGGCACCTATATGGCAGAGAGGTGACCTTATGTAGTATCTATGCTCCTAATGTGGACCAGGTGCGATTCCTGGACCGAATGTCAGGCACCCTTGCACAGTTCCTTGCGGCCCAATGATAATGGGAGGGGATTTCAACTCGATTGCAGACACAATTCTGGATAGGTATCATCCCCCTCTGGCAGACTCGCCAGTTCACAGGCTGTCCAAGTATAGGGTTGAATGGCAGGCTTGGTGGCACTTGGTGGATGTGTGGAGGTTGCAACACCCGCAGGATAGGGACTATTCCTATTTCTCAGCGTTGCACGAGCTTCATGTTCGGCTCAACACCATTCTGTGCTCCCCATCAGTGGTGTCTTCGGTGACCCAATCGGAATACCTCACAAGGACTCTGTCTGAACATAATCCGCTGTTGGTTACGATACATTTATTTATTTATTTGAAAGTTTTATATAGCGCGAACAAGATCTTTGCAGATATCAGAGCGCTTTACAAGGACAAGGGGGTGATAGAATAATAGAATGTAATAGTTGAGGTAGTTATGTACAGGGTGCATAGTTACATAGGTAGGTCAACATACAAGAGGTAGGTCAAAGTTGAGGTAGTGTAGGTACAAGGTGCATAGTCAAACAGGTGCGCCAATAATATACAATTACAAAAAGAAGTAGCATATACTTGTTTAAGCGTGCTTAAAATGCTTTTGGAGATAGCATAAAGGTAGGCATAGTTGAGGTAGGTGAGTACAGGGTGTATAGTAACACAGTAGTGCATCAGTAGTACAAGAGTAGGAATAGTTGGTGGTGTAGGTACAGTATGCAAAGTCAGACAGGTGCGTCAACAATATAAAAATATACAAAGAGGGAATGTATACAATCAAATAAGTCGATAATACAAATAGTCCAAGGGGTCAGGCAGGTAGTACAGAGCGGATTCTTGAGAAATACAGAATAATAGATCATGTGTGTTTAGCCATGAGGATCGCTTTTACTTCTTTCTTAAAAAGTTTGTTGGAGGAGATGAGCCTGGTTTCAGGAGGGAGTGAGTTCCAGATCCTGGGCGCCATTCCTGAGAAGGAGCGTTTATAGGTTTTTTCCTTCCGAAATCTTCGAGGGTTCAGCAGAAGATTGTTTGTGCTTCTAGTAGTTCTAGAGTCACCAGAAATTGTCAGCTTTTGAGTGAGGTAGGCGGGTGAGTTCATGTGTACAGCCTTGTGTGTCATGCAGGCGATTTTCAGATGTATTCTGGCTTCAAAAGGTAGCCAGTTCAGGGATTTAAAGTCAGGGGAAATATGCGAGTGTTTTTTTGAGCCAGTGATGAGTCTCGCTGCAGCGTTAAGGGACGCTCTTAGGGGTGCCGTTGTAGTTAGGGGGAGCCCGCAGAGGACGGTGCTACCGTATTCTATGTGCGGGATGACTATAGATTGTACTGCAGTTTGGAAGTCTTTGGCTGGAAGGAAGAGTTTAAGTTTTCTCAAGGTATTGATTTGGAAGTTAGCTCCTTTGGTTGCCTTGCTGATGTGCTGCTGCATGTTGAGATTGGCGTCAAGTGTAATGCCTAAAGATTTTGCTGAGTCTACGATGGTAGGTTGTACATTTAGAGCCGTTCTCCCACTCACCACTGGGCAGACCCATCCAGCCTTCCTGGAGCCAGGCTCACCAGCCAGCTCCAGCCAATCACACTCCAGGCACATTTTACACTAATATGCCAACTCCTAGAAGTGGCATTTCTACACAAGACACAATCATGCACATACTTCATTGCGAAGCATTTAATCACACGAGTTCGCACATACCAAATTCGAGAATGCACACCTCACGCATCAGGAACTACCAGGGACACAGACATTCCCCATGCATTCCTATGGGAGGGCAGGCCAACCTTACTCCACGCACTCAGAGTGCGCACGCAGTTTCCACTGGGACACAGTGAAAGTGCGCAGAACCCAAAAAATCACCATCACCAGGTCACCATTAAAAGCACAAAGTTCAGGGGTGAACCTGCCAGAAGGGCGAAGTCCAACAGGGATATACGCAGATGTTGAGCTGGCAATTGGGAAAGCATTTTTGCCAGAAGCTGAGGTGGCCCTGTTTGGTATATGTAAAGAGAGGAGCAGGTTTAATAAAACAGAAGAAGTATTTATTTTTATATCTTGTGTAGTTGCTCGGTCTTTGATTCTTCAAAACTGGAAATACGGGGAAATTCCATCTCAGCTAAAATGGTTTAATAAAATGAGGAGAACATGTAATTTTGAAAGAGCTTATGCAGGAAGCGTGGGAGCCATCGCAAAATTTGAAAGAAATTGGAAATATTTTGAGAATTTGGAATTATTGAAGGGAAGATGATGAGGAAGGAGAGGAGAAAGAGAGTGCCGGCTCATTAATGAAAGTATTAGAGTTTTTATTCAGAATATTTGTACTTTATTGTATTATTGCAGATTTATAATAGCTGTTTTTGCACTACTCTGCATTAGCACTTTAAAAATTGCACTTTATTGGATTATATTACATTTTGCAGTTGCACTCTATTGCTGTTTTGCACTTCTGCAGTGGTATTGTTTACCTAAAATTGCGGTTTTTGCACAAGGGCTGTTGTAAGTTTCTATAAACAACCGGCTGTGTTTTTTTTCCTCTTTTTTAATCCTCTCCTTTTACTCCTTTTTTGTTTTTTGTCTCTTGTTAATTGTCTAAAAATTGTCTAATTGTTAAAATTTTATGTGAAAGATGTCTGTGTTTTTTATTACGAGGGATAAAACTGCAATCCCCACATGGCGGCTGCGCCCGGAGACGTTAGATGATCCGGTGTTTCGTAGTGAAGTGGAAATGGGGATAGCACATTAATTCTCCGAGAACGCGGGAACGGCTACAACTAGGACGGTGGAGTGGGATGCCTTTAAAGTGGTGGTGCGAGGGTTTTGAATAAGTAAATATGCCGGAGTAAGGAAAACCCTGCTAAAGGATGTCGAAAACGTAGCTGGACGGTTGAGGCTAGCGGAACAGGCGAGGCCGGAGCATCCGGAACTACAGATCGAATTTACAGAGGCAAAGGAGAAACTGGCCAAGGAGGTAGAAAGGCTCAGCTACTTTGATTATAGGAGGTATATGGAGAAGGCTCGTGCAGAAAACGATAAGGCGGCACACTGCTGGCCTGGCTGGCAAATCCTATACCGAGGGGCTCCCCGATCTTGGCCCTGGGTACGGATGAGGGCTCCATGGTCTATACCCAAAGGGAGATTATGCAGGAGTTTCAGAAGTACTACGAGCGGCTATACGAGAGTACGTTAACGGCAGATGAAACTGAAATTGAGTCTTTCTTGGGAGAAGGGGCACTTCCAGAAATAGATGAGGATCAGGCGAAGCACTTGGGTCAGGACATTACCCTGGAGGAGATAAGAAGTGCCATCAAACAAATGGCACGTAATAAGTCCCCGGGGGTGGATGGGCTACTAGTTGAATTCTATTTTCAATTTATGGACGTACTGGTGCCAAGGCTCTTGGAGGTCTATTGAGAGGCGCTGGAAAAAGGACAGCTACCGTGGACGATGCAGGAGGCCCTCATAGTTCCAATATTGAAGCCAGGGAGGGATAGCACGGACACGGCAGCGTATCGCCCTCTATCACTGATGAACACAGACTATAAGATACTTAGTAAGATCCTGGCGTCGCGCCTAATGCAGCATATGATGAGCCTAGTGTATGAAGATCAGGCTCAGTTCATTCCGACCAGGAATACAGCTACTAACTTGCTGAGGGTCTTGGGGGAAGCTAGTGATGGCTCCCCCGGGGCCGCAATCCTTTCTGTAGATATAGAGAAGGCCTTTGATAGCCTTGAATGGCCGTATTTGTATAAAACGTTGGGCTGTTTTAGACTGGGCGAGGAGTTTGTGAGATGGACGGCGGTGTTATATTCCACAGCAGTGGCGCTAGTTAAGGTGGGGCAAATGATTTCCCCCAGATATGCGGTAGCTCACGGTACTCGACAGGGTTGCCCTCTTTCTCTGTTACTATTTGCTTTGGCAATAGAGCTGCTGGCGGCGCAGATTGGGACAGTGGTACAAGGGCCTAACCTTCAGAGGGGACCAGCAATACATCTCCATTTACGCAGATGATTTGTTATTGTTTTTGGCGGATACGGGTGAGGCGCTGGCAGGAGCAGCTCGACTGTTATCAGGCTTTGGGGCGGTTTTGGGTTTGAAAGTTAACTGGAATAAGACATGTCTATTTCCAGTGCAGCCAGGAAGGGGGTTTCCTGAGATGTCGCAGGCCGTGAGATGGGAACCAACTTGTTTAGCGTACCTTGGAGTTCATATTTCTCATGGCACTAATGATATACTGGAGAGGAATATGGGGAGATACATACGGCCCTAAAAGGGAGTATGACGTTTTGGGGTGCCCTTCCACTTTCCGTGATGGGGAGGATAGCGTTGCTGAAGATGGTGGTTCTCCCCCGGCTGCTATACCTTTTTAGGACACTGCTCATATGGGTGCCGTGCTCGGTGTTTGCCAACTTGAAATCCATGATGGTGGGGTTCATCTGGGGGTCGGGGAGACGTAGAGTGGCACTCAAAACATTGATGAGGCCCAGAGCGGAAGGCGGCCTAGCAGGGCCTGATTTTGGATTGTATTATATAGCAGCGCAACTACAGGTCTTTACACAGGCGGTGGCCTTGGAGTTTAGGGGCCCGGACTCTGCCAGAGGGGAAGGCATCCCGAGACATGTCCTGTCCTTTATTGCACTGCAGCAGAAGTTGGACCTCAGAGACCTTACATTAGAAGAAAAAACGCTGAGGTTGTGTGGGAACAGGTCCCAGAGGAGGGCGGGAGTACAACACCCTTACGCACCAGAGATGCCATTGGGGATGCTGACGGCATTGCCACATGGAGGGGACTGGTCATCATTGCGGGACTGGGAGCAGGCAGGGCTCCAGGTCCTGGGAGACTTATATGAGGATTGGGAGCCGTTGTCCTACCAGGTGCTGCGAGAGAGTTTGATCTCCCCGGGAATGCTTTCTTGATACATGCAGCCCTTGTGCGTGCGATACAGAGACATTGGAAAGAGGGACTGACCGAACCTAAAACTACAATGGCGTGTCAGTATGCGATGATGGCGGCTGGAACTTTGACAGCAGTCACATTCTTATATTCAAGGATGCTGAATGAGGGTTTGGCCCCACTGGACGGACTGCGCCTTAAATGGGAAGGGAGCGTTGGAAAACCCATACCAGAGGCCACATGGGGCACATACAGTGTAGGGCGTGGAAGGGAACTGGGAATGCCCAGTTCCAGCTGGTCCATTTCTTTATTCTATATAGAGCCTATTTGACACCTGGGAAGATCATGGAATATTATAATGCTAGCAGCGTGATGTGTCCTCGATGCGCCTCAGTGGGGGTGGACCTGGACCACATGGTATGGAGTTGCCCGACTCTGGGGGCTTATTGGACCGAAGTGGATGATCTCCTAAAGCTAATCACTGAACGCCAGCTGGTTTTTGACATGGCCACTTGCATACTACACTGGTTTCCTCATACCCCCAAGACAAAGGTGACTAGTAAGTTTGTAGATATGGGCCTAATATTGGCGAAACAGGAAATTAAGATGCGCTGTAAATCAAAAGAGGGACCCAGTGGTAGGAGATGAAGGGGGGGCTGCTTAAGTGGACTAGTAGTGAGGGAGCGGTTCGATATCAGATTGCGATACGACACAAAAATGAAAACGCGATAGAAGTGGCGAGAGCTTGGGAAGAGATGGTTCAGGCCCTGATTACCCATACAACTGAGCAGGGGGTGGAACAGGAGGATGGGGGAGTGCAGGGGTAGTTATTGTCCCAAGAGGAAATTTCGTGAATCATTAGTATCAAAGACCTCATCTTTACATTTGCTCAATTTAGAGGGCACACCGGTGACGGGGAAGGGGGAGGGGAGAATAGAGAGGGGTTTTTCATTTGATTAGTTGTTAAGTATAACGTAAACAGAGATGGTTGATTACTTGGATAACGAAGGGTTGGTTGTGCACAGATGTTATTATTGGCATCCAAGAGGAAACTGATCAGGACATGCCACTAACGGATCTGTATTGCAGTACTGGTGCCGTATGTTGTAAGTGGGGGAAAGGAGCATGCATAATTATGTACCTATGCTTTATGGTTGCGGGACTGAAAATCAATAAAATTTGTTTTAAAAAAAACAGCTAAGGATATTGTGTTGAGTTTGCTAAAGGGTTCATAACTCCTACACAGACTTCAAGATTATTATGGTGCATCTTCGAATGCACTGATTCCAGTCATACATAGACTTTAGAGCTAATAAGTTGTTTTGTCTCTGTGTCTACGATGTATTAATATACACAGAATCAAATTTCCATGTGTCGCTAAAAAGTAATGTTCATCACCTTGTCATTAAGTGTTAGTCTTTGTTAGGTTTTTCATTGAGGTTGTGTTCAGTAACCTTATAATATCCAAATGTGTAATAGCCTCGGTGGCTGGTGACAAAATATGCCTGCAATGCTGAAGATAAGAGGTGGTGTTTGAAAATAGGTTTCAAGCTTGTGAAACAAAGCTTGACGTTGGTGCTAGTTTCAGTTTAAATAGCAGCTGAGCCCAAGATGGCCACCGAAATAACACAAGGAACAAGAATTTATGAACTCCCATGAGAATTCCTATAATATCGCTAAAACTGGACTTTGCTTCTTTCCCCTCCTCTACAAAATGCAGTGTTTTCTTCTCATGGCAGATAAACTGAACCAGAGTTTTTTTAAGTGGTGGACGGATACTCTTGGCCCCAGGAAAATGTTGGTGCTGTGATACTGGAGCAGACGCAAGATTACCCGGAACCGATAGAGTTGACCCTTTGCCGAAAGCCACGTGAGCTGTGGGGATCAGGGTTGGCCACAGTGACCAGGCCCCTCCTTCCATTCCCCCGCTGCGCACAACCAATGTCAATGTCAGTTATGTACAACTGGCAAATGTCCCCGGTTTTAAACTGTAGTGATTTTTCAGTGAATTTTTAAGGTGTTTTATTGTAAGTTGAAATCATACTACCTACCTCATGTATGCGTCCACTTAAACCTTTCTTTTTTCAGTGAAAAAAAAAAAAAAAATATATATATATATATATATATATATATATATATATATATATATATATATATATATATATATATATATATATATATATATATATATATATATATATATATATATATATATATATATATATATATATATATATATATATATATATATATATATATATATATATATATATTCACTGAAAAAAACATTGGTTTCAGGACCGTTATAGTTAGTTGGACATGTTACTCGTACAAAACCATAGAAATTCCCACGTTATAGTTAGTTCAGCTAACTATAACTCGCGCCCCCGCAATGCACTGCTGATGACGTCACATATTACATCACTCATGATATGGTCAGTGAAATCACTCATGACATCCCAAATGACATCACTCATGACATCAGTGAATGTTTGTTTTTCTGACAATTAAATACGTTTTATATATGTATATCTCAAGGTCGATGGAAGAATAAATGGGTATATAAGCGTCTAAATGGATGATTTTTTTTGTAAAATTGATTGTATAACTGACTGATTAAGTGTATATTAGTGAATACGTGGGTTAGTGAGTAATGTTTAAAAATGTAAATATCTGTATCAGTCTCTCCCTTTGTGTATAAGTGGCTGCATGGGTTGGTGAGTAGCTACATGAGTGTCTACATGGGTTATTAATTGTTTTTTTGAGTATCGCATGAGGGTCTGAGTGTTTGTATGGTTCGATGTGGTATTACTTAGTGCATAGATGCATGAATGAGTGACTCACTGTTAGTATGTGTTGAAGACAGCATGTGTGCAGGACTGTATGGGTAGATGAGTGTGTGTATGGGTGTGTTAGTGAGTAAATGACTGTCTGAATAGTGTCTTTATGAGTAACTACATGTGTTTTTTAACTAGTATATGTGAGTTGTGGTGTATATAAGTGAGTATATGTGAGAGTGAGAGATTGGAAGAGTTCCTGTATAAATAAGTGTTTCTATAAGTGATTGTTTAAGAGAGTATGTATGTGTAAGTTTCTGTAGAAGTAAATGTGGTGGTATGTGTATAACTGTATATGCAAGTAAATGGATGTTTGATACTTTGTTTGCATGTGTGACTATGTGTGTGAGTAACTCTATGGATGAGTGGTGGTGTGTAGCAGGATGTATAGGTGTATGAGTACATATGATGAGTGAGTTCATGTATGAGTGACTGTATAAGACTGCTGGGGCTCGAGATTCGATCAATATCTTATCACTCTTGATCTAACCCCGATTCTGGTCGACTGAATCTTTATTGCCTGTCGTTGAGGAAAGAAGGTGCATCTAATACCAGGTTAGTTCAATCAATAACGGGCTTGACTCGAAAGAACCACAGACTACTTCTAGCTTTCAAAGGTTTATTATAAAATCAATATAAGTTGCAAGTACAGGCATCTCAAAATAAGATTCACGAGATATACGGGCCCAACTACATACATGTGCTCTCTGAAAACCCTCAGGCGAGCCACGAAAACTACAAGCACCAATTCTAAAAATAATAGGGCTACCAGCATAGACACGTATTGAGATCTCTCTGACATTTACAGCAGGAGGGAAAATACAGGTTAGGCTGTCCCTACCCTGATCTGGATGGTATCCCTACTTAACAAGCTCTCATCCTACCAAAAGGTGTCAGTTGTGAATGTCTTCCTAAGAAGATCACCCACTCTTAATCTCTAGGTGGAAACCTATATTCGCCAGTCATGACCCCTCTCTGCCTACCCATCCGCTCTCTGAAGGGTCCTCAGGCATCTGCTCTACCTCCACCCAGGGGTGCTGTCCCTAATACAAAACAATAACATTCTGAGACGCCCCTCGGGAGACGCCCCTTCACGTGATGTTTTCTCCTGGCTTTTTCCATGATCTTCCCCGTTGAGCCTTGTGCGTTAGAGTTGACCTTGCTTCTCAGACTCGTCTCCGGCCCGCTGATACACCCCAACATTCTCAAACCCTCCTACATGTCTGCGTCTAACTCCTAAACAGTTCTCTATTCATCTCATTTATTAGTTTAGACCCCCTCACATTTGCAGACAGACATCCGTAGCTGGATCCCCATTCTCATAGACTTCTAACAGAAGTTTGCAACAATTTCTAGACACAAGTCGGCCTGTGCCTTTGCGTGCAGATTAGAACTTTTAGGCCTACAACGCTTCCCGCAGTAGTTAACTAAAATAACATGTTTAGCATAATTTCTGAATTAATAAAAGGAACTCACATCTATGGAATATAAGTCTAACGAATAAACAACATTAATTATAACATTTGTGCTGTCCATGTAAATGAAAGGTAAACCATTCTAACTCTTTCAGGCGTGGCCATGTGGCCTGTTCCCTTCTGTGCTTTGCAGCACGTCCTTTCCCCATTAGCAGCTACATTTATCATGGACCCTGATTAATCACGTCTAATAAGGTTATACATTTCATACTCGTTTCTACATTAATTCCACTTCTATGGGTATATTCTCTACATTGGCTACACAGTTCAGATATAGGTGAATATAATATTCGCACTCATGGCATTTCTCTTCATGACTTGTGCGTACTACATGTAAATCGGATATATTCATACATTTTATTCAGTTTACGCTCTCTCAGTTCCCCCCTTTGATGACCTCTCGGGGTCATCACCAACACTTAAACTGAAGTAATTGCTAATGCTCCTCGTTTCTGCGTTTCTAGAGCCCTCAAGCTCCTGTACTGATTGTCTTGTATAGCAGCCAATCTCTGTAGCTGCTCTCTTCTGGATCTTTCCAACTCATTTGATCTATACCATTGATACAGCCTCACCAATCCCCACAACATGATCACACAGATCACTATTATGATGATAGGTTTTAGGATGTACCAAACAAAGCTCCTTCCTATGTTGGCGAACCAACCTCCAACTTCACCCATTCCATGACCCACTTTTTCCCAAACATTTTCTTTTGATAGGTCTTCGATCTCCTTGTGAATATTAGTTATATTCATAATGACCTTTTCCAGAGGCTTTGAATTGTCTGGAATGTAAGTGCAACATTCCTGGACCTTCAAAGCCTTACAGACTCCGCCCTCTTTTGCTAACAGGACGTCTAATGCAAGCCGGTTTTGAAGCACCATGGCCCTTATCGATTGCATCTCTCCTTCCACCAACATTAAGGACCTAGCAGTGCTAGCAGACAACCTGTCCACGACTGTAGCCAGTTGTCTAATTTTGACATCATTGAGAATCAGTCCTAAAAGAGGAAAAACAGCTCCAAATACATCTCCGACCATTTCTGCATCTCTCAGGTCTCTTCTCCCCCTCACTGAGGCCTTGCCCTCGATGATCTCTGTCTTGGGCATGGTATATTTTGGGGAAGATGATTGCCAGATAACATGATCCGTACCAATTGTCAGGCAATCTCACGTAGGCATTTCTCCCACACACGAAGTATACATTTGGAATCACTTGCATTCCTTTCAGGAAGTCTTTAGTATAATATTCTATATTGAAAGCATGTTCACAACTGACTTCTCCTACATATACATTTTCATAATACGTTTTGGCTCTGTGAAGACATAATTTCCCTCTTTGCGTTTTATCTAAAGCTATTGGACCGCTACTACCTTTCCTCTTGTGTGCCTTCTCTTCTTCGGTCCAATCTGTTTTTCCCTGTCCTGATTTCTTCAGGATCTTCTGCCTTCTATATCGATCATCCACCTGCCCTATAAACTTCTTCTCGACTTCTGACACCTTGCATGTCAGATTATTTCTACGGGCATGTGAAGTATCTAAAGTAATCCAAGGAATGAAGAACTTGGCCAATCTGTCTTCACTCTTCCAGTAGTCCCATTTGTTCATTTGTTTGTAATTTGGGACTTCTGGTAACACAGAATCGTAATTGGAGAAATAGTATTCAAAACTATCTCTCCCATAAAATATACTAAGCAATAAGCTACATGTAATGCCATATGTCAGCGGGAGGTGATGATATCTAATGCCTTCGTCTACAGACGCCGGCAACTGCATGCAGACGTAACAGTCCTTAACCTCCATGGCATCCACGTATTCATACAGAAGTTTAGCATAAGCGTTTGACCTATAGTCGCCTTGGGACTCATCTATGTGTAACCTACGGACTTCTGCTGCTAATAACGCTTTCTCCTGTACATTTTCTCCCTTCTTACTAGCAACAGTGGGTTTCGATGTCACTACAGCCTTGTCATCAGTTACCTTTGCCTCACTTTCATGTCCCATAACATAAGATACAGTTACAACTAAGGCTATAAGAAAAATCACTCCTACTATTAATGTGCCTATTTTACATTTGGCCTTTCTGTTTGGGGTGCCGGTCTCCATTTCTTCAGATGGTACTATTCTCTTCTTTCTGTAACACAAAGTTCTTTTCTTTCTGTTCCTTTACAGTCTCTTTTAATCTTCCAGTCTTTAGAACCACCTGTGGAACTGGCACTCCTCTTTTGCAATGTCTTCCAAGCTCTTTACACAGACATCCCTAGCCCTTCTCCGTCAACTTATAGGGAAGTCCCTACAATTCTCTGCTTCCTGGGCGCTAGGTAATCTTCTTTCTCTTCTCGCTTATTTACAAAGTCTTTAAGCATCTACTATAAGGCCTGGGCCTGCGGCTTGAATAGCATAGTTCAATATTTCCAAGCGAAGGATATTCTCCTCATGGTCTGTTACCTTGTTTCCAAAATCGGGGAATTGCAGTTCATTGAAAAACATGTGCTTTAACTTGCTTAAGCGGGGAGGGCTGGGGAGTGTGAAAGTTAGTGTCCCTTCTGCTTCGACTCCGGGCACTAACAGCTTTACTTCCACTTTGATGATAGGTTCAGAGCAGGACACCAGCACCGCCCTGATCCTCCCTGTCGCTCGTTCCCAAGACATCTGTCTCCAGATATGTCCACTCAGGGGTGGCGTATCTCCTGTTTGGCACACGTACTCTCCTTGATCTTCTTGGATCTGGTGCTGCAGTGCCCTGAGCACCTTCCTCCTGATCTGAGTCTTCCGATATTGGAGCAAGGGTTCTCTCTGTCGTTGACCTCAGGCTTGTACTCCTTCTTGGCGGCCAGCTGGCTTCTCCACGCCTTACCCTTCTGCTCCTTCTCCTTCGGCTTGACTCGCGTTCTCTGTCGGCTGGGTCGGAGTCCGACTCGTCCTCCCAGCTACTTCCTCCTTCTGTAGCGTCGTCCGTTTCACTGTTGTACTGACCGTCCTCAGCCTGGT
The DNA here is from genome assembly GCF_964263255.1 of Lissotriton vulgaris. Classification (NCBI taxonomy): domain Eukaryota; kingdom Metazoa; phylum Chordata; class Amphibia; order Caudata; family Salamandridae; genus Lissotriton; species Lissotriton vulgaris. Next base: position 927,020,580 of record NC_141693.1, on the reverse strand, counting down.
CAGACACACTTCCAGCTTCTTCTTGCACCTCTACAGCTTGGCTAGCCCCCTCCGTGGCTTCTCTGTCCGTTTCCAGACTTTCATCCGAGAGAGGAGCTGTTTCTTCCAGAGGTGCTGGAACCCTCCGCGTGTGCGACGCGTGGATCCAGTTGGGCAGACTTCCCACTTTCACTGCGGTGTTCGTGATCAGGATGACCTGGTAGGGCCCTCGCCAACGAACATCCAGGCAGCTTCTTCTCACGTGTTTTTTCACCAGGACCCAGTCTCCAGGATACAGGTCATGACACGGGCCCTGGCACGATGGAACCTCGGCAGCCTGCACCTGAAGGGACACAGAATGAATGGCGTCAGACAGCCCCTTACAATAGTCCAGGATCATATCATCTGTGATGTTTAACAGTGCAGCCGTCGGCACAGACGGCAATCTCATTGCTCTCCCCATTAACACCTCATGCGGTGACAATCCTGTTCTCCTGTCTGGTGTACTACGAATGCTCATAAGGACTAATGGCAGAGCATCAGGCCAACTCAGGGACGTTGATGAGCACATCTTGGCAATCCGGGATTTTATGGTGCAGTTCATTTGTTCCACAATTCCTGAAGCTTCTGGTCGATAGCTGCAGTGCAACTTCTGGTCAATGTTTAAAGCTGCACAAATCATCTTTACAAGCTCGCTGTTAAAATGTGTTCCCCTATCCGATTCCAAAGAGGCCGGCACCCCGAACCTCGGAATAAGCTCTCTAAGCAATAGTTTGGTTACTGTGAGGGTGTCGCACCTGCGTGTAGGGTATGCCTCAACCCATCGTGAAAATATGCAAACAACCACCAGGACATAACGAAGGCGGTTGCATCTTGGCATCTCTATGAAGTCTATTTGCATCCTATTGAATGGCCCTCCTGACCTCCCTATGTGGCTTAGAGCAACTGGTGTTCTCTTCCCTATGTTCAGCTGCTGACAGGTCACACAGCGCTGACACACTGATTCTGCTGCTACTCTGAATTTCGGGTTATACCAGGTCTGCCTGAATACTCTCAGCATAGCATCCCTTCCTAGGTGTGCTGAACCATGAATCAGCCTGGCCATTGGGCTCACCATCTCATTGGGTAATACTGCTCTTCCATCTGCTGACACCCAGAAGTGGGCCTCACCTAGTACACATCCTGCAGTTTTCCATGTTTGTTTTTCAAAGTCTGGTGCATTTTCTTGCATACCCCTTAAATCGTCCCAGGAGTCAACAGTTTCCAAAACCATAGCTAATTCAGTTCTGACATGTATTCCACCCACTTCCACCTCCGTGAAAGAGTATCCTTGTTCTGCGCAGTACCTTGCGACTTCGTCGGCATATCTATTGCCTTGTGACACAAAGTCCATATTTCTGGTATGCGCGGTACATTTTACAACAGCGATGGATGCTGGACATTGCAAAGCTTCTAACAGCAATCGAACAAACTCTCCATTACGAATAGGAGAGCCTGAAGAAGTCATGTAACCTCTTTGAGACCACAACTGCCCGTAATCATGAACTACCCCGTAACCGTATTGGCTGTCGGTGTATATGGTGACTCGAATTTGTTTGCTTGCCAGGCAGGCACGCGTTAATGCAACAATTTCAGCTACCTGAGCGGAGTGTACTCCTTCCAGGCATCCGGCTTCCACAACTCCCATTATTGTACACACAGCGTAAGCTGCTCTCAACTGCCCAACTTCGTCTCTTACACATGAGCCATCGACAAAGAAAACTTCATCGGGGTCAGTCAGTGGCTCATCAACGATGTCGGGTCTCGGTTTGGTGCATAGTTCAGTCACATCGAGGCAGTCATGGTCTGTACATTCATCCTCATCCTCGATATCTCTTGGAAGTGGCATCAAGGTAGCAGGGTTCAAGACAGAGCATCTCTTGAGGGTCACGTTCTCTGCAGCAAGAATGACTTGCTCATAGCGCGTGAGCCTGCTATTTGTCAGGTGCTGCGTCTTGGTCCTGGTCATCAACAATTCAACAGAATGGGGCACGTATACCTCTAACGGGTGCCCCATAACAATGTTCTCACATCTTTCAATACTGACACCTGTTGCGGCAACGGATTTAAGACATCCGGGCAACGCTGCAGCTACTGGATCTAAAGTAGCTGAGAAGTAGGCAACTGGTCTACGGGCATTCCCATGGATTTGGACTAACACAGCCAAAGCACAACCCTCTCTCTCACAACAGTAGAGCAAGAATGTTTTATTGTAATCAGGCATTCCCAGAGCAGGAGCACGACACAGGTCTTCTCTCAGCTGCAGGAACGCCATCAAACAGTCCTTGTCCCATGGTACCTGATCACTCACCTCCTTGTGCGTCAGTTTTTGTAGTGGTTTTGCTTTCAGTGAAAAGTTGGCTATCCACTGTCGGCAATACCCCACCATCCCTAGGAACATTCTGACCTCTCTCTGTGTTTTAGGCGCATTCATCTTCATGATCGCCTCGATCCTGTCTGGTGACACTTTTCGTTTGCCTTTCTCAATTCGGTGCCCCAAGTACTGCACTTCTGTCAGGCAATACTGCAATTTCCCGGGGGACACCTTGTGCCCATTCACAGCTAGGTGATTTAGCAAGGCAATGGAGTCCTCCCTGCAAGCCTCTTCTGTTTCTGACGCCACAAGCAGGTCGTCTATGTACTGGACCAGAACTGACTTCTGGGGCAGCACTAGACTTTCAAGATTTTTCTTCAACAGCTGGTTAAAGATCGATGGGCTTTCTGTATACCCCTGGGGGATACGACACCATGTTAATACGCGATCTTCCAGCTTAAATGCGAAAAGAAAATGGCTCTCCTCGTCCAAAGGGATCGAGAAGAAAGCTTGGCACAGGTCTATCACCGTAAACCATTCAGCTTGGAACGGTATCTGAAACAGTATCACTGATGGATTCGGTACCACTGGACAACATGAAACGACTATGTTATAAATTTTTCGAAGGTCCTGCACTATTCTGAACTTTCCATTCGGTTTCTGCAAACCCATAATCGGGGAGTTACATGGACTACCCACGATTTCCTTCAGTATTCCCTGCTTGATCATGGACTCGATCACGGGCTTTATACCGGCAATCGTTTCTGGAGTCAATTTATACTGGGGTGTTCTTGGAAACTCAGCATGCGGTTCGACTACTATCTTAACTGGTTCTACTCCTTTGACTAGCCCAATTTCCTCCCCAGTGAAATCCCACACTTCCGGGGCCACAGTTTCCCTTAGGTCCCATGGGAGCTCATCCACTGTCAAGGTGGGATATAGTTCCACACATATTCTCGAGTTTGCGACTTTAAAATCTGCGTCATCGTCGTTAGTCAACACCTCCACTCCTTGAGGTGTGCAGTATATTGTACAATTTAATTTACACAAAAGGTCCCTTCCTAGCAGACACACAGGACTAGAATCGCAAACCACAAATTGATGCTCATCACTGTATTTCCCTATTTTCACCTGTACTGGATCTGTCAATTGGCTGGTTATTCTCCTGTTTGCGACCCCCACCACTTGTATTGTCTCTCCAGACATGGGCAGGTCTGGAACTGCAGCTGATCTGATCGTGGATCGAGTGGCTCCTGTGTCCACTAGGAATGTCGTGGGGCACCCTGCCACTTCGGCCTCAACATAGGGTCCCCTCTGATCCACCTCCAAGGCTGCCCCGAGGGTGCAGTCCTCTCTTTCCACTCTCTGTCCAGTTAGTGGATCTACGTAATAGCATTCCTCTCCACCTACAAACAGAGGCATCTGTCTATATGTCTTACCCATAGTCCCTATTCTGGGTGGCTGGGGGAACTGGGCTCGTGGAGGTGGAGTCCCCCCTTTGAGCACCTTTCCCTGGTATGGCGTTACTCCTCTCGCAGGCGTATTCTGGACCTCTTCCTCCTCTACCTCCTGTTCCCCTATCTCAACATTGTAGGGACACTCGCGTTTCCAATGCCCCACCTCGTTACACTGGTGGCACCGAGTCGTTTTCTTCAAGGCAGCTATGTCTACTCTGGGTTTAAAGGTGGAGTTCTCTTCATTGCCCTTATTCTGGCTATACTGTTTCTTACCCCCAGTTCCTGTTCCTTGTTGCTGTTGCCCCCCTTTTGCTGACTGCATCTGTACCGCCATCAATTTTTCCTTTAGCTTCTTTGCCTTAGAATCTATCTCATCACAACAGTACCTAGCATATCTCAGGATTTCATCCAAAGGTTTGTTTTGCCAACAAATCAAGTGTTGCTGAATCATTAGACTAATGTCTGGTCTCAGACCCAAAACAAATTTAGACACAAACTGCCCTATATCTTTAGGATCCATTACGTCCAACCCGCTGTACTGCTTGAATGCTTTCAACAATCTCTCATAATATTCATGGACTGTCTCTTTGGGCTCCTGTCTAGTTCGATCTATTTTGACCCAATCTATGTCCTGCATTGGCACCTTATCTTTCAGCCAAGTCATCACTCTCTCATATTTGGCCATTACTGTCTCGGACGGTCCATTAGTCCGTGTATCCCTCTCTGGTTCCGATGTGGGCCACTCGGCACTGACTTTGCATGCTGTCCACAAGTCTCCTGGTACTACTATGTCGAACAGAGTGTTCAGATCTATCCATAGGACTTTAGAGATTTTTACAAACCTCTCTACCTGCTTGTACCACTCTACCGGGTTCTCCCTCAATTTTGGGAAGGAGTTGGTAAAAGCAGCTAAATCTCCCCTACTCCATGGCACATGCACGTAGTTCCCATTTTCAACTTCACGCAAAGGGTATGCCTCTATTCCCTGCAATCCTCCAGGTGTCGTACCAATCATGCTTCTCCTGACGGTCCCTTTCTTGGACCACCTTTCTTCCCATTTGTCTAATGCCCTCCACGTCCTTATTCCTGCGATCAGCTCCCTTATGTGTGTTTTTAACCCTATTGTTCTTCTCTCATCTAAATCTCGATCCGTATAATGTAGCCTATGGTTACCCTGTAATGCCTTGGTCCTCGACAGGTCTACCGTGTATTTTTCTGCTAATTCGACTAACTTCTCATGTGCTGCCCTTGCTTTTCGTGTGACATCTTTCGACATGAACAGTATCTCATCCTGTTCATACATGTCCATTCTTTCTAAGGGCAAGGTACCGTCCACCATATCATCTAGATCAGACTTTAAGGTAGCAACATCGAGTCTTTTGGCTTTTATCTCTGCTCTCAGTATATCCTTATTAGGTGGCCCATTGGTTTCTCTTCCGTCCCAGCTCCGGGCTCTACGCTTAGGGTCAGGGGAGTTAAGGGGAGTCCTCCCTTGTTCCCATCTCTCCAGGTCCCATGCTCGCCCATCTTGCCTCGGGAGATGATGAAACACAGGCCTGTTTCTTCCACTCCTATTTTGTCCATTCTCTCTGGCCTCCCTCTCTTCAGGACAGGATTCTCTGCTGTTCTCTACCCTGTCGCTATTCTCTCTTTGCCTAGTGTCGCTCAGTATATGGTAAGTTCCTTCTCGGCTCCCCATGTCCCCCGGACCACGTTCTTGTCCGCGATCCCAATGGTTATGGCAAAGTCTCTCGCGACTCCCATTCTGTCCGTCCTGTCCAGACGCAGGGTGAGTGCACTTAAAGCTGTTTCTATACTCCTGTGTTCTCCTATCCTCTCCGCTGTGAATTCGGCGAGACACCCCCTCGCACTCAGGGCTTCCGGTAGGGCAAGGGTCTCTGCTACTACCTTGTCCCTTCTCGCCCCACTCTGGGTGACTTTCATCTGCTCCGCAATGTGTCCGAGTTCTGCTATCCTGGCTTTCCCTTTCTGCTTCCGCAGCTATGATGCTCTTGTGAGCCTCTACCGCCTCATCCCATTTTTTCATGTACTCGTTTAGCTCCTGGAAGGATTTGCGTCCTGACCCCCTTAGATCCGTCGGCCATCTAGGTCCCTCCGGATCTCCTGTTGTGTGTACTGGGGTGCTCCAATCCCTCGGCCTGGGCATCTGACTTGAGGAGGTGATTGTATCGTTCCTCCTTACCATCTCTGCTCTCTCCCTGTCCTTTCTTACCTGTTCCTCCCCTCTAGCTCTCTCTGGGTCATAAATCGATACAATAGGGCCTATAGTAACAGGTACTTGCAGGGCATCTGGCAGTGCGTAGGAAGTGGCACACTCTGTTTCTGGGGCCCTCTGTACCACAAACCTTCCGACTACCTGCTGCACCGGATTAGGTTGGGACAGTTCTTTCTTCGCAGGGGGATCCCAATCTGCTATGGGAAGCGGTCCATGCTCCCCTATGCTAGCCCCCCTTCTCGGCTTGGCTCATCTTTTCCTGTCTCTTTGTTGTATGGGGGTGGCCTATCTGTTAGTAACCTATTTATCAGGCTGTCCTCTGTCTCGCTCTCATCATCTTCCTCACATGGATTCTTGTTTGGGGTCACTTCTAATACTGGGTACAATTTGTTTACTTCAATGTTATGCACTCTCCATCTTTTAGCATCCGCATCCCACTTAGCATCTTGCACTGCTCTTACCGATCGTTTCACCCTTTCTTGGCGTCTATTCAGGTTTCTCTCGTGCGCCGCCCTAATCCAGGCATTGAGAGCTTCGAACTGGGTCGGTCTAGGCATAGGTCTCATTGAGGTCATAACTGCTTTTAATCGGTGTAGCACCTCTAATCTGAACGTCCCATACTTAGGAAACGTCAGTTCCTCATTTCCTTCTGTAATCTTACTCCACTCCGAGATCCACATTATTGTATGTAGCCCCACATTCACCGCCATATAATAAGCCGGCGTACCCTCCGGCGGGGCTTCTTCCCCTTCATAAGATCTCCGCCTTTCTCTCTTAAATGCTGCTCTTAACCATTTAAAACATTTCATGATTAAACATACAATTTTCAACCTCGCTATTCTGTTTACTTCCTGATGACAATCCACCAATCCTAGCGCGGCTTTTCTAGCTGGCCTATCACAGCGCAGTCTTGCTCCGGCCGGCCAATCCCAGCGCGGCACTTTCTGACGTCACTAGTCTCCGCTTCGCAGCAGCACCCCTCCTTTCTCAGCTCGTCTCCCGGTCATGCATGCGTCCCATTCATACACTGAAAAATGACTACTTCCGACCAAGCTGTCACTTCTCTTGACTGTACGTCCACAGTCTATCTGTAATTGTCACCACAACTGACGAAACGTCTTCCGTCTCTCCGATAGGTTGCTTACACACAGTAACTTCCGACCTGCGCCCGTTACTCACGCACTCACTCTTACGTTCCCCCTATCTCGGTCCTGCGGGCGATCAATGGTACCTCATGACCCCCTCTATTCTGGTTGACAATTACTCTGGATGTCCGATACACCCGAACCACTTAAGCTCTCTTTGAACTTAAGATTTGCACCGGTTGCGCGCGCTCACAACCTGTCTCACAGTCACTCTACAGGCATTCAACTCCGCTAGACATTACAACATAGATACAATACAAAAACACCGCAATCTAACACGCATGACCCTTTATACTCACTCTCGACCGATACTGCTGCTTTTCTGGTCTCACGTCATCCGGATCTTCTTCGGCGGGCGGTTTTTCCGATCATCGATCTCTAGGGGCCTTGGGGTAAGCTAACCTGGCCTAGGTCACCGTCCTCAAGAAGGCAACCATCCTCTATAGCTACCAACTGCTGGGGCTCGAGATTCGATCAATATCTTATCACTCTTGATCTAACCCCGATTCTGGTCGACTGAATCTTTATTGCCTGTCGTTGAGGAAAGAAGGTGCATCTAATACCAGGTTAGTTCAATCAATAACGGGCTTGACTCGGAAGAACCACAGACTACTTCTAGCTTTCAAAGGTTTATTATAAAATCAATATAAGTTGCAAGTACAGGCATCTCAAAATAAGATTCACAAGATATACGGGCCCAACTACATACATGTGCTCTCTGAAAACCCTCAGGCGAGCCACGAAAACTACAAGCACCAATTCTAAAAATAATAGGGCTACCAGCATAGACACGTATTGAGATCTCTCTGACATTTACAGCAGGAGGGAAAATACAGGTTAGGCTGTCCCTACCCTGATCTGGATGGTATCCCTACTTAACAAGCTCTCATCCTACCAAAAGGTGTCAGTTGTGAATGTCTTCCTAAGAAGATCACCCACTCTTAATCCCTAGGTGGAAACCTATATTCGCCAGTCATGACCCCTCTCTGCCTACCCATCCGCTCTCTGAAGGGTCCTCAGGCATCTGCTCTACCTCCACCCAGGGGTGCTGTCCCTAATACAAAACAATAACATTCTGAGACGCCCCTCGGGAGACGCCCCTTCACGTGATGTTTTCTCCTGGCTTTTTCCATGATCTTCCCCGTTGAGCCTTGTGCGTTAGAGTTGACCTTGCTTCTCAGACTCGTCTCCGGCCCGCTGATACACCCCAACATTCTCAAACCCTCCTACATGTCTGCGTCTAACTCCTAAACAGTTCTCTATTCATCTCATTTATTAGTTTAGACCCCCTCACATTTGCAGACAGACATCCGTAGCTGGATCCCCATTCTCATAGACTTCTAACAGAAGTTTGCAACAATTTCTAGACACAAGTCGGCCTGTGCCTTTGCGTGCAGATTAGAACTTTTAGGCCTACAACTCTTCCCGCAGTAGTTAACTAAAATAACATGTTTAGCATCATTTCTGAATTAATAAAAGGAACTCACATCTATGGAATATAAGTCTAACGAATAAACAACATTAATTATAACATTTGTGCTGTCCATGTAAATGAAAGGTAAACCATTCTAACTCTTTCAGGCGTGGCCATGTGGCCTGTTCCCTTCTGTGCTTTGCAGCACGTCCTTTCCCCATTAGCAGCTACATTTATCATGGACCCTGATTAATCACGTCTAATAAGGTTATACATTTCATACTCGTTTCTACATTAATTCCACTTCTATGGGTATATTCTCTACATTGGCTACACAGTTCAGATATAGGTGAATATAATATTCGCACTCATGGCATTTCTCTTCATGACTTGTGCGTACTACATGTAAATCGGATATATTCATACATTTTATTCAGTTTACGCTCTCTCAAGACTGTTGGTGAATGAGTGGATGTGTTTGTAGATCTTGGAATTACTGAATAGGTGTGTTGTAATTGGTATGTCCATTGTTTTGAAAATGTCAGTTTATATTTTTGAGTGTGTGTATCAAAGGTTATATTAGGGTGAGAGGAGGTCTGCCACACTATCCAAAGGATGATGTCATCAGTGATGTTATTTGAGATGTCATCAGTGATGTCACTAACCACGTCACAAGTGATGTAATATGTTACGTCATCAGCAGTGCATTGCGGGAACCTGAGTTATAGTTAGCTGAACTAACTATAATGGGGAATTTCTATGGTTATGTACGAGTGAAATGTCTAACTAACTATAACGCCCCTGAAACCTATGTTTTTTTCAGTGAATTTCTAAGGTTTTTTTAAATGCTAATTTCTAACTATAACATGCCTGAAACCTATGGTTTTTCAATGAATTTTTAAGGTTTTTTTGAATGCTAATTTCTAACTATAATGTGCCTGAAACCTATGGTTTTTTCAGTGAAATTCAAAGGTTTTTTAAAAGCTAATTTCGAACAATAACGTGCCTGAAACCTATGTTTTTTTTTGTGAAATTCTAAGGTTTTTTTAAATGCTAGTTTCTAACTATGCCTACAGAGGTAGGACGTGAAGAAAGAAGAAAAACGCACAGAAAGAAGCAAAAGAAATGCAGAAAGATGCAACAGAAGTCCTCAAAGACGAAGAAAAGTGCAGGAAGAAGCAAGACATGCAGAAAGAACAAACAGGAGCAGAAAAAGGCCTTGTTGCAAAATCATCCTGTGCCCTCAACTTTTTTAGATCGGTACTGGTGGTAACTGACTCTGACTAACCAGGCCTAGAGCCAGTGCTATGCTAAAAGACACTTAGAATACAGTGAAAACACCTACATACACTAGGAAACACTACCTGGTGGGCTACTTGGCCACCAGGGGCACTCGGGATTGAAGGGGAATTAATTCCCCAACTTAAAATCCCATTGAATCCTGAGGGTCCCCGGGGTCCAAATAGCCCACCAGGTACCTCCAGTAATCGCCACAGAGCTGCGTTGCAGAGAGGTGTAAAAAGGTGCGTGGCCTGGACCACCTTTCTGCAACACAGGCCTCTAGTGCTTTCTGGAGGTATCTGATGGGCTAGTTGGCCCCCAGGGGCCCTCAGGATTGAAGGGGAATTAATTCCCCAACCTCAAACGTGCCACAGGGTGTGTTTGCACAATGTCACCTCAGGCCCTGCCCCCTCCCTTCACCACTGTGCAAACGTGCCCCGTGGCATGTTTTAAGTTGGGGGATTTAGTCCCCTTGAATCCTGAGGGTCCCTGGGGTCCAACTAGCCCACCAGGTACCCCCAGTAAGCGCCACAGAGCTGTGTTGCAGAGAGGTGTAAAAAGGGGCGTGGTCTTTGAACACCTCTCTGCAACGCAGCACCCTGACGCATACTGGAGGTACCTGGTGGGCTAGTTGAGCCCCCAGGGATCCCCAGTATTCAAGGGGAATTACTTCCCCATCTTACAACGCCCCAGGGGGCCCGTTTGCAGAGTGCTGCTGGGAGGGGGCGGGGCCTCCGGCACGATCCAGAAGTTTCTAACATTATCTTTTTTTGGAAGGGGGCTGTGTGGCCCCCCTTCTTTTTACTTTTTTTAGGCCCTGGGGACACCATCCCCCAGGGTCTGACCCCCCTTAAAAAAAAAATATATATATATATATATATATATATATTAATGGGAAGGGGGTGGCATGGGCCCCCTCCCGTGGCCGATTCCGGGGACCCCATCCCTGGTGGCTTGGCCAATTTTTTAAAATTATTATTATGGAGGGGGGCTTACTTATATGTAAACTCAGTATGTTGCAAAGTATTGTCAAATTATATGATCTTCTTGTGAAATGGAAACTTGTACTATCAGGGCCGGACAGACCTTTTATTCTAACGGGCATTTCCCCAGTGGGCCAGAGCTGGTTTTGAATGCCCAAGGCCGCTCCTGAAGCCTCTGTCACTTGCCCTAGCTTCCCAAGGTTAATTGCAGAAAGCACCGGGAACCATCAAGAGAGAGAAGGGGAAGGTAGAGATATAGCGATCATGGAGAGGAGAGTGAAGGCAAAAGAGAGAGAGAACGGACGATTGGAAAGAGAGTGATATTGCAACAAGACGAAAGGAGCAGGGCTACTTTGAGCACATTTTGAAAGGGCTGTTTTTGGTTTCCCGAACCGCCATTTCCTATATATCTGAACTAATTTATAAAAGTAGTGCACAGTTCCTACATTTTAGATGGTAGAGTTTGGAAAATTGTGAAATTCAATGTATATACTTCAATTTTTCATGTATAGTATAATTACGTGTAATATAAACAGCACTCCTCCCTGCACACACACTTAAAAAACTGTACCAATCAATATACATCCCGACTCTCTCTGCACTAAGTCTATATCATCGTCTTAATTGTAAGGTAAGCGATTATACAAGTGTCAGGAAGTGTGTCACCATATGCTTGTCAAGATCCAAAATTTAATCGCTACACGTTCTAATAACTCTGTTGCTCACATGCCAAAATTGTGCACAGTAGCACACACATATTCGATTTATGTAAATACATAACATGTATTTTTAGCTTGGCGCATGTGTACTTGAAGATTTTCCTTGGTGGTACACATGACTTATACCCAGAGAAAAGCTTTGTGAATTCTCTATAGGTAATAATTAAAATGAAATCATTTTATGGTAACAGTCGTGTATTTTGACATATTGTGAAATAAACTGCGATACCCCTTGGGGTAAATGCACATGCCAATAAAAGTGACACATAACCATCATAATTTTGATTTAATTTTTTCCTGGCTTTGGACTTCGAATGGGGTCATGGCTGATTGTGGTCTCAAAGTTACATCAGATTTTCTCAGTAGGCTTCTATCATGGCTACGATGACTAAAATGAACAATACAAGCATCTGAGCTAGTGTTTATTTCTGCAGCCCAATCACTGGTGTGTGTGAAGACAGAGCATGAATCCCCAGAATTAAAAGAGCCAGATGTGGGGGCCGCTCAATTCATTAATTCATTCATTCAAATCTTTATTCGATCCATATACAAACAGATCATTAAAGCACAAGTTCATTAGTCAATTAGCAATGAATAAGTGAAATAAAAACCCATCAAAAGTTTTTAAAAAAAGAAAGACCTCATTATACTTAGTAAAACCAGAATCATCTGTACAATACAATCACTGAGTATTCAAATTCGTAGTTGTAAGCCCCTGACCCTTCTATTCCTCCAACAGGCCCACAAAAAAAGATGCTACTGCATAACAGACGCCAGGATTCGGGAGAGCTTTTAAAAAATACAGTGCCACTCTGCATTGATCATTTGTCCATCTTGTACCTAAACTCTGGAATACATTACCGTTAAATCTCAGAGAGAACTACAACCTACTGCGCTTCAGAAAGCAACTTACAACCCATCTGTTTGCTTAAACACTCAGCATGCAAGCTAACTGGCCTTAGCGCTCGGAAGCCCGTCCGGCGTTAGCTATGCGCGCTATAAAATCCACCAATTGAATTGAATGAATCACGTTTCTGCTGTGTGTGCTTATTTATATCCTGAGTGGTTGGTGTTAGACATGACCCACTATCTGGCTTAGAAGCTATTAAAAAGCATTCCAGGTCGGGAGAACACTGCATCTTTCATGGAAATTAAAAATCTATATAATAAATATATTTCATCCTGGGACAGTGAGTTAACAGGATGCAGCAGCTATGGTTCATGTGTATGTACTTTCGCACAATGAATTAAATCATTCGTACAAAGGCAATGTGTTTAAATCATCTTTTTCTTGATTTTCCTCTAAGGCCTGCTATTGAAAATTCATTTATTGTGCTTATATACTGTGCAAATACGAGACACCGAGGAATTCTGGCTGACTTTACAGAGTGGAACTGGTTCTCTTCTCCGCGCTCACCCTCTTCTTCTTCTATCTGTTTTCTGGCTCGTGTTTTTACTACCGAAACTTCATTTCCCTTGCACAGCTGTGAATTCTCTGGTGGGCGCTGATGATGGCTTTGATAAATGCGGCTAATGTCACCTCCTGATCTACCAATACTCTGACTTTGGTCTGTGGGTCCGGATGAGTAATTGCTGTTGTTCTACTCCAATGACTGAATTAAGTTGCCCTGTTATAGAGGGTTCATACTTCTGTGGTTTTAGCCACTGCAGAGCACGCCTGTGTCCCAGGGGACACTGACCTTGGCCAGGACACCTATTTTTCTTCGGGCTTCAAGACAAAAGCACCTAGATTGTTTCTTATTGACTGGGGAGTCTACAGTACCTAGTCCTCTTCTGATTTCCTCTATTTAAAAAATGCATCACCGAAATATTGTACGAATGCTAGAATAATTTAATTTCGAAAGAGCGTATTTTTTTGTCCGTATTTCTAAAGGTGGGAACTTTAAAATTATGATCATATTCCCTGATTATTAGGTTTAGGCTACTTCCACAATAGGAGATCTGGAAAATGTTTGGATAACGGGTTGTTTGCATTGCACTTACTGTCTGCAGGTTGTGTTCAAAAGATCTATTTCACATTTCAGATCTGAATGCAAGAGTGCAGACACATAAGACTTTTTGGCTGCATTTCTCACACTCAACATTTAAAGAATATTTATTTTGCCTTTCACAATTTCATAATTTTGCATCGATGTATTGGGTGAACATTTGTTTTCTATAGATTGTTTTAAAGAAATAAAGAGAACGCCTCCAGATATTATCAGTGCTAATGCAGAAGGATACTTGCTTCTATTTATGGGCAATGCGTGTTAATGCAATTTCCAAAAACAAGGTCTATGTTCACTATCAGATTTCCCTTTCGATTAGGAGCTGTCTAGATGGTGTTAATTGGCGCACATCTTCATGGTGGTAGTTCTGTTATAACAACCCACAAATGTCCTTGCAGAATGGCCAGTGGTACTCAAGGCCTGCTCCCCAGCCCACCCCAACAAGGCATGAGGTGCACGAGCAGAACACAGGGGGAACCCACTGATTTCCCTAACTCTGTGGACATGGTTCTCTTAGCATTACCCTCCCACACTACTAATCTGCTCATGAACCTGCAAAGCCATTTCTTTGGCATCCTCTGATCTTCATCATGTCTACAGTGCACTTAAGGGAATTAATTTACTTTGGGTGCCAGTGGCGATATTGACACTTGAGTCTCCCTGAGCTGCCCACGGGAAGCCAGCTCATTGCGTAACCTAAGGGACTCTGGGGTGCCTAATCGTGGAATACTGGGAGAGGGAATGTCAGCTCTAACCCATCATGGCCCACTGTCAAGGACTGTTTGCTGAAAAGGTCTATGCAGTAGCCTTCTAGATTGTCTGAGGAAATGGCGACTCCTGCAAGTAACAATGATTTCACCCTGCACAGAAAAATATACATAAAGGGTATAAGATCCCAATTGAAAGGGTCACAGTAAGGAAGACAAGCATACAAAGGGGAAAAACCTCATTTGGGAATCTTGTCATTCTTGATTTAATATAAAGGTAGTGATGGAGAAATCAGCACTGCATTAAAATCCTCCTACCATCAGGAAGGGTAATAGGCCAGGCTATGCCATGAGAAGATCTCATATGGAAACCCATTCAACCTCCATGAAGCAATAACCAGAAATAAAAGTAATTGCAAGGGCAAAGATTATGATACAAAAACAGAGAACAAAATGGATTGTGATGCATTTTCCTCTCATAAAGCCTTCCTTATATCTGCAAAAAGGAACTGACATCACAGGAAGAACCTTTGCAACATCTTGGATTGGGAAACTGAGACATCCTCCAGTGGACTGAAAACAATCTTGGAAAAAGCTATTTTCTAAGGTTTTATACCACCCTTTGAAGGAGCACATGGTGTTTGTTTGACTAGGAAGAAAAAGCCCAAAGTTTTCCATCCTGCATGCTGTCAGAATTCTGTAGACTCACTGCTGCTGTTTGTGAGACTTGCACAACATCCTCAAGATTGCTGCAAATGCTGGAGTGCCAGATTAGTTCAGGTGGTGAGGATGCTTAGCATAATTTTGAACATGGTGTCTGACAGTGTGCAGATAAAAATTGCTTGAAAATGTTGTTTCTCTTTTGAATGCAGGCATTTTCAGGTGAGCTCTTTGTACTGTCCTCTGCACCAATTAGTAAGTAAGTAAGTAGCGTATTTGTAAAGCGCTCGAATGGCGAGACGTCTTGGTGCTGGGGATTGCAGAGAAATACAGCGAAACCAGGGGAATGTTCGGTCACTCCAGTTGGGGGGGGGGGGGGAGGGAGAGAGCAAGGTTTTAACCGAGCTCCTAAATTGTGGCTTGATGGAGAGAAACCTTATATTAAGTGGTAGCTTATTTCACAGCTTGGATGCTAGATAAGAGAGACATCTGCCTCCCCATCTCTCCTTGTTAATTTTTAGGAACATGGACCAGTGCTTTCTTAGCGGATCTTAGCATGCGGCGGGGGTGTACCATTGGAATACTTTGTGATAGTCCGTTGACCCTTCTCCATCCAGGGCTTTGTGAACCAGACATAGTGCCTTAAACTCAGTCCGGTGCTTAACTGGAATCCATTGCAAATGTGACAGGATGTCCCTCCTGAAACTTGGGCTTTATCATGGTATTATTGAAAGAAATGGCAAAATAGTGCAAGGGCATGAACAAAACAATAATTTTTCAAAGAGCACTCACTGAGAGGGTAATCCTTCCACAGAATCACAAATGAAAGTAATCCTCAAAGCTTCTGGGAATTGCACTTTTCTTCAACTCCTATATTCCAAATACACTTATATGACAACTTTTGGAGGTTCAGATGAAAGTTGATAAAAAGGGCCAGAACAGATTGCTTCTGGTGAGATCGATGAAAAACAGAAGGAATCTTTCAGGCATGAGGCACCTTCCTGCTGGAGCTGCAAGACTGATTTGACAATGTATCACAAATTAATCAAAAAAGATCAATCAAAATTTTACTGTCAGTGTATGAACTGAGAGAACTGTCTCTCCAGTCAAAAAGGAAACTAACTTTGCTCCTGACTTATCAGCACACTTCTTCCTCTTGACTTAAGAATGATGTAACCTTTCTGCAAACATGATTTCTGTGCTTCTGCAGTTTACTGAAGAATGCAGGAGCTACAGGAACTAAATGGTCAATGTGAGGAGAAGATAGAAAAACACTTGAATGTAAACTTTGATGGCAAAAGAAAGGTGAATCTTTGGTGGCATTGTTATTGTGGACTAAGTTCTACAGTTTGCAAATAAGAAGCCCAATTGTTACATTACATGAGCATTGGAAATATTGGTTCAATATATTATTAAATCTCTTTGCCTATTAGGCTGAGGATGATAACTAACCGATAACACGTGTTCATCTCCCAGTGCTGTACACATGGCCTCCAAAAAGCACTATAGATATTGAATACCTCTATCCGAGATGACAGTATGAGGCATTCCATGAGGACAAAAAAATATGAGCCAGAAATTATTGTACCATTTCTTCAGTCTCTGGTATTTTAAACTGAGGAACAAATGGTAGAACTTTGAAAGAGTGCCTGCTGTAGCTATTACCACACAATACCATTCTGAGCATGGAGGATATGTTATAAAATCCATATAAATTGTGTCCAGGGTTCGGGAGACACTCATAAAAGCAGCAAGTATCTAAAAAGGCTTACAATGCAAGGAGATATTTTGGGCACTGTCATTGCAAGCAAGAACATATTTGTCGACATCAAAATGAGCAACTGGCCACCAGTAGATCACAGGACAATTTCCAGAGTATTCTTAAACCCTATTTCACCTGACATAGAGGAGTCATGGTACATCTTCACGTCCACAAAATGGTATGTTGATTAAAATATATATCCTTTAGTTGTGCCAAGTGAGTCTTTAGATGAATGTCTAACTCCTGTTGATCCGGGTAAGATGCAGCACTTCTCAAAAACCATTAGACACCCTCAGTACGTGGTATGCACTGTCAGAATCAAGAATTTAGAACCACTCTATGATCTTGATATAGTGTGTGCATTGTGGTCCTCCAGTAAAGGCAGAGATGAAGATTCTACTGAAAGATTGGTGGAATCACCACCAGACTGTAGAGGGTTGATGGGGCTTTGGCAGGGGAATCTGGAAACCTCTTCCCATCAAACTCCAAAGAAAGGCCTCACAGACTTACAAAACTTAATATTGTTAAACATATTTACTCATTGATAAGAAGGCTATATAGGGCTTTGCATTGAACCCAAAGGTTATGCATGTATTATGTATGGTAAATCATGATTACATTTCTCAAATCCTGGCACTTCAGTATATTTAGTTTCCTCTCCATACCAGGGTTCTCATGCATGGAGTATAGCAAGATGGAAAACTCAGAACTTTAAAGTTGTTATTCTGCATAGTGTTAAAATCAAGTTTACATTTCTGGCCATAATTGACCATCTTTTCCCACAATAAGCTGCAACAAGTATCTTCAAAGATAGCAACGTTTGATTTTGATCATACTGTAGAGAACTAAACCTCAATAGATGATAAATCATGTAATGCCTAAACAAAAAATATCATTCATTAACATTCTTGAGAATGTACACTGAACACATATGTTTTTAATGTATGTGATCTGCCTAAACACTGTTTCTGTACAGTCCCTTCCATTTCAAAATATTTGTTGTAAAGGAAAAAATATGTGGAATTAAACAAGCATTACTGCACATTCTCAAGATTATTTATTAGGCCCTTGTAAAGTTGATGTTACTGTGGTAAATAAAAAGCTAGTTATTTACGCCGTTCGGAATTTCTATAATTACCCAAGAAAATGGTAATGCATAAAATGAGGAGCAGAGTCCGTGGTCTTCGAGTTGAAGGGGTTTTATTCCAGAACTCGAGTTAAGGGAGAGCTCCTTCACCAAGCGGGTTCAGGAGTAGTCTACTTTGCTTGAAACATAACAACACTTATATACAGTACGAGTACAATCAAAAAGAAAGAGTTTCCCTTAGACTCGATTCAATCATTCATGATGTAATCATACAGAAAACATAGCATACTTGTTCTTGTTTAAAGAATAACCTGAATAGCATTTACACATAGACAAACATATTACATCGGGGTGTTTGATGTAACAAGTTACAGGGTTGCTAGTATCTGAGGACAGAGAATCGAGGCATTGTCACAGGGTCATTTTTGTCGGAAAGGTAAAGAGGACGAGGCATTGTACGTTCTTTGCTTCGTACACAAGGGCGGTGAGGTCTCACAATGGTATGTGTGTGCAGCGGGGAAGAAGGAGAATGGGCTGTAGTAAACTATTCTTCTTCGTGGCAGTCTCATGTGCTTGATTATTTTTTCCCTTGGTTGTTAACCCAACCCGTGGCTGTCCTCGCAAACTAGGAAATCATTGACGAGCGAGAGTTGCTCGTTCGGTGACAGAGTTAGGGAGGGGGGGTTTTCCGAGTCACCCATCCGACCGACTCTGTTCTGGTCTAAAGGAAAAACATCGAACGGGATGGAAACCCGTAGGTTACATGGTAGCTGGACATTATTTTTAGCATGTATCAGCTTTATGAGAAAGAGAGCAGGCAAGAGGGGGTACAACGGGATTTGTGCTTGACATAGGAGGATCGGCTTGCCTGGTCGATATCAGGGTGGATAGGGTGCATGATGGGACACCAGAGAAAAAGGGAGCTTTTTAGTCAAATTCCACATTCCCTCCTTGTCCCATAGAAACCCTATTACAGAAATTCTCGATCAATTTCTATGTTCATCAAGTCGTATACTTGCTCCTGTAACATGATCATTTCATTTTTCTTTCCTCTGTTTCGTGGACAGGAAGTGGCACACAGTCCACAAAGGGCGGGGCCACACTGGACACAGAGGCAACAGGTGAAGATAGTTGCAAAAACGAGGCCCAGGACTGTAAGTGCCTTCCACCCCCAGGTGGACAGGAGGTCCCAAAATCAGCCGGTCAGGGACCATGTGCCGGTGTCCATATCCAATTTGTCGGATAGTACATGGAGGCGGGAGATGGCAAAATAGACTGAGGGGACGTTGTCGGGAATAAATACACAACAACTGGACCCTATTACCTTACACACACCACCACGGTCGGCTAACAGGACATCTAAAACTATACGGTGCTGTAGTGTCATGAGCCTGTCTGCAGCGACCTCAGCTGTAATGTTATTTAAGGCGCCAATTGTTTCGTCTATGGCGGCCTGAACTACACGGGTTAGTTGCCGGATGTGGCGACTATTTGCCATAGGTCCCCAGAAAGGGAGAAAACCTTTAAAGAAGTCTCCTACTTCTTGCCCTGTAGTATCTTCTGCATCTATGACCGCCCTTCGTTGTCTTCTAACTTGGGTCAGAGGGTCAATCAGATGGTAATTGGCAGGGGCTGTGTAAGTTGGTGGTAATAGGAATGCGATGTAGCACTTTCCAGACCAGCCTTGGGGCAACCAGGTGCGTGCATGGGGTCCACAAATGAAATAGGTGTTTGGGGCAGTTACTATGGTCGGAAAATCGGGAGCGGGCAGTGTGTATGTCCTATCACACTCGCTGTTCCCCATTCATTCCCCTTTTCCCTTTCCCCTTATGCAAAACCGGCCGTTTTGCGGTACTACCCACCCTCCTTGATCTGTCCGTCTTTGATCGACGGAAAACATTTCCCTGAAGGAAGCAATGTCATGGAACTGGGAGTAACTGATATTTTCGTGATCTTCGGCCCTCCCCCAGGTAACAGTGAGATCCACCATTTTAGAAACAGCCTTTACTATTTTGGTCTTTACCTCGTTCCAATTACTTTCGTTTTTCAATTTGGTCGGGGGAATGTTTCTGACTGAGGCAGAGAATATCATGGCTAAGGCGTAGGCGGATCCTGAATAACCAAACGGGAGGGACTGTTGGGTTTGTGGCATTAAGCCACAAACCCAACAGTTTGTCTTGTTGACTATGAGCTGGTGTTTATGGAGGGTGGAAATGAATGTATTATTTATAAATTCCTTTCTTCTGTCCTCGAGGTGTGTGGGAAGATCAACATAGGAATGCATAGTGGTATTCTTTACAAGTGTGGAAGAATGTGGAGGGAAAACTGTACATAAGATCCATCCCAGGCAGGCTGCTACACAGCAAACAAGTAACATAATAAACAGAAAAATCGAGAACCTGCTATGCAGTAATTTTACATAATTAGTCTTTTTCCACTGACGCACTGCGTCATTTCTCCTCATGATGTCTATGGATTTAATACTAAGATGTCTCTAAACACGAGATCAAAACGTCTCCCAGCAGCCGCTTCACCAAGAGCTTGTTCCTGGTCTTAATTAGCCACCGGTGCGTTATGATCAGGTTCAATGTCTTTAGTCTGTTTTTGGTGAGATCGCAGCCGCGATCTGTATTCCTGTTGAGGAGTGAGTTCTGGAATTGGTGAAATTATATCCGGGGCGTTGGTAGCTGTTGGACAAGCCACAGTGTCTGTGGGTGTAGGTCCAAAAAATTCCGACAGTGGCTAGCGTGGAGCCATCCTTTGCATCCTTCCACTTTGACGGCGGTCCTCGTGGTCAGGAGGACCAGTTTAGGAGCTGTCCATCTCTTCTCCAGGGGGCTGGTACGATCGAAATTTCCGACCAGGATCCAGTCCCCGGGCCGGATTGCGTGTTCTCTGGGCGTGGTGAGGTCTGGAAATGCTGCTGTAACCTGTGAACAACAAGATTGGAGTGCAGACATCAAGGAAGCCAGGTAATCTGTCAGCATATTAGAATCAATGTCAGTCAGTTTTCTAGGAGAAGGGACACCCCAGATGTTAGGAGGTCTCCCGAATGTTACTTCGAAAGGGGACAGTCCCGTCCGGGAATGTGCCACCATTCGCATATAAAAGAGAGCGACCAGGAGAGCAGTGACCCAGTCTATCCCTTTTTCTGCACATACTTTGGCTAGTTTTGTTTTCAAGGTCTGGTTGTGCCGCTCGACTAGGCCGGCTGCTTGAGGGTGTCGGACACAATGAAATCTCCAGGAATATCCCAATAAAAGAGAAACAGCCTCCATCAATTTGGAGGAGAAAGGCTGTCCATTGTCCAAATAAATGACCCTTGGTAACCCGTATCTGGGGAAGAATTCTCTCACGAATTGTTTAGCTGTTGTCTGGGCACCATAGTCTGGGACGGGGTATGCTTCAGTCCATCGTGTCAGTATACACACTACCACTAGCACATATTTGTACCCTCTACATCTGTCCATCTGGATATAATCCATTTGGAGGACTTCGAAGGGATGATCAGGAGGCTGGAATCCACCTTGTTCTACTGATACACCTTTACCAGGATTAAATTGGCAACATATCATGCAAGTTTTTACTTTTTGTTTGGCTGCAGATCTCAGATGTTTGTTAAGCCAGATATTCCGTAAACTATCCAGCATACCTTTCTCGCCTAGGTGGGCGGGGCTATGGGCCGTGTCAATTATGACTTGTACCATGGAGTCAGGGAGAAACCATACTGTTCGGTCTTTGGTCATCCAACCCTGATCTGTCTGGACCCCTCCTTGTTCAACCCATTTCTTTATTTCATCTGAGGTGGCATGTGTCTGTATGTCTAGCACATCTTTCCAGGGGTCTCTCACTACCATAGTGACAGTCTGTGTTAGTACCTGAGAGTCGGATGTGTTCACTGGACTCTGGGCTGTCTGTTTAGCAGTCCGGTCCGCTAAGTCATTTCCTTTGGATATGGTGTCTGTAGCTTTGGTATGTGCTTTACATTTCAGAATAGCTATGGCTGTGGGTAGGTGTATGGCATCTAGTAGGGCTTGAATCAGGGGATCATGTTGAATCTTGGCTCCATGTGAGGTAAGGAAACCTCTTTCCTGCCATAACACTCCAAAATTGTGAACTACACCGAATGCATATTGGGAATCGGTATAGATGTTCACTTTCAATCGTTTTGCCCATATGCAGGCCTGTGTCAGAGCGATGAGCTCTGCTGCTTGAGCTGACAGAATGTCAATTCTTTGGGTCTCTATAACTTTACAGTCCGTTGTTGCTGCATAGGCTGCTACTAACTCTCCAGCACTTGTCCTCATGCACGATCCATCCACATAGAGTGTTACATCAGGATCTGGGAGTGCAACATCTGTTAGGTCTTGTCTTGGTTTTGTCACTACGTCGATCATTTCCACACAGTCATGTTGTGCCGTGTCATCTGAGCTTGAGGGCAAAAGGGTAGCAGGATTCAATACATTGCATCGCCTGATCTCTATGTGTGGCTGGAAGAGCGTTAGTTCGTATCCTGTCAATCTTGCTACAGTCAGGTGTTGGGTCTGTGTTCTGTTCAGAAGGACTTCCACAGCATGTGGCACTTGTACTATCAGGGGATGTCCTAACACTATTGAATCACTTTGTCTTATAGCCATGGCTATAGCCGCAACGGATTTCAGGCATGCAGGCAAAGCTTGCGCTACGGGGTCCAATGTGCTAGAAAAATAAGCACAGGGTCTGTTTCTTCCTGCTTGGTCTTGTGTGAGGACGGATAGTGCTGTTCCGTCACGTTCTGTCACAAACAGGGTAAAAGGCTTGCTATAGTTCGGGGTTGCCAGAACTGGTGCTTGACACAGGGCTAGGTATAGAGCTTCAAATGCTTGGGAGTGTTCTGATGTCCAAGGGAGAGTTGTATGAGTGGCTGCTTCCACTGTGGTTAACTGTATGAGTGGCTTGACTATGTGGGCATACTGAGGGATCCATTGTCTGCAATATGAAGTGAGACCAATGAATGCGCGAACTTCTTTCTGTGACTTTGGCTGCAAAATTGTCGAAATCAGTTATATTCGTTCTTGTGTTAGTTGCCTACCCTCTTTCGACAGCAAATGTCCTAAGTAAGCTACTTGCTGTGCGCAGAACTGTAATTTTGAGGGAGACACCTTGTGACCTTTGTCTGTCAGGAAATGTAAGACTGTGAGAGATGCTTTTTCACATTCTGGTTCTGTCCTAGCTGTGACGAGGATGTCGTCGACATACTGTATCAATGCTGTATTGGCAGGCATATTGATACTGTCAAGTTGTCTTTTTAGTGCTTGGCTGTAGATGCTTGGACTTTCTGTAAAGCCTTGGGGAGCTCTAGTGAACCAGAAGCTTTGTCCTTTTAAACTGAATCCGAAAAGATATTGACTGTCGGGATGTATAGGAATGCTGAAAAACGCATTCTTCAAGTCGATGACTGTGAAAAATGCAGCTTCGGGATCTATGGCAGTCAATAGTGAAGAAATATCTGGGACCACCGGATATTGTGGGATCACACATTTGTTCAGTTATCGGAGATCAACCACCAGTCGGTAGACCGGGGGTGCCTGAGGATCAGTCCTTTTAAGGACCGGAAGAACTGGAGAATTGCAAATATTTGAATCAGTCTCGATCACCACACCATGCTCTATGAGTTCTTGGATTATTTTTAGTAAGGCTTGTTCAGCCTCGGGTGGAATCTTATATTGTCGTAAGCTGGGTAAGACTACACCCTCCTTGAGCGTGACTTGATGTGGGGTGATGTCCATGTAACCGACATCAGTCGAGCTTTTTTGCCCATAAATGTTGTGGGATGTCTTTTAGTCTGGGGTCGAATTCTTTGACTGTGAAGTGTCCTTTGAAATCTCGTAGGAACAATTTTACTCCTTCCGGTGAACAGCATATTACTGCTCCTAGTTCTTTGAGTGTCTTGATACCTAATAAATTCTCTGGGCACGTTTCCGTAAGGACCAAATCAGTAGTACGTGTCAGAGGACCCACTCCTAAAGAGACTTGTTCAGATACTTTGTTTATGATCGGTTTTCCTGAAAAGCCCAGAGATATATTATGTGAGCCAGAGAGAGGAACCTCTGGGACTTCCTTATGACTTATGGTAGTCCTACTCGCCCCCGTGTCTATGAGGAATTTTCTGTCTTGTCCCAGTAAGTGAGCTTGTACATATGGACCTTTCTGATCTACTGGAACTGGAATAAGGGGCAAGTCACTTTCTCTCTCAAGGCTGTCTCATGCACACGGTTCAAACTCGGGGTAATCTGATTGGGCTTACTGGTACATCTGTGTGGTAGCAGTAGCGGGCTTCTGAACCTGTGGCGGTGTAATGGTTTGAGGCTGCTGAGTGTTACCTGGTCTAGGAGTGTGTGGGCATTCTTTTGTCTTTCCTGTCGCTATGTTGTGTTTCAGAACTGGACATTCTTTCACAAAATGGCCCTGCTATTTGCAATAGTTGCAAGTACCTTTATTGGCCCCTACATTACCTTTGGGGCCCGTATTTACTGGTGCCGTCTGTGCAACCAGTACCTTCATTTTTGTGTCTTTTATCCTCTTCTTTTCCTGTTCCTGTTCTTCCCTTATTCTGTTGTGGTGATACTGTAACATCTGCAACATTTATGAAGGACTATTTGCTTGCCAGGTACTCTCAACTTTCAACACTCTATTCCTGATGGAAGGTAAGGCGTTGTCCACCAATTTGGGCACAAAAAGGTGAGGATATGCCTCGCTGCTATGTGCAAGACCACTATTTATAGCAAAACAGTTCTCTAATCTGGTGTAGTAATCACCCGTATCCTCGTCTGGTTTTTGTTTACAGGCAGAAATGGCATCCCAATCTTCCTTTTTCGTTGTCAATAACAGAGGCAAGACCTGTATAAGGAGACTGGGCAGTTCTTTTACGCGCTCACCTAAACCTTCACCTGGTTTTCTGTCTGTCTCTTCTTGTTCTAGGGAAGCCCACGTGATCTTTTTACCACCCACCTCCCAATCCTTTTCCTTCAATTTGTCGAATATGCCTGTAGGTAGAACTATTTTAAGGAGTATTATTATATCTGGATATGTAAAACTACCTATTTGGAGGATATCTTTCAACTCCCTGTGAATTCCTCCGGGATCTTTTTCGTGAGAGGGCACCATCTTTTTCATTTCCATTATCTCTAACTTGATTAGGGGAGTATACACATGTACTCGTTGCAGTGTACCATCTGGCTGGGGTATGGGGTGGACTTCTCGTAAAGGATATTGGCCTATACCGTAAGGTTCATGATCTGATGAAGCTAAAGTAAGTTGCAGGAAACGGAGGCGCAGGTCCAGAATGGTGTTAATCAATTCCGGTCCCTGAGACCTCTATCTATCTGTCACTATTTCCTGTAACAATTTGTATAGCTTGTCTGGTCGGTGGGAGTTATTCTCATATAAGAAAGCCAGGTGTTGGACCATATAAATACCTGCTAGTCGTTGTTCTGCTCGGGGAAGAGCCAAGAACATTTGCGCTACTATATCTGGGCCATATACTCGGTGCTGTGATATCCAATGGGTGGCAGATCGGGCCAATTCTTTTTCTTGCTGGGTAAGGGGAGGCTCATTGTCCATCCATTCATCTAGGGCTCTTTCCGTGGACTGGAAAAGATCTTCCGAAGAAGGCTCTAATCTTTTGATTTTTAGCGGTATTCGTGGGGTTCGCCACTTGGAGCCAGGACAATGTCGCGCTACACCCAGGAAATTCATTTTATCTAGTGTTGGGCTATCATCTTCCTTTGAGTCGTCCTCCTGTGTGACTTTCTCAGAGTGAATAGTGACAATTTTCTTAACCAGTCTTTTCGTTACTTTGTCGATCTGATGTCCCAGATCGTGTGCTCCTCTGTGCACCTGGTCACTAAGGTCTATTAACTCGGAGTCTACGCTTCCATTGCCCGGGTCTAGTTCCCGGATCAGACAATTTATGATGAACCGCAGGAGCAGTCCTCTGATGGGAACTTTTCTGTTTTTCATGACCTGGACCAAAGTATCCGGACCTTCACCTGTCCGTATGAATTCATAAACTCTATCCAAATGCTTCGTTATATCAGGGACCTTTTGGAGTTGACCCACGGCTAGTCTTAATCTTTCTGATATCGTGGCCATTGGGCCATTACCGGGTTCGGGGTCGTAAGGACACTCAAGAGGCGGGACATCTTCTTTATCCTCAGCCCCGTTCCCGGATACTCCTAAATCAGAGGTGGAACCATCGGCTACTAGTTCAGGAGCACGTGTGGACGGGCGTGTTCTAGGCATGTTTACATAAGCGGGAGGTGGTTCGGACAGATAGGCAGGGAGGAAATTTTCGGGAGCAGTGGGAATTACTTTGACTGGGGACTTAGGGTGTTCTTCTACAGTTTCTTCAGACAAAACGGGATAAATACCAGTAACAAGGGCATTTCTCTCTCTCTCTACCTGATCAGCTAGTACTTTCTCACCTTCTTCCTGTAATTGCTTTTCTTTAGCCTGTTCCGACATTCTCTTACTTTTCTCGACTTTTCCTAGTTCTTTCTGGGCCCTTCTATGCGCTTCCTTATGCCATAACTCAATGGCTTCTGTCTGTGAGGGCCTCGCCTTTCTTTTCCATAACTCTTCCTCCACTCTCATAATGCATTCTATATCCCATGTACCTGTGGCAGGCCACCTATACACCATCTCTAATTTCTCGGTATAGTCTACCCAAAGGTCTAAAAATAATATGGCACTCAATCCATGTTTGTTGTACATAAAATATCCAGGAGTATCTCTAGGCGGAACTTTAACTGGTTTCTCTAATAGATTCTTTTTGGTGCCAATTGTACGTAATTTGGAAAACAGAGGCATTCTTAAACTCAACAAATTACGATTTAAAAGACTTGGAATGTACAAAAACAAAAACGAACACTTTATACACTAGAATATAGTGCAACCATACCGGTTTCATGAATGAAACACGTCTTTACCGTTTTCCAAAAATGGAACCCGTCTTTATACTATCTCAGTGGTACTCACCAAGAAGCAAAACTTGAAGACCTGGTCATCGGACTCTTGACGCTTGCGCAGGAATTCGGGGCTCCAAAGACCTCAGACTCGGCGTTCTCACTGGTCAAGGCTCTGGGTTGGGACGCTCCGCAATCTTCTTCACCGCCTCGTGTGGATGATCAGTCGCAGTCTGCCTCCTCCTCGTCTCGAGGGAGTTAGCGGGAACACCCCGCTGTTGTGCACTTGAAGTCCGTCGAAAGTATGGAAGGGACAAGGACCCGACTTACATCGCCGGCGCGTAGGGAAGAGCGTTCAGGCGCCAATTAATGTGGTAAATAAAAAGCTAGTTATTTACGCCGTTCGGACTTTCTATAATTACCCAAGAAAATGGTAATGCATAAAATGAGGAGCAGAGTCCGTGGTCTTCGAGTTGAAGGGGTTTTATTCCAGAACTCGAGTTAAGGGAGAGCTCCTTCACCGAGCGGGTTCAGGAGTAGTCTACTTTGCTTGAAACATAACAACACTTATATACAGTACGAGTACAATCAAAAAGAAGGAGTTTCCCTTATACTCGATTCAATCATTCATGATGGAATCATACAGAAAACATAACATACTTGTTCTTGTTTAAAGAATAACCTGAATAGCATTTACACATAGACAAAAATATTACATCGGGGTGTTTGAGGTAACAAGTTACAGGGTTGCTAGTATCTGAGGACAGAGAATCAAGGCATTGTCACAGGGTCATTTCTGTCGGAAAGGTAAAGAGGACGAGGCATTGTACGTTCTTTGCTTCGTACACAAGGGCGGTGAGGTCTCACAATGGTATGTGTGTGCAACGGGGAAGAAGGAGAATGGGCTGTAGTAAACTATTCTTCTTCGTGGCAGTCTCGTGTGCTTGATTATGTTTTCCCTTGGTTGTTAACCCAACCCATGGCTGTCCTCGCAAACTAGGAAATCATTGACGAGCTAGAGTTGCTCGTTCGGTGACAGAGTTAGGGAGGGGGGGTTTTCCGAGTCACCCATCCGACCGACTCGGTTCTGGTCTAAAGGAAAAACATCGAACGGGACGGAAACCCGTAGGTTACATGGTAGCTGGACATTATTTTTAGCATGTATCAGCTTTATGAGAAAGAGAGCAGGCAAGAGGGGGTACAACGGGATTTGTGTTTGACATAGTAGGATCGGCTTGCCTGGTCGATGTCAGGGTGGATAGGGTGCATGATGGGACACCAGAGAAAAAGGGAGCTTTTTAGTCAAATTCCACATTACGCGGGTGTAATTGGCATAATTTTGGGGATTTTGTGTTACTCTTGTTACCCAAAATTCCATAAACTACGCCACATAACGTAATTACATGCCATTTGCAAAAATCTTTTACCTCAAATGATAGAGGACGAATGCCTTTTTTTTTAGCACAAAATGTGTCCTTGCGTCCTCTTTAACAATTAACACTAAAATACATCACCAAATGCCATCTCTTCATTTTGCAAATTTCACCTTATTTCGCCGAAACTTTAGTTAATTATGTAAAAGCAAATTTTGACCACCGTAAATCTTAATGAATGTTCTTTTTCGTTTAATCATTGATTTGTTTGTGAAACATTGGGATTCAGTTTTTTATTCTACAAATATTGTCACTGGTCCACCTCCATTTTTTTTGTTTCAGGGCCAAGCACAACTTTCTTTATAAATGATTAGTTTGCTATGAAGCAAATTCTCAGAATATGTTGTACTGGTGTATTGCTTTTTCATTGAGTTCTGCAATTCAATGCATTAGTAAACCTGGTTATTTGTCTAGTAAAGGGTAAAATGCTGAAGCCTTTCAACATTGTTCCAATTATTATATTGCATGATATTCAAAAGAAAAAGCTCATGCACACAGTGTATGCAGTCACTAGCCTGTTTTATGTGGGGGAAGGGGGAGGCAAAGTGCCTTATACACAACATCTAAAAAAAATATTTTCAAACATGGGTGAACCATTAGACTCTCTAAGACAACTTGACTGAGCACAACACATATCCTTTCAGGAGGTGATTGAGGATCAAAGCAGATACATCTCCGTTTGAAATAGTTGACAAAAAAGAAAATCTGCAAGTGAATTAAAAATATGGAGAATTTCTTTACTAGATGCTGCAGTACTAATGGTCAGAAATGTACAATGTGAGCCTAACTAGAATAAAATAGGCTTAATTGTCCAATAGGGTACTAGGAAAAGAGTCAGAGAATAAATATTTGATTTGAGATTATTCAAAGGGCTTAAATGTTAAAAGAATGTAGAGAAAACTGTTGTCATTCGAATCTGTTTTGAGGCCAGCCTTATTGAAAGACCTTTTGTGGATGCCTCAAGGTTAGGCATTGAAGAACAAATGGAATTAATATGGCATATTCTGTCTGATATAGTCTCAACATCCTGGGAATGACTCGATGGTGCTAACAGATAAATTAATCTTTGATCAGATGTCTTCTGGGGCACTGTGTGTATTTCTGGTGATCCTATTTCTTTTTTTTTTTTTTTTATTCATCATCATCAAGAATAACCATTCATTACACATTACAGAGTGGAATTAATACACAAAATTTAAATGATAGGTCATTATTTTCCAAAAGAAACCACAGGTAAAAAGAAAAAGTCCATCCAAGAAGTACAGCCCATATGCGAACAGCCATGATCCTATTTCTAGGGAATATTGACAGAGTAGTAATAATCTGGGGAGGAGGCATTAAAGTGTCAAATGTCTTCACTTTAAACCTCTAGATGGCAAGTTTGGGAACTACACTTGTGTACTAAGAGAAAAGGAGGAGAGAGAGGATCTGGTATAATGATATTACCTCAAAAGTGTTACATTAAAACTGCTTAAAATGACAGTATTCAATTATTAGATCTAAAAAAATAGTTAGAAAAATGAATACTTCCCAATGTGTTAGTTCTCAAAATGTACTAAAGTAAAGACAATGTGAAAGTGGTTAAGGGTATGATTAAAGGTTTGGGGTATATGGTTAATGGTTTGGAGTATGTGGGCTATGCTTTAAGATGTTCAGGGATAAGGGTTAGGAGTTATGAGTATAAGATTAAGGGTGTGGGGTTAATAGTACTGGTTAGGGGCGAAGAGTGCAGGGTTAAAGATATTGTATATGGGTGTGGGTTAAGGGTTTAGGGTTAAGGGTTTAGGACATGATGTTAGCAATATAGTGTTAAGGGCAAAGGGGTCAAGGGTATGGACACAGTGAATGACGTTAGGGGGACTCTGTTAAGGGTTTGGAGTATAGGATTATGGGTTTGAGGAATATGGGTAAGGGGCTGGAGAATATTGTTAAGTGTTTTAGGTACAGGGTTAGGGATTGTGGCTTTGGGGGTATATGTTTAAGAGTGTAGGGATTAAGGGATAGAGGTATAGAGTTAAAACTATGAGGCTCTTGGATTCAGATAAGATTACATGGTTTTGTGAATTGGATTAAGAGTTTAGGATAAAAGTTTAATACTTTATTGACTTGGTAGAAGGTTAATGGTATGACGTTAAAGGTGAAGTTTATAGTGTTAAGGGAATAAGGTTAAAGTTTATAGGGTTATGAGTTAAGAAGATAGATTTAATAGTTTGTGCAATACAGAAAAGATTTATGACTTTAGATTATATGGGTTAGGATTTAAGGGTATATGTACTATAGATTAATGGCATAGTGTTTAGGGTCAAGGGCTTGGGCTGTAGGGTTAAGAGCTTGGGGTAAGCAGTTAATGCTTTGGAGTATAGGGGTTACGGTGTGGAGAAATAACGGTGAAGATGCTATGGAAAGCCAGTCTTACTGCTATGATTACATTTGTTCAGAATTTTAGTTACAATTGTGTTTAAATTAAAGTGTGTTAATGATCTATGGTTTTTAGCTTGACTGTACGAGAAAATAATCAAAGTATTCTATTAACAGTAACACTGAACTTGACTACTTTCAATGAAATACAATCCATTTTAAAAATGTACTGATTCTATTGATCAGTGAAAAGAATGAAGTAACAAGTACAACCATTATAACATGCAATGGCCTATAATCTAAAGCAAGCAAAACAATTTGAGGCAAAAAGGTCATTTAAAATGAGGACTTAACATTTGAGACTGAGGGCATGTTTTTACATTGGCAAAATCATACTTTCCCTAGAAATAGTAGTTACTAAAATTGAAACAAAATAAGAATAGAGACTCTGGAAAAGAACTTGAAAAAATATTATGGTTTTAATTTCCTGCATTTTAAAAGTGGTATGACTGTACAATTAAATGGAAGAGTTCGAAAATAGGTACACAATAATTTTATCTTTACTATTTAAAGGAGAGAATACAACTTGGTCTTATTCTATTTACAGTCAGGTGCCTTATCTGTAAGGCTAGGTTAGTAGGATTGGAGGATATATTATATAGTGTTGTCTGTACAGGGGTGACACATTGGTTTATGTCTTTTTGAATGTTCAGTCCGGGTAGTTGACCATAGACTCTTTTTACCAAAGCTCTCTGAGGGTGGAGTAGCACTTATTTAAATGTAAAACAGATTCAAAGACGAACTTCATGGACATAGTATCTGAGACACATAAGAGGAGAGGTCATACAATCTGAAGAATCTGCTTGTTATCAGTATTGTATTCAATTTTGCCCTTCCATACAGCCATAGGATAGCTTTTCGTCAAGTCCTAAACAGGGACTCCTTCGGGAAAACATGTTTTCCCTCCTACTTTTGAAATTCTCATTCCATTAAATTTTAGAAAAAATAGTTCAAGGTAGGAATTGCTTATCTTTTATAGTCAGGGGTCTGTGAATGCTGTAGACCCTTGTCATGGTAACTTTGTTGTGTACAGGGAAGATTGTGAAGGCTCTCTGATGCTGGCTACTATGTGCTACCTCTCCATCATCCAGAGAGTTAGATGTCCTAATGGGACCCATGGAGGGCACTGATTTGCTGCAGACTTTTAGGCTATCTATCTCCTCTGCATGGCATAATAAATAAAATGCATAACCAAAGAACCTTGGTGCAGATTTGTGAAATTGATTGGTTTTTTTCCTGTTGCAGTTCCCATTAAATATACTAGCAAATCATTTTTTACAAGGCTGGGTGCTATGCGGGTGCACACTCTCAAAATGGAAAAACAGTTTAAATTATTATTAGTAATGAATAAATAACAATGTATATGTGTCTCTCTCCTGAATTGATCACATAGCCTCCATTATCAGTGGTATGCACTGACTTTCTTTACTGCTGTGCATTAGTTGAAATGTGCAAGATTCCTGCTAGGCACATTGCGCTGTGCGGGTGTCTGCACAATTCCATGCATTACGAACCCTCTATGTGACCTATATAACTATGCATGCTCTTGTAACTTATGTAAATATAAATCTATATTTATTTCTGTATGTTCACTTCTTAATGGCCAGACCCCTGGCTTTATACCAATGTGCTCTGTCACTCTTTTGCCCTGTGTTACCTAAAGCCAGATGCCTTGTTTCTATGAAGCTGGCTATTTGACATTAGTTACCCTTCCTTTAGCCATACCAGAAACAAAGTAAGTTATATTTTCAGTGCACTGTACGCTAAATGTGTCACAGCTGTGCTTTCGGATTCTCAGAAAAAGGCTTGCTTGCCTGCCTAGGATACATAATTCTGGAATTGGGGTTTGTGGTTTCTCAACTCTCACAGCCAAGAATGAGAAAGTCTCCTGCCTAGGATCAGAGACAACAAGGTATTCATCATCATAAAATTCTTTGCACTCTGGTGTATTTTTAATCCCCTTTTTTGCTTGTCTCATTCTTATTTCTTAAATGTTCTTGGCCTTCACATTCATAATTTGAATGGTATCGTTTTAATTTCCAAACATTGCATTGTAAATAAAAGCCTTTCAATGTAAGCTGCCATTTTACTTATAGATCAAAACAAGTTCCTAATTGGTGCAATGGCTATGAAAATGCACTGTACAAATGGTTGCCTCCAACACAGGCAAGATGCACACAGATACAGATAAGCACACAGATACTGATAATGTTTCTAGACCTAGGAAAAGCAAATTATCTTGGGATATTTAAAAGCAATTAAAGACAGAGCAGATATTATTTACTTGATAGTAACGCTTCCATATCTTCATTTGTCGATTGCATTTGTTTATCATTATTTTGCAAAAGGAGTAACTGCATATTGCTTTTGCTCAGTACAGTGATTGACATCCAAAAATAACATTTTGAAATTGAATTTGTTAATAGGGATCACATGTAAGCACATCCACTGTTCATTTTCAACAGAAGCTGCTAGGGGGAGCAGCTTCTCCAAACATTCAAGAGATTCTTAAAGAGTAATATACTGATCACTCTTGAGAAAAGAGAAATCTATTCAACATAGGGAGGGCTGCAAAGATCAGAATCAATTTATAAGATCACCTTGTCACAGGCCGAAATTAACTTGCCATTGGACAAGCAAGAGAGACTCCTATTAATAAATAAGTGGTTTAACAGCAGGAAGCCATAAAGGATCTTTGATTGTGCAATACAGGTCAAAAGGATAATAAATGTTGCTAAACAGTACATATACTATGCACAGATTACAAACTGTATTGTCTCACTGCTGTGAGATTCTGCTAATATGATTGCGCACTTAAATAGCCTGACCATATGTTTATCAAGGTCTATAGTGAATGCATTTATATGCTTCTGTACTTGCTGGCTTCAATATAGGATGATCACTGGTTGTTCTTGGAGCGTGCCTCTTTTTCTTGGTTTTATATTTCAAGGCAAATTGACGCAGTCCTCCTCAACTAGTTCTGTTCTTAATTCAACAATGGGGTGTATTCTACCACCAGTCCCACTGTTGTCTCATGCTACCAAGAAAGAAAATCCTCTGATTGTCTAAAATGTTTAGATTAATCAGACTCCTGGGATTTACCTCTTGTATTATATGGAACATGAATGAAAGTATCAATGTCATTGTATTACTGTCATGGATTTTATCCATCTTGGTTTTTGCACATCAAAATGTATGCAAATACAAATAGGCAGTCAATCATGATTCTGTTTATTGTGAATAATCAATGCTACATTCCAATGCAATCAGAAAAAAACATCCAATAAAGAACAAGGCCTATCAAAAAGTGTAGTTGCATATCAGCCATCGTTTGTACGGAGTGGTAATCACAATTATCAACCACGTGTTGGTGCATAGTACAGAGGTGCATTCGTTTTTTCTTAGTGAGGATACACCATTACATTGAAAAAATACAAGGGACTGTCTTTGCACATCTTCTCACAGTTGTACAGGAGATGATCTTCTACTCAATCCGTTGAAGAACTCAACTTCTTGTTTTATAACAATCTGTTCTGGCACTCTGTCTCGTTTGAAGCAATATACCGGGTTACAGCAAAGTCAGATGTTTGACATAATTTACTCTTAAATTTGCCACCACACAAAATGTTAAAAGCTGCATATTCCTATAAGATAATAATCAGTAGTCATTTTCCATCTTTTCACCCAAGGAGGACAAATACATAGATGGTTAGTTTTTTATTTGAACCAGAGGTCAAACCAGCTCAGTACAATATAACAGGGCGGCAATTCATGACATTTTGCATCTTTAACCACAAACAACTTTTAGTATACAACTTCAGACAGTAGCCTGCAGTTTATTTATGAGTCAAGTGGTTACAGATCACAATAAAACTTCGACGCTCATGACGAGCTCAGCTCGTCATGATGTACACCTCCATACACTCATGACGAGCTGAGCTCGTCATGAAGAATGGAGTAAATGAAAAGTCAGCACAGGGGGGGAATTGCCTTAGCAGCCATGGAGCTAATACATCCAAATGTCATAACAATACACAAAACAGCTATTTATGAATCACAACTAATCCATATGTGAAATTTCAGGTCTCTTCAAAGCATCCATCGTGATTATTTCTGGGGGGAAGGACAGTTCCATTTGTGTCAACGGAGCAAAAATGTATTTCATAACCATAGTTGGAGAGCTCCCCCCCGTACCCCACATTTGAATGTCTTCTAAATCTGGGTCCCTTCACTCATCACTTCTCAACAGGGCGGAGCGTTTGGGATCATTAGGGCTCGCCTGCTGTGCGCATGCGCATAGCTGGCGAAGCTCTATAGGGGCTTAAACAGCGTTTACCCAAGCACGATTCCACTGGCGATTTCTTGAAGTGCATGTGCTTTTTAGGTCATTGCGCAAGCGCAAGCCGTAATTAGGGCTCGCCTGCTGTGCGCATGCGCATAGCTGGCGAAGCTCTATAGGGGCTTAAACAGCGTTTACCCAAGCACGATTCCACTGGCGATTTCTTGAAGTGCATGTGCTTTTTAGGTCATTGCGCAAGCGCAAGCGCTAAAAAGTTCGTGCACAATGCCACCAGCCGCCTGCCTGCCTGCCTCGCATTACCACATCAAAGGCAGCTTCTCAGCGTGCGGTCATCCCCTAATTATTCACGGCCGGCCGGCCGTACTTTCAGTTTCACGCCCGCCGGCTGTGTCTCCTTTTATGCTAACTCCCTCTGTACCTCTCCTTGCATCCTCCTCTTTACTTCGATTCCTGCCGTTTTCTCTCTTCTCCGGCTGTTTGCTTTGCTTCCTTGTTAGGACTTGTGCCCTGTGTGTAACGTAATCGGTGCTTGCGCTATATAAAATCTGCAACAAAAACAAGATGAGCACCTGGTCACTGGTGTCAAGGTCCCGAGTTGCCGACTTGCAGGATCGGAATAGTTGTAGAGGGCAGTCACGGATCAATGTGAGATTACAGCAGCCTTGGGTTAAACTAATTGCGGACACATGCTGTAATTAGCACGCAGTACTTTCAAAGCGCTTCATTTCCTTAAGCAGGTGACACACGCTTTTGACTCACAATTAGAGCGGCGGCTCGATTTATCGACCTCGGTAGAATAAACACTCGCAGTGACTTCATATCCGTCCACGAGATGGACTGTCAGGCGCTACTGCCACACGCACCCCGGTAAAATCTCAGTCACTTCCTAAACCAGTCGTTTCTTATACCACCCATTACCTATCACTCACCTCAAACTCATCAAGAGTGTCACTGTTTCCCCATCGTTGTGCACATGTGGTTCAAGTGAGCAAACTCCATAGCTTCGTCAAAACTGCTGAGGAGTCCCACCCAAATCCACGCCAGAGGTGTCACGCTTCAATGGAGTCTCGCTAGTTATACGTCACTCACATCATTGGAGTCTCCCTCTCACGCGCCCCATCACTCACCTAAGGCAGTGCGCGTCTCTCTGTCATCATCAAACACCTCCTGTAGTTCAATGGGGTCTCGGTCTCACTCCATCACCTACGTCATAGACGCCAGAGTGTCCCTCACTCCTCATACAGATCCATGGTTGAATGCAGTCTCCCCCTTAAACTACCTCTCTCCTCTGACTGTAAGGAGTCTCTCAGTCCCTACCGTAGGTCTCACGAAGACAACAGGAGTCTCGCTGAGTCCATTTCACTTGTTGCATACCCGTAAACGAGAGTCCCACTCACTCTCCAAAGGAGTGGTCCCTTACGCGGTACCTGTCGCACTCATTGTCCGTCATTCAATTAAAATAGCTCAGCTGGGTCTCTCTCACTCTCCACAGCGGTGGTCTCTTGCAGCGCTATTTTTTCACTTACTCTCGCTCACTCATCTCAAATACTTGTGTCCCTCATTCGCACTGCAATAGTCTCATACAAAGTGTCACTCATTTCCCTTCAATAGCTTAAATGTCAGTGGGGTGTTCCTCGTTTCCTCACTTCACTGGCCTCCCACGGTAGCCCTTAAACCACCTCTCTCCTCTGACTGTAAGGAGTCTCTCAGTCCCTACCGTAGGTCTCATGGGGACCACAGGAGTCTCGCTGAGTCCATTTCACTTGTTGCATACCCACAGATGCACCCACCACACAGCTCCACTTATGCACCCACCACACAGGTCCACCGACACAGCTCCACCGATGCACCCACCACACAGCTCCACCAAGGCACCCATCACACAGCTCCACCGAGGCACCCACCACACAGCTCCACCGATGCACCCACCACACAGCCCTACCGATGCACCCACCACACAGCTCCACCGATGCACCCACCACACAGCTCCAACGAGGCACCCACCAAACAGCTCCACCGAGGCACCCACCACACAGCTCTACCATGCCCCCACCACACAGCTCCACCGATGCACCCACCACACAGCTCCACTGATGCACCCACCACACAGCTCCACTGATGCACCCACCACACAGCTCCACCGACACAGCTCCACCGATGCACCCACCACACAGCTCCACTGAGGCACCCACCACACAGCCCTACCGAGGCACCCACCACACAGCCCCACCGATGCACCCACCACACAGCTCCACCGATGCACCCACCACACAGCTCCACCGATGCACCCACCACACAGCTCCACCGACACAGCTCCACCGATGCACCCACCACACAGCTCCACCGATGCACCCACCACACAGCTCCACCGATGCAGCCACCTCACAGCTCCACGATGCAGCCACCACACAGCTCCACCGATGCAGCCACCACACAGCTCCACCGATGCACCCACCACCCAGCTCCACCGATGCACCCACCACACAGCTCCACCGATGCAGCCACCACACAGCTCCACCAACACAGCTCCACCGATGCACCCACCACCCAGCTCCACCGATGCACCCACCACACAGCTCCACCGATGCAGCCACCACACAGCTCCACCAACACAGCTCCACCGATGCACCCACCACCCAGCTCCACTGATGCACCCACTACACAGCTCCACCGACACAGCTCCACCAATGCACCCACCACACAGCTCCACCGATGCAGCCACCACACAGCTCCACCGACACAGCTCCACCGATGCACCCACCACCCAGCTCCACCGATGCACACACCACACAGCTTCACCGACACAGCTCCACCGATGCACCCACCACACAGCTCCACCGATGCACCCACCACACAGCTTCACCGAGGCACCCACCACACAGCTCCACCGATGCACCCACCACACAGCTCCACCGATGCAGCCATCACACAGCACCACCGACACAGCTCCACCAAGGCACCCACCACACAGCTCCACAGATGCACCCACCACACAGCTTCTCCGAGGCACCCACCACACAGCTCCACTGATGCACCCACCACACAGCTCCACCGACACAGCTCCACTGATGCACCCAACACACAGCTCCACTGAGGCACCCACCACACAGCTCCACCGAGGCACCCACCACACAGCTCCACCGAGGCACCCACCACACAGCCCTACCGATGCACCCACCACACAGCTCCACCGATGCACCCACCACACAGCTCCACCGAGGCACCCACCACACAGCTCCACCGAGGCACCCACCACACAGCTCCATCGAGGCACCCACCACACAGCTCTACCATGCCCCCACCACACAGCTCCACCGATGCACCCACCACACAGCTCCACAGATGCACCCACCACACAGCTCCACCGACACAGCTCCACCGATGCACCCACCACCCAGCTCCACCGATGCACCCACCACACAGCTCCACCAATGCAGCCACCACACAGCTCCACCGACACAGCTCCACCGATGCACCCACCACCCAGCCCACCGATGCACCCACCACACAGCTCCACCGACACAGCTCCACCGATGCACCCAGCTCCACCGATGCACCCACCACCCAGCTCCACCGATGCACCCACCACACAGCTCCACCGATGCAGCCACCACACAGCTCCACCGATGCAGCCACCACACAGCTCCACCGACACGGCTCCACCGATGCACCCACCACCCAGCTCCACCGATGCACACACCACACAACTCCACTGACACAGCTCCACTGATGCACCCACCACACAGCTCCACCGATGCACCCACCACACAGCTCCACCGATGCACCCACCACACAGCTCCACCGACGCAGCTCCACCGATGCACCCACCACCCAGCTCCACCGATGCACACACCACACAGCTCCACTGACACAGCTCCACTGATGCACCCACCACACAGCTCCACCAATGCACCCACCGCACAGCTTCACTGAGGCACCCACCATACAGCTCCACCAAGGCACCCACCACACAGCTCCTCCGAGGCACCCACCACAAAGCTCCACAGATGCACCCACCACACAGCTCCACAGATGCACCCACCACACAGCTCCACAGATGCACCCACCACACAGCTCCACAGATGCACCCACCACACAGCTCCACCGAAGCACCCACCACACAGCTCCACCGAAGCACCCACCACACAGCTCCACCGATGCACCCACCACCGCCAATGCACCCACCACACAACTCCGCCGAGGCACCCACCACACAGCTCCACCGATGCACCCACCACACAGCTCCACCGATGCGCCAACTAAGCTCCACCAATGCACCCACCACACAGCTCCACCAATGCACCCACTAAGCTCCACCGATGCACACACCACTCAGCGCAACAACAGCATCACTCAGCGCAACCACAGCATCACTCAGCACCACCACAGCATCACTCAGCGCAACCACAGCATCACTCAGCGCAACAACAGCATCACTGGTTCAAATATGTTCTTTCAATGTTTCAAACTGTTTTCAAGCTTTCACGCTTTATTACAAATCACAAAAAGATGTTAATATTTCACTTCTGTTCTTGGATTTTCGTCGCAATAAAAAACACTGAACATAATCTTCACAAAAGTTATTTACAAAAGTTTAAGCTATTGCCATTACAAATTAAATAAATTATTTAAGTATTAATTATTTAAAAAAATTAAAAGCCATTGTTATTTGTAATATCAATACATCTAAGTCACGTAAATACAAAACATGTTGCATTACAAATGCTATAGGTGTCACATTTGCGAAAGTTATAACTATTGGCATTGTAAATGACAAAGCTATTAATTTAGCTATTTTAAAAAATAACACATAAATAAAAAAAAATTCATTTGTAAGACCAATAGCTCAAACTTTCCTAATGCGAGCCCTATTGCATTTCCAATGCTTGTTCTTATCTTAGTAAATGTTACCCTGTCATTTCTTCCTTAACGGCATGATGCCTAAGAGGATCACTTGACTTTACAAATCAATAAAAATAAACTGATTTATGATCATTTAAATCAGAAAACCAGCCGAAACTATAAGTCAGAAAGAGAAATATGATTCAGTTTCACCAGCTGGTTTGTTTATTTACCCTATTGACCGCGGGCAATGGGTGCTGAGTTAATGTGTGGAATTTCTAAAGTTGAACCGCGCTGAAAGAATAATTGAAGTAAGGCTCTTGTAAAAAAAATTATGAACCATACATAAAGGGGCATATGAAATGGGGACAGTTGCACACGTTACAAGAGCATCATTGTCTTTTGTAGAATTGCCAAAAGTAAGAAAAGCCAAACGACAACAGCATCGAATGAAGTGCTGTTAACTTCTAGTATGGCATAGGGGGTTTTCCAGAGAAAATTGTGAAACATTTTTTACAATGCCAACAGTTCTCGCCTACCTGAGGTGTTGACTGTGCCAATGTTTTTTTAGCCATGTTGTACAGCAGCGCAGGAACAGTGCAGCATGGCTGAAAGAAAAAGAACAAAAACGCTTGCTGCATCATAGCGCTTTTTAAATTTGTGTTGCTGGAGGGGAGGGAGGGCTTTGAGGCATCAAAAAGAGTGGGTGGGAAGTGGAAAGCGCTATGACCTGGTCAGTTGTCTTATTCATGATGCTTTTTTATGGTGGGTGCTGGGCAACGCGGACAGGTGGGAGGGAGGACCGGTGGTGGCAAGGCAACACGGACAGCGTTTGGGATGGTGGTAGAGGGCAAAGGCAACACAGACAGCTAGAGGGAGGGTGGCAGAGGGCAAAGGCAACACAGACAGCAAGAGGGAGGGTGGCGGGGGAAAAGGCTATGCTGACAGCAGAAGGGATGGGATAAACCCAACAACGACAACGTGAGGGAGGGTGGGGGCAGAGAACAAATAAACACATTAAGAGGAAGGAAGCTTATAGCGGCTGACCAATAAGTAACAAGAATATGAGTGACAATGAAACCAACCAATGGTAATTAATGGGCGGGCTGCAAGCCCACTCCATAGTAAACAGAAGATCTTGCAAGCGACAGTGCATGCGCTGTCTTATGTGAAACCTAAAGTGCTGCGAAATAATGCATTTAAAAGCACAATCTTCACATAAATGTTCTAAACGGTCGTAGGTTTTGAAAGTGGGAACTTATTAATATTCAAATACTTTTTAAGGTATGTAAATGAAGCCTTATAGTCCCGGAGTTGATCCCTTTTTTTAGGGCTCGCCTGTGATGCGCATAGCTGGCGAAGCTCTATAGTGGCTTATCCAGAGTTTAACCACTGGTGATTCCACTGGCGATTCAATGCAGTATATGTGTGCTTTTTAGGTCATTGCGCAAGCCCTAAAAAGCACGTGCACAATGCCACCAGCTGCCTGTCTCGCATTAGCACATCAAAGGCAGCCCAGTCTCCCTCAGACAAGCTCCTCAGCGTGCGCTCTCA
Source organism: Lissotriton vulgaris (assembly GCF_964263255.1). Classification (NCBI taxonomy): domain Eukaryota; kingdom Metazoa; phylum Chordata; class Amphibia; order Caudata; family Salamandridae; genus Lissotriton; species Lissotriton vulgaris. The sequence continues at coordinate 926,979,296 of NC_141693.1, read as the reverse complement.
TCCTCTAATTATTCACGGCCGGCCGTACTTTCAGTTTCACGGCCACCAGGCCGTGTCTCATTTTATGCTCTCTGATGCTTTTTTTTTTAACTTGTTTTGTGTTTGCAACCACAAGATGCTGGAACCCTGACAAATGATCATTTAAGACAGATGCCTGCCTCGGGGAGCCATTTCATGTCTTCCTGTTTCTGCTCTTGTTTCAGGAACATTTGTAATTGCCACAGGATCTGTACCTGTGTAGTGTTTTGACCCCTGAACCACAATGTCAAGAGCTGGATTTCACTGAACATATGCTGCGTTCAAACAATTTGCAATACAAATACACCCGCTCACGTGCCTGTGTATGCATTTGTGGACGTATAGAAATATCAGTGTATGCATAAAGAGATCCATGCACAGCAACAAGCACGGTTTAAGATTTAGATAGCCGAGGTTGGTTGCAATTTTAGTTCACTCTGGATGTAAGGATATTGCAAGCAAATGGAGGAAAGTGTAATTGAAGCGAAACGAATGTTAAAAAAAAAGACAATTTGCGGGTTTTTACATAAAAAGCGTACGCCGTTCCCACATTTGACAGCGCGTTTTATTTTTACCCTTGCATGTTAATTTGCATGCAATGCACGGTTAGTTAGAGTGATACTATTTTAGAAATGCTATGGTTGCAGCGTTTTGTATGTTGTGGCAAGGTAGGGAGCAGAAAATAGAAGCCCTGTACTGGAGAAAATAGAGTATACTTTATGAAAAATTCAGGAATTAATGTAATGAGAAGATGCTTAATGAGGGTGATGTATTGTCGCTGGCGTTGGACATGAGTCCAGTGTATTAACGGCAGTGTCTTTTTACATTTGCATTGTAAAGCAGCAGGGGATGTTCAGCCAGTGTGCTCACATGATTAGATGAAGGCTTTCTCACTCTTGTGTTAGCTGGTGCTCGGCTTATTCAGGGCAGCAGTAACTGCCTGTTTCACATTCCTCAGAAATGCAATTGGTTTGCATATATTTATGCTAACATTCTAGACTTATTTCACACGTGGGCCTAAAATGTGCACTTTTGTTAAAATACAGAGGAAGCGGTCTTGCACTGTGTATCTATCGTAGAAGTATTGCCAATTCAAATAACAAAATTAATACTTTTATAATTTGGAAAACCTAAACAAAAATTAAAAAATATTTACATTTTAACATACCAAAAGCTCAAACGTTTCTATTGCGAGACCTATTGCATTTCCAATGCTTGTTTTTGATTTAGACTTCATCATTACCGCATAAATCAATAGAGCCATTAAGGAAATTAATCTATAGCTCCTAGTTTTCCGGCTTCCTCAGACTAGCTGTACATTATTGTTACCTTTGCTGGGGTTAAATCTCATCTGGATTATTGAGACAAAGGTCCTCATTTAAATGTATGAGGGAATCTTAGGCTGGTCAAATCAGGATTGCAAGTTACATGGAAATATCTTCACATTTTTGCTTTGCCCAGGATACATTTTGCTTGCTAAAAAGGGGAAGAATTTTAACCTTGGTTAGGGGGCAGATCTTCCAAATGAATTGAGCCATGAAAGCTCTCCATTGATTATCATTTGAGTTTAGAATCAATTCAAAACAGACTGTTTTATGCACAAAGTGTATGGCTAGCGGTCTTCCCTGCCTCCCTCAAACTTTGGGTTGTCATTACACTCTAGCCATGAATTTGCATTTATTTCCTTAGCTTTGGTTAATTTCATCCAACAACACTCCTTCAACAAACTGAAGGAGGGGCAAAAGATCATGGGGGTTCGAGGGACCAAGACTATGGAGAAACCTGATCCTTTGAGTTCAAGCAGAGGCTGAGTACCTTAAACTCAGGACAGCCAAACTTTTCAGCCAGGCATTTGACTAATTTAAACTCCTGCACAGGAGCATCTAAATAATGCCAGATCCAGCTTTAATTATATCAGTAAATTCACAAAAATCCAGAATTTCGCCTTACATGAAATTCACATAAGTTCTTGAAATTCACTTTACCTAATTTTTAGTATTCATTTGCAAGTGTGCACCTTGCTTAAAAGAATGTTCCTAGATTGCGGTGGGAGACTGATTCGCACAGAAACAATATTGCTGTGAGTCATTTTCTGTTCGAACCAGTCTCATGCCTGTATCTTACAAGACCTTTTTGCATGAGGTGCATGCTAAGGTAAAGAAAAATATGCACGATTCTAGCTAACCACATTTTGATACAAAAGCATAATTTCGTGAAAATGTCATGACATTGTAGGAGAAAAAGTACGTGATTTTGCACAGGCGTAAGACATACCATGTAGATCGGGCTAAACTGTTAGTTGCCTGGAATCCAAACTTCCCAATGTCTGTTTTCTTTTCTATCTTATCCAGTTCTCTGACATGGCTTGGCTGATATGTAGCATTATGTAAAACACGTTTTACGTACATGAATATAAATAGTATCATCTGCATCCATCATGTTAAAAAACTGCATTTCAGTGGCAAATACCAGATATGTGCCGTGGGAGAGTTCTATACTGTTGCTGCACTCATCCACCCTTTCAGCTCTCTCTGCTTCCATCTCTCTAACCATTATCTTTGAAGACATTTATCACATAAATGAATGCCTCACAATGCCCATTGCCCTTCGGTCTGCTAATCGGGTACAGCTTTTCTCTACTTTGTCCAAGGTGCCTTCTCCCTCTTATTTGCTTACGTTGTCTTTTTTTTGTTGAATCGTTTATTGAATGTTGAATGTTAAGAACGTGGCAAAAGTATACAAGCTGACATGGGCAAAAGAAAAGATGACCCCTGGTGCTTTCTGCAAACATAGTACTTATGAGTATCTGTGGAAGTCAGTAGCCAAGGAAGACAGTGTGATGTAGTGGAAAGCAACAGGAGGGAGGTAGAAGGAACAAGCTGGAGGGAGAAAGAGAGAATGGAGGTGGAAAGAACAGGAAACTTGAAAGAGTCAAGCGCTTGATATAGTTAGGCGCAGTCCTTCATGGAAGGTAATGGAGCATTTAGCCAAAGAACATGTGCTAGATACACCACAAATGGCTTTGTGATGTTGCTTTTGTAGCAGCTGAGGAAGGTTTGTTTACTTTCTCTGAGGACAGCTCTTGAGCCAACATTCTTGTGTTGTCTCTGGAGAGCAGTACTACCATGGAGATACAGGTCCTATTGTACTGGCAGAGTGCTCAGGGCTCCTGTTTATAATCTTCTTGTGCAGCAGTCTGTGCTCCTTTAGTGGCACTGTGATGGTGTAGATACAGAATTCAAGATTCCAATTTATCCACGGTCACTTGTGAGGCGGATTTCCTACACCAGTCCAATACGGTGTAACATATTGATGCTATACCCCAAATAAACAACATTGGTGTGATGCAGGTGCTTTGGGTTTCCTTAAATCTAAGTAGTACAAGGCCAAAAAGATGCCCCCCTACACGTTGCACAAAGTATTAGGTACCCAAACTTGTGGTAGTCCAGAACTCAACATATTGGTCTCTAGAAAAAGTTCAGGAGGTGCTATATGAGCACTGCCACCCAATAATCTTTAAGGCACGTTTGGCACAAGCTCTTCTTGCCTAGCAAGATGCGTGTGTAGTCTATGCCTTCTTTCATTGGTAACGCTTCAATATGTGTGTAGATCAGATGGGCAGCCTTAGCTTCTGTGAGCAGGAATGCCTCTCCAATGGCATAAATATTCTGTTGAAAGAAATCCTTGATTAGGACACATTTGTGTTTACGAGCTGCAGGTGAATGACTAGAGACGTGAGCCGGACCTCTGCTACCTACATATGATATTACCCAGAAACAGTCCTTCATATTCAGTCTCTCTGGGCCTGCCTGTGGCATTGCTTTCGTCTACAGTGGAGAAGTGTGGCTCAATGGTTAGAGCAGGCAGACCTCGATGCAGAGCTCTGGCCAGGGACCAGGGTTCAATTCCCGCCTCGTCGGGTCTCGAGCTCATTAATTCCCCTGACCGGATATTCTCGCCTCAGTGCCTATTCTGATCATGGGTCCCACGTTGCTACTCTGGGCAATAGCTTGCTTAGTCTTAACAACGGCCCCCACAACACGAGGGATGCCTGGTCTGCACCTTGGGGGTGCCCAGGAGTGGACACTTCACAGGGAAAGCCAGGAAGGGTTCCCTTGCGGTATTCGTACAAGCGCCGGGAAACCCACTGCGGGTAGCTGTGCGCTATACAAGTACAAAACATTTACATTTACATTTACCTTCCTCCCTCCCTATCAGGAGGAGGGACTGTAGTGCAATGGTGCTCATTTAAAACCTGTCTTGGACCCGTGCAGAGATGCTGGAGTCAATTTACCAGTTTTTGATGCAAATTATTATTAATAGTAGCACTGACTGATGCATCTGTCAGCCATGAGTGTAGACTGTTTCCCCTACTCAGACCCCAAATCAGCTCTTAATAAGTAAACTGTCATGGCCTGTTTTCACCTTTGTCTTGTAACAGCAGCAGTGATTGAACCCCAAGCAAGCTTGTGAGAGGTGCGCACACTACATTATGTCACCTCTGCCTGCTCTCCTTAGCAGGAAGACAGGCGATGAGTCAGGATCCTGGCAAGTGATTTGGCAAGTGACAGCAACTGCTGCTGTGAAAGGCAGAGCATGTAATTATGGAGTGATCGCATTACGCAGTTTGCAATAGTCAAGAGAAACATGGTGGATGCCTTCCACTCTGAAATGGTTAGATCCTATTATCCAGAGCAGAAGAGGGCTTCTTTGTTGCTATGCGATAAGGAACACATGCAAAAATACCTCGTGCCACACATTTGGAAAATCAAGAATTGAGCTTATCCAAGAATTGGGGTGTGACCCTGGGCATACATTGTTTGACAACTAACGTAAAGGTACATCTGTGCAGTGCTGAGGCCCTGGCCCATTCTTCAGAGTGTGAGCCTTAAGAAAAGCAAGGTGTTCTGTTGAATATCTAATAGTCATTGGAAAGATGCTTATGACCCGCTTTCGAGGTTCTAAGGCTTATACAAATTTCGTCTTATGAAAGGTTTTACGGTGTTTGCATTACAAAGCAAGAAGGCAAACTGAATATTACTTGCACAGACAGTACATGTTTCTAAGCCTAAGAGACCCTTCACAGAGTGGGCGGCGAGCAGAGGAATGCACTGACAAGGCCTTTGTTTTGTATGGCATTGTTAGAATAGTGAATGTGTAAAGTAAGCCAGCTCTTTTGATGCCGTACATTGCCTTCTGAGGTGACTCCTAGTAAGGTGAGTGCATTCCTGGTGAAGGGTGTCCTTGGCAAGGCATCCCACAGCTATGGGGAATAACAAGAACCTGTCAGGTAGGCACTTGACTTAGCCTGACCCGCTGGAGTGTAATCCCATCAACTGACCTAAACACCATCACCATTCCCGAGGTTAGACTTACCGCAAGCCTGAAAGTGTAACCGTGCAGAGCACTGCATGAGCAAACTAGTAAGTGTGGGTGACATGCAAGTCACCATTAGGGTCATCCACCCTATGGGTGGGTCAGACACCAGCTCAGTCTACCACTCTTTTCCAGGCTATATTCTGTTCTCTGTCCAGGTTGCAGGCCGGAACCAGCCTGGATGTCCTACAAGGTAGTCAACTTCAAGAGATGGCCAGCTGAATGAAGGATAGAAGGGAACGTTTTCTCACTGTGATTAACAGACCTGCACCGACTATTCCTCAACAAAAGTTAGAGATTGCGACGAGAATAGGTGACAGGGTAGGTTAGGAAGCCCGTAACAAGAAACAATCTAGAGATATTAGGTGACAGCTGGACACTAACATTATCCTGCACTGGCTAAGGCTTTGGTCTGGTGAGACGAGGACCCCACTCTCTCCCAGAAGAAGACACAGAACCCCAAAACGTTTGTATAAAAAGTATGGGTTACATTTATTTAAACAACCTTGCTTTAACTTTATACGTTCCAATATACAAAATAATATTTAACATTATGCTTTCAAGAGAATCTAGAACTGTTTTGCAACAGCCAAATCCCTTGAGAAACAGCTTTTAATGTTTGTAGAATAATGTTTATCTTCTCCACATTCTGGAAGTTCTAAGTATGCATTGCTCAAGCCCAGACCCATATCTCTCAGCTGTTTTCTAGAAAAGAGACTCAGATTTGCTGCCCAGCATGAACTCTTAAACGCTTCCACCAGATGGAGGCTTTGCAAAAAACTGCATAATTTAACGGAGAATCAAATAGCATTTATTAAAAGGGAAAAACTTTGCAGGTTCAGAGCCTGGAGAAGAGACCATAGAGGTCCCCGTGCCTTTGGGTTTTTGTTCAATGCATTTTGAAGGTCAAAAACGGGGAATGTGAGCTGACTTAGGAATCGAGCGTGTGCGTTTCCTTTTCAGCTCACCCCTTGACCTTTGCGTGCGTCTTATTGTAAAAGACTGCACGCAATTAGCCAGAGGCGCGTGCATAGCTCCTCCAGCTGCCTATTGGTGTCTATTACACGCACCAAGCGCATAATAGACACCAATAGGTTGTGGGAGAAGCAATGATCGTGCCCACACACAGGTGTGACTTTTGATGTTATATGTAAAGCGCGGGTGCCGCGATTATACCAAAGGTAAAGAAATAGAAAAAAACATTGAATTCTTTACTTTTGGTATAATCGCGGCACCCGTGCTTTACTTAGAACATTAAAAGTAAAGCGTGGGTGCCGCGATTATACCAAAGGTAAAGAAATAGATTTTTTTTCCATTGCCGATTATACCAAAAGTAAAGGAATAGAAAAAACATCTATTTCTTTACTTTTGGTATAATCGCGGCGCCGCGCTTTACTTTTAACATAAAAAGTAAAGCGCGGGTGCCGCCATTATACCAAAGGTAAAGAAATACATTATTTTTCTATTTCTTTACTTGTGGTATAATCGCGGCACCCGCGCTTTACTTTTAATGTTATAAGTAAAGCGCGGGTGCCGCGATTATACCAAAAGTAAAGGAATAAAAAAAAAAGCATTTGCTATGCAATAGGTGTAGCATTACTAAATGTTTGAGTTATTGGCATTGCATTAATATTAGCAACGCTAATAGCTCAAACTTTAACTAAAGCGAGGCATATTGCATTGCACATGCTTGTTTTTTTAGTGGCTGCAAAATAATGGTTTAGTAGTTAAATTACCTAGGTAAAATGGGTGTTGAAATTGAGCTGGATACTGCATTGGTAGATTCCATATCTGTACAGTGCATGGTAGTGTGCTTCTTCCATCATTTCACAGGACTGGAAGGAAAGAGCCTTTTTAGAGAACCTTGGACAAAGAATACAGTCCATGAGGCACACACAATTGCTTCAGTCTGGATCAGGTCACTTGACTGCTCTAATTCACGTTTATGATATGTGTAAATGAATTACTAAGATGCTAAAAGATATCATTATGGTGAGTGACAATACCGTCTTTGAACATCCAAACTCGGCTCGGTCCCTGGCAACTGTTCCTAGACCCCTACCAAGGACTTGAATGACTACTGTTCTTCTTGATCACTCAAGGAAAGTGTGACTTCTTCTAGCAGCCGTGGTGCAACTTTGCACTTAATATACTTGTGAAAATGTAACAAGTGTCTTCTGGAGAGGGTCCGAGTTAGGACGAAAAAGCCACAAAGGGCAGGCAAAAACCTTCTTGGAAGTACTGGAAGTTCCTAATTAAAGATTGTGAATGACAAAGGAGTTGATAAGCCAACAGCGAGAGGCACAGTAGAGAAGGGCAACATACTGATGAGGAGCAACATGCTACCTGACCATTCTCATCCATATTTAAGCAAGTGTAGCTCCTGCCAGACTCTATTGCTTGTCCAAGGCTATATTGCAATACCCTGTCAATCTATTTCTCTGACCTGACGAAAGAAGCAACCTCTTCTCCTTTAAGGAGATGTGTAATTCATATATAGAGGATCCTCCACACACCCCGTCTTCCCCATTTAACCCAAATGATTAACCTCTGAAAACAATATTTTGCAGCTATAATGAAAGTATAGTTCCAAAGGTCCCAAGGGATGGGGGCCTTCACACACTCTTCACTAGACTCAGAGTCCACAAACTTTTTAGTTCTTGATATACAGTATCTAATTGAAAGTTAAACAAAGTGTTTGTACTGTGTGTCCCTGCAACATCTACAGCTGGGGCAATGCAGATGGTTAAGAGCCCAGACTGGGACAGCATTTCTGGGTCACAGCCACCTTGAACAGATTTGCCATGGGGAGATACTTGAAAGACAAATTGAACCAGGGGATTGTCCACCTCTGATGTTGGTCAAACAACATAAAAGTTTCACTGCGCCCTACCCCCTTCGCAGAACACAGACAACTTAGAAAGCTGGAAAATAGGTGTAAATCATACACCCTGCGAAGGGACATGAGAAAACAAGGAGGTGGCAGCACAGGAGGAGAAAAGCAGGGCAGGGTATTGTGGAGGCGGAAGAGGTGGTTGCACTGTTGGTGAAGGTCAGTAGAGGAGAGGGTAGCAGGTGAGGCAACTAGGATACCAGAGAAGAAGGGGAAGGGAAATGAGCTGCATGGGGAGACTAGGGATGCATTAAAGGGTATCTCAGAAGATTGCCGTTGCAAGCGTAATTACAGTGCCTATCACCATCTGCCATTGATGCTCCTATGCATGGTGCTCCCTGCCGTCCAGTATAATTTGCAGCTGGTACTTTTTTTCTCATTCCCTTGAAACTTTGCGTGGTCCCTCTCTCCTATCCTGCCTGAGGCAGAATTCTGAAAGGTTGTAAGTGCTCTGGACATATCCAGATGTTCTTTCAGCCATATTATGCACCTTTTTTAGAATTTACTAGAGCAGATGATCAGTAGGGGGGTGAGTGTACATAATGGTGCATGGGCAGTGGAATAAATAACTGTGGAGAACATTGCCAGATCAGGGACCGGTGGTGCTTTTCATGTAGGCTATGAGTGGATGGAGCTTCCCTTCTATTTATAGAGCGGTGAATAGCGTCCTTTTATACATGCGGAGAAGACTGTGTTAAAATTATTTTATGCCAAACAGTGGCTTCAACTTGTGCTTCTGGACAGTTCGCTTACATTATAATTCTGCGCGAGCACATACACTTTCGACGTTGAGTTCTTAGGATTTCTTTTTCCCTCCTTGGCTACACTCAATTTCTGAGAATGGTGCAAAAAGAAGGCCTGTGATTCTCATGTAGTTTCAGAAAAACCTGCCCCCCATAAGCCATCTCTTTACTATGTGGACCTTATAGGAACTGCAGATTGGCTGAGGAATGTTCTGTGATTATGTTGTTCCTCCAGTTAAAATAACACCAGCATAAACCCAATACCATACCATGTTCATGGTTGAGAGAGTGACATTCTATCCAAAGCACATCGGATATGGATGATTTATTTCCCTGACTGCTGCTAATTATCAAGTTTATTACAAATCAAAACAAAATCACAGTTGCAAAGGCACTTACGTTTGGTCAACCATATATGCTAGTCATTTTGTCAATTTCTTTTGGAAATCTGAACAAGGTTAGTCTGGGGTGCTATGTGTCCAGGAAGGCACAGCTGTAGCATCTACGAAGGCCTGACTCATGTGCAACAAATAATCCATAGATTTAAATGGAAAAGTGATTCACCTGTCTTATCGGACACCATTGAGTAATATTCATTACCGACTTGATATGAACACAGGTACTGGGATTTTTAGCACCAGGATTAATTAGGGCCGCTAAGTGTTGTTGAAATGTTGTATTACATCAGCTGTAAACACATAGAGGGGTGGGGAGGACTGAGCCCAATAAATATGAAGGAAAAGGCTATGACAAATGTATAAGTTTTGAAAAACTGCCCTCACTCACACACAAATGTGTGTGACATGCTTCATCATCTGGTCTGCTTACAAAACGCCCCCGCGTAGCCACGCAGGGGGCGGAGCATAGGGAGGGGGAAACACAGAACACAAAAAGAACAAGGACAAACACAAATGTGACTGACAGTGATCACAACAATAAGTGTTACCCTTCACCCTTCTCTTTTTTTCATAGTAATGATATTCCATGTTGGTGGAAGTTCCCCGCACGTGGGTTTCCTCTAATTTGCCAAACTGAGGTAAGAGGTAATCAATGACTGGGACAGATAGACTGTCCTGAAGAAGACCGACGTGACCCATTAAAAAGAGGGCACCTTAATATGGTCGAAACATGTTGACCACCGCAGTCTAAGGAGGAGTGTTTTGGGATCTTGATCTCCTGCCTAAACACTTTCCATCTTTCACTTATTTTAATCCTGACCATGGAACCTATGAATAACGGGTTAGCAGGTATCCACAAGCCAGTTCTAATGAGCACTACCTAACTGCACTTCCCGTCTATCACTCACCCAGTCTTAAAGGGTAACACTTAATATTGTGATCACTGTTTGTCACATCTGTGTTTGTCCTTGTTCTTTTTGTGTTCTATGTTTTCCCCTCCCTATGCTCCGCCCCCTGCGTGGCTACGCAGGGGGGGGGGGCGTTTTGTAAGCTGACCCGAGGATAAAGCATGTCACACACATTTGTGTGTGAGTGAGGGCAGTTTTTCAAAACTGATACATTTGTCATAGCCTTTTCCTTCATCTTTATTGGGCTCAGTCGTCCCCACCCCTCTATGTGTTTTCATGTGATGATTAGGGGGTTCGGGGTGGTGGAGTTTGGTTGTTGACCCTCCCCCCTCCTTTGTGAAAAATTGTATTACATCACCTAACATTTTTGTGACTGGAAAAAAATTGTGAGGGTTAGTCGAGAGTCAAATGCACAAAACAAAATCTGGTATAAAAGTGCCTTCACAAAAAGAACAATTGATGGACAGAATGCAGACAATGTCATACATTCACCCCAGTACAGAGATCTGGGCCTAAATCCATCGTTTTTTTGCTCACCGTGCCTTTCCAGTTTGGACCACGCCATATGCAAATCAGTCTTGACCCTGCGCCCAATGGGAAAAGTGCCTTCAAAACTTCTTCCTTGCACTTTATTACTTACTGTATAGGTGTGATCGAGTAATGTAATGCATGATCAGTTCATCTCGAATTTCCCCCCAAAGGGTCTGTTTCTTTAATATTTTTGGGTCATTTACCTAGCATCAATTCTGTATTAAGTTCACCATGAACTTCTTTCAGCCATACATAGAGTATGTGTCTGCCTTCCATTGCCTCAGGATCTTGATTTTTAATGTATTTGTGGCCAGCATCAACAGAGTTTGATTTATGCAGACTAGGTGTGAGAGTTGCATATAGTCCAAAAATTAATACTACTTGTCAAAATCCAGCTTAAGTTCAATGATGCAATCAACAAAGGCAAACATCTCATACAGAAGTGATGCGCTCTTAGAGTACTTTGAACATGTGACAACTATCCTCATTATCACATAAAGCAGCAATATGTTTTCTGTTTGAGATTTTATTGAACTTTCCAGGCATATAGAAGTTGTGGTATGGAGTCAGAAAATATTGTCTGTGGTATTTAACACTGGCATATATGGACAAACTCCAGAATTGGGCGTCTTCAGAGATGCACTCCTGGTTTCATTTATTACATCTTCCATCTGGACTCCACTTCACACACCCTCACATACAATTATGAGACCACCTTCTGTGGTATATTCTGAACCAAATACCACTGGCAGAAGGACATTGCCCTGTTTGTATAACTTTGAATTGATATTTTTGAAATCCATAAAAATAAGTCAGCTTGCTCCTGCTTATGAGAATTGTTTTCTAAAAATGCGTGGGATTTTGTTCACCAATATACATTAATCAATCCTGTAATCCAGCTTTGATGGGAAACTTTACAGGATATGAATTGGTAAGTGCTAAATTAAAAAAAATAATTTAAGTGGAACATTTGGATTTCCCAGACACGTCCAGCAAGTGAGGACCACAAATGTGAGGTGCCTCAGTTTGTGCTTGTCCAGATTGTTTGTGTTTTTCAATGAAAAATGCAAATGTCCATTATATCGTGATAAGAAGACCACTCTTCTTGAATACGTTTCCTGGCTCCATGTATCTGTTGATCCCTGTGGCCGAAAAGATCTCTTTAAGCTGATCAATTTATTATTAGCAAGACCTAGCTCTAGATATGAATTTCATATTTATGAATTTAATATGTTCTATAATTGCCTCAAACGGCATGAAAGAATCCGGCAGATGGCCATTTATGAAATAATTCCAGGAGACTTCAGTTAAATGTTTGCAGTGTGATTTGAAACTGCATGTACAGACCTGGCCTTTCGAACTGTTTAATGCAAATCTATTTGTTTCAAATGCTGGGGAGACGCATTAATTTTGAAACTGCGTAACACATTTGCAATTTGTTCAGATAAAATATCGACTGTGTGCAAAATGTGTTGAAGTTTTGCTATCAACATTTAAAATGCTGCTTCCTGTATTCAAAACACTCACGCAACCCCCCTTTCCCCATCCCTCCTCCGCTTTTCCCGGCAGGCATTGTAGACTTTACGAAAACAATGCACTTTTACAGGTGCTGTTTATTTGAGGAAGCATCTAATGTTGAACCAACGTTTCCATCAGGCAGATAAGTGCGCACATGGCAACCTGCAGCAAAATAGATGCGTGCGCTTACACACTATGACATACACTAGTAGACTTCGAGATTGAAGTGGAGACGGTGGCCAGGAGGGAAGATCCCAGTCAACAGTCCTGGAGGTTCAGGTAGCTGCTTTTCACACAGATAATTAATGTGTACAAGTAGCTGCTAATTGCACGTTTCAGGAATGATTTATGAGGCGGCGGAGGGACACAATCTAATTTCATGCCGAACCTCTGCCACTCATACAATGGTATCAGCGCAGCTGTGAGATGGACATGATTAATGAACAGTGTGTAAACACGCCACCGTCGCCGTGGAGGGTGCTGGTCTAATGACGTGCTTGTCAGGATCGAAAATGGCGCTGGCACGCGGCGGTGGTCAGTCAGAGCGGTGATGATGAGCTTTTTCACTCACTTATTCAGTCGCACATTAGCTTTACTGAGTGACTAGCTGCGATATGAGGTCACTGGTGTCCTGTCAGAGTGGTTATTATGTGCCAGGCCGGGTATTAGCCTTGTCTTTTTTCGAACGAATTTCAAGCATAGCTGTGGCCTTATGGCTAGAGCTGCCGACTTTGGAGCTGGGGAACTAAGTTCAAGCCTCGGCGTCGAATCAGCATCATGTGATTCTGGTCAAATCACTTACAGGCACATGCATCAATATTGCATTTTGCGATTCCTTAATTGCGAAAAATAAGGAATTGCAATTAAGGAATTGCAAACTGCAATGCATCAAGAAATCGCTATAAAAATAGCGATTTCTTAAAATTCCTTAATTGCGATTCTGTAATTGAGAATCACAATTAAGGAATACTTCCCCATCCGTTCCTATGGGCCTAGAGGCCCATAGGAATGAATGGAAAGGCATTCTTAATTTGCAATTCACCATTAAAACTTCGCAAATTCAGAATGCAATTTCAAGGGTGCAGGGGTGTCCAAAGAACACCTTGTTGCACCCCTGAAATCTGCTTAAGAGTACATTTTGCACACTCACATGCCCCAAGGGCATGTGTGTGTGTAAAATGGAACTTTGAAAAATGCCCTTTAGTGCATTTTTCAAAGTTTTCGCAAATTACCATGAAGGTCAACTTCATGGTAATTTGCTCCCCTTATTTGCGAATGTGCAAATTTGTAGAGTTTGATGCATTGCATTTAAGGAATCTCAATTTGAGATTCCTTAAATGCAATATACAATGTAAGAAATCGCAATTTTGCGATTTCTTTAATTGCGAAAATTACAAAAATGTTAATGCATCCCAAAAATGGGAATTGCATTCGCAAACAGCCGAATTTTGCGATTCGCACCGTTTGCGAATGCAATTTCCTTTGATGCATGTGGCTGCATGTCTCCGTGTGCTTACTAAAAAAAAATTGTCATTGTTTAACATAACCGGTGCTCATGTAAAGCGCTCTAATACCTTCGGGTCGAGTTTGCGCTATATCAATCTGCAAAGAAAATATATATATATATATGAAACAAGGAAGACTTTCGCGCGTGCATTTTTTCCAACAGTACATAAAGTGGAAATCACTAGAGAATCGTTATCACTGAATTCTTTGTGATGGCTGTATGGGGTAGATCTGATTCCTGCTGCTACTGTTACAGGTAACACTCTTGTCTGGTATAGAATTGCTATTGATTTAATCAGCAGAGTTTGTAAACTGAGTCTGGAAGGGCCCGGGAGGCGGAAAGGGCGTGCTAATATTGCACCTTGTTATGGTGGCTAACTGATAAGCATTTCAGCAAATACTGAGGAGGTAAAAAAAGAAGCTCACTTTCACATCGGCAACACCGATGGTGCCTGTGAAATGCACATCTTATAAACAAAGTATCCTAATATCAGTTTCTCGAGAATGTAACTTTACAGTAGCTCACACAAATTGGCAATAATGTGTTTATCTGTGACAAAATTGCTTTAGAGAAATCGATTTAAACGTGCCTGAATTATTTTTTTCAGATGTATGTTTAGGCCTCGATATTTTGGCTCGACAGCCATTATGTAAAAACATAGGTTTGCTGAAGCCTTTCAGCAAGTCTGATTCTGAAAAACAGTCTCCTTGGGTTGGGGTACCCTACACTTTCCATAATGAGGAAGAGGCTGCAAAGTCAGCTGATACCTTGTCATGGCACACTACTGCAGTAGTGTTTTCTTTTTCCTGACTGGAACAGAGTCAAAGTCTTATATTCATCCCAGTGAACTCCCATTCATGAACTAAAAACGTACATGGTGCCTTGTTAGGGTTATGGAAATTTGCATACATTAAATTGCTACATATTCTTCCTGGAATAAAGTATTCCTTCCTTTTTTTTTGTGCACTCTGATTTTAGCACTAGATACATATTCTAGATCTGAGGGGCACAGGGCCTGCCAGGTAGAATTCCAGCTGTGGGAGCAGGAAATATTTAATCCATTGAAGCTCTTGAAGGCAAGATGTTTTTTTTAAGGCGATAGGAAACCAGAATAGGGACCTGGGTAAGTTTTGTGTTTTTTTGCTTTTTCAACCTAGAAAACAAATGTACTTTGGCACTCAGTGCCCTCTGTAGGCAGGCAAGTAGCATCGCTCCAATGTTGGAATACAAACTCACATTAAACTCCTGTTTTCTCAGATTTTTAACTTTGTGTGATATTAGAAAGAAGCCACTGGATAGTGGTGGTAGTTTCATATTCACCAAGGACATCTTTCCTTGAGATTGAATAAAATATATGTGCCTAGAATTGTACCACCTAAACATTAATGATAACCGATTAACATTGTTAAAGAATCTCTTGCTTTTGGGATCCTCAATATATACGTTTGTGTCATCCACCTAGGAATGCACACCTACAGGGACATTTTTCAATTATCCAGTATAAAGTTTTTCTATAGCATTTATTAAGATCTATTCTCTGTAGGAATCCATACTTCCACCAACAAGCCAGCTTCGCGTTGTCTTTGAAGAAAGATATATGTTATTTTAACATAAAAATGTCAACCCTTTGATAGTTAAGATACACTTTCTGAAAGACCTTCTTCACATCGTTGGCCAGATTATTAAAATAGCTTCCTCTTATGCAAACTGACAGATGCACTGCTTGCCCAGCAAGAGGAAATTATTGCTGCTACAGAGGGCCTTCCAAGGCCTCTTTGGTGCACTGAATGTGTGTCCTATCTTGTAGCAGGCTAGCACTCATATGTGCGTACTCTCTCGTTTGGGTTATACCCCCATGCTAACCAAATTATTCTTTGGTCATACAGTTATTGCGAAAGCACGCACAGGCCAAAGAAGCCCTAGAGCATGAGTTTGCGACACTCAGGAGGTGGTTGATGTGTAGTAATCCTCTTAAAACCTTTTGGGATTTGGTGTATGGAGGAGGATTTGAAGGATAGCGCTTCCCTTGGAGTACCTTTACTCCATTTGAAAAAGTAGGTAAGGACACACAGACATTGTGGTGTACAAAAGGTATGCATCTGCACTTGCATATTTTGCACACACCCTCAGTGGAGAGTCAAGAGATCCCCTCAAAAGATTGTTCAGTTGGAGAGAACCCCAGCTTGTGTGGCCTTCCGGATCCCTTTAAATATCCGAGGGCAACCTGCAACGTACAGTGATGGAGTGTCAGTTTTCCCATCTGCTGGGAGACTGTCTGTGGTACACCCCTCTGCACGTGTTATCAATGACATTCAGCACATGACCAGGAGACCACATATTTTCCGTTTAATGGGGTGCAAATCATCAATGATTTTGTGAAGGTTCAGTATTTACACTCACACAGCATTTGCTGTGATCTCCAACAAGTCCAGCCTACTTTTCTGAGCTAATGAACAGGTCAATTTTTCCAGCATTAGGTAATGGAGATGGGGTATTGGGGAAGGTTTGAATATGTATGGTTCTCAATTTTCTACAAGGCATTGCGCTCCTACAAAAGTGGTACAGAAAAAGGTCCTGTAAGTTTACTGTACTAGTGATAACAAAGGTGAGTACTATTTTCCCCTATTTATATTTGTTTAGTGCCATCCATATCCATACTAATATAATAAAGAGAGAGCCCAAACCTTTGAGGCGGGTAATCTCAGGAACCACAGCACCAATCACAACACCCAATACAGCGTTGGAAAGGGCAGTTGCAGCAGAAGGACATAGGCTATGCAGACGCCCACCATATACATTTAAAAGGTAAAAGAACGTGCCAGCAAAGTAGTCCCTTGTGGGCGTGTCTGCGTTGTGCTGTGGGCGTGTGCTCGGGGCGTGACAAACGCTGGGGGCGTGTGGTACGTTCCGCCCTTCATGCCATGTCTCATATCGTGTGCTAATCCCACCCTGCTCCCTTTAAATACCGCTGCACCCCATAACCATAACCCACCCTTACTCCTTAAAATACCCCAACACCCTTAAACACTAACCCATCTTAACCCTATAAATATACCCTGTACCCCAAAACCCAAACCTAGCCCTGAACCCTATAAATACCCCTGTACCTCAAAACCCAAACCTACCCCTGAACCCTAAAAATACCCCTGTACCCCAAAACCCAAACCTAGCCCTGAACCCTAAAAATACCACTGTACCCCAAAACCCAAACCTACCCCTGAACCCTAAAATACCCCTGTACCCCAAAACCCAAACCTACCCCTGAACCCTAAAATACCCCTGTACCCCAAAACCCAAACCTAGCCCTGAACCCTTAAAATACCCTTGTACCCCAAAACCCAAACCTACCCCATAACCCTAAAAATACCCCTGTACCCCAAAACCCAAACCTAGCCCTGAACCCTAAAAATAACCCTGTACCCCAAAACCCAAACCTACCCCTGAACCCTAAAATACCCCTGTACCCCAAAACCCAAACCTAGCCCTGAACCCTAAAAATACCCCTGTACTCCAAAACCCAAACATAGCCATGAACCCTTAAAATACCCCTGTACCTCAAAACCCAAACCAACCCCTGAACCCTAAAAATACCCCTATACCCCAAAACCCAAACCTAGCCCTGAATCCTAAAAATACCCCCTGTACCCCATAACCCAAAACTATATCTGAACCCTTAAAATACCCAAACACCCCAAAACATATGCCTCAGTACCCCAAAACATATACCCCTATACCCATACTTACCTTATCCAAACATTAAAAAAAACAGCTTTTACCATTCATGCATTTACAACGAATTTCGTTGTAAATGTATGCGTGGTAAAGGCATATCAAATGTAATGCCATGCGTTATAATGGCATTGCGGAGTCATGGTACTTTCGTAACGAAAGTATGGGGAGTGATGGTATGCGGAAAGAAAGTTGCGGAATAATGGGTGTTTACCCTCCCCCGGTAAGTACATTGGTGGCACGGCGGCCCACATCTCCAGCAACATACTCATATTTTTTCACCACCCATTTGAAAAATGTGCAGGTCTCTCTCATTGACGGCCAGCACCGACATACACTTTTAGACACACCTCCCGCCACAAGTTCTAGAATTGCGAACTTTAGAGCTGGGGTGTTACGTTCGAATCTCGGCATCAGCTCAACATCCTGTGATTCCAGGCAAATCGCGTTGTCTCCCCATGCCTACCACAAATGAATGTGTTCTTCTGTAATGTAAATTGTGCTCATGCCATGTTGTCGAGTTCGCGCTATATAATATTGCAAGGAAAAATAAAGTAGGGAAACTCGAGTTCACACACTACTGAACGCGCACTCTTAAGTGCATCAGCAGTGCACTGTGAATCGGAGCGTTTCACAGGCCTGTCACAGATAAGAAATTCTATCAAAACGAAATCCTACAAAACAATATACTACTGGCCGGCAGCAATTCATACCCGGACAACGTCGGTACGGGCTGCTAGTATTCTATAAAGGCATGGCGAAAGTAGAGCTTCAAACCTCCTATACACTTTTGAATAAAGAGATGCATTACAGAGAGAGTCTGTGGTACAGAGTATATGGTTTTTGCATAATAATCCGTTTCTAGTTTGTCAAAATATAAATTAGATTGTGCTTTGTATTCATTATGTTTCCGTGGAAGAAAAACTGCTTAATATGCCTCCCCACTGGTAATAATGTTTTCTTGTGTTTGTTTTATATTTATAGCTTTTAGAATTTGACAAGGAATTGTCAGTTTTCAAAGACAGACTGTATGAGTTGGACATCTCATTTCCACCCAGGTATGATTCAACGTACATTTTAATCAAATTGTAGAATTCTTGACCTGTTGATACTAAGTAGACCATAGCATTGTTAACAAACACTATAATTATCTTGTGAGCTACTAGCACATTTAAGAATTAATTTTATTTACATTTTCTTGCCATTGTCCGTGAATATATATGAAATAAAGTACCCATAGCTTTCTATTTCTATTGAAAGTCATTGAGGTGCACTGTGACCATACAAAGGTACAAGGCTGAGGTACGGGTGCCGTTGAAATGGCATGAAAGTGTAGATGAGTTGCTATACCTTTATTGTTTACACCGGGGTACGTTGTTGCTTACACCTTGTACACCCAAGCAGTTCTTGCCTTGTCTGCTGCCTCACAATGCTGCGCCTGCACCTCTCTATTCCTGACTACCTGTCTTCCACACCCACATTGCTTCTGCCAGCTGGCTGTATGCAAGACATGTATGCTAGACCGAAAAGCATTGCTGGGAACCCCCGCTAATGAAATGACCGCTGCTTCCATCCTGACTCTTTCTTTCCTGTCTCTTGCTTTCCACCTCTCTGTCTCTCTTTTTGCTTGCTTTGCCTACTGCCATACACCCCGGGGAGCAGCAGACAGAGACATCATTCTCCATCCATCTTCGAAGACTAATGTTTCATTCTCGTCCTGCCAACAGTGGTCATTCCAGCCCTGGAATAGTGGCTGGCGTCAGTCTTCAATAACTTGCCTCCAATATCATCATGCTGCTCGCCCCCCCTCCCCTCCCCTCCCCAAACCAAACCCAGGAAAACGCCACATGGAACCTGGGTCCTTTCCAGCCCTAGAGGTATGCTGCTCCCACCATGCCTTTTACTGTGTACAGCCCCCCCATTCCCACCATTTCTTCTGCTACTGACCTATTGTGTGCAGAATCTACCCAGGGTGATATGTGCTTTCATCTGGACCTTGGCACCCTCCTCCTGCAGTGAGGTCGCCATCTCACAGGTCAGTATTCGATTACAATAAGTTGGTACAAGGAAGTACTGGCATGCTTTTCTTTATTACAGGCACATTCGGAAGTCAAAGCATGTATGCCAATAGAAGATATCCCAATTATATGAAGATTACACACTCTCACAAATGACGATAGAATGATGACAAAATAATTTAGATATGCCTAAACATATGTGCCAGACCTAACTCTGGGTGTTTTTACACTCATACTATTACACTTCACCCTGTCCATTCCATGGAATGCTCCCCTCCCACATATTCCACTAAACTAGCAAAAATGGCACAACTCCTGCTTTTGCTCTATAGATGTCGTCAATTACTTGATATGTGGACATTTAAACATTTGTCATCATGTGAACACATTAATTGTATCCATAGCCTATTTTTTTCCCAATACTTTGTCAAAATATAATGTCGTAATTACCTGCCATTTGTGTTGTGCTTATGCCCACAGCTAACTATCCACATATTGAAACCTTCTATTTCCCAGATTCCAGATTCAATTGCATTTGTAATGGTGTTTGTATAGCACTTTCCAAAACTCTTATGAGGCCTAAAAATTTCTGGCCGGTGGTACATTTACATACGTCCTCATATCCTTGGAAGGATAAACGTACCAATACAGGACAAGTATAAAACCTATACAAGACCTTAATTGGAGGGTTTGGCTCACACAGTGCTACAAAGCAAGGCACAAATAGTAGCACACATTTCTAAATTGTAGGCGTTAAATATTTAAAAATTAATCTTCAAGAGCAGTTGACTAATGAGTGAGGCACCATGGAGGGGGTTTGATAGGGGCAGGGTGCAGGAACTAAGGAAGCACACGAGTGCCTTTTTTCCAGAAAAGCAATTGGTACCACCGATTGCCTGTTGACACTTGCAATCATTCAGGCTGCTGTAACAAGTGACCATGTGGTAATACTTGCCCTACACTGGATGCAAGAAGACTAGGGTGTACAAAGCAAACATAGCAGGGCAGCTTCACTACTAAATCTGCACAGCAACATTCAGGCTACCAACATCTTCCCCATTTTATATCTGTCTCTCTTCGGCCATCTTCTGTGCGTCAGGCAGCACCAGCCTATGTTATTGCCACAGTGATGTTCAGCATTACTGCCACTGTTAAATCCAAAACCGAACCAACAGTTAACACATACTTGTGATTGAAGCTCGTGTTGCTGGGCTGATTTGATGCAACAAACTCGAAAAGTAAAAAAGTTGCACACATTTCTGAGACAAGCAAAAATCAATGTAATTGCACTTGAATTTGTGAGCATAATGTAGGACTCATACAGTGAAAAAAAGAGTTAATGCTTTGCATTGGTTTTTTTTCTAATTTCGGAATTACTATGCATTTTACAGAGAAATCACTCGTTACCAGATTAAATCCTCATACCCGAGTATTGTAATTTCATGGTTATTTTTGTCTTGTGCTTGTGGATGTGTTTTACTTCTTGGGTTCTTTATTTTCAAGATCAAAACTGACAAGATCCTATTAATATTAAAATAGACTGTCAGAAAGCCGAGTGCGTGCTCTGCTCACAGCGAAATAAAACTGTCCCAAAGCACGGAAGAAGGCGGGGTTTGTATTACATTTTTCAGAGACCTGTGAAAACATGAAATAGCCATATAACGGAGCCATATTGTCTCTCTCAAAGCCGACATTTGTCAGAGAGAACGCCCTGCCAAATCAAGTTGATTACGCTGTCACCTCAGTGACGCGGTACCCTCATATGCGGCTGCTCAGTTTGTAAACATGGGTATAAACAATGCAGACATTGTCTTCTGGAATGCGATTTCAGCGGCAGAGGATAGGCAGCATTAACATTTTGATGGTCATTGTGTGAGGTACACGGATTCACCTCTCACCGCTTCCCTCGTGGGAACAAGTGTGCGCGAGTGTGCTCGCGTGCAGCTGTGTTTACAGTGGGCTAGGAAAGCCTCACGTCGCATGGCGCTGCCCGCCCTGTTCCCGGGATAGTCCATTCTTTTCTTATTTAAGTGTTCGGTATATCGAGGAGGTTTTGGTTGCACAATGGAGGTTTGTGTTGAAATTATGTTATTGAACTCACGAATGTCAAGATAGAAGAGCTACACAATTGTCATGTGCAATGCATATGAATTCAGCAATGGAGAGGGGGAGAAGGGGCCAGTATAACAGGAAGGCAAGAAAACCAAGAGGTGAGGGAGCAGGGGGGGGGGGTGGAAGAGAGAGAAGGGAAGGGAGCTGAACAAATGAAGGCAGGGAGGGCGGCCAATCGGATCAGTTTACCCCTTGGAAGGGGACCAGATAAGGAGGAACTCCTCAGTCCTGTCCATCAGGTTATAGACCACCTTCTCACAGGAGGCAGCTCTGAACATGGTTGTGAGCCATTCCCGTGGGTTGGAATCTCTAGGGAGTGCCAATGACGTAGTGTACAGATTTTGGCTGTCGTGCAAACGGTAATGAGGAGGCGGCTTGCATGATGTCTTAGCTGGGGGAGGTCCACCAGGTCGTGCAGGAGGAGCAGCTGACTCAATAGTGTGGTGGGTTTATCTAGAGTCTTTCCCAACATGGACCCTACTGCAGATCAGAAAGAACAAACCACAGGACACTCCACCAGAATGTGATCCATGTCACAGGACATATGATTGCATTTCCAACTTGAGGAGTGGGGCAGCAGGCTTGCGGCACAGAACCATGACTGTGTCCAATGCCATCTCTGCACAATTTTAAACAGACTGTACTTCATTCAGACCTAGGGACTCCAGTTTCTCCTCCCAGTCCTCATCCTCGTATTCCACCTGAATAAGAGTCTGTCAGAACTTTTTGAGGTGCTCCTCTTGCAGCTGTGAGTATAGATGGCGGATCAGAAGGTTATAGCATCACGCTCTTGACAGGGACAGACCAAAGTTGTGGGTCTAATCTGTTTGCTAGACAGTGGCACAGTTGCATATAGCACTAGTACTGGATTTGTGGCAGGCCCAATTCTTCCCGCAATGCAACAAAGGACTTGAGTTCACCCTGGGGGTTCAAATGCAACAAAGTATGTATGTATGCTTGCCGCACACCAGGAAATCCAATCAAGCATGTCACCACCAATGCGGATACCCTGATTACACCATATGGGTGCTATGTCATGAAAAAAAGCATCCACAGAGAGGAGCTTGTGGGTTTGTACCCAAGTTCTGTACATTGCCTGGACCATAGGATTTAGGACCCCAGCACCGGCGGGTACGGGTAGGTAGAGGGGAAGCAGACCCGGTGAGCCATGGATGTAGGCCACCAGGTTTGTGACCAGCCAGGATGTAGTTTACCAAAGATCATGACCTCTGCTTTTTCCGAGTTTAATTTGAGGCAATTGCTGGCCATCCAGCTGCTGATGGCGAGCATGCCCTTCTGAATATTAGCTGCAACCCTTTCTCCATTGTTGTTTACTGCCAGCACCAGTTGAGTGTCATTGGCGTAGGAGGTAAGGCCCATCCCGTGAGCCTTGATGACTTTGGCTAGGTCTGACACATAGATATTGAAAAGAGTCGGACTTGGGGATGAGCCTTGGGGGACCCCATATGGTAGGGCTAATTGGGCAGAGTGGAAATTTCCTAAATTAACCGACTGAGTGCGATTGGTGAGAAAGGATTGCAACAGTTCTCTAGCCTTGTGCTTGATCCCCATTTTAGTGACACGGTCGATCAAAATGGTATGATCGACCGCGTCAAAAGCCGCAGAGAGGTCCAGCAGGATGAGTATTGCTGTTCCTCCCTGGTCCAGGATAATTCTAATATTCTCTGATGCCTTGATTAAGGCGGTCTCTGTTCCATGGCCTTTTAGGAACCCAAATTGAGTGCCGTCTAAGAGATGGTAGTCTTCTATGTACTTAGAGAGTTGGGTATTCATACGTTTTTCTACAACTTTTGCTGGAAAGGGCAGGCTAGCTATTGGCCTGTAATTTTTGGTGTCAGCTAGGTCCAGGTTGTTTTTTTAAAAAAGTGGTTTTAAGATAGTCTTTTTCCAGGTGGTGGGATAGGTACCAGAAGTGAACATTACATTAAAGATGTTGCCTAAAGCAGCTGCCACCTGCTCAGCAACTGGTGTGAGTGAGTCCGGAGGGCAAGGTTCATTAGCCTGACTTTATAGAGGACATTGTGATAAGAATTTCTGCAGAAGTGGTGTTTTCAAATTGCAAAAAACACAGTTGATGGACAGAATGTAGAACAATGTCATACATTCACCCCAGTACAAGGATCTGGGCCTAAATCCATCGTTTTTTTGCACTCCACACCACCCTGGGTTAGACACTGGCTATATGCAAATCAGCTCTGACCCTGTGCCTCATGGGAACAGTCCAGTCCGAACTACCAAGCCATGTCTTTCCCAGACCGGAATCAAGCATCCAAGGACCAGTTTCTGACTATCAGCCTTCATCAGCCTGGATGGCTTGACTCCAGTGGTGTGGAGAGCCTGGGACTCACGTCTGAGCATACCCAGCCCACTCGGGGTGAAAATTGCAAAAACACAGTTGATGGACAGAATGTAGAACAATGTCATACATTCACCCCAGTACAAGGATCTGGGCCTAAATCAATCGTTTTTTTGCACTCCACACCACCCTGGGTTAGACACTGGCTATATGCAAATCAACTCTGACCCTGTGCCTCATGGGAACAGTCCAGTCCGAACTACCAAGCCATGTCTTTCCCAGACCGGAATCAAGCATCCAAGGACCGGTTTCTGGCTATCAGCCTTCATCAGCCTGGATAGCTTGACTCCAGTGGTGTGGAGAGCCTGGGACTCACGTCTGAGCATACCCAGCCCACCCAGGGTGAAAATTGCAAAAAACACAGTTGATGAACAGAATGTAGAACAATGTCATACATTCACCCCAGTACAAGGATCTGGGCCTAAATCCATCGTTTTTTTGCACTCCACACCACCCTGGGTTAGACACTGGCTATATGCAAATCAGCTCTGACCCTGTGCCTCATGGGAACAGTCCAGTCCGAACTACCAAGCCATGTCTTTCCCAGACCGGAATCAAGCATCCAAGGACCGGTTTCTGGCTATCAGCCTTCATCAGCCTGGATAGCTTGACTCCAGTGGTGTGGAGAGCCTGGGACTCACGTCTGAGCATACCCAGCCCACTCGGGGTGAAAATTGCAAAAAACACAGTTGATGGACAGAATGTAGAACAATGTCATACATTCATCCCAGTACAAGGATCTGGGCCTAAATCCATCGTTTTTTTTGCACTCCACACCACCCTGGGTTAGACACTGGCTATATGCAAATCAGCTCTGACCCTGTGCCTCATGGGAACAGTCCAGTCCGAACTACCAAGTCATGTCTTTCCAAGACCGGAATCAAGCATCCAAGGACCGGTTTCTGGCGATCAGCCTTCATCAGCCTGGGTAGCTTGACTCCAGTGGTGTGGAGAGCCTGGGACTCACGTCTGAGCATACCCAGCCCACTCGGGGTGAAAATTGCAAAAAACACAGTTGATGGACAGAATGTAGAACAATGTCATACATTCACCCCAGTACAAGGATCTGAGCCTAAATCCATCGTTTTTTTGCACTCCACACCACCCTGGGTTAGACACTGGCTATATGCAAATCAGCTCTGATTGCTTCAGACAGTGATCTGGGTAACTGTTGTTCAGAAGTTGGTCAGCCAACTTGGTGTGTGACGTGAATTCAGCATAGATAACGTTCACTTTATTGAAGAAGTAATCCGCAAAGGAATTACACAGTGTCTGGGAAGGAGTAATGGGAATGATGGGTATGTGACCTGATAGTTTAGACACTACTTGGTAGAACTTTTTATTAGAGTTTTTTGCTAGTTCAATTTGAGTAACGTAGTGTTCGAGGCATATGGGCTGCAGATGGTACATTATGAATAGATCGCCATCTGGTGTTGGGCTCGGATGATTGCACTTTGTTTTTCTCTTGGAGAGTCTTTTGTGTCTTGGTGACTCCTCCCTTAGTTGGTAGTGCGCATGGGCATCGGCTCCATCCTTAGATTGTTTTTTTCCGCCATCGGGTTCGGATGAGGATCGAGACGCTCCAGATCAACTTCAGAAGAAAGTGATTTATCGGCGCGTATTCCATTTCCAATTCGACGGTATTGTTATCGAACGCGTGCATTTCCATTCCGACGCGTTACAAATAAAAAATCGGACAGAAAAACTTGGATCTACGTCGAAGAACAGGAGGCCTTTCTCGACGCAGTCAAGCCCGGTGTCCATGGAAAGGACTCCATTCAAAAAATGTCCAACGTGTGGTGCTAAGTTCCCACACAAGGACCTACACGAGGTGTGCAACCTCTGTCTATCGCCTGAACACGAATCCAGGGACTGCAAAGCCTGCGCAGCATTCTCCTCCAAGCTAACGATTAGAAATCGTCGAGCTCGAAGACACGAGGTTTCCAGAATGCAGGCGGAAGCGATCCCAGAGTTGTTCGGAGACGACCAAATCGAGGAAGAAGAAGAACAGTCGGGGTCGGAAGGGGACCAGTCGGAGACCGAAGAACTCATCGATCAACAAACCGTGAGTGACGACGTCCCCTTACCGAAAAACCGACCCCGTGCGGTAACGACCCCGCCCTCGGGCCCGGTCAAACCACTGAAAAAAGTTTCCGACGCCCCGCCCTCGGGCCTGGCAACGAAACCGAAACTGAAACCGAAACACTCGGAATCCCACCATGTCGGATCCGAGAAAAGGGCGACATCGACTTCGGAACCGAGGCTACATGCAAAAGGGAGCTCGGTATCGAAACATTCCATGTCGAAACATAAATATGACTTATCGCCCAAGAGACACTCGATACCAAGAAGGTCGGAATCGAGCAGGCATTCGGTGTCGAAAACAACAAGATCTGACGATCGAAAAATAAAGCACCTCTCGGAACCAGGACCTTCGGTACCGATTCAGGAGCAACAGACAGATCCCAAACAAAAGATCTTGTTTATTGATCCACAAACTGGGAAAGTGGTCACAAAGAAGAGAAAGAGTGAACAGTCAGAAGATAAACTTCTTCCTCCAAAAAAGAGAACAATGGGGACCAATATAACTCCTCCTGCTTCTCCTCGTTCTAGAGTCACTCCCTCTTCTCCTATTCCTCACAATAGGCAAAATATTCCTACACCTTCCACACCAAGACCAGCTACACCTCAGTCAGATGTAGACAGTGATCTAGGGGAGGGAGAACCTCAGGGGGATGACGAGACTATCCCAGATGAGGAGGACCCATGGGAAAATTATGATGTAGGGTCAGATGAGGACAATGACCCAGAGCTAAACCCATCAAAGCCTTCACCACCTGATGATAACACAGGGTTTGTGCAGCTCATTAATAGGGCAGCAAAATATCACAAACTAGATATGCACACAGAACCTCAGATAGAGGATTTCTTGTTAGAGACTCTACCTAATGCACAGAGAACATCAGGTACTCTTCCTATGTTAAAAGGTCTTCTTAGTCACACAGATGAAATATTCGAAAACCCAGTGAGGGCCAGGGTGTTAAACCCGAGAATTGATAAGAAATACAAAGCGGCTCCAAAAGACCCAATATTTATTAGAGGGCATGTACCTCTAGACTCGCTGGTGGTCTCAAACGCTCGCAAAAGAGCAAACTCATTATCTACAGGAGAGGCTCCTCCACCAGATAAAGAGTCGAAGTTAATAGATGCATCAGGCAAAAGAGTAGCATCTCAGGCAGCGAATAGCTGGCGTATAGCCAATACACAAGCACTACTCGCACGTTACGACAGGGCACATTACGATGAGTTAGAAAAACTTCTCATACATCTACCAAAAGAACATCAGAAAAAGGCAGATCAATTAATACAGGAAGGTAAAATAATCACCAATACTTCCATTAAATGTGCACTAGACGCAGCAGACACTGCAGCAAGGTCTGTTAACACCAGTGTCATGCTAAGAAGGCATGCATGGCTTAGAATCTCAGGATTCAAACAAGAAGTACAAACAGCCCTATTGAACAAACCATTTGATCAGAAAACATTGTTTGGTTCAAGCACAGACGAAACATTAGAAAAGATGAAGAAAGATACAGAAACGGCTAAGTCAATGGGAGCATTGCAACAGCCAACACACAGAGGTTCCTTTCGTAGATCCACCTATAGAGGGGGCTCAAAGAACACAGGAACGAATCAGCAATCCACATCTTTCACACCAACATCACCCAGAGGTAATTCAAGAGGCAGTTACAGAGGTAACAACAATAAGGGTAGAGGCCGCGGAAATAATAACAACCGCAACGCCTCAACACCAAAACAGTGACTTCATAGAACTCCCCCCAGACCACATAACACCGGTCGGGGGACGTCTATCACAGTTCTAAGCATGAGCGGATTTTGCGGATTGGCAATCCGCGAATTTTGCGGATTTGCGGATTCGCAATCCGCAAAATCCGCGAATTCCCGCGAATTTGCGGATTTTTTTTTGTTTGTGTTCGCCCGTGTTTCTGCCAGTTCGCGAGGGTTTTTACAATTTCGCAATTTGCAAACTTACCTGTCGGGTCGCAAGTTTTGCGAACTTGTTGTTTCTACGTGTCCAGCCTGTTTGGGACACTCTTCTTCATCACTGCCACTCTCTGTCACCACTGCCACTCTCTGACTACTCATGCCACCCTCTGGCCCACCCATGCCACCCTCTGTTTCATCACCACACCCTCTGGTTGTCCAGTGTACATTATTTTCGGCAAAGCAAAGCACACCTTCCCTGCCTCAAGTGACCTGAATTAATTTGGGGCTGATTAATGTGTCACAGAATATTTTTTTAGCTGGCACCTGCTTCCTTAGTGCGCCCTGATTAGTGATCTTTTGCACTTGCTAAGTGCTTTCATTGTTGCAAAATTAGTTACAACACCTGCCCTGCCCCAACTGACAATAATGAATTAGGGGCTGATTAATGGATTTTAACTTCCAGCCTGGCTCCTGCTTGTCTCCCTTAGCTGTAATTCAGGACCTTTGTGGCATATGTGTAACTATTCTGAGGTTCAGAGCAGGGTCACATAATAGTTTCAACTGGCAACTGAACTCTGGAGGGGCCCCTCAGGAAGCACTACAGGAAATGGCTACTAATGATGAGCCTGAACTTTTGAACCTGGTAAGTAGTTACTTTCAGTTTTGCTAAAATCGTATTTCTGCAATTTTGCACTTATTCACGGGGCGCGAACTCACGCGAACAGTGCGAGCAGTGCGAGCAAAATCCGCTGCTCGCGGATTTGCGGATTTTGCGGGAGATTCGCGAATCTCGCGGATTGCGAATTTCCCGAAAATCCGCAAAATCCGCGAGCGGAACGGATTTTCCGCCCATGCTTACACAGTTCCTACCTGTCTGGGAAAACATCACGTCAGACAAGTGGGTGAGACAAATTATCCAACATGGTTATTGC
This sequence comes from Lissotriton vulgaris, assembly GCF_964263255.1. NCBI lineage: Eukaryota > Metazoa > Chordata > Amphibia > Caudata > Salamandridae > Lissotriton > Lissotriton vulgaris. Next base: position 926,950,228 of record NC_141693.1, on the reverse strand, counting down.
CTAGAACTCACAGCTACCCCACCAAACATCCCCCCCAAACAGCGTCCAATGAGTCAAGATCATCTAACATTGTTAAGAGAAGAAGTGCTAGCACTTCTACAAAAGCATGCAATAGAGAAGGTCCCAAAGGATCAACAAGGAACAGGAGTATACTCTCTATACTTCCTGATCCCCAAAAAGGACGGGTCCCTAAGACCAATATTAGACCTCAGACCTCTCAATGCTTACATAAATTCGGAACATTTCCACATGGTCACGCTCCAACAAGTACTCCCTTTACTGAAGAAAGGGGACTTTCTTTCTACACTGGATCTAAAAGACGCTTACTTCCATATCCCAATTCACAAAGCCCACAGAAAATACCTAAGGTTTCTGTTAGAAGGACAACACTATCAGTTCAAAGTCCTTCCGTTCGGTGTCACAACAGCACCAAGAGTTTTCACAAAATGTCTAGCTGTGGTGGCAGCACACCTAAGAAGACAACAAATACATGTCTTCCCATACTTGGACGATTGGCTAATAAAGGCCAAGTCAAAGGAGGAATGTCTTCACAACACACAGAAGACAATCCAATTACTGCACCACCTAGGGTTCACGGTGAACTACAAAAAATCACACCTGCAACCAAACCAGATTCAGCAATACCTGGGGGCTACAGTAGACACAGAGAAAGCAATAGCATACCCCAACCCAATCAGAGTACAGACAATGGTCGGGTTAATACAGAGATTTCAACCACAACACTTACTACCAGCACGAGTGTTTATGCAACTATTAGGCATGATGTCCTCCTGCATACTGCTAATACCACATGCCAGACTACAAATGCGCCCACTACAAGAGTGTCTAGCGACACAGTGGAATCAGGCTCAAGGTCAGATTACAGATCTGGTGTTGGTAAACGACCGGACGTATCGATCTCTGAAGTGGTGGAACACAGAAAACATTTCCAAGGGACGGTCGTTCCTAGAGCCAATTCCACAAGTGATAATAACAGCGGACGCATCGCTCTCCGGATGGGGAGCGCATATGGACAAATACACAGTACAGGGGAAGTGGAGTGTGCAGCAAAAGAAACTGCACATCAACTACCTAGAACTATTAGCAATATTTCTAGCACTAAAAGCTTTCCTAATGCAAATAGCAGGAAAAGCAGTCCTGATCAGAACAGACAACATGACTGCAATGTATTACATTCAAAAACAGGGGGGGACACACTCTCTCCAACTGTCCAGACTAGCACAGGACATATGGAGATGGGCCATTCCTCAAAAGATCTACCTGTTAGCGGAACACCTACCAGGAGTTCAAAATCAAATAGCAGACATCCTAAGCAGACAGTCAGAACAAGTACACGAATGGGAGCTGCACGGCCAAATACTACAGCCATTCTTCCAAAAATGGGGGCAACCAGAGATAGATCTGTTTGCCAATCATCAGAACGCAAAATGCAAAAAATTCGCATCCAGGTACCCACACCAAAGGTCCCAGGGCAATGCACTGTGGATAAATTGGTCCAACAAATTTGCTTACGCGTTCCCTCCTCTACCACTAATTCCATTACTGGTTCGGAAACTACAACAACACTCAATGACGATGATACTAGTGGCACCCACGTGGGCAAGACAGCCGTGGTTCACCACGCTGCTACAACTCTCACAAGTACCACATCAAAAGCTAAGGTTATTACCCATGCATCTTACACAGAACCATGGAGAAATAATGCACCCAGATCCCAAACAACTGAACCTAGCGATCTGGCTCCTGAGGTCATAGAGTTTGGGTATTTAGATTTACCACCAGAATGCATGGAAATCATTAAGCAAGCAAGGCGTCCTACCACTAGAGCATGCTATGCAGCAAAATGGAAGAGGTTTGCTATACACTGTAACAGTAAGAACATCAACCCTCTGGATGCATCCACTAAACAGATCATTTGCTATTTATTACACTTACAGCAATGTAACCTAGCATATACCTCTATCAGAGTTCATCTTGCAGCTATAGCGGCGTATCTACAAAACAGACAACATCTGTCACTGTTTAAGGTACCAGCAATTAAAGCTTTCATGGAAGGACTCAAAAGAGTCATTCCACCAAGAAGACCACCTTCCCCAGTCTGGAATCTCAACATAGTGCTTACCAGACTAATGGGGCCACCCTTTGAACCTATGCATAGGTGTGAAATACAATTCCTCACATGGAAGGTGGCCTTCCTCATAGCTATCACGTCACTTAGAAGAGTAAGTGAACTGCAGGCTTTTACGATTCAAGAACCATTTATGCAGCTACACCAAAATAAAGTGGTTCTTAGAACAAACCCAAAATTCTTACCGAAGGTTATTTCAGCATTCCACATCAATCAGTCAGTGGAATTACCGGTTTTCTTTCCAAAACCACAAACAGTAGCTGAGAGAGCCCTGCATACACTGGACGTTAGAAGGGCCATATTGTACTATATAGAAAGAACACAAACTTTCAGAAAAACAAAACAGCTATTTGTTGCGTTTTCTCCTACACATAAAGGCAATCCCATCTCCAAAGCGGGCATTGCCAGATGGATTGTAAAATGCATTCAAATATGCTACTTAAAGGCAAAGAGAACATTAACTGTTCCTCCTAGAGCTCACTCTACACGTAAACTAGGAGCATCTATGGCATTTCTGGGAAACATTCCACTAGATGACATATGCAAAGCGGCTACCTGGGTTACACCGCACACTTTCACAAAACACTATTGTGTAGATGTGCACACAACACAACAAGCTAGAGTGGGACAAGCAGTATTAAAAACATTGTTTCAGACAGTTGCAACAGACACGGGCGACCACCGCTAGGGAGAGAACTGCTGTATAGTCTATTCATAATGTACCATCTGCAGCCCATATGCCTCGAACGGAATATGCTACTTACCAGTATGCATCTGTTCTTGGCATAGAGGGCTGCAGAGTGGTACATGCCCTCCCAGCCTCCCCGGAAACCTGTGTCTGTTCCAACATTATCTTATTTAGATACACTTACATGGGCACTCTTATCTGTATTCTACTATACTACTCCATCTAACCCTACTATGGCAAAACAATCTAAGGATGGAGCCGATGCCCATGCGCACTACCAACTAAGGGAGGAGTCACCAAGACACAAAAGACTCTCCAAGAGAAAAACAAAGTGCAATCATCCGAGCCCAACACCAGATGGCGATCTATTCATAATGTACCACTCTGCAGCCCTCTATGCCAAGAACAGATGCATACTGGTAAGTAGCATATTCCATTTGATTTTTTCTTGTGCGATCAGATGTTTATATTTGTCAAGCTCGCCTTTATAGAGAAGTTTTCCTTCACTAGTGTAGGATTTGCGCCATTGCCTTTCTTGATTTCTACAGACTTTCTTTTGTTCCCTAAGGGATTCCGTGAACCAAGGGGCTGACGGGGAAGTTCGATTTTTAGAGATGGTCTTGCTTGCGGTCAGCAAATTAAAGGCATTCTGCAGCCAGTCGGTATAGTTGGCCAGGGCTGTGTTGGAGTCAGATGAATCATCTGGTCAGGTGGTGGATCGCTGGGATTTAAGAAGAAGGTTATCTATCTTTTTCCATGCTTTGACTGAGTCTGGCTTGTTAGGGAAGATATAGGGGGAGGCTTGCTGTCAGTGGAAATGCTGAAGATAATTGCGTGGGGTTGATCCATACTTGGGGAAGTATTTTTTTAACCGAGAGATTTCACTGGTTGGCTAAAAAGGCCATCCAGCGTGTGTCCCGCTATATGAGTGGCTTTAAAAACACGCTGTGATAAGCCTGCTGCTCATAAGTCATCAAGTAAAGATATAGTGTCCTTATCTAGGTGGTTTCTAAGTGAAAGTTAGTCGCCTAGAATAGAAAAGGTATCTTCGGCTACTCTGGATTCAAGAAGGTTACTTAGACCGGACAGAAACTCTATTCTAGATCCTGGGGGGCGGTATAGCAAGATTCCTTTAAATGTTTGCGATGGTGTGAGCAGGATCGAAAAATGCAGTGCTTCACAAATGGGAGAAGGGATAGGGTCTACTTTAGTAGTTGAATGCGAACGATTATTGCCCCCCCCACCTACTGCAGTAACCAAGGTCAGGAATCTGGGCGTCACATTTGACGACAAACTTAACTTTGTCTCCCATACCAACTCAGTGCCATCTGCCTCATTCCACAAATTGCGCATGATTAGAAAACTTCTGCCATATCTCCCTCTGAACGCTGGAAAAACTTTAGTCAGCACCTTGGTTATGTCCTCCATAGACTACTGCAATGGACTGTTCACGAACGCCCAAAAGCGGGTCATCCAAAAGCTGCAAACAGTCCAGAACGCAGCTGCAAGAATTCTATCAGGAACACCTAAGTTCAAACCCATCTCCCATGTTGTCAAGAACTACCACTGGTTGTCAGTAAAAAACACGGATACATTTCAAGACACTTTGCATTGCCCTTAAAGCATCGCGCAACAATGGGCCCGAATGTCTAATCAACCACCTAAAAATTCACACACCCAATAGGGCACTTCGCTCATCCACTGCCCTTCAGCTAATGGTGCCACGCACTAGAACAGCCTCCTGGGGTGATAGAAGGTTCGTGGTCACCACGGCTAAACTCTGGAATACGGTCCCGCTGTAGATCAGATCCTGTCAATCTCTTCTCACATTTAGAAGAATGTTAAAAACCTGGTTGTTCAATCAATAAGCTCTCTATCAGGTTCCTCCCACTGCAGTCCATAGCGCTGAGCCACCCCCGGGTATTTGTGCGCTCTACAAATCGCAAAAATAAATAAAAATAAATAAATAAATGGACGAGCCGATTTTCAATTGTCACCCATGGGGGATCATGGGGGATCCTGAATCTGGGTATGCATGAAAGCCATCTGTGCCAGATGGAGAGCCATAAAATAATGCTCCACAGAAGAGAGGCCCAGGCCCCTGCGGACCTGTGGGCGATATGTTTTTAAATGCTAAATGGGGCCTCGATGACCCCTGACGAAGGTCTTGATGGCAATGTCCCCTTGTCGAAGTTTCGAGAGAGGCGTTAGCAGGGGGAACATGCCCAGTATGTAGGTGAAGCGTGGGAAGGTCACCATTTTCACCACTTGTGCGAAGCTGCAGAGGGACAGGTTCAGGTGTGGCCACTTATCAAAGTCGAGCCCATGAGTGGGTTGAGGTTGTTTTCTATCATGCGCTCCAAACCCCTATTAATATAGACTGCTGAGTATATTAGGTGAGCAGACTTCCATTAAAACGGGAATCTGGCGATAGCAGCGCAAGGGGTAGCTCTGCAAAGTGGGAGGGTCTCACTCCTACTCCAGTTGACTTTATAACCAGATATGGAAGCAAACGCTTCAGTGGTCTCCCAAACCGCAGGGATGGAAGAGGGCAGGGCTGAGAGAGGGAGCAGAATATTTTCTGCATACAAGTATAGTTTAGAGGGTCCACAGGGGGTAGCGATGCCCACAATCCGATCTGACTAATGTAAGGCTGCTGCAAGGGTCTCCATCATGAGGAGGAAGAGGGAGAGAGGGCATCCCTGCCTCGGTCCCCGGCAAACTGGAAAGGGGTCAGAGTTTTTCTGGAGTGCTGCAAAGAGGTAGTACCACTCTATCCTGTTGAAGACCTTCTCGGCGTTCAAAGACAGAGCCAAGGCCTCCATCATGTCCAGTGCTGGCCATACCACTTGGGCAATGGTTAGAAAGTGGTTGTGAGTTCATTGGCTGGGAACCCCACTTGAGAGTGGTGAACAAAGGAGGGGGAGGACCTTCTTGAGGTATACAGCCAGGATGCTGGCAAAAATGTTAACTTGTCCGTTAAGGGGGGAAATTGGTGGGCAGCAACCACAGATTAGAGGGTCTTTCCAAGGTTTGGGGAGGACTGAGATTAGGGCTCTGTTAGAGACAAGACCCAGGGAGCCTACCTGATTGGCCTTGGCAAACGCCTCATAAAGAAGATCGATTATCTCAGATTTTGTCTACCTGTAGAATTCAGAACGAAAGCTGTCTTCCCCAGGATCTTTATGGTATGGCTAGTTGGATATGGCCAGGGCAATCTCCTCATTGCTAATTGAACCTTGAGCAACTCTCATCCCTCCTCTGTGAGGCAAGAGAGACAGACACTGTCCAGGAAGGCAGCAACCTGCGCCGCCTCTGGAGTTGCGTCAGGGGAATACATGATCTTATAGTATGAGGTAAAGGCATCTGCTATTTCCTGCGGTTTAGTGAGTGGGGTCCCGGAGACCGACTTGTTGGCGAGTATAGCCATGCTTGACTCTCTCTGCCTCAGCTGTGTCACAAAAAACCTGCCCGCTTTCTCCCCTTGCTTGTAATGTCAGTGCCTTCACTTTTTGAGTGCATATTCGACCTTGGAGGGGAAGAGGCTATTGAGGTACATCCGTGCCTTTTCCAGATTGCGTCTAGTAGTATGTGAGGGGTCGGCCATATAAATTCACATGAGGTGGGCTATGTCCCCTTCCAGGGCTGCTACCAGCAGAACTGCGGTTTGATTAACAAATGTGAGAAGGGAAACACCATCACAATACATAACATGCACCTTTTTACCAGCTCTTTCTCTTGGACCACAGAATGAGTACGTTTGAAATCACTTCTGAAACCCTATATAATTTTCAATGCCGTAAGTTTTTTTTCAACATCTCTAATTCCAGGATTTCCTTGTATCCACCCTTCCACCAAACCCATCTTCCCTGAGGCTACTACAGTAGATATTGGTTGGGAGTGTAATCCCTGAAGGGTCATGCTAAGTTCCTCCCTATTACTGACCTTATTTTAGTGTGTGGTGATGTATATAGCGCTTTCCATGTCCCTTGTGGGGCACTAAGTCTTTTTTATACACCTATGAATAGTTGCTATGATAACCTATACTGCATTTAGTGTTATTAACAACAACTCATTCCAAAGGTGTTCATGAGCATTCTTTTTTTTTTGTTGAAAACCCTTTATTGCAGCACTCAAAAAATACAAGGATGGGCCTACAACCGCAGGGGCCGGCCGCTAAATAGTAGCAAACCTTGACGTTTCAGAAGACAACACAGCTATTCAGCCGACACCCCTGAGGTCCGGCAGCGATTCAGGATGGATATTGTATCTAGATGTATTGATAAGTCACAGGATATAATTAAGGTCTTCATTTTTATAATATTTAAATGATCGGATCAGGTGCCATACAATCTAAACAACAGGGTATGGGACAGGCCAGGGAAACAGGATATGCGTGGGAAAACAGTCATTTGTGGGTCTCTGGCGTTGATACCTATATATCATTGTGAACAATAGAACAGTATACCTTATTGTGACTGCCAGCTCTCAAGGCCCGCCCACCCAACAATAGGAGTAACATAAGAAGCATGGACACTAATTTCGAGCACAATGAAATCAGAATAAAACACAGAACATACCGATCCTATAGGAAATATGGGAAGGAAGAAAAAGGCCATAGAAAACAAAAAAGGAAAAATAACCCCCCCCTCCAACCCCCCACCCTGCACCCCTGCCGATGGCTATAGCCTAACCCCACTAGCAGCGTGCCTGTCGCCCTACTAACCTAAACCCCTAAAAGAAGGGAAAAGAAGAAGAATGGAGGAGGGCCTGATCATACGGTGTTCCCGGCCCCTTGGCTCCCCCGCCAAAACACAGACAGCCAAAGATGGATGTGAAGCAACTTGTACATAAATCAAGAGGGGGCACCGTGATACACCGCCCAGCTTCCAGTATTAGACAGTACCAATTCGAACTTTCATAACCAGTGTTCCAAGCCATCCCAGTGCAGTTGATTCAACCGCGACCCTTTCGAATCATCACACAAACCCTCCCCAGCGAAACCCCAGAGGACACAAATAAGTCATAGACGAGAGGGAAAGTATCGAAAGGCAGTCCATTACCCCATGTGGCTAGTGACTCCAAGAGGTGTGCACGCGAAGAAAATTCCCCTCTCCAAATTGGAATGTCCCGATAGTTCTTGCCCCGGAATCGTAGAACGTCCAGAAAAGGAGGATACAACCACAAGGTGGGGGGAGAGTTCACAACTCAGTTTCCCGGTGTGGGGACGCCTTTCGAGACCACAGAAGTCGATGACGATGAAAAGCACTGTGATACACTCGTGGTCCCGAGGACATAGTCTTCCTGGGCGCCATCCGTTGAGTCCGATAGTGACATCCACTCGCGATCCCACACGGGGTCCTCGCACAAAGTCAAAATGGCCGCAGCTTGAGGGGTTGTTGTTTGCTGGTACGACCGTAGGGCAGGGTCCGGCACTTCGAACAGGATCCCAGTCAGACTGACATCCATTCTAGCCATGAGCACAGTCGCTTGCGAGTGAAAAGCCCAAAGTTCTGCCATTATTGTCACCAGCGTTGGCCCAGACGCCGTTCGATCCACTATGCCACGATCGGTGGCAGTCACAATCGAATCCTTGAGTGAATCAGGCATTTTTGGGGGGGACGAGCAGGAGACTGAGGGGGCAAGCGTAGACAGCGACCCGTAGTCATCCACAGCCGGGAGAGCCCGGCGCAGCACCGCAGTCCAGGGTCCCGACCCGCCGAACCCCGGCACGAATCTATACCGGGTCTGCGGTACAGGGATCCCCCCACACAATCAGTAGCAGCAGGTCACTTCTCTCACAACGCTGGGCATGGAAAACAATAGCCATCAAATTCGGGCTTAGACAAAGTCTCCATGTCGGTAGACCGGACCCTGCCAGGGACTCTCAGCCGATGTTGTTGAAATGCAACCTGGCCTTACAGGTACTCGAAGCCCCGGCTTCCCCGCCGGAACAGGCCACGATCTTCAACTCGATGTAAGTTCGTGAAATCAAATGATAAAAGCTTGGGGATTTCACCACCGGAGTGAGGAACACTTCATCCAGAAAGAGGCTGGGTGTAAAATCAGGATATCGTACAGGATCTCGCGGCGGAATACGGAGATCGGCGGAGCCGGGAACCTAAGCAGCCATCTTGGTTGACGTCGTAGCTCCTCCTCCATGAGCATTCTTTGAATTCCCACTAGGGTTTAGGTGATGAGTGGGTAAAGTTCCAGTTCGGCCCAACTCTTAAAAATGCTCCTGCAACATATGCCTTAAAGAGGAATAGCTTTGGGGGGTTCAGATGTGGCATGTGTGGGAAGCAATGTGGTGAGGGGGTGAACAAAACTTCAAAAGTCCGAGACCTCATAGCACAATATACAAAGTTGTAAAACAGATTAGTGCTCTTGGAGTATGTGTTTAACCTGCAGATAGAGTGGCGCAAGGAGGGGGCTATAGGCCCATAACCTCGGATTAGGTAGTGCAAAGCAGGCATACCTGTGTTGCACCTGTCACAGTACACCCATTGGCCCTGGTGCCACTGTACCTGCTGCACTATTGATATCTGCACTTCTGGTAGCAGGTTCTAAGCCCTCTTAAGATAACCCATCTGCAGAGATCTATGTATAACACTGTCTCTCTGAGTGTCACATTGATAATTCAGTCATGTTTCTTCTTTCTATTCTGATAAATGTGTTTTCTTATTTCCTTCAAAAGTGCAGAACAAGAAGTAATATAATACAAATGTATATATAGGGTTGGTGTCGCCATTCATGGCTGACATATAACCTGCAGTGACAATGGATGTTCAGTAGTCCAATTGGTTAAGATTCCTGTTCAATAGTGTGTGTATGTAAAACCTGCAGGTGACAAGTTCAAATAATTTTCATATAGTTTGCTGCAATAATGTGCTAGTTGCAGAGACCATTGTGTAATGTGCAGGTCAAGCATTCAATTTATAGAATAAATACATTGTATTTATGCATGCTGATGAGTTGTGTGTATTTATCAGAAGGCCATAACTTGCAATACCAGTGACGCAGCTCATTGGGTTAATAAACCTGCTGCAACTACTTGGCTGAACCTGCGGGCCACAGGTTAAAATCAGGCAGAGTCGAGTCAGCCAAGCATCCAACTTTAGTTGATAAAAAAACATCCTACTGGGGGAGTGGCCAACCATCATGGCTGCACAGACGTGATTCTGCTCGGCTCCCACACCACCGTCTGACCTACAGGTCCATCGGGACTTTGCACCCTCCACACCACGGGGCTGATACAGACAGTGACTATCCACTTCATGGAGGCGATTTCTGAGCCTTAGCGGAGCTCTGACAGTGCTTTAGACGTGAGTTTGCGATCCTGGCGGTGCGCGGCCACTGACCCAACATGGCGGCCGGGCACTGCTGATGTGACTTCGGAGCCTGGCTACACTCTTGGATGCTGGTGGCGTCTTTGCTGCGGTGATTTCCTCCTGTACTCCCTGCCATGGGGGCATTGGCTTAGCGATTCGCCGGCTGTGGGTACGAACACTGCCTTCTGAGTGGATCGGCGATGGGCGCCAGCAGTGCTGAGAAGATGGCGGCTGATAGAGAGAGGTGACTCAGTGCAGCACGGCCCCTTGCTGCGCTCGTATATTCCACCGAGGCGGTCGTGGTTGCTGCCCTGCCTGATTCTACGTCGGAGCACCTTTCTTTGTAGAATCCACTGCGCCATTTCCCAGAGGTGAGCAGAAGCGCTCATCCCCTGATATCCTGGGGTCTTGTATCTATTCCCGGTACTTTCCTTCACAACACCAGAGAGGGCTCTCTTGCGGCGGGGCTGGAGGGAAAATGTTGCATCTTTGAGTGAGCCCTCAAACACGGGGATGCCTGACCCCAATTTCTAAGATGGCATCCTTGCTGATACTGTGATCCCTATGCCCTCTGAGACATCCTCATACAAGCTGCACTTTCAGACTCAACTCGTGGTCCAAGAGCACCCTGACCTGCGTCGTATCTGGTATTCCATATGCCAACTCTGCACAGGCAGTTGAGCGGGATCTACGCGACCACCTGAACGGGCGCCCTGATCTTCTATAAGCACATATGCCTCCCAAAAAGCCACAAGCTAACAAGGTTTCAAGTTTCTTTGGTGCTCCTAGCGTGTGGAGAGGGTCGGAGGCCGCGTGCACTCAGAAGGAGGGTACTATGGCATTGACCCGGGAAGATCTCCTGTCCACAATCAGAGATTTTAAACGCGAATTACGTGTTGATATAAAAGCAGACATCAACGCTTCTCTTGACGCCTTCAAATCTGAAATGGCCTCGCAAATCTGCGATTTGCCCACCGACGTAGACTCGGTGGGAACCCACACCCTTAAATTAGAAGTGAAATGTCAGACCTTGAAAACTCGCATTCAACCACTTGAAGAAAGTACCGACGCCCTCACAGCGTAACTAAACTGTGCGCTGCTCAAATGCGTAGACCTAGAAAACCGTTCTAGGCAGGAAAACATCAGCGTCCGCGGCCTGGAGGAAAGTCGAGAAGGGGCTGATCTGGAGCAATTCCTCATAGGCCTCTTCACCAGCATACTTGGAGAAGACAGTCCTGTCTATCTCGCTAGAACGTGTTCACAGGGTGGGACCGGCACCGCAAGGGAAACATCAATGACCGTGAGATATTCTTGCCAAGTTTGCCTCTATCAAAACAAAAGAATTGGTGCTACGGAAGGCCCGAGGGCGAGAGTCGTTTGGCTACCAAGGGGGAACATGCGCGCTATTTCAAGCTGTCGCTCAGGCTATAATTACGAGGCACCAACAATTCCGCCTTATTACCTCCGCCCTTTGAGACAAGCAAATCAAGTATAGACGGACCTACCCCTTCGACCTTGCTTTTGCTTTCAACAACAAACACTACCATTTCACCGAGGTTGAAGGGACCGCAACTCTACTGGGCCTCGATGGCGCAGCGCTACTGGTACACCACACCCCCCCTCCCCCGGTAAGCCTCAGGACGCGCAGAGGAGGCACGGCAGCTGCTGGAGGATGGAACACAATCCCAGCTACTGGCAAGAAGACCCGCTGACCACCGCATCGTGGGAGCTTCTGAGATTGTTGTGGGTACCCCAGTTCTACGTGAAGGCTGGCCATTCACATCTTTCTAAGAGAAGAGGCCCTACGGGGCCCCTACTGGTCCTTACGATGGAATATCGATAACCCTTTCACTCTATACTTCACTATGAGATTCTATGGCAAGGAACATCCACAGCAATCTGCGGACTACTTGGTGTGGGAACGGTCCTGCCCCTAAGGACACTCGACAATGCAAAGTTTGGTTCTGAATTTTATTGTTCACAATTTTTTCTTTTTCTGGGGCTCTACCCAGGGTCGATAATACAAGGAGTGGGGAGGGTTGGGAGGTGGTTGAGGTGGACTTTTTTTGTAGCTGGTTTAGCTTCCATGGAGGGAATGTGGACTAAACTCTTATCGTGGAACGTTAGGGGCCTCAACTCCCCTAACAAAAGTCACAAATTCTGGAACTATATCGGGGATCAAGGACCACTGATAGTGGCAATTCAGTAGTCCCATATCAAGCGTACAGAAGAAACCAGACTCAAGCACAAGCGGTATCCCCAGATTTTCCAAGCTACTAATACAAAAAAACAGAATGGGGTAGCCTTGATCTTTCACTCTTCCGCCCATTTTATCCATGAGGCTACACTGAAGGATAAAGAGGGCAGATTCGTCATGGTCAAAGGGTCATTACAGGGTAGATTGTATACAATTGCTTCTATCTATGCGCCCAATATTGGGCAAGCTGATTTTCTCTCTTCCTGCCTTGATTCTCTTTTAAGCTTTGCAACAGGGGACCTGCTTCTCATGGGAGACTTTAACCCCGTTTGGGACCCGCACTTGGACTCAACACACATCCATAGGGCGGGAGGGGGCTCATTTCCCACATCGCTTAAGCATTTGTTTCTACAGGGGAGTTTAGTAGATATCTGGCGCTATTGTTACCCGACAACAAAGGAATTCACCTTCTTTTCTCACGCCCGTAAAACATACTCCTGCATTGATCATATTTTTATCAGCCAATCGCTCACCTATGCAGCCACGTCCTCACTCATTCTCCCCATTGCTCTCTCCGACTACGCTCCCTGACCCGCCTTCTGGATTGGCCGGCCCCCACTCTAAGCTCCAACGGTGGTACTTCCCTGAGTTCCTCTAATGGGACCGCCTCCCCAAGACGACCTTCGTAAAGCGATCCGTGATTTCTTTCTGCTTAATGACCCAGCTGATACTTCTTTTGCAAACGATTGGGACACGTTTTGAGTGCATATCAGGGGTCACTGTATTTCTCTGGTCTCCTCTCTCAAAAGACTCCAAACCAAGGAATGCTTAGATTCGGAACAAGAATTGTTAGCAGCGGAGGAGCGGCATAAGGTTGCTCCCTCAGCCCCATCCTTGCAGAAAGTTACAGCCCTCTAAGGGAAACAACGCAGTATACACAAATAGAGCAGAGAACACGCTCCTGAGGCTTCAGGCTAGGGGCTACGAAGGGAAAGACAAGGTGGGGACCCTGCTAGCCAGACAACTGAGGGCCAAACAAGAAAAAGCTTTTGTAAAACAAATCCTGGACGACCATGGTACAGCTCACATCCAAGAGGAAGGGAAGGCACAGACATTCCAAGACTTTTACCAAAATTTATACCGAGCGGACACCCTTCGGGAATATGACCAAACACAGTACCTAGCTGACCTCGACCTACCTCACCTCTCAGCCTCTGCCAATGATAGGAGGAAATATTACTCTAAGGAGGTACAAGCCGCAATTGACTCTTTGAAACGCCACAAGGTCCCAGGACCTGACGGCTTTACCGCCCAATTCTCTCATACCTTTACGGCTGACATAGTTCCACATCTCACCACTCTATTTAATGACCTTGCAACTCGGCAGGCAGGCAGGCAGGCAGTTACGCCCTCTATGGGCAAAGCCATGATTTTCATCATACCGAAGCCTGGGAAAGACCCACAGAAATGCTCATCATACCTCCCTAGTGCCCTCCTTAATCTGAACGCCAAATTATATTCCAAAATTCTAGCTACCCGACCCGAAAAATTTCTCACCGCTCTCATCCATCCCGCGCAGTCGGGTTTTATCAAAGGGCGTCAGACCCATGACAATCTCAGATGTATCTTTCATCTTATTGACAAATCCGAAAAGAAGAGGTTCCCAGCAGAACTTTTATTGCTCGATGAGGAGAAGGCTTTTGACCGTGTTGATTTGCACTTTCTGGAGCTCTTTCTGCGCCTATTCAGCTTCTGCGATGCCTTTATCGGGATGGTACCGGCCAACTTTGCCTCCCCCAAATCCCGGGTAATGGTGAATGGGGTGGCCTCCCAATTTTTTAACTTGTTGAGGCGGACGATACAGGGATGCCCCCTGTCTCCATTACTCTTCGCTCTCAGTATCGTACCCTTTGCTGCCCGGATACGTGCTAACTAACAGATCACTGGTATCTGCTTTAGACAGGATGATCATAAGATATCTCTATTCGCAGATGACATCCTCCTACCCGTCACTAATCCGACCACCTCCCTTCCTGCCATTACTAGGGAACTTGAACAATTTGAGGTTGCCTACGGCTTTAAAGTTAATCTCTCTAAGTCGTCCATTTTAAATCTTACCCTTCCAGCTGCCACTCAACAGAGTCTGGAAGAGACATCCTCCTTTCAATGGGCCCATAAGGCCATTACTTACCTGCGAGTTCAAATCACTCCCAAACTCACTGACCTATACAAGGCCAACTTCCCACCCCTTATTCGTCGCCTCCAGGCAGACTGTAAAACCTGGAGCATAGTCTATATTTCCAGGATCAGGAGGATCAATGCAATTAAAATGAACGTACTACCACGCCTTCTTTACCTCTTTGAGAGTCTTCCCACCCAACTCGACAGGTCACTCTTCACCGAGCTCAAAACCTTACTACTCAAATTCATCTGGCAGGAAAAGCGTGCATGGGCCTCATACCACTTGATCACGAGACCTCGGCTGGAGGGTGGCCTGGCTTTGCCAGACTTCCTGAATTATTATAGAGCGGCCTAACTGAGACTGCTGAGTGAATGGTCCTGACAAGCATCTGATAAACTTTGGCTCCATATAGACAGACAGGTGACAGGGAGGACCATCTGGGACTTGCCCTGACAGACCAAGAGGACAGAACTCCCAATGCTTATCTCAGTGTCCCTACCTTGACCACCCTTCACGTGTGGGATGCAGTAACAAAACATTGCCGCTGACCACATTCACATCCCCTTATACCCCCATACATTTTTCTAAGAATTTCCCTCCTGCACTCCAAGAGGGGCCCTTTGACTTATGGAGAGAGGGGGGATGCCGCATGATTTCCGACCTGTTCCAAGGCACTAAGATACGCTTTCATTATTGTATGAACCACTTTCACCTTCCCAATACTGAGTTTTACCACTATACTCAACTAATACTTTGGGTCCATCAGCCACATATCCATCAGGCTGCAGTCCGAGACTACCTCCCAATGGAGACGTTTTTACAGACGGGTACTATGGGTAAAGGGTGTATCTCCTTTCTATACAATCTACTTCTCACACTATCACCACAACGTCATAGGATATTTTGTGGGGATATGCTCCAGACACCTCCCTCTGATAAGCAATGGGAATCCCTTTAGAGGGACTTAGTCAAGTTCAACAGATCCATGCACCTTCGGAAAGCCCATTACAAGACGATGTATGACTGGTACCTCCACCCCCACAAATTACTCACTATTTTCCCGGACAACTCCAATCGTTGGTGGGGTTGTGGGTCAATAGGTGACTTTAAACACATTTGGTGGGTCTGTCTGGTTATTAAAATCTTTGGGAATGAAATTCTATCCCAGGTTAAACGTATACTAGGATATCCAATTGGTGACTCCATAAAGCAAGTTTTATTGGGTGTCCGGGACCCCCTGCTCAAATACCAAACACATGCTGACAGATCCATTTTATGGTTCGGCCTAGGGGCAGCACAGATGGCCAGGGCGGGAGCCTGGAAGAAGCCTGAGGCCCCCTCTCTGTCTCAATGGCAGGCTTGACTGTGAAAAGCAGTAGCGATGGAGCAATTCACTGACATAGCAGAAGATGCGAGGAAGGGGTTTGACTATATCTGGTCCCCTCTGGTTAGCTACCTCTCAAAGGGCCTCCCCCTGTTTGCATGTAGTCCTAGATTGAGGGGCTTCACCTCTCACCTCTTCCTGATCTAATTGAGCTATGCCCCCCGGCAATAGCATCGCTAATGAAATGGGCCTGACAGTGACAATGGTCTTCCCTGATGATGGGGACCGTCCTCGTGATGTGGCCTTCTCTCTCCCCTCCTCCTTACAGCCCATATTACTACAACAACAACTTCCCTGGGTATCACCACAGTATCTTTCTTTCCAGTTGTTTATTCTTCTTTTCTTTTTGTTCTTCCTACATGTTCTACGTTTCACTTTAAATCGGAAGCTGTTTATAGCAGACATCCAGCATGTTTGCATTCGATGTGTTTCGGCATCTCTCTTGGACATATTCCCGTATGGCACCAGATGAAGACCTGGACCTGGTGACTCTGGCAGCTTCCGGGCCTACTGATGTTTATTTGTGTTACAATGCGCAGACTCACGGGACACAATGACGTAGGGCGAGCTTACCGAGATATTAAGAAACTGTGCTGTTAATTTTAGCTGCCTATAGCATGGTACTTGTACCCGCTGGGAAATTTTTATTTTTTGTCCTTGAGACGCATTGTGAGATGCAATCACTAAGCGCTGTTTGTACTATGTGATAAATATTTCAATAAACAAATTTTGACCAAAAAAAACATACTACTAATTTGGGCAATATTTCTAACTATTACAGGTGCTAAGAGAAAATGAAGTTTTCAGACAAAAAAATGAGTAGTGATGTGCAAGCGTACTGTGTGGGTGCCTATCTCGCAATTTTGGTTTATATCCCCACATTAAACAATCACTTAATTCCCTGATATTTAGCTACAGCACGCACCACTCCACACCTCTATATGACGTTCCCTCCACTATACCACACAGAACTCCACTCTACGACAATCTCCTCCACTGTATGATTCTTACCGCAGTCCACTGTACAACATGCCACTTTCTGACAAAACACTGTATAATAGTCTCCTCCACTCTATTGAACAACACTCCACTCCACAGCATTAAATTGTATGACACTTTACTGTACTATGCTCCACTCTACGCCACTACATTGTACAACACTCTTCTACCCTTAACCACTGTGCACCACTATACTTGACGACACTCCACTCCACCATGCTGCTCAACACTGCAGGCAACAACACTCCACTGTAAGGCACACCACACCACTCCACTATTTAACATTTACTCCAGTAAACACAATGCCACTTGACTTTACACCACTCTGTTCCACTCCACAACATAACACTCTATGACACTAGTGTATGAGTCTGTCCTCCACTATACAACACTCCACTTAACAACACTCAACTGAATGACACTCAACAATACAAATTGAAACACATTAAAAAAATATAAACCATTTAAATTCACTGGAAAAAACAAAGGTTAAGGATAGGTTATAGATAGGAACACTTTAGTTATTCTTTCTATACAAACCCAAATTAAACTATGCAAACTTTAAAAATTTCTAATTTATGCACCACCTTAAATTTACTACAAGTCCTGCACCTCTATATACAGTCTTGTCACCTTACTAGCCACACTACATTAACTCTAACTCTCCCCTTCACCATGTATTTGTTATACCATTGCATATTACATGGCTTATAGCATGTGATTGTATAGCATTGATAACATTTATGACACCTGAAATAGCATCATCTCAGAGAACACACTGCATGGTAGAGTGTCTCTTTCATGTCAACATGTACACAGACTTTAATATATGAATAATGTATTATAAGGAGAAACTTTAGTTTCTCTCACATATTGTAAGCAGCAGACATTTGAATTAAGGCACAACCTATTTGAAACAAACAAATGTAAACCACACTAGTTGCTCACAGTCTCTACCTTGCTATAACAAATTACTGCACTAACTTAAAAAACGTTGCTGGTAGCTAAAAGGTGCACCATATAACTGTTACCACACTAAATGAGGATTGTCTCCAGTACTACCTTGTTTCCATTTGTGGAGCATTAGCTTTGATGATGTCATCATTAATGTCATCAATGGTGTAATTTGACATTTCATCAATGATGTAATTCAACATGTCATGTTAATATGTGAGGCCATAAGCATGCATTGTGAGGACACAAGTTATAGTAAGGTCAGTAAAGTATAACTGTTGATTTCAGTGTTTATTTTTTATTTTTTAAACATTCGTTTTTTATATAAATAGAAGACTTAACTATAACGTCAATTTAACCTTTGTTTTTTACAGAGAATTTCTAGGGTTTTTTAAAATTCGTAAGCTAATATCTTATTACCTTACCTTACTGTAACATAAAACCAGCAAGTATAGGTTCCTGTGCTTTAAAAAGTAGCCCCTAGGGTGGGCCAGGGCCCGGAGGGTGTATTGGCATAATGGAGAGGGAGCTGTGTGGCTCCCCTCCCCGAGCCTCGGCAGCCCATCTAGCCAGTACATAGACAGAAAGTATGTACGTAACCTTCAGCAATATACCAGACCGCTGAACCCTAGCACTGAACTGATCTACTGGTCAATCTTTCTATGTCACCTAGTGACAGAGAGAACAATCCATGCTGTATGACTGCTTCAAGGTGAACAGTGAAACATAAGCCCATAAGGAGAACAATGCACTTAACATACTTTCTTCACGTATAGCAAACATAAAACATCAAGAAAAACAATGAACTGAGGATGAATACAGAAAAGACTAGACTGATATACCAATGTCAAAGGCAAATATCTAACCATTGGCAACTGTGGTATGAATAAAAGTGACTTATGCAGAAATCGAGTTAAACTAATTATCTTCTGGAAAGTAATAAACACAAAATATTCAAAAGCACGTTGGGTAAAATCCATCCAATTGAAAACTCCACTCAGGAAGAACATGAGTGAAGCAACACTTGTAAGAAGCTGTGCATCTTTTCCCACTTTCCAGCGAGGGCAGGCAGCAAATCAGCACCACAGTAGAAAGTGAGTGAAACAACACCTCTAATCATGAATAAAAACATTAGTAATAATGTATTTTATATATAGTGCTTCATGCTATATTTATGCTGTTTCTATGAGCTGGACCTAACAGGTGTTACTATTGCCCAATTTAATTGTACTCAGCACACATCCTCCAACCCTTCTGTGAAAGGACACTTAGAGTAACACCTTCTCTTTCACCCTCTAGGGCAAGGTAAATATTGATTTATTATTGCAAACAGGACTAATATTTAGAACACCGCTGTTGCAAAGATAATTTTAAAAAACATTCCATCCACCCAAAGTTAACAATAAATTTGCATTTCATTCACTGCATTTGATATATTGTGAGGCATGCTCAGACGATGATTACCATTGTATACATGCCCAATAGTTACTTTGAATCACGGTATTCCTTTTTTAAAAAAAAATCTTTTTATTGATTTTTGACAAATGAAACACATTCAAATAAAGAAAAGCATTAATACACAATGTGGGCTGAATAGTGGGGAGGAAAATGTGATGCAAGGCAGACGATTTAGTATTAGCTTCACTAAAAGACAACACATGGTTGAAGGCCAACATTATATACATACATATATATGGGTTCACTTCTAGTACAGGTACATCTGTCAACTTTAAGTTACATATCACAGTCTTCAAGGTCCTGTCCCTGACCTGCCCTGGGATAGTTCCATTCCTCCCTCTTCCTTGTCCAGGTCTAAGCCGTAATACTCTATCCACGGCGTCCACATTTTCTGGAATTTCCGGGCGCACCCTCTTGGTTGTAGGTCACCTTCTCTGTAACCATGTAGAGATCCATACCTGACCTCCATTCCGTGAGCTTAGGAAGTCATTGAGCCCCCCAACATTTAGCTATGTCTCTCTTGGCTACCACTAGCCCTAAGTTGGCCAACATGAGCTTATGTCACAGCAAATCAACATCTGTGGGGATGCATAATATGAGGAACTTTGCGTCTAACCCATGTTGAGCTCCAAGTATATCGTTCAGTTCATTCACTACCTTGCGTCAATAGATTTGAATATGTCTGCTATCTCAGAGGGTGTGTATGTTTGTACCACGGTCCGTGTGGCATCTATGGCAATCTGGGTTATCTGCCCTCCCAATAGAGTGCAAGCATGCCCTGTCAAAATAAGTTCTGTGTAGGATCTTGTATTGTATGAGCCGTAGTCTCAATCTAATTGCCACTTCACGCTGGTGCCAGAGGGCTGTGTCCCAGTCAATGTCATCTAGGGGGCCGGTGGTAAGTTCCCATTTGGTTCGAAGCGGACCAAGTTTGTCGGGCATATTATTGATTTGTGTTTTGTATGTCAATGAAATGGCTTGCGCCAGAATCTCCTCTTGTAGAAGCCTACCTTCTCACGGGGCATACTCCAGCAGTGTCCCTGTGTCCAACCCCTCAGGATGCCAGGCGTGTTTAAGTCTGAGGTAGGCATAAGCTTGGGAAACACATAGTTGATATGTAGCCTGAAGCAAGGTGAAAGGGGCTAAGGAGCCCTTCTCCAGTAAGTCTCCTACCTTGGAAATCTCTATTTGGTCAAACTGCTTAAAGCCCCTCAGTTTTCTAATCTCGGGCAATCTAGTACCCTCCCACAAAGGGGTTTCCCTCGTTGGCTTCCCATCCCATCCCATCCCATTTGCTTTTTAGCACTCTTCCAGGCTGCCAGCACTCGCTGGGTAGCCAGCAGGAGATGCGCACCATCTGCTCCTCCATATATGTAGTGCAGTTGAGTTCAGTTGCGGAATTGCAGTCTTTCCAGTCTATAGGTAGGATGGTCTCCCAGCGCATGGTTCCATTTGTTGATTACCATAAGATGGGTCGCTCTATCATAGGCTCGAATATCCGGTAAAGCAAACACCCTATTGTACGGATGGCGTTGCACCGTTTGCAGCGTTATCCGTGGATGGGCTCCATCTCTCAGAAGTAGACGTAGTTCAATGCTAATGGTGCTGAAAACTGTTTCCGGGAGTTTGTAGTAGGTATTTTGTAAAATGTAGAGGAGCTGAGGGAGCGTTATCATCTTATACATAGCGGCCCTCCCAAAAATGGTCAGAGGGAGTTTCCTCCACCTCTTCACATCCTCCTGAAAGTTCGAAAGAACTCGTCTGATATTATGTTCCATTCTGGCTACTGGGTTGGTGGTAATATAAAGTCCCAAGTAGGTGAACCCCTCTGTAGACAGCCGTAAACAGCTCGGTTAGGTTTGGGGCTCCACCGCTCCGCTCAGCAGATATAGGGTGGATTCATTCCAGTTAATCTTATAACTAGCGGGACTGCCATACTCTGCAGTATTTGGGGGAGTGTCTCGACCGGGTGTGTGACATAGAGCAAAATATCGTCTGCATATAAGGATATGCGTTCCTCCTCCAAGATTCGGGACTCGTCCACGAAGCCACCTAGTCCTTGGCGGGTACTAACCACACAAGCCATAGGTTCCAAAATGAGAGCAAACAATAGCGGAGATAGGGGGCAGTCCTGTCTAGTGCCTCGTTGGATTGACCAACTCGCAGAAACTTCTCTATTGACTCGGACTTTCGCCTCGGGGGCATTATAAAACAGTGCCAACCAGTCACGAAATACTGGTCCAAAGTCCAACTTTTCCAGGTTACACCTCATAAAGGGCCAATGAATCGTATCAAACGCCTTTCTCTGTGTCAAGCGAAAGGAGCAGGTGTGGGCTATCACAACTCTGTACCGTCTCCGTCCAGTTAGCTAGACGGCATAAGTTAAAACTTGTGGCACACTTCCGCATAAAACCTGACTGATCTCTATGTATCAGGGGGGTGATAACTGTCAGGAGACGCATGGCAAGTATCATAGCCAGAATCTTCGTCTCATTATTAAGCAGGGATATGGGGCGATAAGACCCACAATCGTCCAGGGGTTTCCCTGTCTTATGGATGACCTTCAGCATTATTGACCTCCAAGGTGGCCATATGGAGATCGTGTGGCAGAATCCCTTGGTCCGTGGACGCCTTGAACAGCACAAGCAAGTGTGATGCTAGCAGTGTGCTATTTAGTTTAAAAAATTCACCCAGGAGACCATTAGGAGCCGGGGTTTTGCATGCTTTTTGGCGGCTAATGGCCTTGGTTACTTACTCTAACGTAAAATCCCCTTCTAGGCAATCTCTCTCTTCCTGTGAAAGTGAGGGTAACTCAATTGCATTTAAATACTGGTGAATTTGCGCCTCCTCCATCTGAGGTTTGGCTGCGTATATTTCAGTATAGTATCTTGCAAAGGCCCCTGCTATAGCTTTGGGTGTGGTATGTGTAGTTTGGCGTTCTTTAATGGACATATCCCATCTTGTTTCAAGTTCCTTACTTCCTAGCCACGTGAGCAATTCCCCCCCCCCCCCCCATATCCCCTGTTTCGTAGAGCCGATGTTGTGTTGCCAATTGTTGGGCTCTCACCTCATTGGTTGCCAGCGCAAGGTAGTCTCTTTTGGTTATTTCGATTTGGCGAAGGGCATGGTCAGTCAATGTGGTGGGGTCACGTCCCTCTAAACCTAATAATGTGCGTTCTAATTCTTCGATCTCCTGGGTTTCTCATTTCTTTTTGTGGGCAATTATATTTTGTGCTCTATCACGGTGAACCGTCTTAAATGCCTCCCACAAAATGACTGCCGATTGTACCGAGCCTTCATTTTCTCGGAAAAAAAGTTCAGTCCACCCTAAGCTCCTTAGCAACTCTCTTGTCCTGCAGTGCCCATGGGTTCAATCTCCATTGCTCTATTTGTTGACCACCCCTTCCACCCACTGTCATTAGGAGGGGCGAGTGATCGGAGGTGTCCCTGGCTAAGTAGTCTATTTTTTCCACCCGTCTGACCTCTCCCACTGGGGCAAGAAGGTAGTCCAGCCTTGAGAATACCCTGTGGGCTCCCGAAAAATATGAATACGCTCGTAGATTTGGATGGTGCCTTCGCCATAGGTCAGTCAGTCCCAGGGTCTCTTGGAAGCGAGCCAACATTTTGGGCTCATGAGACCCAGGTCTCATTTGGGTATGGTCGCGAGAGGGATCACTTACATTGTTAAAGTCCCCCCTCCTATATATGTATGCAGGGTCGGTATGCAGTAGGAGCTCTGCTAATCTATCCAGTGTATGCTGCTGAAGTTGTGGGGGCGCATATACACTAATAAGCAAAAATATCTTGCATTTCCAAATGCCCTATACTGCAACGTATGTCCTATCTGTATCCACCCATTGTTGATTTACATGAAAGGAAGGAGATTTTTTAAATGAGGATCGCCCCCCCCTCTTGAGCCCTTGGTGAAGCCTGCATGTGCCAGAGTAGTATATTGTCCCCTTTCCAGGAAAGAACAGCTTGAACCCATCAGGTGTGTTTCTTGTAGAAATATGATGTCTGGTTTAAGCCTCTTGAGATAACGAGTCATCAAACCCCTTTTGACTTTATTACCTAATCCGTTGACATTCCATGTCAGTACTGTATATTTGTCTTCTGCCATTGTAATACAGCTCTCGATTCTGCACCTGTCCGGTGCTCCACCAGATGCCTGCCCACCGTGCCGCCCTCAGTTGAACAAACTGAACTAAGCAGAACCCTCCCCATAAAGCAGGGTCAACTCACAACGTGGAACAGTATCCAAAGTACCACCCCACCCCACACTCTTCACAGGTACCCACACCACCCCCAATTTGTTAACATGACAACTCAGGCACGGGTAATTCACTAAGAGGTGTGTAGCCCGCCCTTCCCCCCAATCAATTTACTACACAATAGTAACACAATAACACACAGTATACTTCCCTGGCACTGGCCTAAGTCCTGCAATGCCCACTAAGCCGTAGGGTAGTCTTACTGTCTTTTGGCAGAGTCCTGGCCCTGCATCTCCGACCTCTTCGCCATTGCCGGGTAATTGTTGCTGCTGTGCACCTGCGTCAGCTCCGGCGCTTCCAGCTGTTGACTGCTTTCAAGTAACGGGTGCTCACTGTCTGCGTCTGCTGAATCTTCCCTCTCCGACAGTTCTGTATGATCAGTGTCATCTGATCTGATCAGGGTCTGTAATGGGCGCTCCCTCACCATCTCATCCTCAGGCGCTGCCAGGTGTTCCATAGTGTCTCTGGACCTCAACATCCTTCCCGGTGTGCCCCCAGCTGAGCTCCGGACTATCAACACCCACCTCCGACATTTTTCTTTTGGTCGTTCTTGGCTGTAGCCCATTCACTTTTCCGTAAGTTGGCTCGAAGCTCTGGGTGTCCCACGTCGCAGCTCCTCAATCCAAATCCATGCTTCGTCCAGAGTTTGAAAAAACAACGTGGAGCCTTGGAAAATGACCTTTAGCTTAGCTGGGAACAGTAACATAAATTGAAGTCCAAGCGCCCTTAGTTTTGGATTAACTGGGTCACAAGTTTGTCTCGGCTTCTGCACATCACATGAGTAATCTGGGAAAACCATCACTTGAGAGTTCTCGTATTGGACCTCTCCCTTCTTCCACAGCTCGTGCAGTATCATATCTCTGTCCTGAAAGTTCAGAAAGTGAACTTTCAATGGTCGAGGAGGGGCTCCCGGCAGCGGGGGATTATTAGGCATCCTATGTGCTGTTCAATGACAAAAAGTTGAGAAGGGTACATTTGGCAGAGGGTCTTTCAAAAAGGTCAGAAGAAATTGTCCCGGATCTTTCCGCTCCCCTTTTTCTGGAAAACCAATAAATCTCAGGTTGTTCCTTCGGGCCCTATTTTCGGTATTGTCTACCCTCCAGACCACCTCCTTCATGGAAGCCAAAAGTCCCTTCACATCATTGCGTGTGGTGTGAAAGGCGTCTTCAAGTACTGAGATGCAGTGCTCTGCCTCGGTCACTCATTCAGAGACTTTGCGGAGGTCATGGTGAAGCAGTGTCACCACCTAGCAGATCTCCATCATCTTCCCCTCCAAGCTTTCCTTAGATGCATGTATGGCTTGGAGTATAGTAACATTATCTGGAAGAGGAGCAGATCTACGCTCTACGTCCGTCGGCGCGGGGAGCACCTTAGTATAGCGGTCCAGTTTCCCCTGGTGGGACGATTTAGGTTCTTTATCTTTCGCCATTGTGGGTGACCTGGCGGTCATGTATGTCTCAGCCTGCCCTCTCACTGCCTCTTCCTTCGTCATGTCGCCAGCGACTTCACCACTCCTCATTCCCGAGACAACTTGGCGCTCCTGGGACAGTCACCGCAGCACTGGGCAGGTCGGGGAAATGGGTGCAGGGATCCAGGGGCGCACTCACACTAAGTGAATTCCACGGAGGGATTCACTCCTTATAGCACTGGCTGAACCTTCAGTAGGCATCATCTGTTTGAGAGCGCTATGCAAAGTGGAGAGGAGGTAGTGAAGCGCTCCCGGCCAAGTGGGCGACCTGTCGTACTTCTCCCAGTGGGCACCGTGCTTGGGAGTTTAATTGCGCTGATCCCAGGTTCCAGGCCACCCAGCACTAGCTCACCCCCATGAGCCGGACCAGTTACAAGAATTGGTGGATAGTGGGGTGCATGTGCAGTCAGTAGTAGGAGGTGGGTGAAGCACAGCAGAGTGCCGGGGCCCGGAGGGTGCCTCAGAACAAAGAAGCATGACCCTCTGTAGTGGTTGCGTCCAACTGAATCCCTCCTATGTCATGGAAGTCTGCGGTAGGATGGGTCAGATGGAGGAGAGGTAGTGTACCTGTGGTCAGACCGGGCCCCACTCCACGATGTCGCTCTGTCACCAGCCCTGATATGAGGTGGCACAGTGAGCAGGAGCAGGGAGGGCCACCACACCTCCAGCAGCGTGAGTCCCAGGGCAGGAGGCCGGCGCATCCCCGCAGCAGCTGGCACCACAAATGGAAAGGCAGCGATCTCCGGTGGTGCACCGCCCCAAACAGCGTGCCTCGGAGTCGTAGTTCAATGGCCTTCACTCTGTTCATCCCGAGAGATGGTACATGCCCCAGTACTGAGTGGCAAATAGGCAGGGAGGGGGGCACCCTCAGGTGTTGCAGCGCCACACTGTATGCTCATCGGTGAGACTCACCATCAGGCCAAGCACAGGGCACAGTCCACACCAGGGGAGGGCAGATGCAATGGGCCTCCAGCACTCCATCCGCCGGGATCCAGACCTGGGGCTGCGAGGACAGAGATCTGAGAATCAGTGAGGCGGTCAACTCACCGCGGAGTCTCCTGCGCCGTTCCAGGAAACAGATAATGCCACTGTGGCAGCTGCTCCGGCTGCTGAAGTTTTTCCCTCAGCAACGTTGGGAGGGGAGTAGCCCGCACATCCGACTCCCACACCGCCAGCTGCAGCCGTTCGGCATCAGCACCACAGTCTCCCAAGTCGATTGCGGATAACTGTTGTTGCCGCTGGGGATTAGATCGGCTCGCCGTGTCAGACTCTGCGATCGATGCCCTGGCTCGTCTGTGCCACTTGCCACCACGTCAGGCAGGGTCACCGCAGCTCCGGCCCCAGGCTTCTGCTACTGCGCTGTGATCGACATCTTGGGTGAGACCGCACGCCGATACACGCTCCGGAAAGGTCTCAGCAACGGGCTAAGAACGCTGCGGCACTTCTCTTCGGGCACGCTACTGCTCTCCAGCACCTAGTGACTGCCAGTTTGTCGTTACTGCGACGAAGAGGAGAAGGATAATTCCAGGATTACGATCGGGCCAGCGGAGCTCACAATCACTGCAGCTGCTCAGCCATGTTGCTGGCCACGCCCCCGAATAATGGTATTCTTGATCTGAAGGAGGGAAAAGAGAGTGGTCCTTAAACACAGGAGGTTGGGCCACTGCAAACCAAAACCCAGGGGAAAAAAAGACCTTGTGTGTATGCTATTCAAATAAGCATTTGAGAAATGACCAAAAACAATTATTTAATTTATCATACAAATCGATTTATTCAATATGTTCAACAGTTAGCCCACTTTGTATATTTTAGAAAACATTAATAAGATAGCTCAATACGTATAACAATTCCAACATTTAAAGTAGACAAAACATTTATAAACATACCTAAACATGGGAGAAATGTGTGACAAAAACCATTCTCCATGTTGTATGGTGAATGGTGTTTGTCGGTGTGATATACTGCACCTTCTCTCTGATCCACTCATAATTAGGGCCTAAGTCTTCTGTAGACGACCTAATAGCATTGTTCCAAATCCAGCATGGCCCATGCAGGTAACAGCAGTGTGGCGGTGGGGCTGTGTAAGGGGGGATTTAAGGGGACGATGCAGATGGAAATGTATTTATTTATTTTATTTTCCCTTTGCATTGTCTCTTCCACTACCCCACCACTGTTACCTGCACGGACCGCGGCTGTCTAAATGTCTTAATGTGTTTGCCGTATTCACATCCAAAATGCTATTTGCTATCTACTGACTGATCCCTTTTTCATATTATATACTGTTTTGGAACTTGAGCACTTAAGACTTGTGTGAGATAGTTATTTCACTCTGCTTAAAGATGTGAAGGTTGCTGAGAGGGGGTGGTTTGTCCATTGATGTGATTTGAAGAAGTTTGGATGGTATGTTGAGCGATGCACACATCGTCTGCTAACAGTCGTTCTGATTGGCCTGTAGGAGAACAAGTAGGACATGCATCTTTGTGTCTTTGGCAAAGAGGAAATGGTTGTCTCAGGATTGTTCTCATATTTGACCAGTGACCTGAGCAGTTGGGGTGGTGTAAGGTTAAAATTAAACTTTTTACATTCGCTACCAAAGCCAATAAATTTGTCTGCTCAGGAGTAAAAACGGCCCTAGCCGTGAACCTTTGAAAATCCATATCATGCAGAAATGTTTTTTAGAATGTGACTATAAGTTATGATTGCATCTACAAATTTGTTTTTGTAAATTATCTTTCTGGCATGGGCCATTATGAATATCTTTTTCCAGGCACGCCGTTGAAGGCAGTATATTTATATTTAAATGCCATCCGAAAAATCAGTGTAAATATTCCCCTATCATCTTTAGGTCTCCACCTACCCAAAATTCCAAAATCCTTGGAATCCTTGGATGAGGTAGAAAATAAGCAGAAGTGACATGATTTCTACAAAAGGGGCTTTATTATGCAAGAGGGCACAGTGGATGGCATTGGGCTTAGCACAATATTTGATATGAGCTTCCAATGGCGAGTTCGCCAACAAACAATTGTTCACAAAAAACCCATTTGAACTACAAATGTAAAAACAAATAAAACAAGGAGTGTTAGTTCCTTGCATCCAAATTAGAGTTTGTAGTTAGAACAGGGAATTATGTCCTTCTATCAATGTTATTATATTGATTCGTCCACAATACATCAGTATTGAAACTCCTTACATGCTGATTGCAGCACGAGGGAAACTTATTACATTTCCTAGGTGACCAGTGCCCTTCTTCCCGCGCTGATCCTAGCACAAGGTTGTAAATTAACATTAACATGACAGGGTGACCAGTGCCCTAAACTTACTCACCTGATTTTCCTGACTCCGGATACCCCTTGAGACAAGAGAACAATTTGCAAGCCATAAATAATGGATTACTTGTAGGGGTCTGCCCGACCCATGATTAGGTCACTATACAATGACCATCAACATCGAGACAAACTATTCCTAACCTTAGGCCAAATGTAAATGCCTGGGTCCCCAGAACCCTTTGTCCTGAAGACACCCCGTAACTCGAGAGGGTCAAAACGTCGTCGACTACAAAAAGAGGGAGAGTTCTAGGACATTAGAAAAAATTCCAACTAAGTGGATTGAAACCTTACTCCATAAGGGACCTCCCCGATTACTCCAATAACCAACTGCTTATTATTATTAGTCACTGTATAATATGTCATTGTTGGTTATGGTCACTACTCTGGGGCACAAAATTCACTTGAATCACTTTTTATCTTGTATATCATGTGAATACACAGCAATTGTTTTACAATTTTTTTCTTATGATTGTTCTTTGCAAAGTAAAAGTTACGCCCATGTTCGGCTGAAGTGGGCTTGATAGAAATTCTGTTATATGTGGGCTTCAATTTCAAAACTTTGATTACATATTGAATCAATATATTAATATTGTTAGAAGGACATAATTCCCCATTCTAACTACAAACTCTAATTGTTGTTGGCTGATTAGCTATACCCAGTTCACAAGGACATATGGGACATATGGGTTGCTGTTGTTCTTTGAAAAAAAAATCCAATGGTGAGTTGACACAGACGTTTTGTTATGCACTTGCCCTAGTTTGTCAAATTTAGCACCGTGACATCTATTGCCGTCACATTCCGTGATAGGAGGTTGCACCCCCCTAGCCTTTGGTAGAAGGACCTGACAACTTTTGTGAGTAGTTGTACAGTAACATAAAGAACCCAGTATCCTCTTTCTGGAGCCTTCCTGATGCTTCACCAAGGCCATGGTAGATGCCCCTGGTCACCATGCATAAAGGCTGTTTAGTCCTCTTAGAATAGCACGGTCACTTGGCAGTGTCATCGACAATAGGGAATGTCAAAAGGTTAACATTGTGTCTCCCTGTGATGTCACAGCTCAGAAATATTGCTTATCTAGACATTTTTCATTGTGGCCCGTCTTTACAAAAACAGTTTTGGAAACCATTGAAACATAAAGTGACGTATGCTGTGGTTTTGGTTTCTCAATTATTAACACGAGGAAAAATAATACTTACCACATTTCTGATGTGATCAAAGTTGATCCTCTGCTATCTGGAAGAATAAATGAAAGAGTTAGTAGATCCTGAGTTGCTTTGCATTAAATCTGTAAAACTCTTGATTACATATACTGCAGCGATGACACTGATTGTGGTGCAGAACATGTTCCTATTTTCATTATCATTGCAGTGTTTTCCCCAGAGTAAGAAACTTATCCTGAAATTGTGTGTTTTCTGATTTAGTTGGTGGGTCAAATTTTATTTTTTTACATATTATGCTTTAGTTTTTCTGCTGAATATGTTTAGGCATGGCTCCAGTTTACATTGATTGCACCAGAGTTGTGGAGTTTTGCAGTATCATTTGTTCTGACCAATCAGACAAAAATGCTAATTTGTCCTTGATCATGAGGTGGACATGATGGTTTAAAGTTGCACCACCTGGGTTCCAGGTCGTCATTGGATAGTTTGCCTGACATGAATTGCCTGCATTTGATCTTTTTAGAACTTCTACAGTAATGACATTTCAACACTAAGAATTAAATGTTGGTTTGGAGTCTGAGAATTTTTTAGATTGAGTAGTGTCCCTAGTGATGAGTGAGCAGTGTAACCATATGAATACAACAGTCTTAGCTTATTTGTTTCTAAAATAATTGAAGGTGGCCCAAAGCTTTATTAGGAACCTGGTGCCCACACTTTCCAGTACTGGGGTGGTGAATCCTTAGACGGTCTACTTTTGATTCTACCTCCTGCATTTTTTCCCACCACCTTACATTTGCTTTCCCGTTGTTTCACTCTTGCGGATTTTTTTCATCGCTGCTATCTCCCTTTGTTACTGTTTTCCAGTCTTTCTCTTCCTCATTCATTCTCTCTTTTCTTTCTCTCTCTTGCTTGGTGACAAAGACTGATGATGGAAAATAAGTAATTTTTTCCAATAGTGCAATCGCCAGCACACATTGAGCTCTGACTACAGTGTAAGATTCTGACAGTTCCACAGCTCAGTCTTACGTAGCAGTATTCCTGGACGTTTTGGGATGGCTTAGGAGCAGCTAATAATGGTACCTTCAGTTTACAAAGTGCGCACGTGGATGTGAAGTGCCCACAATGATTCCAGAGGCCCGTTCATCTTTCATCTTCCATCTGTTCCTTCGGCATAGGCCGGGATTGTAGAAATGTTTATTACTAGGAATAAGAAATAGAACTTTTTTTAGCTGATATAAATATGTATGTTTTTTTAATGAAAGTACGCCCACGATGGATGCTGACATTACATTATTTTGCCAGCATTTTTATATTTTTGTTTTGATTGCGCATAAGTCCCTCTGCCTGTATAACTGATGAAAAATCCAACAAAACGTAAATAAAATTGTCCATTTTCTCTTTCCTCTTCTCATCCATGAGACAGAAAAGACATACATAATTGCTGTTCTTTAATCATTTTGGTTTCAAGGATAATTACTTTTTATGATGAAGGTTCCCCCAGAAAAAGAAATAAAATAAATGTGGTCAAGCTTGCCTTTTGCTGATCATGAACCGGTATTTCTCGCCAGCCAGCTGGGATACTGATTATACCCGTCCCCCGGGACAGGAGGCGCGTGCTTGCAGAGGTTACCAAAGCCCTAAATTTTTCCTATCGATTGAGTGTGCGAAGAGGGCCGGCAGTGAGTAAATCTCCGTGCGCATTTCATCCGTTATCCACCACGGATTGCGTGGCAGTGCATGGCGCGGTAATAAATGTGCTAGCTGGGGTGGCTTCGTCCGTAAATTCTGCTTATTTTGGCATCATCAACCAAGATATTTCATATTGACTTTTTCACTTAATTGTACATGCTGGTCCTCCAGCTACCAAGTTTATGTCAGTGAATCCAGGCCCTGCACTTTGTGCCCACTTTGTATTTTCTGCATAGGTTTTTTTTGCCTGTAATTTAAAATTTTAAAATGAGCTTCTGGTACGCATGACTTTCATGTGAGTTGAATTTTGATCCTCATAATGAGGGAACTGTGCCCCCACATTGCTACTGGAAAATTACGCTTGATTTTGTAACTGGTCTTCTGAGCTATTGATTCCCTATCTGCATTCCTGCTTTACTTTGTACTCAATAAACTTTACCCTTTGCTTATTGTTCTCCTGTTCCCAAGATGCTAATAATAACTGTACCACTTTACCCATGCTTGATTTTGTCTTAGTCTGTTGCTGGCGCTCCGTGATCTACGTTGATACTGACAAACCACCCTTTATCTTGAATTTTCATGCACAACACTCAATCTGCTGCTCACAAACTCTGCACCCCTCTTATAGACACCTTCTAACCATTCCAGTTGTCAACTTCATCCTTTTGCCTTTGAATTCGCGCAGTAATGTCATTGTGCTGTCCAAATCCCCATCACCACTGCCACATCAACCTTGTGCCATCCACACTACCTGTATCCTCAGACAACCCAAAACCTAATCAGTACACCAGACTAAGCTAAGAAAAAAATTCATTTTCAACTGACATATCAATCTTAAAACCATCAATAACAATTTTTATTCACACTACCCTCCACTCAATTCCTACCACAAAAATCGAACCAATCACAAAGATATTAAAGCTGCAGCTTCCTGTAAAGCCAAAGCTGTTCACACCAGCTGTCGCTTGCTGACACTTTCCCACTTTCCCTTGGTCACTATGGAGTCCACCATATGTTTAGATGTTTGCTGTTTTTAAGGGCTTTTAATCTCAAGGACCTCTGAAGCAATCTTAGGACTCCCATGAATGCAATGGATGGTTCTCTCTGGTGTAGGGGAGATCCTAACTTGGTTCCTCCACCCCACATGTCTCATAGTAGGTCCTGTGACCCACTCACCCGATGTGATTGACTAGAGTCAGCATATCAGTGGTTGTGTTGCGTTTTGAGGAGATTCCTACATCCCCTGCACCCACCCAGTGAAGTTAAGTGGGGTTGCCTCAGTTACAGCTACTCCCTTGCTATTAATTTTTATATGAACCGTTGTGTACAAAAGGAAATTATGACCATCAGAACAATTGTGGGCAACATCCATATTCTGACATTGGAATGAATACAGACTAGTAGTGATTA
This sequence comes from Lissotriton vulgaris, assembly GCF_964263255.1. Classification (NCBI taxonomy): domain Eukaryota; kingdom Metazoa; phylum Chordata; class Amphibia; order Caudata; family Salamandridae; genus Lissotriton; species Lissotriton vulgaris. Next base: position 926,917,564 of record NC_141693.1, on the reverse strand, counting down.
TTATCACTATCAGAAACCTTATATTATATTACGGTTACCCATAGCTGTACATGAACATCTTTTTGTATGAAAATGCAATAACGGGGTCAGCCAAACCTCCTATTCCTTGATTTCCGCCACCGGCCCCCCCACAAAATATCTGAGTGGGAGCCACATAACTATGCTCGAGCATCCCTCCAGGATGTTGCCTTTGTGCGGTGATGATAGACACCTTGCTTTTTACAGCTGACTGCTTGCCCAGCACACCCTGTCTTTCTCAGAAGCTGGGAACTGAGTCCCAGCATGACTGGCCGTGATTTCAGATTAAGAAAATAGATCTGAACCCATTGTCGGTAGCCCTCTCCCTGAGTGTCATGACTTGTGAATAAAAGCTTGAGCCGACCTGCAGTGCACTAAAGACCTACATCCATGCTACACTTGTCTGTCTTGTGCTTCTGTGCTTTATGGAAGTCGGAACTGCAAGCTACAACAAATAATGATTACAGTGTGACAAGCTGCTGCTGTCTGACTTACAAGGAAGCTGTGCCCTGCCCAACAATTTCAGAGTAGTTGACCAGAGCACCAAAGAAGTCCTTCCAAACCACTGTCAATACTAAATAGGACTATCAATAACTACCCGTCAAATCCGTGTCAACCTCCTCAAGCGATGACTGCTAGTTTTGCATTTCTTGTGCAACAACATCATTGTTCTTTTGTGGGCCCCAAACCTCCCCATTCCCATCATAGGCAAGACTCCACTTAACATGGCATTAGCACCAGCCCATCATCAGCTTCTTTGCCCTGGGTACTAGAAGAGACTCTGCTGGGCTGTCCAGATTTTCTTGGCTGTCCAGATTTTAGGCATCCAGTCAGTCTGAACTCAAGCTGGATCCAGCACGTAAGCATAGTATTTGCATGATCCTTTATGTGCCCTTTGTCTTAGTTGGCTCACTCACCATTTGCAAAAGATGGTCAGAGTCATTAACTTTGTGGTGTAGCACATCAGTATCAATACACTCTAGAGTTTAAGGCTTGAAGGTAAATGTACCTTTAAACCAGATGTCCCTTGGTCCCTGAATTTTGCTCATTATAACTCTATGCCTTAAATTCAAGAGATATATGCATTTAAGGTTTGAACTGATAAAGCTAAATGGCTCCAAGACTGAGGTCCTTATCTTGGGGAACAATCCTGAGCTCTGGGAAGCTAGTCACTGGCCTACCTCTTTAGGACCTCTACCGGCTCCAGTCATGAAGGTTAAGAACTTGGGTTTCATGTTTGATAGTAAGCTTTCTCTCGGAGCCCAAGTGTCTGAAGTCACCTTGGCTTGCTTTGCGGTCCTCAAGTGGTTAAAGAAAATCCTCTGGCTAATTCCATTGGCAGCCAAAAGAACTGTTTTGCAGGCTTTGGTGACTTCCAGTCTTGAATATGGAAATGTCCTAAATTTGGGTGCCGACAAGGCCTCCGTTCGCCGTCTCCAGCTCATTCAAAATGTGGCGGCCTGTCTGCTTTTTATGCGGCCTGGTCATGCCTCTGCTTCTCCTCTGCTGCACCAACTTCACTGGCTCAAGGTAAATACACGTATTGAGTTTAAGGCCCTTAGCTACATGTTTCGAGCGCAGCATGGCTTGGCTCCCTTGTACATACAAAGCCTTCTTAAGCCTTACCAACCCTCTTGTAAACTGATATCGGCCAGTCTGTTTCTCTTCTCAGTTCCGAGAGTGCGGCGGGCCCGTATGGGAGGCCGCTCGTTCTCTTATCTGGGACCTAAATTGTGGAATTCCCTACCGTTGGAACCCAGGACCTGTTTGTCTCTCCCAGCCTTCCGTAAAAAGCTGAAGACGTTTCTCTTTAGTCAGGCTTAATTTCTACTAACCTCTACTTTTCTTGTCCTGCTTAGCGCCGGAAAACCCTGTTGGGTGGCTGTGTGCTTTATAAATCTTTAAAATAAATAAAAAAATAAACTGACAAATGGGGTTGGCTGGCTAGCCTGTGGTCCCCTTGGGTGAATGGAAATGCCATATTTTATGTGCAACCTCTAGATCCAAGGAAACAAATACAGGCCCCCTGGCCAAAAAACTATCTCCGTAAGTGCTCCCTGAAAGACGGTCGAGCCCAGCCTGACTTCTAGACGTCAGGGTGTCCCTATGATGAAGCATGACACCACTAGGGTGTGTGAGGGAAAAATATAACAAAAGGACGTGCTTCCTTTCCCCACGCATGAGTGGGGTTAAAAGCTTCACATAGGGCATACCACCTCTTTACAATTTACAGACTGTTCCAGATAGCCTAACCACCTAACGGCGGATTAGGTAACCAAGGGAGTGCTTGTTGTGAAATAGTGGTATCTCTATATCATCACCCTCTGCACTGGTCCATTCAGGGCTTTACATTAAAGGATATTTTCTGGACCAGTCCTAACCGAAGAAGATGGGACTCTCTGTGTGTACATCAGACCTGACAGGAGGGAGTCTAACCCATCCCCCAGTCCCCACTTAATGTGAGAACCGAAAGACTCAGACCAATCCCTGGCGTGTGCCTGAGCACCTCCCTAAGCCCTCCCCAACATACCCTTACTAATGTGCATTAGAGGAAGGCATGGAGCAGCACTGTCTTTTGTGGTAGGGCCAGAATCCCTGGAGTAGTAGATGATTATTCACAAGACCATCTCTCGTGTGTGACATACACTACAAAGAATACTTCCACTTACCTTAGGATTTTAGCTAGTTAGAAGAGGCATGCCATCAGTCACAGGAATGTGTTTCATTTCCTTCAGTTCATATATTATAACATACCCAAGTTGGACAAGAACCTGAGATGGTGATCGTCATTAATTATATTTACCAAATCTCCAGGAGAGTAGCACAACATTGGAGCACTTCCAGTGTAAAACAATGAATGTTAGAAACCTTGTCACACACGTTGGTATGCAGGGCCGGACTGGGAACCAAAACCGGCCCTGGCACAGTGCTCGGCCACCCGCCTAGCTCTTTGCCGAAGGCCAGTTTTCGGACGATTTTGTTACAGGGACGATTTTGCAGCTATGCTGCGAAAAAGGCCCTGTAACAAAATCGGCCCCCAGGGGCCCAAAACCGGCCCCCACCCGTGCGGCGCACCGGGAGATTGCCCGGTGCCCGCTACGGCCAGTCCGGCCCTGTTGGTATGAGATCAGATAACAATGATGAACCTTCGGAAATGGGAGATGTCTCTGTTTTGGTGCTAGTCCATCGGAAAAAGCAGATCCTCTCAGGACAGCAGCAAGAGAAGGAAAACTCTAAAGTCACATAAGCAGTAGACCTGTAAACCGTGTTCTTATGTTGGATTGTTTAACAGGATTTGATGTTGAAAAATATTTGTCGAGCATGCTTGGGCTTGTAATGAGGTCCATATCCATCCTGGCATGTTTGCCAATATGCACCCAAATTGAAGACACTTACACCAAAAAATTAAGAGGATCCAACAGAAAGGTCAGACTATGAGCATGAGCGGGGAAGAGCCGTCAACAGTCGCTAAGATCTTACTCTGTTCACTTTTACAGTCCGTTTGCTATGATTATGATGCCCGGAGCATTGAAGACTAGCTTCGCAAAAATATGTTACTGAAAAGAAGATAAAAAGTATAAATTCAAGTTTACTTTCCTATATTGTTTTCGGGGCTGTCTTGTTTGGTAGCAATGATGCTTATAGTTTGTGCTCTTCATGTTTTCCTCACTAATGTTGCCTAGAACATACCACAAAAGCACCACATATCCCCATAAGTCTAATGTTTAAGGTGAATAACTGCGAGAAACAGTCAACTTACATACAAAGTGGGAGTGGTCATCGACACCGGGAGAGACAACATTTTAACAAAAAATAGTAATGCTTGTTATGCAAATGCAGATAAGCCTGCACACAGTCAATATAATCATAAAAATCAGACACGATTGTAAATCTCAGTGTTAAATATGCAAATAAACATGCACAAACAGCATAACTATATTAAATGTGGCGAGGCTATCAGAATCCGAGGAAGGACATAGGATGCATTTTACGATCTTTGGAGGTTTTTAAACCTAACGAAAATTTCAGTTGCCCAATTCTGCAGAAATTATCATCTTTAACTTGGTCCATTTGTGGTTTTCTGCAAAAGGGCCTATTTTATGTGCTATCAAGGCAGTAGTCCATTTTCTAGTTTTAAGAAGTGGGATGACAATTGATAGGCGATAGAAAGACCAATCACTGCATAACATTACATCTAAGCATTTGTATTAAGCATTCCCGCCGTCCTTTGCGCTATAGCCTTGTGTACAGGGGGACCCTGTGTCGATTTGATTGGAATGTTCGAGTCTTTGCAGCCGTGGGCTATGTTCCCTGTCAGAATGGTGTCAAGTTCCTGCCTCTATTCAGAACAACAGGTACCACACCGGTAGCTGAGAAAAGGCTTAGGCTGCCTGAAGAAGGTTACATTCTCCAGCCTTCTGTTTAGTCTGTAAGCACGCGATACAAGCTGTAGATTCATATCACTCGCGCTCAAGGAGTCATCAGTCAGGTCAAGCGTGACAAACCTGAACACTGCACACCCCTGTGATGAATTTGGCTTTCTCATGTTAGTGGTAGTCCTGGAGCCGGGCAGCTCTGACCCAGCCGTGATGAAGTGCTAGCCTTTTGACAGGAAGAGCCAAGATGGCTTGTTTTCGTTGTGCAGAGCATTAAAACTGGCAGGAAGCACATTGTAAAAGGAAATGGTGGCCTGCGACTTTGAAGGAGTTGGAAGGGATCGCCCTGGGACCAAGTAACAGACTTTATACACATACTCTGTACAAAGATCAGTCACCTTCGGTGGCATACCTGTATATGGTGCAATTTCAAAGATGACAAGAGCAAATCTAGGTGTGTGTATATATATATAGACACACACACACACATATATATATACATATAAATATAATCAATATCATTCCAATTTACACAATTCAATATGACTTTATCAACTGATGTTCATGTTGATTAACCCCTCTAATATTATGGTTTGATGGGTCTAATTTGTTGGTTGTGTTTGTCAATACTATTTCTATCTCCTGTAGCCATTGGCCTGTCTTATAAACGTTTTCCGGTGACTCATTCGGGTTATCAGAACTTGTTGGTTTGGTCATTTTGAAAGTTTGTAGTTCTACACTACATCATTCTGATATACATTTTGGAATGTTTCATACTTTTGACTTTCCCATACGGAAAAAACTCTTTTACGTGTCCCTGCACATCATCTTATTTTGGAGAAAAAAAATAGTGTACACTTTCTTTGTTGCCTTCGAAGATACAAATAAATCGTTGTGACCTGTTCCAAGTAAAATTATTTTATTCCTTCAGTTTGGCACAAACCTATCTCACTTTCTCCACGATAAATTCAAATTTGAATTATTGACAGTACACAAAAGGCAGATCACATTTTTGCAATTACTTTAAAACATCATTACCAATAAATGTAAACGATAGAATTATTTGTTGCAACTAAAGGTTGCTCGTCTAATTAAAAAAAAACTGCCAACTCTGCAGCATCTGAGCATAAACCATTAGTTGTAAAAATGTTGATCGCAGAAGTGATAACTCAGTATCCATACCGTAGATCTGCAGTAGAATGAAAACAAATATTATGATATGCTACACTTAAGGGCATTTAGAAGCGTTTGCCACCCTAGATACATTTCTTTCTTTCTTTCTTTCTTTCGTATTGTTTTATTGACACCCTATCTAAATGGCAAATAAAAAAAGTCCAGGCACAATATGTGATCTCGCAGCAACTTCTTTGAGGGTGCAGTGAATCAGATTCGATGCAAAGGACATACTGCCCCAGACCTGGAACGAGACCTTAGCCCACAGTAACAGGGTCAGGGTAAAATAAGGGTAGTATAGTGGGGCTAGATAACGAATTAGGCTAGTAAGTACCGATTGGACACATTTAAAGATTGTGGTTAAAACACAGGTGTTAAACATTCACAGCATAGCTGTCGGAGAATTGCTCTGCTCCTTACATTCATTCTGAAGTGCACTGTTAGACTTATCACTATCTAACTCGCCCTATCTCAATTCAACTTGTAAGACATCATGTATTTTAGACTACCCAAAGGGCATCCACGAAAAATGAGAAACAATACAAAACTAGAAAATTCCTGCCAAAAACATACCTGATGTACCCAAAGAAAGTCTCCCGAGCCATCCACCGAAGAAGAGACATCTTGCCACAACTACAAAAAATACAAATTCAAAATATCATCAAGAAAATCTACACACCAATAACACTTTAAGACCCAAACCAATACTTACATAAACACAATAACCGATCAACAAGAATTGCCACCACAATGGGGAGTCCCACCTGTCAAAGGACACCAACCAAGTGATATTATTTCAGTATGTCCACAGGCGATCATGGGCAATATATCACAATACAATTAACTGATTTACATCATGATGAATTTCACTAACTGTAACTTGCGATACTTTGTCCATACACCTTTTAATTATTGTAAAAACAGAGCAATCGGCCAAAAACCAGATTACACAACAGAAATGCAAAGTAAGGTACAAGGCAGCAAATGCTCCATCAGTCGACCACTTTCTTACCTGTAATCATTTGGAACTTGAATGTAAATGGACCGTAGTCCAACAGAAGAAATTCAGCAAATGAAGAAGAGACTTAAAAAAAATTGTATATAACTCGAAGGTCCATAGATATTATTCTTCAAATAAGGTGGGCATGGATTAAAAAGTGTGCATAAAATAGAGAGTCATCTAAATCACTAGAAGTATGACTCTGATCCCAAATGCATGCCATGCCACAGACACATACCTGATACCATAAGAATCAGGTGAATCAGTTTTCAACACATCGGCTCCCAGAAACCACTGTATCCCGAGGCACACCAGCGACATAATCGCCATTTGACAAGACTACAATTCCCACTAGACCCTAAGCCTTCACCTATGGAGACCACTCTGAAATTAACCATAGAAAAGGATGGTATCATAAAGTTTCAGTAAAATGCCTTTATTGCCAAGGTACAAGGACATGGAATGCGAGTCATGGAAAGCACTTCTTCCAGTACCCCAAAATGCCAAAGAAGGAGCAAGTACTTTAGAAAAGGACCATGAAAGTTATGCTCCAGATTTAAATGCAACTGAAGCAAGAAATGCAATGGCAAGCAAGGGTCAGGACTTTTTTGCATGGCTTCTTGCCCAGTAATGATGCACACCAATGAGAACTTGCATACCCTCACTGCAAGCCAGGGATCACAAACCGACAGGCAGGCAAGTTGCCTCTTTAAAAATACCAACTCACTGTGTCATAATCAGTTTAGGATGGTTGTTTGATTCCCCTTTGTTTTATGGTTTGACTGTGACGGACAGTAATCTACTCCAACAATGACGATCACCGGTATGCCCTTATGTCTGACACACACCCTCTCTTTGAAACATAAGCACCCTTTTTTAGCGATGTTCTACTTTGTACAGTTGTCTGTAATTTGGAACCCAAGTTCAGATGAAGACCGTACAGGTCTCATCAGGTCAGAAGAAGTGACAGTGATTTCCTCTCAAAAATACTTGTACAAAACAACTGTGGCTGCCAACGTGTGGATGCACCCATTTGAGTTTAAAAAAAGCATAGATGTTTACATTTGCAATTTAAAATGACACAGTGGTGGTGCACAATGTATTAGCATGTAAATATCAAGTTAACGTGATTTAATGCTACAGATGTTGTCCAAACCGCATGCTCATAACTACGGTAAATACAGAAGTTATTGAGTAAAAATTAAAACAGTTTCAACCAACCAACTAATATGCTAATTGTTAAAAGTAGGGGCCACTACTTTAAATTGTTTTCCAGCTAATCAAAATAACTTTAATATTGGTGGTGCAAATGGTCTTCTTAGCTATGAAGCTGTAATGTGATCAATAATGTCATTTGTAATATCATCCTTTATATATCTGACACTTGGGTTGGTTTTATAAAACATTATTTTGACTAATGATTCACAGCATGGGTTCGATTGTAGTCTTCGAGGGTGTCAACATCTCTTGGTAGATGATCCTATGGGTTAGTGTAAGGTTATAAAACTTAACTCTTTCAGCTATTGGAAGCCAAATAATTATTTCCAGGATTAAAAAAATATGATCCTGCTGCTTAAGCCTCTTAGTAGACAGGGCATCATATTAGCCTTAACCCCTCCCATGCTCGTGATGGAACCGTTCCCTCACAAGCCTCGGGTGGGCTGTGCTGGTGACGGAACGGTTCCATCACGGCCCGCTCGCCGCGCCTGCGCGGCACGTATTCCGCGCCTGCGCTGACGTTCGAAAGAATGGGCGGGGCCGTGACGGAACCGTTCTGTCACAAGCACAGCTCACCAGCGGGCCGTGACGGAGCGGTTCCGTCACAAGCACGGGAGCGCCGCGCGGCCCCGCCTCCCCCTTAGCGTTGTGGCAGAATAGCCGCCGCAACGAAGGGGTTAAAGAAAAGTATAGCAGAATGTTTTGCTTTACTTGGCCCAGCATTCAAAGGAGATTATCGAAAATCACCCACAGTAGTGCTACCCTGGCGTTTATACCCCGTTGGAGATGATCAAACAGAATAGACCAGTATTTCACTTATTATTTTCAATATATATTTACTTGTTTAAAACAAAATTAAAATTTATGATAATTGCACCAAAATAAACATGTAATATAAAAAATACCTAAATGGTACCTTGTGTAATATATTTCTCTATTGCCATTTCGGGGTTCTGGTGACATTCACAAACCCGTCGACCTTCAGTTCATGATGTCAGCAGAACTGCTCATTGGTAATACACAACCATTTTACATGGTTACCCGTTGTATTTCCCCTACCTGTATATTTATGTATTTCTAACTGGAGCAAACAAAGTTTGCATTTAGATTATGGGTAGCATTTTTCCAGCACTAACATATGTTAAAAAAAACTCAGAAATTCATGTCAAACCTACAGTTAAAATGCTTTTAAGGTTATGAATTAAAAAAAAACTGAAATATACTGTCTGTGGTTAGATCTGTTGCTCATAAAACAAAGAGAAGTGCAAATAGCATAACAAATGACATGCTCTTGACCTCACCCGCGATCTTAAAGATGAAACTTCATATCCTATTACCCCTGGCAATGTGAAACAAGAATTTATTTTATATTATTTTTTGGTTCGAGTAGCTATTCTTATTTAGTTATGTGTCACTTTAGCTGTTGTTACATATCGGTATAAATGTTGTGAGTCATAATTGTTGCACCATGAGTTTTAAAAAACAAATATATATTTTAAAATATTTTTCCACTCGAAAACAAATGCCGCATATTAGTCAAAGTGAAAAGAATTATTTTCCACATTTCATGTTAAAACTCATTGAGAAAGAGTTGTAAAATGCTAAGATACTATAGGTATTGTATGCCTGTCTTTACATGCATGGCAGTAAAATAGTTCCAATAGAGGGTTGAGGGGATGGCTCCAGCTATGTTTGCCAAGTCTAGACATCCACAGGCGAAGACGACCCTATTGATATACCGCTGTCTCTTCACCGATGGCTGTTTAATGGGAAAGTGAAACAAGGCCTAAGTCTGCCCTAGCAAGATAACATACATCTTCTAAACTCAGCACGTCTGTGAGGATGAACCGACAAGGTACCATGCTCGAAGCCTGCGTGGGAAAATTGTTTAGCATGTCCGTGGCAAGGATTCATGTAAAGCAGCCAAACAGTAAGGGCTAGGACAGTATCATTTTGTAAGTCCTCTTAATGAGTTAAAGACGCAGAATTCTCATGGTAAGTGCTGATCAGGGCACCTACAAGTCACTGTCAGATGGATTTTTTTTTGTCATCAATAGAATGGTTTTCAGTCTTGAAATATATTGAGTAAAAAGTTTACTATTGAATTAAAGAATGCTCGTGGAAAAAGAGCGCCTGGCTCTGTACGTCAAGCAAGAATAGGGAGTTTGACTCCAGACTTAAGATGTAAAGTTAACATGTAAGATGTAAAGTTCTTGATAGAATTCCGAAATATAAAATGCACATGTTGAAAAATGTCAAGAAGACTAATAAAAAGAGGACAAAGTAAAATCAAATATGGTAATTGTAATACTTTATTAAAAGACTAAACAACAGTGGATGTAAAATATCTAAATAGATTAGGGCAAATGTAATGCATTCAACAAGTCTTCCCTAAAGACGAAAAACATTTTAACATGAACAAATAATTGAACCCGAATTACTGCTCTGGGAGGTAGTGCTCATCCCTGAGATTCAGTGATGTACCCATGAATAGGCAGTGAGAGTTTGATGCACAAAAGGCACTTGGGAAGAGATAAACATTTTCTCCCTTGGAACATTTACCTTTGGAGAAACTTACCAAATCGTTATGGGGTTCAGAAAGAATCAGAGGATCACTAGAATGAAATGAACAAGAGTCCAACACAGCACACGACATTTATGCATGCGGAATATCCACATACAGAGATGTAATGCAAATTTGCATTTGCACAGGCAGTTCTCCAACTCGATTATTATATATATGAGGTGTTCCCTCCTCTGCATTTCCACTCTGGAATCTCACTCACTCTTGCCTTTAACAGGAGAAAGTTCCCAGGTGCAAAACTATCCCCCATTAGGAACTGGCTGCCAACTTTTATTGCATGACGACAGGCACATCTAAACTACTACATTTGGGATTGTAAATGAATGACCATACTAGCAGTATTTCAGCGTTCGAAGGTGAACTTTTCAGGGTAAAATTCCACCATCATGATTCCGTGAGTAAGGTTTGAGATTCCAGCTTTACAAATGAGTTTCTAGACACCCAAGTTTTAGTCTGCAAAACTATTGTAGGAATTAGGCCCGAAGTGGCTAAATTCATAGCTCTATGCAGCAGTTAAAACATCTATCACACGCCCAATAGATTTTTTAGGTCTCGCCTGTCCATGCGCATCGAGCTTGCAAGACTATGGGGGCTTAACCACTCTTTAACTAACTTGCAAGGAATCGTGGCGATTCCTTGCAGTGCCCGTGACTTTTAAGCTCAATGCGCATGCGCATTGAGCTTAAAAGCGCGTGCACATCAGTTCCCTCATCCGCACGTCGCATTTCTCCTCCCCCCTCGCCCCCTCCCCTGCCCGCCGTGTCGCATTTCTCCTCCCCCCTCCCCTTATCTGCCTTCCCTCCGTCTTGTTTGTGTCGCATTTCTCCTCCCCCCTCGCCCCCTCCCCTGCCCGCCGTGTCGCATTTCTCCTCCCCCCTCCCCTTATCTGCCTTCCCTCCGTCTTGTTTGTGTCGCATTTCTCCTCCCCCCTCCCCTTCTCTGCCTTCCCTACTTGTACTCGCATCCTGTAGAGAACATAAACCTTTGTGCAAACAAAGGTAAGGGTTCATTCAAAGTTCCTACAGGTTTCTTTTGCAACATGTTTTGTCCCCAAAAAATCTGATCGTTCATCACGTAACTCATTCAACGATCACAAAGTCCACACCTTCCTAAACATTATCTGTGACTTTGCATCACTCCAAGATGGCCGCTAGGTAACCCAGAACAGATTGCTCTCTTACATCAACTACACCAGCTATAAGCACAGCATTCTCTTGTTGACAGAGCGGTCCATCTTGTATTAGCAGGACGTGGACATTTAAAAAAGTATAGTAAAACGAACTACAAGGTATGCATGTAGTTAATTACCATTCTTCTCCACTCCAAGCACGTAAACACCTGTTAACATTCAACTTTTTGAATTACGACCACCATGTTCTGCGGCCGTAAGCAATATTTTGCACCGCTTATTACGCTCATTACGCTCATTAACACATCACAGTCACACCCCCTTGACGTAATTCATGAAACTCCAAAACGGTCGTCTGATAAGCAGTCCATTCCAGCCTGGTCGCTTCCATTATTTCCCACAATAAGACGCAACCAGCCGCAGTCGGTTGACATAGATTAACCCTCTGTATCTCTGCCTGCAACTCTGGTCCTTTCTCAGTTTCAACGCTTGAGCGCCGTACAAACACATCCACATTTTCTATGCACCCCTTTTCTCCCCACGATACCTCGCACCGGTGCCACCACCCACGTCGCTTCTCGAAAACGTTGCAGGTCCTCGCTGCTGTCAGAGTCCGAGCCCACACGCGGGCCACGCGCAGGAGCTGCCATCTTAGAACTGGCTGCTTACCGTGCCCCGTAGATATAAAAAAGAGGGCTTAGTAAGATTCCCCAACTACATGGTTTGGACCTCGGTATCAATAACCGATCCAAGATGGCCGACGAGGTACTGTACTTAAAGGAAGGTGAATAATTGTTACCGTGCAGTGTTTCTCTGATTTGCAAGGACAGCAACAGACTGCAAATTTTTTATTACTTTTTTTTTTTTTAAACAAAATGAGTTCTGGTGACGCTACGTACGTTTAATTATGATATTCCGAGCGTTAAAACATACACTGCCAAACGCGCCTTCACATCCTCACCCCCTCATCCTCACACACCCTCACTCACCCTCACACCCCTCACAACCCTCTCACCCTCACTCAGCCTCACACCCCCTCACCCTCACACACCCTCACCCACCCTCACCCTCGCACCCTCTCACCATCACCCCCTCTCACACCCTTACCCTCATCCCCTCACCCTCACACACACTCTGTCACCCTCTCACCCTCACCCTCACACCCCCTAACCCTCACCCTCACCACCTTACACACCCTCACTCACCCTCAAACACCCTCACTCACCCTCACACACCCACACCCTCACCCTCACACACCCTCACCCTCACACCCTCACACACCCTCACCCTCACACCCTCACACACCCTCACACCACTCAGTGCTACAAAACATATTGTGTTGCAATAGGTGTCACATTTGCGAAAGATAAAACTATTGGCATTGTAAATAACAAAGCTATTAATTTCGCAATTTTCAAAACAAACACATAAATGAAAAATGTGTCCTTTACAATACCAATAGCTCAAACTTTCCTAATGCGAGACCTATTGCATTGCTGTGCTTCTCTCCCCTGCTGCACTCTCCTGCTCTCTAGAGATGTGGCCTAACGACCAGAGCTGCCATTTATGTCACGTAAATACAAAACATGTTGCATTCCAAATGCTATAGGTGTCACATTCGCGAAAGTTATAACTATTGGCGTTGTAAATGACAAAGCTATCAATTTAGCTATTTTAAAAACCAACAAATAAATAAAATATTTGTCATTTACAAGACCAATAGCTCCAACTTTTCTAATGCGAGACCTATTGCATTTCCAATGCTTGTTCTTTCCAGTAGCTTTTAGTTAATTGTGTCACCAAGTTAATTTAAAGCCTATTATCCTTTTCACAGCTTCAAAGTTTTTTAGTTTTTTCATTTCATAAAAAGACTATTTTACTTTCAGCAGCAGGGCTCTTCGTCTGAAAAACGAATACTTCTTTGTGATAAAAACTAAACAAAAACCTGTAATTGGAGTGGTGAAAGGAGGGTGCATGATGACCTATTTTCAGATCTTTTGTTGTGGTTTTTGTTAACTACTGCTCATTTTTTTATTTCTTTTTACAACTGTCTGTCTTTTTTACCTTTTAAAAAAAAACACCAGTGAGCTTTTAAAAACGATTACATTGAGTGAAATTCACTTGCTAAGACGAAAATACTGTACAATTCCTAGAATTCCACACAATTTTACAGATGCATTACTTTTGCTTGGAATATTTGTTTGTTCCATGTAATAGATAGAGATACACATATGTATATATCTCTTCTATTTTGAGCATTATTTATAATTATCCCTGTATTAATGCCTTGTTGTGAGAGGTCCTACAATAAGGTATTCACTGTGATATCTATGTATTCAGAAAATGTCAAGATGGTCGCTGTGTTTCCCTTAACAGTGTTTTTCTATGAGTCCTTTTTCTGTTTTTATCACCCTGAGTGTGTGTGAAAAGGAAAGCTCAGACCAACGCATAAACATCGTGATCAAGGGAGCGTGACTCCCGAAACGCGTTGATGATATATGCTTAAATAAATAAGCTTTCGATAAAAACCTGTTCGTGAGTGCCTGGATGCTTTCAGTGTCAAAGACTGTGGAATCTAGAATCCTATTCCGAATATATAGATATATATATACATATATATATTTGCGAAACACTCCGTTAATCAAAGAAAGAATGTCCAGACTCTATGGGATATTCAAATTCGTCAGTTTAATGACAATGCCGACACGTTTTGCCTTTACGCCTTGCTCACGGCAATAAAGTTTTCCATATACAAATGCATTTTTAAATACACACATGAAAATTGAAAAGGTGACTGTGTAAAACACCACGTGATTCCAATGAAAAAGTTGTCAGCCATCTTTAACTAATATTTATTTTTCGGCCATTATTGCCCAGTCATTTGAACTTTGCAAGAGTCCCTCGAGCCATTCGTATTGCACATATTTCATACATTACAGCCATTACACCGATTTGTATCTCGCCCCAGTGGGCATAACATGTAGATGTTTTTCAATTTTTTCCCAATTTTATCACTTTAACAAACGTTATGTCGCACCAATGTTAGCATAGGGTATTAATTCATGATACAGGTTTTAATCATGCACCTACCACAAGGGGCATAAATGGAGTTTACTCGATCAAACTACATTCTCAGATCCAATTCACACTAAATCATGCCCCAGTGGGCAAATAAATAATTATTTAATATAATCCATCCCACATGATTTATTGCATGACCCCTGCCAAAAATGAATGCAGCAACATTACGTCAATTACAATGTCTCTCCTCCTATGTCAACAGAACTTTCACAATAGTTAATGTCTTGTGTTGTCGATGACAAGAATGTCAAAATCAGATGGTTATTCCGATATGCCCTCTAAACGGTGTTGAAAAAAGGTGCCTGTGCCTGTGTGAAAAATAAATAAATAAACCATTACCATAAAAAACCATACGGAAGGAATTACAATACAGATATAAAATTGCTCCTAACTACTTAAGTGAATTGCTAATGTTTCATTGGAATTTAATCCATTTGGTATCTTGGTCTCAAAATTAATGATGTATCTCGATTCCAATTTTCTCAGAATACGTTTTCTGTTACCTCCCCTAGTATCCAGATCAACAGCATCAATTACCATCATTTTAAATAGATTTTCATTTTGAAAGTGAAAGTCAAAAAAGTGACGTGCCACCGGATATTGTTTGTTGTTATGGCAGATGGCACGCACATGTTCAAGTACCTTCTTTCTGGCCTGATGAATAGGATTACCTATATGCACATTAAAGCATACACACAGTAGGGGGTGTTACAATTTACTGCTTTAGGGATAACAAACTGCCTCTTGGAGTTTGGAATTTGAAATTCTTTGCAATCTGAACTGTTGCTACATGCTTTGCACTTAGCACAACGCCGAAATACAACCTGACTCACACTTTGGAGTCTATCTTTACTGGTTAATAAATGCACACTCAAGACATCCCGTAGTGATTTACTTTTTTTTTAAAGTTATCTGAGGGTTACAGTTAAGATGTTTACTCAAATCATCATCTGTCAATTGAGTATGCCAATGTTTGTTGAAAATTCTCCGTACATTTGGTGCTTGATGTGAAAAAGTTTTTATAAATAGTGTTGTTTCTAACCCTTGGGTGTCTTTCACCTGATGTAACAATTCAGTTCTTGTCACCCTTTCAACTCTTGCCACAGCCTGATCAATCACTTTTTTGCTGTAGCCACGTTCTAAGAACCTTTGGCACATTACACCTTTTTCATGTTCAAAATCAGTAATAGTGCTACAGTTGCGTTTAGCACACAAAAGTTCTCCGTAAGGAATGCTGAATATTAATTTCAGAGGATGAGCACTTTTTGCTTGTAATAAGCTGTTCCCTGGCGTCTTTTTACGAAATAACTTTGTCTCCAGATTATTGTCTTTAACCATCACCTGTACATCTAGGAATTCTATCTTGGTTTTGCTCACTTGTTCGGTGAAAGACAGATTATAACTATTGTTATTGAGTTTACAAATATACTCTTTAACAGAATTCTCATCGCCCTTCCAAATAAAAAAAATATCATTAATAAAATGCAGCCACAGGATCACACAGCTTTCAAACTTCTCAAGCTGTGCGGCCACCTCCTCCTCCCACCAGCCCATGACCAGATTTGCATAGCTGGGGGCGAAGCAGGTGCCCATCGCTGATGAGTTTTGAATGCTGTAGAACTCTGTGTATTTTACCCCTGCTAACCAGTTAAATTGCCAGGGCTTCCTCTTTCTACTTGATGAAATTGGCATACCTCTAATTGCTATAGTTAACATACCTGTAAGTCCCTAATTTATGGTCCAAAGTGTACCCAGGGCCTGTTAGGTGGGTTGCAGCACATGTTGTGCCACCTGCTGCAGTAACAGTGAAAACATGACTGCCGGTCTACCATTTGGAGCCTGGCGATGCAGTTTTCAAATGTCAAATTTGACATTGCAAAATAACCCCTTTTGACAGACCTAACCTTCCATTAAATGATGAGTAAGTCACACCTAAGTAGACTTACTCCCCATAAAGCAGTGTGTATGGTATATAAAAATAGGGCATGTCAAAGCTTAATGTTAAAAAAGCAGGATCCCAGGTTGAGAAAAAGCCCACTGGTAAGGGAAAAGACCAAGTCTTGTATCATGTTGCCCTCACACACCCCGAAGGATGTCATGCTTCATCATCGGGTGTTGATCCTCGTAGGGCTGGCACTGCAATTCCCAATACATATACATGGAGTGTTTTTTTTTTAGATCCTTTTTAATGATTGTTTGGTCCTGAAGAAGCGCCAACGACCTGTACGGCAACAAAGGCGCGAAACATGTTGGCCAGTTACACCCGGGCACAAAGTGCCCTTTGGGATTACACGTCACATATGGTTTTCATTTTGTCTAGGGTACCACCACATTTGTACTTCCTCTGTGGTAACCCATAGGCAATTTGAATTCACCTTGCACGCACCTTTTTACCCTCATTTAGGACCTACACCCCACACACCCACATACACCATCCGGCGTTAGGTCAAAAGATCTCCAACAAAGTGACCCTTCGGGGAACCCATAGGGAATTGTAGCGCCGGCCCTAGGGGGAGAAACTTGGTCTTTTCCCTTACCAGTAGGCTTTTTCCCAACCTGGGATACTGCTTTTTTCACTCTATCTAGTTTGTTTGGGTGATTCTTTGTGCCTTAGGAACAGTGTCCTCTTGTTTTTGATCGATTGTAATAAGGAGCATGGACACTGGACCATAATCGACTCCTTGGTCTCCCCTCTCTTGTTGATACAAAGCTTAATGTTAAACATGTCCTTACAGTGAAAAGACACAAAAAGCTAATTTCACTGTAGCTGGGTGGGAGCTTCTGTAGGAAAGCATTGGAGTAGAATATCAGATTTAGTAATATGGCTGGAAAACAACTTCAAAATGTATTCTTGGACCTTTTGAAATATTTATTACAAGCCCAAGTAACTGGTGGTCAGATTTTTAAGAAATATTTTTAAAAGGTACTTTTAGATAGTCAAATTTTTTTCTCTCTAAAGCCTCTGGAGGCCAATATCCATGAACTTCAACTTTCACCTCACAACTGCATAGACACCTTATGAGGTGTGAAAACTGCTCCCAGAGGTAAAGGCTTGAGTATAGGGAGGTGTTTTGTGTTCATCTGACAGGATGACTATCTGGGCTGTGCCTAGGAACTTTATTAAAGGGGTCCACTTTGTCACATACAAGTATTAGCTGATGCATGGACAAGGTCCATCTTTACTCCTCCAGTCAGACAGGCACCAATCCTAGTGGGAGAGGAGCTGCCCCAGAACAGGTTTGGTATGACCGCAGAGGAGAGGTTGATTATATCTGTGGCCACACCACTAGGGTGGGTATAACAGGCTCTGGACAAGAGAAGAAGGGTTTAGCCATCTTGGGTTTAGGTAGAGAGGGATACTGTGGGATTGTTTACAGGCAAGTACACAGGAAATGTTGCAAACATTTTTAGTTCACCCCTGGGAACTTGTACCCCTGTGGTCAGGGAGGAGTTACCCCCACCCCCATCCACAGGCTTGTATAAGATATAAATGTGGCATGCAGTACCCTCTACAGAAGACTTTTTAGACCTGTGGAAGTACAGAAGAGGCCTGGGCCTGCTGTCTGTGACCTGGGAGGACTCTAGAAGACTGGATCTGCGCTCCCTCTGCCTCTTATATTCAAAACAAAGAAGTGGACTCCAAGGGACATAAGGCTGACCTCCTTTTCACGCTACAGGCCCAGATGAACAGTTCCAACTGGACCTGACTTGGACCCTGCTACTGGCCTCTGCTGGAGTACGTCTTGACCCTCATGGTTGTCCCCAAGATCCTGGACCTTTGCTGGTGTAAAATTGTACTCCTTCTAGCGTTTCCTGAAACCTGGCAGTTGGAACCTATTTCGCTCCAAAGAACTCCAGAGCACCAGGACCAACCTGCCAAGCTGATACACTAAAGGTGCATTGCCACTGGGCCAAAGATTCAAGTTGCCAATTCTTGGCGTTTTTCCAGTGCACCAACTCTGATTTAGTGAGACATTTCGGAAAAGGTATCCAGCCTTGGAGAGCCCTCTTCAGTTACAGCCTGCAGCCCTGCCCAGGTGGACAATTCTGAGCTCCACCAAAGAGACTAAGCCCAAAGGTAAAAAATTATTGCCAGGCGAAGGCGCCAAAGTATCTGTCAAGTAATGGACCTTCCCTGGGAGTGAAATGTAAATTTCTCCCACTGTGAGCTTTCGCCCCAAGGTGACATGGAGTTCTCTTCGATCACAGCCTGCTGCCTTGCCCCACTGAGAATTTGAGTGTAAAACTTCCAACCAGGTTCAACCTGGTTTTTGTTCCCAGTCCACGCCCCTTAATGGTTAGCCTTAAATTGCATCTACGTATCGATCAAGTGCAACCAGATGATGGCAGTTGCTTTTTAATGCTTTTTGTTTCTATTTTGAACATTAAACATTAAGAAATCCATAACTCCAATTTCCCTTATTGGACTTCTGTAATTTTGGTGTAATTTTAGTTTATTAATGTACTCTATTTTTCAAAATTGGTTTGAGATTTTTCTTCGGATGTATTTTGACTGAATTAGTATTATGGTACTACATAACTAATTTATACATTGCCTCTATTTTAAGCCTGTCTGCTCTGTGTCATAGTTTCAAGGGGTTAATCTCACTCTAATTTAGTGACTTTAGAGGTTCACCCTGACAAGGGTTGTGGTTATTACTTAAGGTAGGGACTCAACCCCTCAAATAATTCTCCTGTTTCTTACAATGGCTTAATAAGGTATTTGGGGTTTGACGTTTCTCCAAGCTGGACGTATGGCCCAGTGAGCAGAAAGCTCACCTTGGATAAATGAGTTGATCTGATCTTAAGAACCAGTGTTAGAATGTGTGTTACTTTTACTTTGCAGGAGTCATTACGAGGTAGTTGGATTAATCAGACATCATTACATCATAGGTGCATTTAGCTACATTATCATCAGGAGTCAATACATATGGCCAACCCCTGCTGCTGATGACCTCTGGCCAGGTCCTGTAGCTAGTCCTCTGTGGGTGGCCAACCTCCACTAAGCATGGCGTTCGGCCAGGTGCAGCACACTTTGGGCACAGGGCCTGACTGGAGGAAAATCACTGAGCCCAACCTTCTCCTAATGGCCAGACATAACAGCATGCATCCAACCCTCCATGGGATGCCATCTTCCGCTGTGCATGGTTGGCCTGCTCTCTGACCAGGCCGTGAGCCCAAATCTCTGTGGGTGGCCACCCCACCCATGGAATGACATGAATGAATTAATGGAGACTTATAAAGCACACAGCTTGTGTGCCTGGGTGTGTCACTGTATGCATTAGTGTCTGCATGGGTGTGTGAGCATATGTATTAGTGTGTGACTGAGTGTGTTAGTGTATGGATGAGTGTGTGCAGGGCTGTCTCAGTGTATGCATTAGTGTGTGCCTGGGTGTATTATTGGATTCATTAATGTTTGGCTGGGTGCTAAAAGCACACCACTTTAAAGAACACTACATCACACACGTACTATCCATCCACATTGATGGATTTTGTTTATGTACAGCTCTCAGCTGCCTTTTGGCTAGGTTTGTACTATAGAAATACCACATACGTACATATTTGTGTTCTTACTTTGGCATTGGCAGCATTAATGGACCTCAGATTCCTTGTAAGTACGTTGGTAGAGTGTAGACTGATTTTACAATTAAAGTTTCCTCTCAGAAAATAAAAACAATAAACTTTAGGGAAGTGAACCAGTATGGGAAACAGGATTATTAACTAGGCGAGAGAGCAAGGTTCATTTTTCGACACAGTTCTGTATCCCTGCATCTAAGGAGTAATCCAAAGCAGGTTTCAATCTGGAATCCTAGGCTTAACCCTGGTAACTGACTCAGAAGCGACAAGCATCTTTCAGGCAAAATGTGGATAAAGGATTTTAGCTGCACATAGAAGCAGTTACAGACAATAAATTATTATTTTTGATTTACGACTGATTGCATAAAACGGTGAAGCCAATGGCAGTTTAAGTGGACGCAGACACATCTTGCCTCTCGACACAGTAGTCAGTGAGATGGAACAAAAACACACTGTGCACTTCATAAGTTGGCAAATGATAAACTGAGATGTGAAAGCATTTGTATCAAGCTTTCTCCATGTCAAGTGCATACGTCTGTGCGTGTATTTACACTAATAAAGTGCATATATGTGGCATAGAAGACAAACTGCTTTCTGCAGAAATTGAATAACAAACATTACTAAGAACCAAACTAATTTTAGATAATTTTTTCAAACTTATAGGAATGAAAGAAGGAAAACTGGCAAGCGTTCAAAGCTATTCTTTCTGCCGTACATGCAGAGGCTTACACCTAGATGCATCAACCTATTTAGGAAGTGCAAACGGTGCGAATCGTCTGGGATGCATCAAGCATTTTTGGAAAATCACTATTTTTAGCGAATTCCAAAAATGCGATTGCTTTTAAGGAATCGCAAATTTGCGATTCCTTAAAAGCAATGCATGATTATTTTTAAAATTGCTATTTCGCAATTAGGGGGTGCAAATTACCACGAGTTTGAACCTCGTGGTAATTTGCAAAAATGTGTCAAAATGCCCAAACATGCATTTTAAAACACTGTCATGTTACAGACACACATGTTCTTAGGACATGTGTGTGTGTAACATGCACTTTAAAATAAATTTCACGGGTGCAGGGGGGGTTCCTTTGGACCCCCCCTGCACCCATGGAATGCATAAACATTTTGCGAGTTCCAAATTGCGAATTCGCAATTCCCATTGATTCCTATGGGCCTTTTGGCCCATAGGAATCAATGGGAATTGCGAAATCGCAATTTGGAACTCACAATTTTATTGCGATTCGGTAAAAATTGCAATTTTTACCGAATCACAATAAAATTGCGAAATTAATGATGCATTGCCATTTGCGATTCCTTATTTGCGATTCCTTATTTTTCGCAAATAAGGAATCGCAAATGAAAACGTTGATGCATCTACCCATTACTGTGTAGATATCACCCACTGAACTGTGTCCCACAGAGGAGTAACTTCTGACCCGCAGGTTAGACTGTGGTTTTTGGAACAAACACACTGACCCACTGAGCTACTTCAATAGTATAATACAAATGAATAACCAGATTCTATACATATGCACACACATATATCCCTGCATTAACTACTTTGGCTGTATTAGTATTATTATACTCTGAGACCAAGGTGCCTTTAACTGATATGGTTTCTTAAAATGTGATCTGTTTGTGAACTGGAAAGTAAGCCAGAACAGCTTACTATGACATTTTTTCTTGTCAATTTCTTTGGAAGACATATTTTGTAAAAATAGCATAGCATAGTGATTCATTGCCTGTAGACCACAGACAGTCGGGGGTCCACTGTGCCTATTTTCGGGGTCCTCGACTGTTAAGAAAAATTAATAATATTAGCAGATTGATAAAATATATACATAAAATAGCTCATTTGAAAATTGAAATCTTTAAAATGCTCTGTAAATGTAAAGGAATTTGAAATTTAAGGGTAACCATTAAGTTGATATCCTTATAGTGATTCATGGGATCAGCGCAAGTACAGCAAACAGTATCTAGTGTGGACGATTGAGCACTTCAATTAAACAAGCATTTGCAATGCAATAGGTCTCGCATTAGGAAAGTTTGAGCTATTGGTATTGTAAATGACCCATTTTTTATTGATGTGTTGGTGTTGAAAATAGCGAAATTAATAGCTTTGTCATTTACAATGCCAATAGTTTTAACTTTCTCAAATGTGACACCTATAGCATTTGTAATGCAATATGTGTTGTATTTACGTGACTTAGATGTATTGATATTACAAATAACAATGGATTTTATTTTTTTTAAATAAGTAAAACTTTAAAAAAGCTATTGTAATTCATAATGGAAATAGCTTAACCTTCTTAAAATAACTTTTGTGAAGATTATGTTCAGTGTATTTTATTGTGACGAAAATCCAAGAACAGTGAAATATTAACATCTTTTTGTGAAATTTTTAATAAAGCTTGAAACATTGAGAGAACATATTTGAACCAGTTGTTGTTGAATGGTTGTACAGATTGATGCTGTGGTGGCGCTGAGTGAAGTGGTGGCGACGAGTGATGCTGTGGCGTTCAGCGAAGCTGTGGTAGCGATCATACTGATGTTGTGGTGCCCCTGAGTGATGCTGTGGTGGTGCTGAGTGATGCTGTGGTGATGCAATAGATAGATAGAGTGAGATTGATAGATAGAGGGAGGGCGATAGATAGAGGGAGGGCGATAGATAGATATAGGGAGGGCGACAGATAGATAGAGTGAGGGAGATAGATAGATAGATAGATAGATAGATAGATAGATAGATAGATAGATAGATAGATAGATAGATAGGTACATAGAGTGAGGGTAGATAGATAGATAGATAGATAGATAGATAGATAGATAGATAGATAGATAGGTAGATAGATAGGTAGATAGAGTGAGGGTGATAGATAGACAGATTGATAGAGTGAAGGCGATCAATAGATAGATAGAGTGATGGTGATAGATAGAGGGAGTGCGATAGATAGACAGATAAAGTGACGGAGATAGATAGATAGACAGATAGAGTGTGGGCGATAGATGGATAGAGAGAGAGCAATAGATAGTGAGAGGGCGATAGATAGAGTGAGGGAAATAGATAGATAGAGTGAGGGCGATAGATAAATAGAGTGAGGGCGATAGATAAATAGAGTGAGGGCGATAGATAAATAGAGTGAGGGCGATAGATAAATAGAGTGAGGGCGATAGATAAATAGAGTGAGGGCGATAGATAAATAGAGTGAGGGCGATAGATAAATAGAGTAAGGGCGATAGATAGATAGAGTGAGGGTGATAGATAGATAGAGTGAGGGCGAGGAATCAGCCCAGACAAACCCAAGGCGCTGCAGCTGCTGAAAAGGCAGTGAGTAAACTAACAAGCATTGTCAAAGTCAAATGCTCTCACTTCTTATACGTCAACATGCTCAAGCTTAAAGAGGAGCTCTCAAATTTCCCCAATCTTCCAGTGAGCAGCTGATCCTGCCTAGGGGAACATTTACAAACAAGCAGAGGTGACAAGAAGGGCGGGGGATAAGGGACGGGAAGTGCACGTAAACATGCTCAAGCTTAGAGGTGACGAGAAGGGCGGGGGATAAGGGAGGGGGGAAGTGCACTTAAACATCCTCAAGCTTAAAGAGGAGCTCTCAAGTTTCCTGAATCTGAAGCTCCTGAGATTGTTTTCACAGCACATGTGTCAATCACACAAACCCCATTGAGGAGCAGCACACAATGCCTGGATGTGTAGGGAGGGAGCAGCAAGCCTTGTGTTCTTTGGCAAGCTTGTTTTTTAAATAAAGTTAAAACCAGTTGGGCAAATCTGACAGAGCAGGCAGGGGCTGGGACTCCGGCTCACCCACTGAATCCCTTACGGATACACAAGCTGAGCTGTTTATCTCTTTCTTACAGTAATGAGTGCGTTGAGGATAGGGGGGTTGGGTGATTGCACGTCGAGTAACTTGAAAAACAAAGAGGGAACACAAAGCAGGGGCAAGTGCTAAATGCTAAAATGAGGGAAAGAATAAGAAGGGAAAAGAAACGAAGAGGGGGAGTACGGGGCAGACAAGAGATAGTGGGAAAAGAAAAGGAAAAAACAAGAGGTCATTTAAAAGCACGCTGAAAAAGCGTGCAAGGGAGAGATAAACAAAGGTAAACGGCAAGCGGAAGGCTTACTTACATTTGGACTTTGGTAGAGGAACTGTGCTATATGCAGAAGAGAGCAGCCTAGCAATCATCTCTTTATGAAAGAGAGCGAGTCACGGCAAGAACCGCTCCGTGAGGTTTCCTGCTGAAAAGCTTCACAGATGGCTCCTCCACAGTGGCCACTCTCACAAGCGCTATGCACACTGTGGTTTGAAAGTTATAAGTAGGGCAACTTCACCACCAAGAAATAGAACTGGAAGCAAGAAAGTGGTGCTATCATAGGACGGCAATGTTTGTTTAACGCACAACATGGAGCGTGAGGAGATGTTTTAAATGGCTCACCTTAAAAGCAGAAGCACGGTCAGCGCAGTTATTGAAAGCGTGATGTTTTGAATGCTGGCAGGAAAGCATTTTCTCAGCAGGAGGGCAAGCAGCGAGGCGTTGAGATGGCCAACACAAGCATTGAGAGCTTGGTGGGGGGGCGGGGGAGCCAGCGAGTGGGAGGGAGGGAAGGAGCATATGGGGATGGGGTGTGGGTGAGGGGGAGCAGAAGCCTTTGATGCTGTATGCGAGGCCAAGCGCGTGCTGGAGAAGCGTCACGCTTCAAGAGTTGAAATGAATGAAATGAAATGAAATAGGGATTTATAGAGCGCATGGCTGCCCGTGAGCGTCCCAGCGCTAATGACAGAGGTAGTGGCAGAGGAGAAAAGAAATCGGGGAAAGAGCCAAGTTTTCAGCCCCTTGCGGAACGTGAGATTGTTGGGTTCCGCTCGGAGGGTAAGGGGAAGGGAGTTCCACAGTTTGGGAGCGATAAAAGAGAAAAGAAGGCCTCCAGAGCGGGCCTTTTTGATCTTAAGTACATATGCCAGATGGAGATGAGCGGAGCGCAGGTTTCTTTTAGTAACATGGTGTCTGATAAGATGTTTGAGAATGGGTGGGCCTTTGTTGTAGAGGATTTTATGGGTCAGACAGAGCGCTTTGAAATGAACCCGCTCCTGCACCGGGAGCCAGTGGAGAAGCCTTAGGGCTGGTTTTGCCGAGCTGCTACGGGTAGTGCCAGTTAGCAGCCGAGCTGATGAGTTCTGTACGCTCTGAAGTTTGGCAATTACTCTCTTTGGAGCGCCAAGATAAAGGGCATTGCCGTAGTATTAAAAGACTCTGGATGATGAGTTTCCTAGTATCTTGAGGAAGCAAAGGGAGGATTTTGCGGGTTGTCCTGAGGATACCGTAGCATGCTCCGGCAGATTTCCTAGCTTGGGTTGTGAAGGAAAGATTTTGGTCTAACCATAAGCCCAGGCTTTTAATAGCAGGTTTAGGGGTCGGAGCTGGACCCATACAGGAAGGCCACAGAGAGCTTGGATTAAGGTAGGCTGGGTTACCCAGTACCATAATCTCAGTTTTCTCTGCGTTGAGCCTGAGGTGGGAGCGGTCCATCCAGCGAGAAATGTCACACAGACATGAGTAGAGATTGTCGGGGGAACGGTCAGGTTGGTTAAGGGATACTACAAGCTGCGTGTCGTCCGCATACGTCACTAGCTTGAGTCCATGAGGGGACACGATTTCCTGAAGGGGAGACATGTAGGCATTAAAAAGGGTGGGGCTCAAAGAAGAGCCCTGGGGAACGCCACAGGATACGGGAGTGGAGTGAGATTTAGAGGATCCCTCCCAAATTTGGAAGGATCGGTTGTGGAGGAAGGATTCCATCCAGGCTAGAGCCGGCCCTGATATACCTAAAGCCCTTAGCCTATGGATCAGGATGTGATGGTTCACGGTGTCGAACGCTGCGCTTAGATCCAGGAGGATCACTGCCACTGATCCTCCTGAGTCCAAGATTTTGCGCGTTTCTTCGACGACAGCCATTATGGCTGTCTCCGTGCCCTGACCTGGGCGAAAGCCCGTTTGGGAAGGGTGAAGGAGGTTATTATTTTCAAAATAAATTGAGAGCTGCTTGTTGACAAATTTTTCAGCCGTTTTGCTCACTATGGGCAGAAGGGAGATGGGGCGGTAATTACCCTATTCGGTTGGGTCGAGTTGTGGCTTCTTCAAGAGGGGCTTCACAATAGATTTTTTCCAGCCTGAGGGCACAGTGCCTTGAGAGAGGGAGGAGTTTATGAGTTGGACCAAAGGTGAAAGAATAGTTGATGCGACTGATTTAAGGATATAGGGGGGGGCCGGGTCACGTGGAGAGCCACTTTTGATGGATGAAAAAATAGGGAGAAGGTTCTCTTCTGTGGCGGGAGAGAAGGAGTACAGACCGAAGCCGGGTTGCGACTGGGTGAGGGGTACTGGATCAGGAGAAGTATCATCTGTGAGGGAAGGAAGAGATTTTAATATATTTTGAATTTTTACGTTGAAGAATTCAGCGAATTCATTACAACTGTCTTTAGATGGGTCATCAGGTGGGGGAGGGTCCGGTGTCTTTAAAAGTTTGTTAATTATGCGGAATGTTTCTTTGGCTGGGTTGGAAGAAGCTCTAATTTTTTCCTCGAAGAAGGCTGCTAAGCGGATTTAAGAGATTTTTTATAGATAAGGATAGTGCATCTATAGTCTTCCTTTTTTTGGAGAGTGGGTTCTTTCCTCCAAGCTCTTTCATGTTTTTTGCATAATTTTTTTTGTAAGCAAAGCTCCTGGTTGAACCATAGGGATCGCGGCTTACCCCTAGCGATGCGGACTGGGGTCTTAGGAAGGGTTAAGTCGAGGGCATTTTCAATCCAAGCAGAGAACTTGGTGTCTGCTACGTGGATGAGGGAGTTGAATCTTTAAGTTGGGGATGTTCGAGAATAGGGGGTCTAAGAGATGATCCATTTTATGAGTGGGTTGGTCACTGAGGAGGTGGAGTTGGTAAGCTGCGAGATCAAGTAGTAATTCTGAGGCTCCTTTATCATTGGGGTTGTCGAAGTGGAGGTTTAGATCACCCAGGATGATAAAATTGGAAGAAGTGCTGGCTAGTGACAGAGCAGCTTCCAATAGAGAGCTTGAGAGCGGAGAAATCCACTTGTTCAAGAGAGTTTGTTCCCCTGCTATAGGTTCGAGCTAATTGATCCCTGCGGGATTTAGTATCCTGACCTAAAAAGTACTGGTATGCAGCAACAAAGAAAGAGCATGCAATAGGAGCAAAATAGAAAAGTGATATTCTGGAGTGTAGCATATCACCCAGTCTTTTAGAAATAAAACTACATTTGTAAAACTCTAGCTTTCCAATTAAAATACAATTTTAATGTTCACACTTTTTTGATTATGAATTAAATGTAATATTTAATAATTTGCATATTTGTTTGAGATAAACCCGTCTGCATATTTGTGTATTATTTTCATGTCCAAATCATAGAAACTGCTTTGGCGGGGTAGTGATTTATTGGGGTTCTATAAAAGTCAAAATGTATACAACCACTGACATAGACTCCTCCTCTTGATTCTGCCCCTTAGGCCTCCACCCTTACGGCTTCCACCTTCTCTGTGTTAATCCGTCTCCTAGTGTGTGGTTCTGATCTTACATGTATACCTTTTTCATGCCTGTCAGGACTTTTCTTCTGAGGTTGTTCCGCTAATCTAAAACATTTAAAATTTGGACTACTACTCAAAGCCTCAACTTTCCGGGGGGGGCGGGGGGGAAGGGTGTTAGTAAAGTGATGACAATGTCCATAAAATACTGTTTTACATAAAATATTATTGCAAGACGAATCAAAAAATCTAGTTCGAAGCACAAATCGAAATGGCTTCATCAATGCTTGTTTAAGCTTTCTTTTGGCATTTTGGCAGGTCAATGCCAGCCAGCTTGAGCCTTGGTCTCTTTTTGCATGCCCCTGTTTCTCAAATAATGTTTTCATCACAATTTTCATCACAATTGCTTGAATTAATTAAAAAGGGCAACACAAATGAAAGTTGTTCCGAACAGAGCGTCCCAGAAAATATCTTGACTTGGGCCACAAAATTCCTTGAGATGGCACTCTAGTATTTGTCACTTTAATTTCTGGCTACATCTTAGCAGCAAGAGCTTCTATTTCTTGTGGTTTCATGACTTAAATAAATAGTTCATTCAGTCAGATATACCACCAGCCTTTTTTACTGTTGTACGTGACGGATAAAGCGCCAAAAAGATTGAATTTGAAGTGTTCCTATAATAGGCTGGACAGATACTGTGGAGGCTCGTTTGCATTTTGTACAGTGCATACAGTTGACAGTATAATTCTTAAGCCTTTTTAAGAAAATATGTGGGCAGTTAGTGCTCATGAAAGGTGTCATCTATTGTCTATTTTTATACAAGTGTGTTTGATTTTTTCTAACCAGCTATACAAGTGTATTTATTTTTTTCTAACCAGCTGCAATTTTATGCTGCCTACTCTTCTGCCTGTGTTGGCACGCTTATTTTTTTTAGTGTGAAGCAAATTGCTCATAGATTGGTAAAAGCTTTATTTATATTTCCATCCATTTAATAGAGTTTGGTTAAGTTAGAGTAAAAATGGCCTCTTTACATTTTTACATTCATTGCATGAAGTAGAGTGCTGATGTACTATCTCCTCTATGTATTTGTAATCTCATGAGTCCATAGCAACACTATCCAACACAAGCAACATACAAATCAGCACTTGCAGGCTTGTCACGCCAGTCACAACCCCAGCCGTCTGCGTATAAGCAAACATCTTGCCCTAGGTGAACTGGAAACACTTTTAGTTGTTTGCAATCAGAAGCGGAAATAGTGGAGGTGCAAAGGAAAGACTTGTGGTTAGCCAAGATACAGGTGGGCAATTGTTATGTTTATCACCTCTCTCCATTAATTATAGTAATTGTAACATTGGTATGGCAGAGATATGAGCTGATTTTTGTAGAGGTTCACACCTACCTTCAAGGTTTACCTTCAGATAAGTCTGCATGCACAGTTATCTCGCATATTAATCATTCTCTTAAAGTGACCTGCTGGTGTTTGTCATTGCATTAGGCTGTCATGTAATTTACTGGTCGACATATGCTCGTGCCTAAAGAAAATACCCCAAATAGACGCCTTCTGTGATTTGACCAAAATGAGCCTTCTTTTTTTTTTCTTTTTTTTTACTCCAGCTTTTTTCTTTTCAATGCAATTTACTGTTCATTTTCAAAACGGCGAGTATTTTACGCTGCCGTCACGAGGAATATTTTTATTTCTGGTATTCTCTTTCCTTTCTCCCATTCTTCTTTCAGTAGAGCTGTTATATATTCAAGTCCTCATTCTATCACTTGACCCATGTCTCTTTCGTAAATAAAGTTATTCTCCTCGCGCCACCACACACAATGACATAGTCTTGTGGCTTCTGTCCTCGAAATTACTGCAGCCATGCATGGTAGTTCTGTGCTGCGTACAACAAGGTCACTCAAAAGACATTTTATATTTTCCCCTCTTACTGCTAAACTAAAGGACAAAATGTGACTTTCACGATGAAATACAGTATTCTTTTTGGCACTG
Source organism: Lissotriton vulgaris (assembly GCF_964263255.1). NCBI lineage: Eukaryota > Metazoa > Chordata > Amphibia > Caudata > Salamandridae > Lissotriton > Lissotriton vulgaris. Next base: position 926,887,873 of record NC_141693.1, on the reverse strand, counting down.
TAAATAATGTGTAATAAATAGTTTTATGTTTTGCATGATAACAAAAGGTATGACTCCTTTGTTTCCAGTTTAAGTATTACAATTAAATGTCTCTAGGGCTGGATCCATGCCAGATTTTAGGATTTCAACTGAAGACACATTTGAATGAATGAATCTAATGGAAACGTATTTACCTAGATAATGATTATCCCAAAAATCAGGTTTGGATTCGGCACTCCTGGACTTCCGTTGAACGTCCCTGAATTTGATCTCTGTCATCGTCATAATCATTTATATAGTGCCTCGACTCTAAGCACTGTGAAGCCTGCCATTCACAACAGGATTAAAATAAAAAGGTAATTGTCAATTTCAACAAAGACAGAAGAGATTCTGGCATCTGAAGTTAACGTGGAAGAGAGTTCACAAGGTGGCAGGAATAAAATGCAGAAGACTTGCCAATGCACATGTGGGAAGTAACTAAGGGATCACTGACAGAAGTGTACTGCAGGAACAAAGGGCACTACAGGGCTATGTGATAGCCTAGGATTAAGATAGACTGGGACATTACGATACACCACCTGGCACTGTATTCTGGCCACACGTGGAAACCAGAATAGCCTCTTTGGCAATGAAGAAATGTGGTCTTTTTGGGAATATGTGCAACAAGTGTAGCTGGAGAGTTTTGGGACACCTCTAGATCAATATCTTGGAGTCCCAATAGATAGATAGATTGTTGCTGCACTGAATTTGTTCTAGCAGCAGCTCAGTATGATAATTCAAAGACGTCACCACTTTGTTGATGTGATTTTCATTTGAAAAAATAGAATGAAAAATGGCACTCAAATTGACACTAGAGATAGACGATAACTTCTGCGGATTGACCCTTTTTAGTAAATGAGTCAACCTTGCCTTTATCAACACCTCAGTCATACTCCAAGATTGTAAAAATCTTCATAAAAACTTTTATTGTAGGAAGCAATTTGGAGAACGACTCTTTACTCAAGCGTAATTGGCAAACGATCTACAGAAATGTGTTTCAAATCAATTGCATTGCTGATCCCATGAATCTCTACGGATGAAACTTTAAATCATTTAAATGGCTTCCTTACTTGTGGTAAACTGCCTGTGACAGTGGAAACCTGGCTACTTCAACATTGAAAATTTTGCAAAAGGTGACACTCATCCTGAATACTCCCCTTGGTACTTCAAAATCGAGAATCTACCACAAGGAATCACAAACCACACCTCAAATTTAGAAATGTTGTCATGACATTAAGCCTGCACTGCTCACCGATCTGGGAGGAGTCGTAGACTATCAGTTTTAGAGCATTCTCTGCCTCCCCAATTCGCTAATTATAATCATATTTGTTAGCTTACAAGACTACCTGTTTAAATTAATTTCTTCTAATATTTAAAGCCCCTCATTAGCCGCTGTTTGGTGCTGTTGACAACCATATTGCCCATCCGAAAAAGATATGTTAAGCACATCAAAGCAGACATATTCTATTTATTACCCTTCTTAAGTAAACTAGTTTTTTACATGATTAACGTGGCTACTTGGTTGGCAACTTAAAGGAGCATAGCATCATATGCTTTCAGTAATAGGGAAGCATCATAACTTTCCCGGAGTATGTTAAATTCTGATCTAATCAAAAACCCCTGTGCTCAAGAGTCAATTTCTTTGGGTACTAAAATTCACTTATAGCGGTCAAGTTATTATTCCCAGCCCTATAAATTGAATGCTAAGAGACAAGGATGTGGCCCTTCTCATGGGTAGGTTTTCACGAAACATGTAGAAACTTCACCCTCTGCAGAAGTTCCCAGACATTGAAACCAGTAAAGTTGTCGTAATTATCAAATAATAAATTATTGTCTCCTGTAATGATTATTTTGCTTGCCATTTACAGACGTGACGTTGGTGAACTTTAGGGATGACATTTTTATTTTTTAAATAAAATCAGGACACAGGAACTGAGTCCAGAAATGGCCTCCACAACATTTCTGTTAATATGACAGCCAGCCAATTAGATTTCTCATTAGCGCAGTACTGGGCTGGTCTCAGGATACAGAGACTGATGATGGGGGACAAAACTACATCTAAAAATACCAGATCGCTCTATTTTATGAATTTGCTGTACCACAGGAGTCCTGCAGAATTCCAGCGGGACCAACTGTCCATATATCACTAACATTTCATCCTTTTTTCTCCAAAACTGCTGAACGGATTTACACCAAATCACAAAAAGCATGCTTTCTGAGGTAAATATCTAGCTTTCTGCCACATTTGGTGTACTTCTCTTGTTTTTTCTGTCCCACTGTCTAAAATTCTTATAGAAATTGCATGGAGAATACGTGCTTTGGGACCCTTCTTGGTCTCAGGCCCCCCACTTGATGGTTCCCTCCAAAACTTTCCAGAAGCAGAGGTGGATGAACTTTTTTTTGTGGAAAGTTTAGTGAAAATTTATCAAACAGCACCAAAGTGATTAGCAAGACAAAAATAACTATTTCTGTGGAAAGTGTGACCTAATTATAACTATGCAGTGGAGATATATATGTATGATTTTATATATATATATATATATATATATATATATATATATATATATATATATATATATATATATATATATATATATATATATATATATATATATATATATATATATATATATATATATATATATATATCCACTAGCAGCCCGTCCCGACCTTGTCCGGGTATGAATTGCTGCCGACCAGTAGTATATTGTTTTGTAGGATTTCGTTTTGATAGCATTTCTTATCTGTGACAGGCCTGTGAAACGCTCCGATTTACAGTGCACTGCTGATGCACTTAAGAGTGCACGTTCAGTAGTGTGTGAACTCGAGTTTCCCTACTTTATTTTTCCTTGCACTATTATATAGCGCAAACTCGACAACATGGCATGAGCAAAATTTACATTACAGAAGAACACATTCATTTGTGGTAGGCACGGGGAGACAAAGCGATTTGCCTGGAATCACAGGATGTTGAGCTGATGCCGAGATTCGAACGTAGCACCCCAGCTCTAAACTTCGCAATTCTTGAACTTGTGACGAGAAGTGTGTCTAAAAGTGTATGTCGGTGCTGGCCATCAATGGGAGAGACCTGTGCATTTTTCAAATGGGTGGTGAAAAAATATGAGTATGTTGCTGGAGATGTGGGCCGCCATGCCACCAATGTACTTACCGGGGGAGGGTAAACACCCATTATTCCGCAACTTTCTTACACTGTTGAAAAGGAGGGTGTGTCAAGCTATGTACAGGAAGTCGAGCCTTTGAAAAAGAAGCCAGGAGTTTTGAAACGCGTTGGTGTAATCGACTGGGATCTAACTAAAGAGGCTGTGGAAGCGTTCTGGGTAAGGACACTTTTTTACCAATAAAGGCGAAAGCACGACAGTGGTCCGAGCGCATTTCTGTCCTATGGGGAACTGGAGCAGAATGTTATACGCGGCCGCCCTTGCCGCGAGAAATGCACCAACCCGTTAGAACTGGGTGCCACGCGGCTATGGATACACCTCGCCGTAATGTGGGACACTGTCGATGGATGTTAAATGCGTTTCTGCACAGAGGCCCATCCGAGGGCTTTGAATTTGCCAAAACAGCGAGATCTTAAGTGCACCCATCCAGGGATTTATTGCAGGACACACTCCAAAGACCAGAATGCTTTGCCCATTTTCGGGCGTTTCACCGTTTGAAAAGGAGGGTGTGTCAAGCTATGTACAGGAAGTCGAGCCTTTGTCCTATGGAGAACTGGAGCAGAATATATATATATATATATATATATATATATATATATATATATATATATATATATATATATATATATATATATATATATATATATATATATATATATATATATATATATATATATATATATATATATATATATATATATTCCAACCTCAACACGAAAATATGGAGAGGAGACGACATCCAATGTGGTGAAACTTCTTTCTTTTCTTTTCTCGCCGCTTATATATCCATACTAATGGGAGTCCCTTGGTCTCTCTCTCTCTCTCTCTCTCTCTCTCTCTATTTTTCTGTCACTCTGATGAGCAGTATTTATGAAACCTGAAAAATATGGCTTTCTGGTGGTTTTGAACGATAAGTACTGTTGCAAGGTTTGAACTGGCCAACCTCCATACGAACAGCAGCTGCTTGGTTTGTTAACAGCTAAAAGTGTTTTAGTGTCTCATCCTTCCACTCATACAGCATGCTTTTACAATGCATGCGTCATGGTCGACACAGGCTGGTCTGACTTTACACCATACTGTTATTTTAAGACTAGGCCTTTTTCCCCCAAGTATTGCAAAATTAGCACTAACGTAATTGTCATTGCACTATTTTTCCTGTCTTGGTTGTGTATAACACATTGTATGCTGTGAACACCAGGACATTTATGAATCCGGGTCATAGTTATGAAACAATATTTGTTCATTTAGCAATCAAATTACCCTAGCAAGCCAAAAGAAACTTCTGCTGATACTGGCAGTCTATAGCCACTCAACAGTTTTCTACGATCAACTTTTTTAGGCCTTCCTTTTCTTTGCGGCTGCATTGTTTGATTGACCCCATTATTATTGTGATCTTTGACAATGATTGTTAGCTTGGTCTCCATGGTGTTAGAGTAGCATCTGCAAGTCGCAGCTGGTTTACACATTGCGCTTTAACTACTGTGTTTGCAAGCTGGTGTTTACCCTCACGGTTTGGTTTAAATTAGATCAATGTTGTGGCCAATTTGCTTACTGGGTACCAAAAAGATTTGTTGGCGCTCTAGTGATCAGTCATTCTTTGTGGCCAAAGTGACTTAATCCCAAAATAAGGAATGGTTTCGGCATGACACAGTTTGTGTTAACATAGAATGTCTTTACTTTTTATTACTGTGCGCTACATAGCACCAGAGAGGAAGTCTTCAGGCTGTGCCATAACCCTCCCGCGCAGTGTCATTCCTCAGTAGCATTTCCCTCAAGAGTTTTCTAGCGCTCCAGAAATGCGTTCCCATGGCTGCTTCGTGGCGCACATGCACATAGCGTCATTTGTTGGTGTCTATCTATTTCTAGAGTTTTCTGGAGCTCAAGAAATGCGGTCTTACTGCTGCTTTATAGCGCTCATGTACATAGTAAATGTAATTTGTTAGTGTTTATTTATTACTAGAGGTGTATTTAATCCTTTAAGAAATGCGGCCTTATGGCTCCTTCATAGCTTTCCCAGAGTGTCATTTGCAAATGATAGGAATAAAGAGTGACATTAGACCTGTTTGTATGTTCGATTGTAAAGTTGGACAGAATTTTAACATTTGTTTAGTAATGTAAACATATTTAATGAGGAGTAAATACAAAGCAGTTAGGTAAATTACGCAGTAACTTTTTCAGGGAGACACTGAGAGGAGGAGTCACCAGCAATTTAAAAAAAAGGCAAAGGCAATCTAAACGTCATAGGCTTTTTTATATAATTTGCATACGTTTGCCTTTTGGAGCACTCACAAAAATCACTTTACCAACGGATGTTGGCCAAGTACGACAGTCCTTATTTGCAAATGAGTGCACTTTATGCAAAAAGTCCCAACCCTAGTAAAGCTGCACATTTAAGCATCAATTACCTGATCACGGAACGGCACACACCATCTAAATGTAGACGAGCATTTTGTAGGTGTTTTTTGGCTTATGTGCATTTGGGAACCAATGGATTTCCTTGAGACTTCCCAATGGGCAGGGATGTTCATCCTAAGGAAAGAGGCCAAAGTGCTCTCCTCCCCACAAGGTACTCCAATAGCCATTTCCCACTAAGCAGAGACAGTTCCATCTGGCAGTCCACGAGGTGGAAGGAAGTAGCCTGCCCAGCAGTAGAATGGGCTGCTCATCAGGCTGTAAGAAAAAAATAGGCAGACATTGTCTTTGCACGCTATAAGGACAGAGATATCTTTGGGTGCTTGAGTGCAGTAGTACTTTCTCCAAAGGAGATATCTTTATCTAACACTTCGAAAAGGTTTTGAACCTGAATGACAACGTTTACAACTTTGTGAGTCCATAGTGGCATTTGTTTAAGCTTTATTCGAGAGTTTTGCTCCTTTGAAGCCTGGTGTATGATTTATTTAATGTTTTAGGTTAGATGTTTCTTTGCTCAAACTAAACATTTTTTGAAGTTTGATCTCCCATTTTGTATTACAACATTGACATTAGTTTTGAGTCAGAATTTGATTTTTCAGTTAGTACCAGACGTTTATGCGATATAGGTTCTCTAAGGATATGTTGGTGTTGCAGGTACAGTTGTAATAGCAGCCTACCAGAACGATAGAATGTAAGTGTCTGGTACTAAACACTAGAATTTAAGTGTCTGGTGCTTAATCATTTAGTGAATTTCAATTCAGTTTTTATATTAATAGTCACGAAAGATACATTGTGGTGTGATAAATTCTTACAGGGCTAAACTCTGTGGGATAAATTATTTCCTCAAAAAACAAATCAAGTTGAACAGTAAAGTGACTTTTGTCTAGTCTAACAGCAAAATGGGAAGCAGATCTAGCAAAGGCATTTGGAATAGGAATAAACTGGGCAAATGGAATTTAGGGAGAGATTCATGGAGATAGGAGGTTGCAAATCTAAAAGTATTCATTTTAATTTAGTACAGCCTATGGAAGACTTTACCTTTCTTCTCCATATATCTGGAGTATTTTTTCAAAATTGTTTTAGATCTAAAAATGTCCAAAAGAGCTGTGGCTGGTGAAACCAAATCTCACATTCATCCAGACATATGTATTGGATATTTATTTAGTCATTCCTTTCGACTCGAAAAGCCTTCCATGTAAACATGCTCAAGTAATAAGAACACAACAAGCATTGGCAAAGCCAAATAGGTTAGGCCTATGCAAGAGCTATTAGCTTTGCCAATGTGTTTAAGACACGTTGTACACTAGGGTGCCTGCTGTTCAGCATGGCTAAACGTTAGTGGCTTAGAGGTGATGGGTGTGTCGAGTGATAAGGTGGAGTGGAGTAGAGTGTTGTAGAGTGTTGTAGAGTGGCGTGGCATAGAGTGTTGTGTGATGGTGTGGCATAGAGTGGAGTCACACAGAGTGGCGTACAGTGGAGTGGTGTACAGTGGACTGGTGTAGAGTGCATTGGCATAGAGTGTAGCAAAGTATAGTGGCGTAGAGTGCAGCAGCATAGAATTCAGCGGTGTACAATGCAGCATTGTAGAATGCAGTGGCGTAGATTAGAGTGTTGCATAACAGAGATCAGTGGTGTAGAGTGCAGTGGTGTAGAGTGGAGTGGTGTAGAGTATAGTGGGGTACAGTACAGTGATGCAGCGTAGAGGAGAGTGGCTTAGAGTGCAATGGTGAAGCGTGGTACAGAGTAGATTATAGTGCTGTAGAGTGCCGTAGCATAGAGTTCAGTTGCGTAGAGTGGAATGCTGTGGAGTGCAGTAGCATAGAGTTGAGTGGGGGCAGAGTGCAGTGGCATAGAGTGGACTGGCATAGAATGCAGAAGTGCAGAGTAGAGTGGGGTAGAGTTCAGTGGTGGAGAGTGCAGTGTAGAGTGTTGTACAGTGCAGTGGTGTAGAGTGGCATAGAGAGCAGTGGCATAGACTACAGTGGTGCAGAGTAGAGTGCAGTGGCATAGAGTGCATTGGTGTATAGAGCAATGGTTTAGAGTAGGTTGACAGAGTGCAGTGGCATAGAGTGATTTGGTATAGAGTGTGGTGGTGTACAGTGCAACAGTTTAGGGTAGAGTGACCTAGAGTGCAGCGGCATAGAGTGGAGTGATGGAAGGTAGACTGAAGTGGCGTGGAGTGGTGCAGGGTAGAGTGAAGTGGCATAGAGTAATGGTGTAAAGTAGTGTAGGGCGCTGTGGCATAGTGTGTAGTAGTGCAGAGTAGATTAGAGTGGCATACAGTGGATTGGCATACATTGCAGTGGCATAGAGGGAGTGGTACAGAGTAGAGTGCATTGATTTAGAATGTATTGGCATAGAGTGCAGTGGTGTAGAGTGCAGTGTTGCAGAGTGGCATTGTGCAGAGTAGGGTGTAGTAGCCTAGACTGGAATGTTGTAGAGTAGAAGGGTATAAAGTGGTATATAGAGGAGTGATGCAGCATGGAGTAAAGTGCAGTGGTGTGGTGTATAGTTAAGTGGTGCAGAGTAGGGTGAAATGCCGCAGAGTGGAGCAGTGTAGAATGGAGTATGCATTTTGGGGTATCACACTGCCATTACAGACAACACATTTTCAAACGAAATGACAATTACATTTGCACAGACATACTGCTTGACTAATGAAACTATACAGCGCACAAACAAAATGTGTGGAAATGACATCACCTAGTGTATTGATTTTCTTTTATCATATTAGAATTTCAGAATAAACAAAAAATGCGCTTTATTCCTGCATTGCTTATTCTAATATATTTTGAAAGACTTTCACATTTCATTTCAATGTCATTGTGTACTAGAAAATAACCCTTTTCTCTGCTCTCAGTATCCAGCAAGATTGTCACACAAATCTTCTCACTTTGAAGTCAGAGAAAGAAAAGTAAACACCAAGCTAAATAGGAAGAAAGAGCCTGCCATTTGACCACTGTCTTTGAATGCACAGCAAATGTGACAAGACAAGAACAAGTTTTACACTATTTACAGAAAGGAGCACTTGTGGTAGAATACAAGGAGAGGTAGTGTGAAAAGGCTTTGCACCTTGTTAGGAATTTACTGAACCTGGACAGCCTAAAATCAAATAAAGCCAGCAAATAGAAAGCCAGAAAATGTTAGTTACAAACCACAAAGCCAATGGTAAGCAATAAACAGAGTGCATTGCCAGGGAAGCTTTCGAAAGTGCCCGAGATGTCTTTAGCAAACTGGACAGTAGGCTTCGACCTGAAAATGGTCTCCAATTGTTAGTGCAAAAAACCATTGCATATAACTATGCTAAAGAGCATATGCATGACAGCAGGCAGCATATTTTTGCCACCATATAACGCTGTAATATAATTAATGAAGCAAAAGCATAATGATTGCCAGAAATGTTTCTGCTTTTTCTTTATTCAAGAAAAGTACAACACAATAAAGCATATATCTGAAAGAGACACATTAGTGATAGATTCCTTACACTAGAATATCCCCAGGTGTCAGACTCGATCCGGAAAGTTTTCGTCAGCAGTACCCCTGTGTGTCGGAAGGTGGCGTCGTGCTGTTCCGCATCCGTCGCTGGCGTTGTAGGCGCCGAGACAACATCACTGAGACTACTTAGGCGCCACGCTGACCTCAGTTCTTACTTTTTCTGCGCCAACAAGCGCAGATCCAGTTAGAGCACGTACCCTAGTCACTTATTGACTATACTTTTGAGACTTGTTGTCTCCTCCTCTTTTGAGTCTTTGACTCATAGGGATGCCTGGGTTTAAGTCCTGTGGGGCCTGTCGCCGTACGATGTCGGTGGTTGACCCCCCATTGCGTCTGTCTCTACTGTCTGGAGCTTAACTTTCGGTCATGTTCCGACTGTCTGGCCATGGCTCCGAAGACCTTATGGGAGCGGTCCCGTAAGCTGCTGGAGCCCCGGCAGTTGTCTCCGCGCCGCTCGCGGTCCAGAGGTTAATCGAGGGCCCGATCATGGAGCCATCATCATCACTCCTCGGGGTCGAAGTCGTCACACTCGGAATCGGGTAAGAGATGTCATAAGAAGAAGTCGAAGAAGCATTTCCGCTCTTCAACATCCCCCGTCGGTCTCCGAACACGGGCGAGGGGGCCGGGGTCCCACCCCGCGGCTCCTTTGGAGTCTGTGAGTCCCGCGGCCTACCCACCTTATCCGGGTCATTCGGGAACTCCTGCCCAGGTGCAAGATTTTCTTGCAGCCATGGACCGCCTTTTCAGGCCTCGGGCTCCCGCCGACTCGCCTTCTGGCCCTGCGGTCCCAGTTGAGGGCCCTCCCTTGCCGCTGGCAGTACCAGCCCCGGCACTGTAGGGCCCTCCGCCGGCGGCTCTGGCCCCGGCGGCACCTGCAGCTCCGATCCCGGCGACGCAGTGGGTTCCGTTCGTTCTACCACCACCCTTGCCCGGGTTTCCCGGACAATTTTGCTCCTGGTTGGGACCCTAATTGGGACACAAAGCCAGGTCGGCGTTCCCTTTTCCAGTCTTCCCCTATCTCGATGACTGTTTGTTGAAGGTAGGCTCTCCCTAGGCAGCCGTCTCCCACCTCCAGACTACGGCCGACCTCCTGCATTTTCAGGGGTTCTCCATCAACATGCTGAAGTCGCACCTGAGTCCTTCTCAGACGCTCCCTTTCATCTGAGCAGTTCTGGATTCAATGCAGTTTCGGGTTTATCCCCCCGAGCAGCGAGTCTGGAATATTCAGGCTATGATTCCGATCTTTCAGCCTCTATCCCGGGTTTCAGTCAGTATGACCCTCTGGCTCCTGGGCCTCAAGGCCTCCTGCATCCTGCTAGTGCAAATTGCCAGATGGCATATGCGGGCTCTGCAGTGGGACCTGAAGTTCCAGTGGGCACAGCATCAGGGCAACCTGTCCGATCATGTACAGATCTCGTAGGGCACTGCATGACAGTTGCAGTGGTGGCTCACGAATCGCGATTGAGTAAATAGCAGATCCCTCTCCCTTCTCCAACCGGAGCACACAGTGGTGACGGATGCGTCCTTCCTGGGATGGGGCGGCCACATGGGAAAGGCGGAGATCAGAGGCCTCTGGTCTCCGGCGGAGTCCCGGCTCCACATTAACCTTCTGGAGCTTCGGGCGATCCAACTTGGACTGAAGGCATTCCTTCACTCTGTCCGGGGAAGTGTAGTGCAGGTGTTCACGGACAACACCACCGCCATGTGGTACTGCAACAAACAGGGCGGGCTGGGGTCATGGACCCTATGTCAGGAGGCTCTCCGCCTCAGGACATGGCTGGAATGTCGTGGCATTACCTTGGTGGTTTAACACCTGGGAGGTTCTCTGAACGCCAGGGCGGACAAACTCAGCCACCGGTACATGATGGATTCACGAATGGCATCTGAACTCGGACGTGGCGCAAGGTCTCTTTCTGCAGTGAGGAGAGAGCTTGTTTGGATCTATTCGCCACTGAAGAGAACGCGCAATGTCATCAGTTCTGCGCGTTGGAATTTCCAAGATAGCACTCGCTCTGCGACGTTTTTCGTCACGAGTGGAGCGGCGGTCTTTTGTACCCCTTTCCGCCTATACCACTTCTGCCCAGAGTGCTGAAGAAGATTTGGCGCGACCGAGCCAGAGTCATCCTTGTGGCTCCAGATTGGGCACGAAGATACTGGTATTCCAAGCTACTCAGCATGGCGATCGATCCCCCGATCTGATTGCCTCTTCAGGAGGATCTTCTGTCGCAGCAGCAGGGGACTGTCTTCCACCCGGACCTGTCCAGCCTCCACCTCCATGCGTGGAGATTGAGAGGTGACAGTTGACAGCTTTCGACCTCCCTCCCGAAGTCTGTGATGTCATTCTGGCAGACAGGCGTCCCTCCACTAAAACGGTATACGCCTGCAGGTGGAACAAATTTGTGGCATGGTGCACAGCAAAGGCTGTGGATCCCCTTTCTGCCCCTCTTTCCGAGGTCCTTCTGTTCCTTCGTTCTTTGGCCCAGCAGGGCTCTGCTCTGGGCACTATCAAGGGCTATCTTTTGGCCATTTCCACATTTCTAAGGCTTCCAGATCAGCCTTCTCTTTTGCAGTCCCCCTTTGTTAATCGCTTTCTGAAGGGCATTACAAACACTTTTCCTACTGTGCCTTTCATAATGCCTCAATGGGACTTAAATAATTTTTTGACCTTTCTGATGTGTGCTCCCTTTGAGCCGCTTCATAACTGTCCCTTACATCTTCTCACTCTAAAGACGGCTTTCCTGGTAGATATTACCTCTGCCAGAACAGTGAGTGAGCTCCAGGCTCTTTATTCTAAACCGCCTTTTTTCTCTGTTCATCCAGACAAGGTGGTTTTAAGGACTCGTCCTTCTTTCTTGCCAAAGGTTGTCACGCCCTTCCACATCAGGCAGACCATCGCTTTGCCCACCTTCTTTCTGCCTCCGCATGCTTTAAAAGGAGAAGAGAGGCTCCACCATCTGGACCCAAAACGTGCGCTCTCATTTTATCTGTAGCGCACACAACAGTTCCAGGTGGATGACCAACTTTTTGTTGGCTACGTGGGCGCCAAAAAAGGTCGGGCAGTGCACAAATGGACCATCTCTCGGTGGGTCCTTCTGTGCATCAAAGCATGTAACCCGTTGGCTAAGAAGGAGCCTCCTGTGGGGCTGCGTGCCATTCTACCCGGGCAACGGCAGCCACTACTGCCTTCGGTCACAGCATCCCCTTGCAGGACATCTGTCAGGTAGCTACGTGGGCCTCGCTGCACACGTTTACCAAGCATTATTGCCTTGACAGTCAGGTTCGGGGAGACGGCTTCTTTAGCTCTTCTGGTATGATCTTTGTTCGCAGACCCACCACAGTGGCTGGTATTGCTGGGGTATCTATTCTAAGGTAAGGAATCTATCACTAACGTGTCTCTTTCAGACACACAAGTTACTACTTGTGTAACTATATATCTGTAAGAGACATTATTTAGTGATAGATTCCTTACCGCCCCACCCATCCTCCCCGTTCTGCGAACTGATTTCTAGAGTTAAGGTCATCCCTTTCAGGGCCCTAGTTTCATGGCTTTATATTTGGAAAAGAGAGGGGCACCTTAAAACCAAAGGGGATAGGGCACTTACATAGTGAACGAAGGAGGTTCCCCTTGGGTAAATTCCTTAGCAGAGTAGAACCTATCTTAAAGTAACATTCGCCCTAATGTACTCTTACTCTCATTCATCACTCACCACACATTTCAAGATTGGGCCATATGTAATAGGGAAACCACTGTGACACTAAGTATTAAAAAATTAAATTACATATATTTATTATTCACATTACAGAATTTCTCAATAAAAACACGGGAATAACATGTCAAACAACGCAGATGATAACACAAAAGTTCATAAAAACACAATACATTTAAAATATTTATCAATGTGCATGAAAATATGAAAAGAGTGAAAAAACAAGAGCTAGACAGAACAAATCAGTCTTAACGATTTACACATCCTTCATATTATCAAGTTGAGGGCATGGAGTTAAGCAATCTATAGTTAGCTTTTTTGCACCAATGCCCAATGGGCGGATTATGCATCAAGATCTAGCGTCGACGCGTTTCGATGTTAAACTTGTTAAACATTTTTATGGCACCACTGGTCAGTTTCTTGCATGGCTCTGCGTTCCTGGCGCGGAAAGCCGTGTACAGAACTGACGTCAGCGTGCATGGGTGGTGGCTAAGTAGTCTCCGTGACATCATCTCGATGCTTAGAACGCTTGCGAGGGACGCGGAGCCTCACAACGCCACTTTCCGACGCACAGGGGTACTGCTGGCGAAAACTTTCTTGATCCAGTCTGATGCCTTGGGATATTCTAAGGAAAGGAATCTATCACTAACTAATGTTTCTTACAGATATATCATTACACAAGTAGTAACTTGTGCATTTAACTCTAATTTGAGGTATGCACCACAGGGTATCAGCACAGCCTTTCTCAGAAGATAATCTACTCTATGAGAGTGTACCGGGGGCTGTATTATACAAGTGCCCTGTGGGCACTTTAGTATTACAGAAGGGGCCGCAGGCACTTGTGCGTCCCCTTCTGTAATACCAATAGCGCTGGTGCACATAAAACCCTATCTCATTTGCATGGGGGTGTGCCCCATGCAAATGAGTGAATCACTTTGCCCCTGCACCCACGCCGTATTACAGATGCGGAGGTAGAGGCAAAGAAGCTCTCAGGAGGTACACTGACAGTGCGCCACCTACAAGGATGGAGCTCTGTCAGTGCGTCCCCTGATTGCAGCGCTCTGAAGGGGAGAAAGGGGGGCAATGGACCCCCCTCAAACATCCCCTTCCTGACTGCACCAGCTAGCAAGTGGATCTCAATCCCCTTCAAAGTGCAGGCGGTTTGCTGGCTGCACTGTGAAAACACGGAGCGGCTTGAAAGCAGCAGCTTTGTTTTTCACATGAATGTGCTCCCCCAGCACTGCACGAGTTCGCGGCTGCCCTGGGGTAGTGCAGTCATCATAATATGGTGTACTTTCCTTCCTTCATTGCACCGGGCGCACCTTTTAAAAGATGCATCCACCGCAATGAAGGAAAATGTGCAGCACTTATATTACGGCCCCATATGTACAGAGTATTGTGTATTAGTATATGTCTAGGGAAAATAGAGACACCAATATAATTCATTGTTGGTGATTGTATTTCATGGGAGAATGGGACAAGAGATTTCGCCAGTTCATTGTTTTCCCAATTAATTTCACTTCATGACCCCAAGATTTCTTGAAGTAGCCTGACAATGCCAACTAGCATGTATATATCTCTTTAAATGTGGCACTATAATTTCTCTAAGATCTACAACTCATCAATGCCAGAATCAAAACTATTTTGGTTGTGTTGTGACAGACAAGCATCAATGTCTTTAAATGTCCCAAACCAGCTACATCAAAATACTCCATGTGCCTCCACCTCCACCCTTACTAAAGGACCTGAAGAAGAAAGTAACACAAGTATGAAAATCCCTACTCTTCAATGCAAAATCCATGAACACAAATCGCTTTAACATCTTTGTCTTTGACTCTCAGAAAGAATGCTGGACCTTACCTTCATTATAGAAATTTGGCTGAGCAAAGATTCTGCACCCACATGCCACAAAGCCATCCCTCCTGGTTATCCATCATTAACAAAAATTGTATAGGCAAAATTGGAGGAGTCCTAGTTGTCATCCATAAAAACACTACAAATAATAATCATTGAACACCTCACCATGGATGGCTGCGAATTCTTGTTACTTCACTCCAACTATTACTTATTCCTTCCTCTTCATATATAGACCCCAGGCAGAAATGCCAACTTTAAAGATGTCTACTTGATAGAATAGATAGAATAGAATCGGGCATTTGCAAGGAGCCGCGACCTGGACTCAATCCCCCATGATTCTTGTGCGCATCACGCAGTGTCATGTGGTGCGCGTAGAATCTATGCTGACGTCGGAATCAGATGATATTTGAAAGAATTCCTGGAGCTGCTTTTTGACTACCCGGCGATCCGGAAGCAGGCAGTTGTGTGAGGTCTTTCCCTGGGAACAGTAAGGAGGATACATACAGGGTCGCTGTTGATTTTGTTATCGGATCATGTAGGCTCTCCTCCACGGGCTGATTTCGGCTCACATCGCTATGCATGGCTCGCTTACTTGTTATTGGTGATGCCCGTGGCAGGGGCTCACGTAATGATTAAGCATGATAAAAAAGAGCACTTTAGTGTTACTCTTACACTTGTCTTGTTCCCTGGAATACAGGTTGTGTTCTTGGGACACCTTCCTGCAGGGCGTCATGTCGAGTTTACGACTAGGATAAACTCGGTGAGTACATGAATGGGAGCACTTGAATGTCTCACAGTGACGATGTGTGTGGGACATATATTCTTTGTGTAAATACAACAGCTGGATAGACGATTTGGACTCAGAGATATGTAGAGATTCGTATGTTTGTAGCATTGTACATAGTTCTTTTACTCGCAGCAAAGGGTGATGAATATATTATCCATATAGGCTGTAATAAGTGGATCAACTTAAGGATACTTTTTCGTCATAACCGATGGGGTGGCTTGAATAAGTTTATAACTCTTTTGCACCCAAACACAACATACTTATGTGGGATTATTTATTATTCCAGTTTTTGTTTCCCGTGTTGTTGGGATCCCCTCCACACGTGATGATTCAATTGGAATCTTGTGTGATCAGCCATTTGGTACTTTGACCGAACTACGGTTAGACCAACATCAGGACTGGTAACGACATATGTCCTGAAGAAGAGCGGGGTGACCTTTAAGGCGCAGTCAGTCGGTCGAAACATGTTGACACAAGCGGTATTAGGAGGGTTGTTTTGAGAACTCTCATTTTCTCTTGGAAACACCACCCATCCTTCTTTCTCTTTTTAATCCTGGTTATGGAACCTATTAATAAAGGTTTGTTTGGTATCCTCAAACCAGTTTTAAAGCACTTCCTCATTCAACTGCACTTGTTGTACACCAGTTCTAGTCACAGGGTGACACTCACTGATCATTTTTTGATATATATATATATATATATATATATATATATATATATATATATATATATATATATATATATATATATATATATATATATATATATATATATATATATATATATATATATATATATATATATATATATATATATATATATATATATATATATATATATATATATATATATATATATATATATATATATATATATATGTTTGAGCAAATGTCCCTTGCTAGAGGAGGAGCGGCCGATCAGCTGGTGCCGGTGCCGAGTCAAGGACAAGACTCGTAAAACTTTCCAAAGCAATTGAAATGATACACCGCACTCTTCTAGGTTTTGATTACCGTGAACAAGAACAGTAATCTGTTTGAAACGCGTAGGTGAGGAAGTTTTTCCTTGATGGATTAAAGAAGCTTAATCAAAACCTAGAAGAGTGCGGTGTATCATTTCAATTGCTTTGGAAAATATATATATATATATATATTGTTTGGTTTTGTTTTGTGCCCTTTGGTCTTTTATGTTTATCCCCTCCCTTATGCTACGCACCTGGGTGTATTGTAAGCAGACCCGATGATGAAGCATGTCACATACTTCGGTGTGTGAGTGAGGGCAGTATTTTCAAAATAGTTATTTTTTGGTGTTATGTTTTTTGAGTCTCTCCACCCCTTCTTGTGTATATGAATATGACTTAGGGGGTTCGAGGTGCTATAGTTGTAGATTCGGTTGACCCTCTCCCCTTACCTGTGTTGAATGATACTTGATAGAATGCCCAGCACACATCTGGACCCCCCCAAACCTATACATTATTGGACCCATCAACATATGGTATGACAAGAAGAATCTAACCACAACCACAGTTATCACAAACATCCTTGAAGCCTTAAATATACAAGAAATCATTTGTGTCCCACCTTGCTGCAGATGCACTAGATGTTGTATTTGCACCCGTAGGACAAGGCACACGTATAGACCACTCACCCGTAAGCTGGAGCAACCACAGCATCGTCACCTTCAGGAGCTGCACACCTATTGTTAGACCTGTCAGCCGTAGGGTGGTCTCCCCCAAACTTTTTGCCTTTGCCCTCCTATTTTTGCAGGATTCATTTTTGTCGGCCTTCGGACTCTGTGCACTTTACCACGGATACCAAGTGCAATCATATTTGTGCTCTCTTCCCTAAACATGGTAGAGTTGGCTTTTACCCAATTGGTATATAATTTACTTGAAAGTCCCTAGGAAAGTGGTATCCCATGTACCCAGGGCCTGTAAAGTAAATGCTACTAGTGGGCCGGCAACACTGATAGTGCCACCCATTTAAGTAGCCTTGTAAAACATGTCTCAGGCCTGCCAATGCAGTATGTATGTGCAGTTTTTAGCTTCCACTTTTAACTAGAAAAATAAACCTTTTGCCAGAATCAACCCTTACTTTTTAACATGTGTAAGTCACCCCCTAGGGTAAGCCTTGAAGGGCATTGGGGGTAGGTGGAAATATATTGAAAAAGTTGGACATGTAATTTTAACTTTTGTAAGTTTAAGTACATGTCCTGGTAGTGAGGAACTCTTAAATTAATTTTTCACTGTCACAAGGCCTACCTCTCCCATAGGATAACATGGGGTATACTTATTGCATTTAATAAGTGATAACTTTCAATTAGGAGGAGGTGGACAGGTCGAGTTCGGTGCCTGAAGAATTGTAATTTAAAGCCCTCTTTTATAGTAAAGTCAGATTTTTAACCACAATTCCAAAAATGCCACTTTTAAGAAGTTATCTAGAGTGAGGTTTGACCCTAAGACCGTAGCAAGGTAGGGCTTTTTAAGTGGAAACTCTGAAAAAACCTGGCTACTGTTTTGTGGTACTGCTATTTAATTTAAACAGACACACTACAAGAACCAACGTTAGAATCCTTTTGGATCTGGTTATTTATTTAACCTTTTTCTTTTGCATTTCAGTACTGCTTTTTTAGTGTAAAGGAAACACTTGTTCATTTCAACATCAATAAACATAATTACACTAAACCAAATTCACAAATAATAATGCTGTGACAAAAAATGTGTAACATTTAAAACATACAATAATGCACTATTCTCTTTATACACTAGTTTTTGCAGTTGACCCTTTAAGTTTAACAATTATACAAAAAGGGCCAAATTGCCAATCTCATCAAATGTCAGAAAATGCTGACTCGTTTCAAGTCCCAGTGCAACTCATGGGGCTCTCATTAGGGCTTCTTAATTTCTAGTCTGGCTTATTGTGTAGATGAGATCTGTCATGTACAGTTTATATTCACCGGTTTTTGGGTTAACCATGGATAATTCTGTGTACAGATAGTTTCTCTCCTGCAGTTGCAGGGACGGAAACAGCCATGCAGTGAATGGGAGAGGAAAGGAGGTTGCAAGCAAGGACACACGTCTGAAAAGAAGAGAAACTATCCATACAAATGCTGCTTGAGTAAGGATTCATCCCCCTCAACCAGTAACCCAATTACTTACACCTATAAATAACAGCACTTTGAATAAAACAAGAACCAAAAGAACAAATGCTCCTAAGGACAATGGGAAAAATTAGACATCCAGCAATTCAACACCACCTTGAAAAAAAATAAAACACGTGTGCCTGAAAGACATACACACCTTCTACAACTGGATCTCCACTGCACCAGACAAAGAGATACCAACAAAAACACATCAAGTGATGATGACACAAAAAGAGCACTGTATTGGTTAATGACAACATCAAAAGAATGAAAATAAAACTCCACATATTACGAAGCAAATGGAGAAAATAAGGAGATGAAACCGACAAGATCAAGCTATGGCACCACAACAGAGCCTGCAAAACAGCCATCAGAACCACAAAACGACACCACTATTCCACATGCATAACTTTACCAGACTAGCCTTCTAAAGAACTCCATACAATTCTCACAGAATTCAACAATCCAGAGTGCCTAAACACAGAAAAAACATGATCACAAGAACTCTGTTACAACATTTCAAAAAGATTGAAAACTACCTGAAGAACGTGGACAACATCACAACACATGTCCTCACCACCACAGAAAGAGACACCAATAATTACACTTAATCATCCAAAAAATTGCAACACGCTGTATCCCATAATGCAATAACAACATCTCGGTGGTCATCATACATGACATGGAAACACTTCTTACATAGGATTAAAACAAAGAAAACATACTCCCAAACACACACAATCTGCGCAGTGTAGTGTGCTACTCATGTAGGCAAGCACTTCAGCACCCCACATAGTAATAGAAAGCACTAAATAAATGCTGAAATACAATACAAGAACTGTTTCGGTCAGACAAGAGAAATACCATTGCAGATCTCCAACCTTTCAGCCTTGGAATTTAAGAAGCATCATAAACTTCTTTTTTGGCTGACAATATTTCGAAAGAGTACAGAAGATGCTCCAGTCATTCTCTTTGGTTGGGCATATGTCTGTGTTTAGCTTGTCTTTTTGAAATTGCAGGACTGCTGCCAGGAATTTGGAAATTGCAAAGAGTGTATTTTACTCCTAGATTTTTTAGGGTTCTCAAGTATGATGGTGGACTCTGTCAGGTTAAATGCATTACTGCATATTATATTTATGATGTTGGTAGGCTTGTGCCTATAATCTGGCTATCTGTTGTCTCCTGACTCATCCGCCCAGTAGTGACCTTGTTTTTATTATAGATTCCTTTGAAAACATGATCCACTCACCCTCTAATATGTTCACTTGAATGGGCTAAGTGAAGGTCATTTCATTCTTGCCAGGCACTACCGTAATCTCTTTGATTTATTTTACTAGGCTGTAGTTTAGCTTCTCAAGTGGTATCTTTTAGGATAGTTATTAGATCTTCTGATTCTTTCCCTAGGTTTCTACTTTCCCCTAGATCATTTACCTTCTAGGGCAATGATCTAGGTTACCTTTTAACTTTGTTACAATCAAACCAGTGCGATGTTCTGGCTGCTAAGACTAATTTTCTTTTTACTTTGCCATGGCCTTCAGTTTCACTGCTTTGAGTGGCTCTGGTAGATTGCAACAGTGCTGTAGTACATATCTACTTTCATGGGGGCCATCGTAAGGAATATATTTAGTAGATTATTACTCTCCATGGTTATGTCTAGGGTGATATTTGGGACTGCACTTTAAACTAAAGATATTTGGCAATGACAAGTGTCCCTGGCTCCCTTAGCAAATACATCTAAAATTATGTCTATATCTAACTTCAAATCTAGGGATTTACCAATGGCTGCTCTAATTCAAACATTTCAAGCCAAAATTGAATTATCTGCTTACTATCAAGTGGCCCCTAGTGGTCATTTGCACCTTGCAGTCACCACA
This sequence comes from Lissotriton vulgaris, assembly GCF_964263255.1. Lineage (NCBI taxonomy): Eukaryota > Metazoa > Chordata > Amphibia > Caudata > Salamandridae > Lissotriton > Lissotriton vulgaris. The sequence continues at coordinate 926,867,406 of NC_141693.1, read as the reverse complement.
GAATAGCTCTGTTTGGAAAATGAATTGTTTCCCCAAATCAAAGCCTCTGCTACTACTGCAGACGGAGCTGGGGTTCAATAACATTCAGAAGGAAAAGCTGCCTAGCATGTGATATATTAGAGATCTATCCTCATTGATCTTGAACTTACAAATCTGCTGCCTGAACAGGGGGAATTACTAAATCTGATACATCTTTAGAGAAGCTGTGTGGCTAGTATATAATAAATCTCTATGACCAGAAACTTATTATGAGTTGCTCTGATAGGCCGCCTTATTTTCAATTTAGAACCACTTATACGGTGTGGCCAAGATGGGGACAGATAGAAGGTGTTTATCTGATCCGCCACTGATCGGGCCCTGCCGTCTGCCCTTCCCACATCATAGAGGGAAACCTGGGGTGCCCACTTTGACTCAGGGGCCTGCCGGGCATTGGGGGACACTGCTAGAGCCAGTGATCCGGTCACCTAGGGCGAGATCCATGTCTGTGACAGCCGCAGATGAGCTGCCCTGATAGCAACAAAATGGCAGCACCAGCGGCACAGCACAAGCGAAGCCAGGTGCGTTACATTGCCGCATACCCAGATGCCCGGTCTCAGGTAGTGGTTGACAGCAGCAACACTGTACACCTGGATCCCCTGACTGTGCCCAGAGGGGTGAGTCAACAGAAACACTATGAGCCCCACAGACCTGGGGAATGACTGTGAGGTTGTGGCTGAGACAGGAAATGGTGGCAGAATCAGAACTGTAGGCAAAGCTAGACCTGCAGCTCCCATGGTAAGCCACTGCCAGGGCTGGCAACCAGGGGCAGAGCCCATGTACCCACAGCTGCAGGAGAAGCCCCTGAGAGAGGCACTCACAAGTAAGAGCCCAACAGCACTGAACTAGCAGTGATAACCTGCCTTCACTCCACATGCCTGATACTGCGCTACCGATAAATGGCATGCACCCCCAAAGGGCTGATGGAGATCTACAGGAGCTACGGTGGCAGCAAGGACCCCACTGCCTCCCTGACTAGGGCCCCCGTGCTGCACATTGATAAATCAGGTTTATGAGCCATCCCAGTCCCCCGAAAGGGCCAGCCCAGGGCTGCCATTCTAATCTCCATACAGCAGCGGGGTATCTTCGCCAGGAGGAGAACAACTACCGCCTGGGAGAATCGACATTTGTGTTCCCCCGTTGTGGGAGCCAGTACATAGTGGCCAGCGACAGAGCCAATCATTGGACTGTGAGTACTGGAGGGCACCTGTAGCAAGGGGACCTCCAGTAAAGAGTGCATTGTAGTGCAGCTCTCAGGTGCCGGGGCAGCTTAGAAACCCCTCGGTCGCAGCCCCAGCAGTGACACTACATTGAGCTGAGGATCGGAGGAGGTGATTGAAGCCCTCGCCCCTGTAGGACCCTCTCGGTGTACTTACGAAGTCCCACTCATCCCAGATAAGACCCTTGCTGTGCCCGGGTGACCAACTCATGAACTGAGAGTTGAGAGGCGAGAGAAACATTGTGAAGGAACGCCAAGGTGCACCTCAAGTCAGGAAGAAAAGTTGGTCTGAACAGGTCAATGCTGAGCAGGGGTGCGAGAGGGTGCACGTAAACTGAGGTGGGCCCCCTCTAAAGATTGCGAGTGTGCCATGCGGAGCCCTGGAGGAGGGGGATGAGGCAATCAACAGAGACCCTGCTAGGACTTTTGGCCCGGAAAACAGAGGCTGCAAACACTGAGCCTACACCTGAGACACAGTCTCCTGGCTGTCCCCCATTCTGCCAGGAACGTCTGCATAACCTGTGACTGAAACCTCTCCTGCAAATAGACTGCCAGTACTGTGGGTGAATATGGCCACAGCATGGGCGAAAATAAAGGGCACCCTCAAAGAAATGTTGACCAAACCTACTAGGAACCAACCAGGAGATCGACCACTAAACCCAGCCCCAGAGGTTGAGAATGCAGAGGGACCAGTAACCCACTCATTCCTAGAGGCCTTGTTTGCTTCCCTCACAGACTACCTCCAAATGGTTAAAAAGGATGTATCGATTTACCTAAAAGAGGTACGACGGGACCTAGTGGAGGTGGGGGATAGAGCCTCCACCCTGGAACACCTTCAGTCCAGTTTAGGGACCAACACATCGACCTGCAAACACACGCTGAGGACCTGGAAAACCTGACAAGACATAATAACATACGCATCAAAGGGGTCCGAACCAGCTCAGAGGGTAAAGATGCTGGAGCGTATGTCAAGGACCTCTTCCTTCCAATCCTGGGATCATCACCGGACAGGGAGATATGGCTCAACAGGGTGCATAGAGTGGGCTCCCTGTGACTGGAGAACACCTATCGAACTGAAATACTGGTATGCGTTCATGACTTCAAGCTTTAAGAAAGCATTCTCTGTAAAGTCCAGGGAATAGCACCCCCTACAATTCAGAGGGCACACTCTGCGGCTCTACCAGGACTTTTTGGCTTTCACCAGTGACTGCCTATATCCGTAGCAGAGGTGTTTCCTACTCTTGGGGAAATCCTTTCTGCATAATCTTCCGCTGGAAGGACAAATCTCACCAGCTCTGGTCTCTGACAGAGGCTTGCAGAATGCTGAACATTGAGGAGTCCTCAGAGGGAGATGGCAGGGAAGCAAAGGCCCATCTAAAGGACTGCAACCAGACACAGTGACGATCACTATGGAATGATGAACAGTGCTAGAGGTTCTGTCTGGTGATGCAGACAGACCAGAGGCAACATGAACATCACCGAGCATCCCGGATTTCAGTCAATAGTATGGATGGGGAGACCGGGGGGCGAGGAGAAGAGCAGCCCGGAGCAGTACCTGAGCCACCATATCGACCCGTAAAACCAACTTCCCAGTGAGACATTTCTGGATCGAGCTGGAATCTCCATTTCATAGAGACACTATTTTGTTCTTCACTGTTGTATTTTTACGTGGGCATACTCACTACATGAAGAAATGCACTGCATTCCAGACTCCATCACACACAAGGTTGGGCAGAGACGGTGCATGGTCCATTGGAGGGAGGAAGGCACCTTACCTTGGGTGGCTGCATTTGATCACTTCTTCCCCCTAACTCCTCACACAATAGTTTAAAATTTACTACCCTCAACTTGAAGGGGCTCAAAAACCCGACCAAGCATCGAGTCATACTATCATACCTAGAGCGGACAGGGACAGACCTGTGTCTTCTACAGGAGACCCACCTGGTCCACAGCGAGTGGCACAGGCTGGGGTCATGGGCGTTCCCACAACAGTTCTTTTCCTCGGCCTCCTCTAAAACAGCAGGAGGAGCCATATTGATTTCCCACTCATTCCGAGACAGGGTGGGCTCCGAGCTGGTAGAGCTCTAATGATGACTTCTGGCATAGTCCGTTAATGTGATAGACTACACCTTTATACTGGGTTCCCTACATGCCCCTATCAATGGTCAGGAAAGTATGCTTACGGCTGGCGGTTGTGGAGGTGATGTCCTCCCAGGACAGGCTGATGCTCTTGGGGGAGATCTTAACTAGGTATTCAACAATAACCTAGACCGCTCAGCACACCGATATTGTCACACTTTGGGCTCCTTTCAGGGGAGGGAGCCCAATGACTACAAGAGATTGGTTGAGGGACCTTTGGCATCTACAGCACCCCCAGCTTCAGGATTAAATATTCTACTCACATGCCCATAAGACCTATATGCACCTAGACCACTTCCTGGAGATGCAGGAGCTTCAGATCTTAGCAACAGCACCAGAGATAGAGCTGCAATCTTTATTAGACCATGCAGGGGTTTCCTGTACCCTACCCCTTCCCCCCACATGCTGCACCTCCCGTACATGGAGAATGCGGGAGACATTACTGCATAGGCCAGAGGTGGAGAAAAGTGTTACCCACGTTCTCTGGCTTCCTGTAGCGAATCAGTGGGAGTTCACAGAAATGAAAAGGCTAAGAATTGCTGCTCTAACCAGTAACAAGCAAGGGCAGTATAATCTCACTGCCAGAGGGAAGATGCACTGACATCAATTTTCCTTTTTTGAACTGAGAAAAGGGTTTGGTGCTCACAGATTGACCATTCAATTTCACATTTAGTGCTACCCAGAGAGGCTCTTTGGTGTTTACCGATGAAAGTACAGAGTTTTTAAAGCATACAGCGAGGATACGGAAGTCCACAAAGACAACAGAAACAGTGACCTTTTGACCTACAATTCAAAGTTTTATTCTGATCCACCTGATAGAGTAAAGAAAAAGAACCAGTACATTCTTAAAAGGTGAGGCTCCAGTTTCAAAATTGGGTGGTAATTAATGTAAAGTCTTCTGATAACTACAGATGGTTGTGCGTTTGGAGGATAATCTGCTGGTGTAAATTCCTTCACCATATTATCCATTTTGTGGAGGGTTTATCAACAACAGATTTTCATTTGGGTTTAATGCTTCTTCAAGGAGGTGGACGATGTTCAATTACCAACCAGCTATATTCCTGCCAGGTGTCATAAATGGATTTAATTTTACTTTGTGCAGGGTTAAATCCAAAAAGTGTTAAATATTTAAAGGTAACCATCATCATCATCATCAAAACTTTATTTCGGTTTTTATAAACCATAAAAGTACATAGTAATAGCACAGCACAATACAGTTTTAAAAACAACGTCACAGCAAGTTAAGAGAAGTTTTGATAACTGGGCCCTATATTATGGATGGGGGAGAGCTTTACACAATTCATCAGAAGTTTCTAAAATCATTGTTTTCAAAGGAATAAAATATTTACAACTTTAAAATTTGAATAAACGGGGATATACAACATTTTTAGTTCATACATACCAATAGAATTAAGGCTGTTATTAATCAATCGACATATAATAAATCTGCATATTGATCCAGTAGCTGCTTGCATTATGCTCTAATAGAGTTACAATTTCAAACCATTTTTGGTTCTATAGAACATAACACACATAAGAAATCTGGAGACGCAAAAGACTATCAATCGTGCAGTGTCTGATAGGAAAATTTGTTCTGCCTGTCTATAGTGCCTTAATTTGAGGGTGTTACATAGGGGTTTAATCCATCTTTCCCTCGGAGATTTATACGCTGGGCAGAAAAATAAAATGTGTATAACATTTTCCTTAATCAATATACCGTTTTTACAGAAACTGCATTTATCTGAGTCTTTATCATGAGACTTATTGCCCCATTTAGATTTTTTATCATTGGTCTGAAAGACCCCATACCTAAATTTAAGGTATAGTGACTTTGCCACCGAGGGATAAACCTCACCTAAAAGAGTTTCAAATTTGGGCACGTCTTTGAACTGGAGAAACCTTGTGGTTAGTGGTCCAAAACTGGCATCCTGTAGTAAAGCATCGCGTTGGTAATCCCAAAATACATGCTTTACTATTTTACTACAAGATTTTGTTAACTCCTCTGGTTTTTCCCAATAAGTTGATAGTCCTATTTTTTAAACCAGGTGGCAATGTGTTTAAACCAAGGGATATCCTTTATGATACCAAGGGGCATTAACTCAAGAAGTCCAAGTCTATAATGGATAAACTCTTCCGTGGTCCAGATTCTAATCCAGTACGTAAGGGGAGTAACGCAGCTAGGCAATCAGTGTGCTTTAGATTAATATCCAAAAAAATAGGTAGCAGTGGGGTTCTTATTGGCAAGGATAATAGACTTCGTACAAATTTATTTTCACCCACTTCGAAGTTATGTTTACAATGCGGCCCCCAAAGTTCTGCCCCATAAAGGGCTGCAGATTGTGCCTTGCATTTATAAACCTCGATGGCAGGTGATACAGCCTTCGAGGTGCTCCCTCTGTGTTTCTTTAGTATTGGCATAGAGTTTTGGAGCAAAATTAATTTAGTTTTTTCTAACTGGGGTTTCCACAACATTTTAGAATCTAGCGTGATACCTAAATAGTTAAAACTATTCAAGTACTCCAATCTTTCTCCTTGGAGTTCCAGCTTTTTTTTAAAACGTTTTACTTGGATTAATTGACATATATTTTGTTTTACTCGGGTTAATCTCAAGTCCCTTTTTAATGCAGTATAGGTGGAAAGTATTTATCAAATTTTGGAGCCCACCAGGAGTTTGAGAAATTAGAATAGTATTGTCTGCAAAGAGTAGAGCAGGAATTGCCTCCCCCCTAGCTTGGGAGGATCGCTCTTGCATCCTTCAAGGAAAGAGGGGATATCATTTACGTAAAGGGAGAACAAGGTTGGTGCAAGCACGCAACCTTGTCGCACCACACGCTTCACTGGGATTTCTCTAGTGAGTTCTCCTCGAGGCCCCCACCTTACATTTGCAAAGTTATTTTCATGTAATCTAATTATTTGTACTAATAGTTCGATGGGCGTTCCAAGGTTTCTCAAGTGGGTCCAGAGACTGCTTCTAGGAACTAAATCGAAAGCAGCTCTTAGGTCTACGAATGCTTCATACAGTGTGCTATGTCTAACCGTAATATATTTCCAACACAGGCACAAAAACCTAAAGACCTGGTCGATCGTACTAATCTTTTTTCTGAACCCTGCTTGGTATTTTGTTAGCAGGTCCACTTCTTCGATCCAGGACAAGACCCAGCAATATATGTCTAGCAAATATTTCCTGTGGAATGTCTATAAGACTGATCGGGCGATAATTCGCCGGATCCATTCTATTCCCCTTTTTAAAAAGTGTGACGATCTCCGCCCCGCCATGTTTTTGGTATTGGGTCAAAGCTTGCTATAGCGTTACATAAACCATTCATATAGGGAACCCAGGTTGGCAAATCGTGTTTTAGGAGGTCACCAGGTACTTTATCTATTCCCGGAGCTTTCCCAGATTTTAGTGTTCCAAAAACTTAGTTTGTTTCTTTCAATGTGAAATGTAAATTAGCTGCCGTCAACTCTAAATTTTCGGTATTAGATTCGTTTTTTGATTCAGAATAGAGCATGGAGAAGTGATTGACCCAGGTATCCTCATCCAGAAATATGTCTCTCTGTTTGCTACCTGCCCTGTTACCTTTTGTCATTGAATTCCAAAAACCTGCCTGGTCCTTTGTTTTGGCTGCTCTGATAAGACCTTCCCATATCTCCTCATACCAAGCTTTTTTGGCAACATCTAATATTTGGTTATATGACCGTCTTAGAATCCTTGTTTTGGGTAAATCCTTTCTTTTTATTGCTGCTATTAACTCCGACTTAGCTATTCGACAGTCCTTAGAGAACCAGGTTTTACCATGACTGGCCCTTTCAGTTATCTTTCCCCTCTTACTATTTGTTGTTTTACTTAATATAGGGCTGAGAGCATCTACCAACCTGCCATGTAGGTCAATCATTGTAATTGGTGCTACGTTGCTCTCAATATACGTAGACAGAGTCTCTGTAAAAACTAAATACACGTTAGTCAATAACCTTTTATCCCCCAAAATATTGGGCCATTTTATAGCACGGTCACTCCTGGTTAACATTATTTGGTCATCTAATGTACTGTGGATAGCTTTTGCGGAGATCGCTATAGAAAAGAGTTCTGGAGAAGCCCTCAGGCTCAGGGGTAGATGATCACTCTCTGTACTAGGAATTATATTAAGGTCACTCAGGGAGCACCAACAATTTAGTGACACCATTATATAGTCAATGTGACTTTGCAAATTCATTCTACAGAACGTGTGGACTTTAGATCTGTCAGAAGGGAGGCGACCGTTACAGGATCTAAGATTATGAGCCAGGGTTAGGCCTAAGAGCTGTATCACAGATGCGGTGCACTTGGCCTCTTTTTCACTAGCCACGGATGGGATGTTGTATGCTTGATCTTGTAACTCCATCAAATCCCCAAAACCATGAACCGGCTCAAAGTTACAATTAAAATCGCCGGCAATGAATACCCTTGGGCTATGGCCTAGTGTATCTAGGGCACAGTCAAGTTGGTTAATAACATTCGATTCACCCTGTGAAGGCGATGGTCTGTTGTAAACATTAAAAAGATATGTAGTTTTGTTATCTTTGTCTCTGAACCTTAAACCCAGTATGTCTTGGGAATTGATTTCTAGGGAAGTAATCTCGATTTGCAAAGACACACAAAGCCAAATAATAAGTCCTCCTGAGGGTCTTCCTTTTGGTGAGCGTGTTGCCCCCACCCTGTACGTTTTGTATCCTACTCTGTGGGGTCTTTCTAACATATAGGTCTCCGGCAGGAGTATGATATTGTACGTTTCTATGAATGAGTGCCATATTGGATCCACCAAATTTCTGTTTAGCCCTGCGATATTCCAAGAGATGATTGATAGGTCTGAGCAATTATTGAGCTTTCTATCACAGCAAAATCCATTCCTCAAAGTTTCCACAATCAAATTTACCTTTGTAGCTTGTCCTATAGCAGGTAATATGTCGGGAGGAATTATTTGGTTCGCCGCCATACGCCTGTCCACATTGATGTTGTTTACTTCTTGTGTGCAACTACATGTCTCTATCACTTTTATACCCTTTAATTCTCCCCTCTGGGCTGAGGTTGGGAGAGGATCGTACTCCCCCATGAACTTGTCAGTTGTTGGTCAATCTACCCCCTCCAACCCCATGAGAGAGGAAAATCTATTGGAGGTCGGGATGTTGAACATAGGTGGCCTAATGGGACGGGAGTTGTGATTTCCTTATCTCCATGGGTTACCCACTAGAGTTATCGGGTAAACGTAACTCAAGTTTCTGGCGCTTATAACTCCCTCGTAGCCCTCACAGTACCACTCACAAATGTGATTTGTCACTCTACAATCCCGGAAATTTACTATGATTATATCTCCAGTCACGTCCTTTGGTCTCCTTCCTTCCCATCCCGTCCTTCTAACATTTATGATTTCACCGTCCAGGTGTGGAGGTAATGGTCTATTTACTCTTAGCCAGTGCATGGCTTTATTCTTGAGGGTCTGGTAGCTCTCAAATTTCCCTACTGGTAGTGGAGGCACCCCAGTTAATAAAATTACAAGGGGTTCTGCCTCTGATGGAAGATCAATGCAAATAACGGGCTCCATTGTCTTCTTGTCCTTATTGGGAGACCTCTGCTTTATATTCTCACTTTCCATGTCATTTATATTAGGAGGCCTATTTTCTGCTGTTTCCTTTCGTCCAGAATTTTCCCGCACCATATTCGAATTCTGCATGCTAGAGGATGCCATTCTCACCTCGGGGACAATTGTGGGTAGTTGGCTAGATAACAACTCTTTGAGGGAGTTAGAATTGGCAATTCCAATGTCGGTAATGGTCCCCATTTGCTCATAGATACGCTTGATTCTCTCCACTATAGGTAACAGCATAGATTTGAACAAATGTTCAATGTTACTCATTAATCTCTGCTCAAGGATTATTATCAGATTCTCTTGATCGTTCCCACTGGGAGCTGAGCCTATGCTTTTCTTTGGAGTGTTGGTGGACTTACAAATTTTGGCTCTGCTTCCCCTATGCTTCACGCCCCCCCTCTTTTTTTTTTTTTTTTTGGAAGTACCCACTACTGAGGGTTTATCGTTTGGGGATTTCTTAGAAGTGACATTTCTAGGGAATTCTAACAATGGATCTTCTGATAAAGTTTCCAGTAGTGAATCTAAGGTAGTATCAGAGATAATTGGGTCCCTATGGATCGCTAGTCGGACTGGGGAATCTTGTAAAAGCAGTGGGATGTCTATACCTATCAATTGATTGTTGGTAGTGTGTGTTGGAGTTTTCGCTAGATGTAAATCCCCCAGAGACGAATTTTTGTTTTGCCATTCAGTAGATATTTGTCTCTCAGTTAAAACTATTTCTTTTTCCAGTACTGAGACTGCCCTAGTAATAAAGGCGTCCAGTGTCCCTCCAACAGACCCTCCTATTGATGATTTCTGACCCAGACTCGGGATACTATTCATATTTTGTGCACTATATGTAACACAATCCTTCCTCGCCGGAAGGACACAGAGAGTCCGCCTCCCTCCGTTCAGATCTGAAGCCACCGAAGTCATCTGCGGCGTCCCTCCAGGCTCCTCGCTCAGTCCAATCCTCTTCAACATCTACATGAGCCCCCTCGCAGACATCGCACGCCAGCACAACCTCAACATCATCTATGCCGACGACACCCAGCTGATCCTCTCCCTTACCAACGACCCCGCCAGAGCCAACCTTCATGAAGGGATGAAAGAGGTAGCCGAATAGATGAAGAACAGCCACCTGAAACTGAACTCAGATAAGACGGAAGTCCTCATCCTGGGATCCTCACCCGCCGCTTGGGACGGCTCCTGGTGGCCCCCCGCCCTAGGCAGCGCACCCAAACCAACAGACCACGAACGCAACCTGGGCTTCATCCTGGACTCCTCCCTCTCATGACCAGACAAGACAACGCCGTCTCCTCGTCGTGCTTCAATATCCTGCGCATGCTACGTAAGATCTTCCGGTGGATCCCCACCGAGACCAGGAAGACGGTCACCCAGGCCCTCGTCACCAGCCGTCTGGACTACGGCAACACCCTCTACGCCGGAACCACCGCCAAACTCCAGCAGAGACTCCAGCGGATCCAGAACGTGTCAGCACGACTCATCCTGGACATCCCCCGTCGCAGCCACATCTCCGGACACCTGAGAGATCTGCATTGGCTCCCGGTCAACAAGAGAATCACCTTCCGTCTCCTCACCCACGCACACAAAGCCCTACACAGCCAAGGCCCAGGATACCTCAACAGCCGCCTCAACTTCTACGCTCCCAAACGCCAGCTTCCATCGACCAGCCACGCCCTCGCTGCCGTCCCCCGCATCCGTAGAGCCACCACAGGGGGGCGGTCCTTCTCCTACCTCGCCGCCAAGACATGGAACTCCCTCCCCACCCACCTCCGCCTGACCCAGGACCACCTCGCCTTCAGGAAGCAACTCAAGACCTGGCTGTTCGAGCAGTAGCAGATCCCCCCCCCCCCCCAGCACCTTGAGACCCTCTGGGTAAGTAGTACGCTATATAAATGCAATGATTGATTGATTGAATAAGCAATAGAAGTGAAATAAAACCAATTGGTGCGTAAAACCTTACTAGGATGTCAAAGAGTTCGGTGAGTCAAAGGGGCTGGCCCTCCCCGGCCCTGTACGGTCCCGGACAGCCACAGACGGCCCGCCCTATGCCCGGGCTCAAACATTCTTTTCAAGCACCTTCCGGGCGCATCATTGGGCGGGATCTTGCCGTGGAGGTTCCTATGGGTTGTGGTCCCCCCGCTCAGCGGCCGCGATGTTCCTAGCGGAGGCGGGGGGACGTCAAACAAGAAGGTCACTGCAGGTAGAGTTTAGGGCAGCTTTGGCAGCAGGAGTAGGTAGAGTTTAGAAGGCACCCGCTCCACCGAAGGAGCACCGTTCTTTTCAAGCGCCTTCCGGGCGCGTCAGTGGGCGGGATCTTGCCGTGGAGGTTCCTGGGGGTTGTGGTCCCCCCGCTCAGCTGCCGCGATGTTCCTAGCGGCGGCCGGGGGACAGTCAAACAAGAAGGTGACTGCAGGTAGAGTTTAGGGCAGCTTTGGCAGCAGGAGCAGGTAGAGTTTAGAAGGCACCCGCTCCACCGAAGGAGCAACATTCTTTTCAAGTGCCTTCCGGGCACGTCAGTGGGCGGGATCTTGCCAGCTTTGGCAGCAGGAGCAGGTAGAGTTTAGAAGGCACCCCAGGTAACCTATATTAATAGGAGACAACATTTGATAGAGTGACCCCTCATTGCCCAATCTTTATATCTTTGGCACAACTATTTTCAAAGGTGACATGATCAAGTCCTTCATCATAAAGAAGATACAGGCAGTACAGACGTATTTAGGCACTGACATTCACTTTGGTGAATACTATTAAAGCTATCCCTTACACTACTTTGTTGGTAGTGCAACCACCCTTTTGCTTTTAAAGAGTGCTAAAAGATTAACTAATCTGTTTTAAACTGCAAGCTCTAAATATAACACCAATTTAGGCGAGGCAGAGTGTTGCATTTCATGCATTTTATTTAATATGACACTGTCTAAAAATAGACTGTATCTGGAAAAGATACCCCAATCAGCATTACAGAAAAATATATTCGGCTCTTTTGAACTGACTAGAACGTATGGCTTATATTCCTGTCATTTTGGAAAAGGAACAAAGGGGAAATTGTTCCAGTTGCTTTGTCTCTGAGATGGTTACATCACAAATCCAAACTTAAAACCATTAAGCAAAAAACTTGAAATCAGATGTACTATTCGTCTATTTGCATATTTATTCCTATTTTGTGGTGAATAAGGTTGTATAGGTTCAGTACATCAGAGATACATTCACATTCCTCTACCAGTCTGTGCAGCACTCTCCTCTTTTAACTAGGAACATGTATATTATAAACACATGCAACAATCCTAGCTGAAGTTAGGTCATCTTAAGCCAATGAGGAAGGCTCATTTTATAGTCTGCTTCTTCTTCCTTCATTCCCACCGTATGCATACAAAGTCAGCAAGGTGCTTTCTACAAGTGTCAACTAAGTTGATAAATATTCATGCGTATTAGTTTCACTCTGAGGACCCATAAGAACCTTACAGCCTAAACTATTAAGGATTCAATATTCCACTGTGTAACAATGAACTATTCTAAAGCAGAAACATTCTAGTTGTAACCTACGAGAGTAAGTCATGAGATTCACGTCTTCATGTTAGCATTATTGTTTAATAACACTAGTCAATATTCAGCATTGTGAATTTGTGGCAGCTATAAACTAACTAACTATGATGACAAAATGTAGCTTAGGAAAAGATGAAATGCATTTTAAAATCAGCACATTCTACAAAGATTACATGTTTAATCAAGCCAAGTGTTAATCAGTTATCAAATATTATTGCATAGTTCAGTATTTTTTAAAATAATGTATTTATTAAAGAAGAAATTTAACTGAAAGATAGAAAGATGAATGAGGCCTAGTCTGACCTAGTAGTGTAATTACAATAAATTAGTACTTACTACAAAAAAATCATGCTACTTGTTAATTAGCATTTTAAAAAAGGCACATTTTTCAAATTTCATTCTTTAAGCATTTTCGTGTTAACCTCTAGTGTAAATTATGGCACAATAAGCTAAATTCTACTGCTGCATCAGAAGCTAGATAGCTTCCTGATTTTCAAGCTTCATATGGTAGGCCAGTTAGGCATAATGGATGAAAATTCATGGATGTTCCCATTTTTGGTCCTTCTTATTTTTAAGTAATATATGCAGGCTGAAATTCAATCGCAAAAATAGCTGGCTATACTAAACAATAAAGTGACTTCCTGCGGAGTGTAAAATTCAGTTAAAAAATCCTGTGCACCGTATGCATGTATTACAGTTTATGAACAATGAAGCCCTCATGTTAAGCAATGATCTCTCAATCCATATAGTATAATCACAGTGACATATTTGACTGTTGAAGATCCAAGACTCTGGATTGCTATTAAAGTTAACGCAGAGAGCAGCACCCAAGATGTAGAAGTCAAGAAGCTCTGAGCAAAAAACTATTCAGGGACAAGATGGATTACCTTTTAGTCAGCACAGACCTGTCTGTTATGTATGCCTATGCTAAGGAAGACTGTTGAGTGAAACCAGTTGCTCGCTTGTATGACATAACAGTGACAACACTGTGGTTGTTTCCTATTGTTGAGACGTGATGAGGAATCACTTGCATCCTAATTTTTTCCTCTGCCTCACCCGGGTCTTAGTACCCAGGAGGAGGCAGAGGATTGCATGATGATGGTCTCAGCCACCCTCTCCTGCTTCACTTGTGTCTCCACAGAACAAAAAGTAGTACTCCTGTAGTAATATTTTACATACTCCAACATGCTTTTGTGAATTAACCCCCATACATCTAAATTTGGAATGCCATGGGGATAGTCCAGGGTTAGTCATATAAAACTAAAACAAATATAAAGAAGGTGCACTTTTTGCACATTTTTTAGTGTGGAGTTGGGCACTTTTTGAGCTGATTCACAAATGCTTGTGAGAGTACATAAGAGTACTTTTATAGTACTACTTTCCGTACTCATAAATGATTGTGTAAATAAGCCCATATAGTGGGTTTATGGACAGTGCAACAAGGTTCCACCCTTGTGATCTATCTTTGGTGGATCTCCGAATGGGTGAAATCAGCATTATTCTGTCACTCTGCTCCACAACATGAACTGATTTGATTTTGCCCTGCCCTCATTTGCTCATTTTTACTCCACCCTTAAGGTGGTATTTGGCTAGCTGCCCTTCCTTAAAGGACTGTATTCATTCTCACAAGCTGGTATAATAGCACAGAATTCTCACACTACAACTGTAACATATATTGCATTAACATGACCACAGCTTAGTTCTCCCTTACCAGTCCTGCCAAAATATAAACAGATGCTGTTGAAACAAATGTTTGTTTTGTGTGACACTTCCACAGGTAAAGCTACAGCTCCATAACTTCTATGTATCTGTTTTTGCTTCTTAAATGTTATACACTTTGTAAAAACCATAAAATAGGCTTTGATGATTTTATATACAATATAGAATTACTGCAATGTACATCAATCTGTAGAGATAGGATAGGTGTTACTAAACTAGCCTTTTTTGAGGCACCACCTTAAAAAATTTTCTTCTGTATGGTAAACTGGGGTAAAATGTAAACCTGACTACATAGCATAGCAGGTAATCAGAAAGGATGCAGAGGAAACAAGCAATAACACTGCATCTGCTTCCTAGATGTCTGTTAAGGTAACATGAACATACCACTCATTATATTAATTTCCATTTTAATAATATAAACATGGCAGTAGCATCTGTATCTCATTATGGAATACAGTGCACCAATACATTACATCAATCAGAACTGTTCCACGCCAGCTCATGTTTGATGAGCAATCACTGTTGTCAACGAAACATGATATTGGGATATTGTCAGCATGGTGTAGTAATCTGTTTGTGCAGTAACTTGCAGAAACTTAACATACACTTGCCTCAGAGGCTCTAAAAGTGTCATTTTGAGAGCCACACTTTTACTTCCCCTAATGCTGCAACGTGAAGCAGTATTTGCCACAGTTATTGTTACCTGAGTATTTAGCACTTGTATTCTGTAAGAAATGGTAAGGTATCCCACAGAAATCAAATAACTCAGTCATTATAGATCATTTAATTAATCCAGAATGTATACAGCACTGCAAGCTACCTTTGTACTGGTGTGTGAAACTCCAGAAACTTGGGGTGATTGCTAATAACACCTTCTGCTCCTTTTTTATTTGGAGGGAGGACCTGAGTACTGGTGGTGAGCCTTGTCCTATCTGCTTGCATTGAATGGGTGATTGGAAAGAAAGCAATTACCTGAGGCTTAACTAAAAAAAAACTGAGAACATGGCTGTCTGCGAGGAACATTAGACTTATGCCTAGAGGTGGTTCTTGCCTGATATCAGTGAAATTAGAAAAAGATTTAGAATCTAGACTAGTTCCTACTTTAAACGTCTGTCTACAAACCCACACATTCACTTTTTCATATTTCCGTCACTTTATAAATCGCACAAAAATGCTGCTATTGTTAGGGAATATCCGATAGCAACCTCGAACGTCCTGAGGGTGAAATAACGGCAGTTGCAAGGCTTAGCTTGCACCGCCACACACAAAAACAGGGTTTGCCTGATGCAGACTTTGAACCCCATTATCAGCAAAAATACTGCAGATGCTCAAAGAGAGCATGATAGTGTCTGCCCAGAAGGGAGCCTAGGAATACAAGTTGAAGCTGTGGTTGACCAGGCTCTCCATGTTTCTATGCAGATGGTCCCCCAAATCTTGAGATCACTGAGACACACCCATGGCTGCTTTTAGAAGGGGGAATGAACCCCCACATCAGGAAAGCATATGTGATGACATCCACTTGTGATAAGGTCCCTTAAGGTCCTGGCGCCGCTGTGCTCCTCCTAAAGGGACTCAGACTGTGCACAAGGGCCAGCTTAAGAGTTTGGAGGACGGGTTACTCCATCACAAACATGACGGATATCCCGTCCGCCGTATTACGAGTTTGATTATAACTTATGAAACATAATGGAACTTGTAATACTGCGATCGGGATATCTGTCACATTTGTGATGGAGTAACCGATCCACCAAACTCGTAAGCAGGCCCTTTGAGTGTTCCGGTAGCTCTTCTGCCATGCACCGTGCACAGAAGTGAATCCTGTACATACAGAAATTAATGCCTTAGAGGGATCATGTCCTAAATCAAATGAAGGACTGCATACTTAACATTGGGTAAAGATTAACCAACTGCCCGCACAATATATTTTATAAAAGGGGACACACAATGAGCTGCACTTCTGCTGTAAATCAGAATTGATCCTTGAGCACCAAAAATTGGCAGAAATGCCCAGTGCACTCAAGATAAATGCTGTTAATCTGCTTCAGTCTTTTGCAAATTTGTATTATAAAACCTCAAGTGGATACACCAGTACAGTGCATAGCAAGCTGGTTCATAGTAAATATCAAATAGTGCCATCATGTTTTTATCTAATGCATTTGCATTGCCTTCCTATTAAGCAGAGATTTGTCTTTGATCACTTTTGAATGGGCAGTAGTTGAGTTCCTGGAACTGTTCTGACTTTGCAGTAACTGTGTCTTTCGTATCTGCTTGCTCACTCTGTTTGATGGCAATCCCTAGAGCAGTTCTTCCATTTCCTATTAACAGACCATTTGATCTTTCTTTTTTTTGTCTTTCTAATAAGTGTTCTAGAGATAAGTGTATTGATGGATACAGCTGAGCAGGAAGGTTTGTAGGTAAATGTATCAACTTGTGCAAGAGAGCAGCTAGGCTGTCCATCGTCCACCCGAGAAGAGTTCCTGGAAATCACCCCTTGCTCAGTTGTCCTATACCTCACTTGTCAAAGTCAGTGTGGCTATCCTTCACTTGCCAAAGACATCTGAACTACCGCTCATTTTTAACAGATCAATTGCTCTGCTCTGCTCACTTATACCATGCTCTGGACAGACAGCAGAGCTGTTTCTTCCCTGTCACACACAGTAGAAACATGCCTAATTCGTTACAGACAGCTGAGCTACTCCTTGCTTCAATGAACTATACTTGCATCGGTACATAACAGTCTAATTAATGTCTCTGACTGCATTACAGTTCTATGGAGAACAGGCAACAACATGCCTATAGAGAAAGGAACCACATAGATGATTCTGGCAGAGCAAGGGAAACTACGGGATGAATTTGAGGGCTCCTAAGGATCATAGGTCTGGACCTCTCTACACAAACTTAATGTCGTTTTCAAGTTCCTGCCCTACAAGAGTTATATCATTAGCAAATATTACATGTTGCTGTTTGTATTCTGAAACAGTACACTCTTGGTCTTGTCATGTTTGGGTTGGTAATTCTGAGAAACTGTATCTAGTTGTCATATCTGGTACAATGTCATTCTTTTCTAACTTCTCTCTCCAGATGTCTTCTGTGCTCCCAATTTAATTAGTATGATGGTCTAAATTTAGGATTATTCCGTTAAATAAATAGAAAGGAAAATGCATGTGCCACACTGTCTTGCATTTAAGCTGTTGTGCAAGTTGTTTTAAATTCTCTACGGATTCAGCAAAATGAAATAAAATCACATGAATGTGATTATTCCAACTACACATCTCTTTGGCTGGCATCTGTAGAAAAAATACATGGATCCTAAGCAAAATAAGATACTTTCTCAGTGGAATCAAAGTTATTTTCTATGTAGTTCCTTTAGTATATAAGCTGTGAAAAGGAAAGTAGACTAGTTTATAAATAAAGGGCCAAATTCAAAGATAAACTTACACTTTGTTGCAAGTTTATGTTTGTTTTGGAATTCACAAACTCCGATTTCATAGTATGTTTAGGACTGCGGAGGTCCGCAGTCGGGTCAGAGACCTCTGCCAAAAACAAATGCAAGATGCCTATCTTTTCATGTGCTGAGTTCTCTGCCCAGACTGCGGATCCTCCTCAACCATAAACTTACTTTTAAATCAGAGTTTGTGAATTCCAAACCAAACGTAACCGTACACAAAAGTGTAAATGTATCTCTGTGCATCAGGCCCTTACTCTTTTTTTTGCATTTGTAAGCTGCATAGTTTTTCGCTCTTTCACCATTCGTACATTGAAGGAGCTGAAGATCATTGTTGGTCTTGTGCCAGATCATGGCAGAAAGGCTGGGTTCCATTTGAGCTGCAAAACGTTAACATATATTGTATTATCAAACAGCCAAAGCTGGTGGCTTACAATGTACTCACTGCCCTTGGAAACAGTTACACCATTTACTGAAACTGCAAGCACAGTGGCTGACACAACCCAGGTCAGGAAACCCAAAGGAAAAGGGCCAAATTTGTCTTGGAAGAGTCTCAAAATTATTTCAGTTACAAAATACAGCACTCATTTTGTGTATAAATCTAAGAATTGTGAAGATAATTATTGTGGATGCTCCATAGACTCATGTTCAAAGCTTTAATACAGCCAAAAGTGCACATTCTGAAAAAGAGGAATGCAGCCACTTAAAATGTCATGGATTATCCCAAATATAGAAACTCCAATAAACTGTTGCCGCGTAAAGCGTGGTAAAAATATTTGTTATACGCTTACTCTCATTTACTCTTCTAACTGTACTGGGCCCTTTACGATTAGACAATCTGTAGCACTTCTATCTACCACAGAGGCAATGATCCTCCGATGAATCTTTCTTCACTGATAGGAGGGGTGGACATTAGGGTGACCAAACTCCACATTAGTTGTCCAATAAGGACCATTAATTGACAGCCAACTCACAAATTAGAGATCAAATTTAGGTACACCATTCTTAAAACCATGCTGTAGAAATAAAGGATAGCAACAGGAATACCCAGCCTCCAAAAGTAGTTAAGTTGAGCTAGGATAAAGCACATCAAAAACTCTGCAACTGCAATACAAAACAAAAGAAATAACACCTGATATTCTGTCAGGGCTTGGTGATTCTCCCTCCAATGCATTAAATCATTAGGACACAACACAGTTTGAATGAAAGAATCAGCATAACTCAATAATAGACTCAGCAATATAATTGATTAATTAGGTTATTCCATTCAAGATCCAAAATTCATTGCCACAAGTAATTTCTTAAAAAGTTCACTTAAGAATATCACAATTTGTTTAACAATGCCCAACATTTAAGAAGGCTTTCTCGTAGGGTTATATTCAGTATCAACTACAGAGATACAGAGTCCTACCACCATTACGGAAGAAGGATAGTTTGCTGTCTAATAGCTCAAGTCCTTCAAAGATGGAAAATGGGTTCAGATTAAGGGTGAGTCCATTAGCATAAACAATGAATTAAGGAAAATGGCAAAATGGAAAAATTGTTCAGCAAAGAAGGTTCAGTCCATCAGCTACCGACTATAGCATGAACCAGGTTGTCCAAAAGCAAAAGATAGTTCTAAAATAAATCAGCATAGCATCCAGTTCTTGAGTAGGAAAAATCAGAATGGCATTGCCCCTCCTTTAGGGTTTTGTTTTTTATAACGTTTTTAAGATCGCCCCAGTGAGTTGGCATCCCACCACCATCAAAAGACTATCACATATCCATATTTGCATAGTGCCACCTAGGACACTTGCAACAATAAGAAGTTTTCCCTTGCTATTCATAGGAAACTAAAGATTTTAAAGTCCACATTGGCCTAACACTAGTGGAAAAGAAATAATAAGTTACATTCTAAAGTAAGGAATATATCATTGTGAACATTGAAGAAAATTCTAGAATGTTGGGGTGTACACATGTACGGCACAAATAAAGCAACATTTCACTAGCAGAAATGAACTGTTGTATTTAGTGAGGGGAAAGGTCATTAAAAAAAAAGCATTCTGGAAAGGCCTTTAAGTTAGCATCACACGTTTAAATGAAATAAGCTTTAAACTAACATCAAATATAACTAAATTAAATCAGTTCAAATAAGGAATATATAGAATTTTTAAAAATCATTATTACATTAAAATAGCTATTGTTAGACACACTCTCCTACCACAAATCCTCACAAAATTCATATAAATGCATATTTTTCTAAATTCGTATTACAAAAATCGTTCTTATTGTTTAATAAACTATAGAAATTCTAGTATCACCATGTGAAGTTTTAAGCTTGAACTTCACTTCTACCTGTTTTTGCACTGATCTTTTTAACTGCTGCATTCTCAATAGAAAGCATTTGAAAAGTTAGGCCACTTCACTTTACACCAAATTCCATCAATATACGTTAATAAGCAACATATGCTTCAGAAATTCATTAGTGTTGCTCGTTTATATGTATTAATATGGTCTTGTATACATTTTTTCTACATCTTCTTGTTTTAAGGTGCACTTTTGCGGTGCCTCTACCGCACTTGTCTGATTTTCATGTTTCACTTTCTCTAACGTGTGCAAAGTGCTACATCAAAACCTTAAAATTATTTTAAAATTAGTTGAAATAATCATGGTTTGATACATATATTTACTGTTTTCTTTACGTCTCTTTGTGCCTGACCCACTTTTTTCAGAACTCCGAGCCTAGAAAAATATGTCTGACAATGTTTAATTTATGTATAAACCAATGACTGTTTATTTGTTATAATTGTGATGTGAATGTGTGTTTCGCAACAGTGCAGTATGTTCTTGGATAGATTGACCATTCACCCAGCTTCATGATGAGTCACCTTGGGAGTTTCCACTCCACTTAATCGAAGAAAACTTGAGTTATTTGTCACCTTTCAGGAGCCAGATAAGCTGGGTGTTTGTTGCATGTTGGTCGCTTTCCTGTCTGGCTGCACTTGGAGCATATTGGGTGTTGTCTCTCTACAGGAGGTCAGTTGTTTAATCAGATTTAAAACATATATAGTAATTGATGAGGTCTGGTTTAATCTGCACCTTTTCTTAAGTGAAAATGGTGCACAGAAGAAACCAATTTCTAAAACTTGTCACTGCTCTGTTTTTTAGTCTTGAGTTTAGAAAGTCCCTCCTATATGATTTCCTTTAATCATTTCACTGAAACAGGAATAGGAAATTATGAGGGCTTACATGTTTGATTAAGTTCTGTTTTAATAGTGCATCACTGACTTGGTTATGTAGACAAGTGAGGCATTGTGTGGGTGTTAAAATACTGTAAAGAATATTTTAATGCTTTAAAGCAAAATTTGCGGTGCTCTAGAACACATACATTTCACAGGACTTCAAAAATGTATACGACAAATGAATACTAACAAGCAGACCTAATCACTTTGACTCATTGTTATATGAACTATACAGAACACAAAATTCTTTACAAGGTTTGGCATAATTTATTTCAGTACAAAATGTGCTTTTTTATATAACACTCATCCCATGGGTGAGGAATACTTTGTACATCAGGAAAAAAATAACCCTTAAAATAACATAATGAGTTGAGTTCAAATTGTAAAGTGGATTGGCCTTCCAGGAAATCAGGGGGTGTATTACCCGCTTGTTTATCACTTCGGCTGGCAAGGATGGGAACAGAGTTAGTCACTGGACTACATTTGGTTACCATGCACCCTTGAGCCTTTCAGAAACTCAGGCTTGTCAGGACCACTAACAACTCCTCCACAACCTTGACGATCAGTTTGTAATCCCTTCATTATTACATGTTTGTCAAATTAAATATTATTGTGCAGTGTTCAATCTGTTTTCACTTGGGCACTTATTCAGAATGGTCTACGGATTGTCCCATTAACTTCTTTCAGAATAGTTACCAATATCAAGGGAACCAACAACTCCAAGGAGTGAGTGTAGGAATACTAGTGGAATCCTGAGGGACCTCTTAGAAATAAGAAATTACCTCGTCAATCAGTAATTCTGGGTTTGATTCACCCCCTAATTCCAAATTTAAACTGACATATTTTTTTTTAAGTAATATTGGCAGGAGAAGTAATACTACTACTACTACTACTACTAATAATAATAATATAAATTGCAATTTATAATGATAATAATTATTGCACTAACAATATGCATTAATATTAATGTCACAGTGGTGATGGTTATTATCAGATTCTTTATTGAGTGTTTCGCTGACCGATTGTAATCTCCTTATTGTCAATGTAAATGGTAGCGCGCAAACATATTTTTCCATTAATTGTGCGCAAAAAAAACAGCATCACACTTACAAAGATGTGTAAAATAGATTTAAGATAACGTTATCTAAAAGTTACCGACAAGGGAGCAGGGGCACCACTGGATTTCATCTTTAAAATAATGCACAAGCAGTGAGCAATGGCTTGTATTTCTGTGTGGCAGTGAAGTAGCAAATTGAATTCTCATAATGTGTTTTGAAAACGAGTCTTGTAGGGTTTGATGAGGTGGAAAAGGTACTGGAATCACTGGCTTGTTCCAATACATTCAGTACACCCTGCGTGGCTGTTTGCCGTGGCTAATCTTCTTTTAATGGCAGTGTTGCTTGTAAACCTATTTGGGAAAAAGCTTTGAATCTATGCTTTAGAATATCATACCAAGAAGGGTGGCAAATACGTTTCCCTTCAAGCGTGAAAGCATTTCTTTCTCTTGCAATCACAAGAATTTCAAGCTGGAAGGTTTATCTTGGGGAGCTCAGCAGTCGCACATAAAAGATATGGTGCAGAATTAGTCCTTCGGAAGTACATGGCCACCGAGGGCATAATCTCGACGCAAAACTGCAAGGGCTACACTCGCTTCGATACTGAAGAGGTGGAAGATATTTATAATCTAAGGTAATATACTCTGAGAATGGAAAATGGGCTAACTCAGGCTTCAAGCACCCAGCAGCAGAAAACACTGGGTTCGCGAAGTTCTACTATATGAACACGAGTAACCTAGTGGGTGAATTTACCCCTCCCAATCATAATACATGTTTTTCCCAAATCACTGCCTCGCGATGAAAATACAATTTAGAGAGCTTCCTGTTTAAATTCTCCACGTGCAGTTTTATTTTTTCGTTTCCAAGTACATCTTGGAAATTTCTGCTTGTGTTTTTTTTTATTGTAGTGCAGATCTAACAAAGAACCCTGTTTTATTATTATGTGAGTGGTACATACCTACTTTTTTTCATTGCCTAACAGTCATAAGTTATGTCTGTACCATGATGTCATACAATGTATCTATGCAGAAACGAATTACCTTTTTTCAAATTACATCATCTTATTCAAAAGGTAGAAAAGTGAAAGCATCTTTGAAATAATCAGAATCTACACTGTTCGTATATTTTAATTAATTGACGGTTACCCCGCAGACTTTTTGTGCCTCTTTTCTAATTACGATGTTATTTGAATAGCGGATCTACATAAATCCTCTCGTGATCCGGTACTTTTTTATGTAATTAATATATTTAGTTTAACATTGAGAAAAGAAACTACTCCGAGAGTAGTGGTACATTTTAAAGCGCACAAGGTGAAGGATAAAGGAAGAGGGTGCATAGTGTGTGTGTCCTGCAGAAGGGGAGAAGGTATTGACTTTGAGATGAGGGTATTGATTCATTTTTATTTATTTATTTTTATTTAGAAAATCCATCAGCAATTGTTCTGAAAAATATAAAACACTTGCTGGGGAATAGGGAGGAACATGATGGGTTCAGAAAACATTACTTTTGTAGGTTTAAAAAAATATCTGAATTAACCACAGGGTATATGTCAGCATGTTTCTCTGTTTCTTTGTACAACACAATGTATAGAAATTTGGAGACATTGTTGTGGGTTTAGTGTAAGAAGCGACTTGCCCCTCTACTACTTTGGCATGAGCTGGGAGTGTGACCATCAGGTGCTGGGAACATGTGCTGGGAACATGTTCTGCCCTTTGACGAGACTAAGGATCCTGGCCTCAGTGCCCAACGGTCAGAGCCATGCCTAGTGGGCACTTTGCGCAGGGCATATCTTTCAGTCTCAATAAGTGGCGCGTGTCCCTGCATCAGCACCAACACTTCATGGTCTTGAGCAGCAGAATTCAGCATGAGAATATAAACGGAAAATGCACATCATGATACAGCCTTTAAGTTCTCTCTCCTCGATCTATCAGCGTACAACTTTCCTCGATCATATTTTGGTGGACGTTTTTTCTTTTTGGAAAGATTCATGAAGAATTGTCATGCAGGGACAATAATATCTACCTTAAATAGCTGGACTGGGAAAATTGTGTGACTTTCAGGTGTGCCTTATACACTTTAGACGGAATCAATGCAGGCCTTGGATCAATATTGGGGTCTATATGCTGGGAATTAACTCATTTGCCTATTGTGTTTTTAAAGGTGACATTGACAGCCTATGGCCAAGTACAGGCATTTTCTCAAGAAGGAAAGGGTATTTTCACTCTTCTAGAATCACATATACTGTTCCAAATCCTCCACGGTTTGGCAAAAGTGTATCCATAATTAAGTCTCCAGAGTCCAGACCTTTAAACAGAATCCGCACAGCAAATTAATCAACTTTTCTCAACCAGTTAGTTTCCAAAGTTAGATTCTTTCTGACCCAGATTTGCTTTTTTCCTCTAATATTTCCACTTACCTCTGTGTGCGTGCTTTAATTTAGTATCATTTCACCCAGCATTTTTCTTCCAGCTGCCTTAATCAAAGCTTTGAATTAACACTCAAAAAAATATGGCTGAGGTGTTTGGGGACCCTCCCACTTAACAAATGTGCTCACAATTTTATATCGTCATCAAAAGGTGGATTCATTTCGCAGTTTTGTGCAGATTTGTCAAATGGGACTAAAGTATTTAGCATAATCAATAATGCTCTGCATAATCATGCATGCTATGTACAATCAAGTTTGCCACACCAATTGAGGACCTATCACGGTCTCTATAATACATGTATTTGTATCAGGACCTTGTGAAATAGAAGTAATATAAATTAAAATGTATTTACAAAATAATATTAATTTCATTAAGTACTATAAATCTTTTCAGCCTTTAAAACAAATTGGGGTCCTTTAAAATAAGAAATATGTATCTGATGTAGGCATGCAGGCAGCACTTAATTTGACTTGGTGGTTGCAGATGGGGCTCACCGGCACTCATGTTAGCAAACGAGAACCTACTTTTTCTTCATCAGACTTTTACCCAAAGCGAGAGAGAGAAAAAGCACACAAGGGGGAAAGGAGACTCAAGAGAAAGAGGGAATAAATATCACAAAAGGAGAAAGCAGGAACCTGCAAAAGTAAGACAAAGGGGCATGGAGTGTCTGTTGGTAGATTAAAGAGGAGTGACATGGAATCAACTCACTACAACCGTATCATTCGGCACACTGACATCCAATAGCGCTGTCTGTGGGTTCCTGATGCGGACCTCTGAGCAAAACTTTGGTCCAGGCACTTTTTCTTTTATACATTAAGCACTACACACAGGCTTTCCTTAATTCTGCTTAAAGCCATTCGTTCTAGAGTGATTTAAAAATTTAATTTTTTTTGTTTTCCCAGTTGTATTAAAATAAAATATTTAATGCTTGAGCGATGTTGGGTAACTGAATGTACTTCATGGAATATCACTGGAAGACAACATCCCCTCTACTCACCCTATAAAAATACCAAATTATGAATTATTTGACACTACTTATGGAATCTCTTTTACTATTCACCAATCTTTACATGTTAGAGCTGTGGCAGAACCCATGACAATGCAAATTGTTCAACCATAGCATGACCTGTAAGTGGAATATTCACACAACGCACAATGGAAAAGCAAGTTACCCCCTACACCAACATGGAATTTTGTAATATTTGTTGACCCTGCGATATCGGGCGTGACCCTGTAACCAAACCTAGGGGGCTGGTTGTTCTGAAAATTCCATTGATGATAGAGAGTCGGAACATGTGTTTTAAAATGAATTTCAAAAGTTGTTGAGCTCACTTTCTAAAACTTAGACCATTAGTGACCCCGATAGGAATGAAGTGCAGCACTTCATTCTGTGGACCCATTTTTCTGGAATCATGTTTTTGAAAGTTGTACTTAGATGGTGAGAAAAGGTTATGGTCAATGAGCCAAAGTTTGCTTTACACAACTATGGTGTTGTAGATGCGCACTTGAAACAAGCGGTTCATATATTTAGTTTTATAATATACACTTGGATCTGATTTACTGTACTTTGATTTGGATACCCTTAATCTTAATATTTAACACTAGCATAACAATTTCATTATACTTTGTTCAGAGGTTGCATACCACATAATAAAGTTAAACAAAATATTGAAATACCTATTTGTAAAATTATACAAGAAAGGTTGAATCTGGTAAACACTGGCAGAGACAATATATTTATGTACCATGGGAACTAACTCATCCGTTAGCTGATCTGATGGCTCTGTTAATTAAACGCTTATTTCCTCTTTCTGTGCATCAGGCCATGAATTTAAATGCCATGTGTCAATATAGAATTTCATCCTTCCAAAGTTGACAACACGAGAACCATTTAAATGGATTACAGTAACACCTATTATTAATTGCAGTTGAAAAAAAAAGGGGATTAGGCAGTAGCAAACAACATATATCATTTATTGTTATAATAATAATATTATTGTTGTTTTTTGGTTTATTGTTAGTATTCTTACTGTTGCTTTGTTGTTGTTTTTATTATCATTGCTGTTATTACTACCAAAAACACAAACGTGGTTGTTTAAACCTAAATATAGAACCTATCTTGGATAGAGAGGCTGATAGGCTGCAGTCTGGAGGCTACATGGTATTATGTCAAGGGCAAAAGAATAAGGCATGTGCCAGTGTGTTTACCACGGAAAAATAATCATAGCACTGACATTGTTGGGCTAGCATTTTGTGTACCCTTTCAGATAGTGTAGCATAATACCAGCTCAGTTCTGTAAAGACTTGTGAATATTTAATATAATTATTTGGTGTTTTAAGCACTTGTATCTACAATAGAGAATTTGCAGTTCGCTCGTGACTTATATGTTCACCAATATGCTAACGAGGTTCTGTTAATAGTTAAGTTACAGCCCATTTATTTCATTATCGCGCTACACCGTACTTGAAAGTATTTTGGCAGAATGGGGTTTTGTTTTGTTGGGGCGTGTAGTTGGATTCTGCAGTTGGTGTCATGATCTGATCATTGTGATCTACGGTATGTCTTCCAAGTTAAACTCTACTTTAGCTAACATTAATCTCCCTGTCCCATTCTTACCCTAAATTCTAAGGAAAAACCTTTTTGTTTTAATTCTTGTCAACAGCTCTCATAGCCTTGTCTTATGTTTGTTTAGATTACTGTGATGTCTTATGTGCCCTTATTCTCAGCTTAGCTTCAACTGCTGAATATGAATTTAAATGCTGAGGTACTATCGGGTCCTATCATCGCCGCCACCACACTATCCCCTATCTTTTTTTCTTGCAGTAATATACCTCATTACAGGGGCACCACCAATCTAATTTTGCTTGGTGTTAATGGTGTATCACAGAGGGCCAGCCTCTGTGCAACCTCATGGATTAACTTTTTGGAACCACACGTGTGCTTTAGCACCATGGATGTCTTAGAGAATCTCTTGAGTCTCAGGGCCCCACATGCATTGTTACCCACAATGATTACCTTCCAATGAGTGTATGTAGGCAGCTGAAAAAGGGCCATCATGGGAATTTCCTTGCCAAGACCATGTAAATATGCAGTACAAGAACTGAGTCCCCTTTTGTACCATGCGTGTGCTTGGTGTTGTCAAGAAAAGTACAAGAATGTCCCTGTTGCCATTGGGAGCACACACACACACACTCCTTAGAAGTTAATCCTTAGGATTACTGTTGGACTTGGCCCTTTTGGCAGGTTCACCCCTAAACTTTTTGCCTTTTCTGTGACCTGATATTAGTAGTTTTTGGCCTCTGCGCACTTTAGCACTGTGGCCCAGTGTAAAGTGCATGCGCACTCGGAGTGCATGTGGTGAGATTGGCCTGCCCTCCCATAGGAATGCATGGGGAATATGTGTGTCCCTGGCAATTCCTGTTATTAGAGGAGTGCAGGGTCAAGTTTAGTATGTGCGAACTCGTGAGAATAAATGCTGCGCAATGGTGTGCGCAGATGTATGGTGACTGGTGGAGAAATGCCACTTTTAGAAGTTGGCATTTCTGTGTGCGGTGTGTCTGCCTGCCTGATGTGAATTGCATGTCTGGCTTGTGATTGACAGGTGCTGGATGGTGTGGGTGGCTCCAGGAGCCAGAATTAGTCTGCCCAATGGTGAATAGAGAGATCGGCATGTAGATGGGAGGGAGGAGTTGCACCTGGGACCTGGGACCTGAATAGGGATGTGCCTTACCTCCTCAATGCTAGCTCCGCCCTCTGTGGTGCGTCTGATCCCTGAGCCCCACCTAACAAAGGAGAGTGGAGCTTAGCAAAACAAAGTGCTCCAAAGCTCCCCTATACCAGTTCTTACTGGTATCCCTAACCCCTGTGCTGTGACACAAAGGAAATGTAGTATAAATGCAGGGGCTGTGACCCCATGAAAGTGTTGTGCTTGTGCTGACTTTAGGGGGACACGCTGCCAGGAAGAACCGCAGCTGGTCCCAGTGGCTGCTTCCTGAGGTTTCCTGCATGCTGGCCTGCCTGGCTGCGCTTTGCTAGGGCTCCCCAGCTCCAAGGACCCTTTATTTTGGCCTCTTTGGAGACACTGCTGTAGCTCCTGGTACCTCGTGAGCGCTTTTTCTTTTGCTTCCAGGATAGAGGAGTCTGTTTTCCCTGCAGCGCTGGGCTGCAAGAGTTTTTCTGAAGGGAGCCCCAGCATGAGGGGTTCCCCGTGCCTGAGGTGGATCGGGAGCCCACCCTGTGTTATGGCCGCTGCTCGAGAGGATTTGTAAATTGAGCGGGAGCCAACCCAGCCTTCATGCTCTCTAGTGGGTGCCTACCCCACATTTTCTTTGAGACTGTCCACTTTAACAAGCGGGTGCCCACCCCGCAACAGTGCTGAATCGTAAGGCGGGAGCCCACCCCGCGCTTACATGAGGGAGAGTGCAGCCACGGCAGAAGGAACTGGAAGTCAGGCCCCCGGAGTGCCTGGTTGTGGGCAGGAGAAAGGACCAGCAGGCCGGAAGGAAAGCGGAGCCTTGCCTGTGTTCCAGGAAGCCAGAAGACCCAGGCGGGAGCCTACCCTGAGCTGGGACATGTGCCTTAGGACTAGCGAGGCTCCAGTGCCGGTGAGAGCCTCGCATCGGCAGACAAATCCAGGCGGGAGCCTACCCCGTGCTGGCAACCTGCCAGATGACGACTGAGACTTCGCTCCATAGGGGGGTTACCCATGAACGGAGGAGAGCCCCGCATGGATGGAGAGTCTGCCGGCTGCAGGCAGAGGCCCTACGACGCTGAAGAGTGACAGAGGTGGCACCAGGGGAGAGCAGAAGCATCCTGAACAGCCCCGGTGAGTGGGGCTGTGTTGTGTATCTGGGGGGGTGTGATCGAGGCACATTGTCGGTGCCTCCCCCCTAGGGACGCTCTCCCAAAGCACTGAGGGTGACAGTGCTTGTTTGGTTCCTCCAGCTGCACCGCCGTAGCGGGCAGCTGCAACCTTTTTTTTCTTTTAGAAAAGTCCCGAAGGGAGAGACTTTGGGGCATTTCGTTTGAGGGCCGTTGGTACAGTGGTGCCCAAGTCAGTTTCCAGCTGCACTGCAGTTACGGGCAGCTGCACTGAGGGAGCAGTTTGTGTGAAGAGCCCCAGAGGCACCATAGTGCCAGAGCTTGTGTTGCCTGATTCCCCGTTGCCCTGGGGGAAGTTTTGGGGCACAGTTTATTTTCCCAGAGCAGGACTCCAACTGTCACAGTGCTTTGTGCCCATTAGTTTCGCTGCTGAGGCAGCCCGAGGACTCGTCAGAGGTCCTCTGATTACGCCCTGACATTTCTGGACATAGGGCATTGATGCCCCAAGTGAAAGGCCCATTGGCCTGGGGGGTCAGTCCTGGGTTTAGGCCTAATTTGTTCATTCCTAGTATGGTACCTGCCTATGATGGTGATGCCTAATGTGAGTATTGCATAATGTCTTTACGCTTACTGCGATTGCCTAATGTGGTCATGCCTAATACAAATGTCATGGTATAATGATTTGCCCAAAGTGATTTATGCATAGGGTTTTTTTATACCTACTGTGATGCCTGGGACAAATGTGATGTAGGCCTCATGATTACTGCATAATGTGATTATACTAAGGAGGCTTGGGGTCTAACGTTTTACTGCCTAATGTCATGTTATGATATATTGGGATGGTGTCTAACGCTAATGTGATAATACTAAGTTCCTAATTTTGCCAGTAGTTACAAGTTGTGCTTTTACATTTTCTACTTGGGCTATTCTAAAGATTCTGGCTGTGGCCTGATTAGCCGGTCATGTGTATATAATCCCCTGTAAATATTTCCCAGTGCCAGTTGGCACAGTGTACAGTGTGTGAATACTACTCTAATGTGGTTCTTATATACAAAGGCTATTTTTATATATAACCTTGTGTGGAGTTCCTTTTGTGGTGGGCCTAGTGTGTTGCTGCTGTGTGTGTGTTGTGCAAACGCTTTACACATTGCCTCCGGGATAGGCCTGACTGCTCCTGCCAAGCTACCAAGGGGGTGAGCAGGTGTTATCTTGGGTGTGTAACTCTCTTGCCCGGACTAGAGTGGTGGTCCCTGCCTGGCTTTGGCGCAAGCCTTAGCCAACCAGAAATCCCATTTCTAACAATTACCAACACTTCTGGATATACAGGAGTTTATTAGAGCTGCCTCCCACTCTTCTGGGCTGCCCGAATCTTTGGATATTCCCTGACCTACCCTAGATAATAAGCAGGCCAGTCGGGGAATTCTTCGGGATTGTGTGGCCTCCGAGGAACGAAAGATGGGTCGACTACATTAGCTACTTGTTAATGACCCCACCGCCCCCCTAGTACCATCTTTCAGACCCTCCAGGTCATTTCTTAATCTGGTTCTGAATGTCACCACAAGATCCTTGAAGTACTCAGGTTTACCAGGCCATTGGTGGAAGCAGGGGAAATGCCATTGGGTTGGTGCTATCCCCACCTCCACTGCTGCCTTCCTCTGCAATGGTTAAAATGACAGTCTAAGTTTGGGCACTTATTCAATATTTTTGTATGTGCTACTTTTTTGGGATCGATAAACAAAAAGTCTCTGTAGTGTGGTATAAAGTAATCAGCATGTTTGTGGTTGACATATGTTCCCCTGATTATTGTTTTGCAGTTATCCATACAGTGAAGAAAGCGGCCAAGGAAAGCAGTACATGAACACTAGGTGTCCAGCATGGTGCGACCGAATTGTGATGTCCCACTCTGCCAAGGAGCTCCTGTTGAAGGTGAGGAGGGGTTGGCAAATGGATACTTTGTTTCATTAATGTCTCCATATTAAAAGTTGTAACACCTTTTATTACGACAACTAATAAAGTGGAAACTTATGATAACTCTAAAGGTGTGGATTCCAGAGCAACCATGAGAATCTAATCTAGGATTTTCCTACGAATTCCTAGAATGTATTCCAGCCTTGGAAGCTGGCAGTCTGCATGGTGAGATAATCTAATTCTGGAAGCAAGGAACATAGAAAGAAGTGGTAAAGAAATACATTTATGCGACCTATACGAGAAAAAGGGAAACCACAATCCTGTTTCCAAAGATTGACCTGGTTCAGGAGCGTGGACTAAAAACAGGGTTTTGGGGAGAAGTGGAACTCCTAGCATCTTAAAAAAAATGACGGGAGACTTTTAGAGAAGCGTTTTGTTTTTCGGAACTGAAATCTCCATGGATGTCAAAATCTTAAAGGGGACTCAAATTCATAGCAGAAAATGAAGAGGTTTTGTTTGACTTCTGTTTCGATACTTTTTCATAGATATTATACAGCCAAAAGAACTAGAGCAGTTTTGGTCAAGCAGCCTAATCACATGGGATAAAACAAGTGGCTAATAATTTACCTAAAAAATGAAGTATTCAATTTTTACATAACACAGACCAATTAAAAGAACACCAAAATGATTATTCTGGCCCACATTTTCTAACATATTTTTCATAGTCTATAACTATAATGTAAATCTACATCCAAACTCTAGTGAAGATTGGCTGCTGAGTTACACATTTCTAAGATTTGTTATCCATATGTGTAACCTCATGAACATCACTGGGGTTGCATTGTCTAATTTCATTTTTTTTTTTTTTTTTTTTTCCAGGACACTCGGTCGAAAGCCTTTTCGGCGTCGAGTAAAATGAGTGACATAGGGTCTCCGGCGACCTGTGCGGTGTCAAACAAGGTGATCACTCTTCTAACGTGTTCAGTAGTTCCTTTCTTGGGAATGAGCCCGTGCTGCCAGTCAGATACTAGAGATTCCACTATTTGAGAGATCCTAGAGGCTAACACTTTGGAAAAAATTTTGGAATCGCTATTGATGAGGGTAATGGGCCTATAAGAACTCATGTCCAAGGGGGATTTGTCTTTCTTTAAAAAGATAGAAATCCTGGCGTGAGCCCATGAGTCCGGTGGCAGAGCCCCATTGAAGATAGATGAAATTACGTCCGACAAAATTGTTTTAATTTGTGGAGCAAAGATTTAAAAAAATTCTGTGGGGATGCCATCTGGGCCAGGGGCTTTCCCATCTGGTAGCCTTGTGAGAGCTTCCTGGATTTCCTCCCAGGTAGGAGTTCGGTCTAAGGACTCGCTATCCATGGGGTTGAGTTGCCCCAATTCGCACTCACTAAGGTAACTAGAAATTTTGCGGTCTAAAGTATCTCCCCCGGAGCAGATTTCCTCAGTATATAATTTAGAATAATATTCCTGAAATCCCTTCCGGATAAGAGAAGGGTCTGTGGTTTCGACGCCAGAGGGAAGTTTAATTGCGTGTATTTCGCTGTTGGATACCTGCTGTCTTGTCCTAACAGCAAGGTGGTGCCCAATACTATCACTGCACTCGTAGCTTTTTGCCCTAGTGTTTCCATGTAAACAGTGCCTATTTCTGCCTTGGCAAGTACTGCTTCCTCTTGAGTAGATTGGCAGTCCAATCCTGCATGTATTAATTGCGTTAGTTTAATCTCAATGTTCCTTAGTTTATCCTGTAGCTCGCTGATACGTTTTCTTTCCATAGAATTTTTCTGAAAAGAAAATCTCAGGGTCTCACCTCTGATCCCCGCCTTTAGAGTGTCCCACACAGTGTCCCACACTGTCATTTGAGAGGCAGTGCCGTTGTTGATTTCTAGGAATTCCTGGATCCACCCCTGCATATGAACTACATAGTTATTATCCTGTAATAGTGCTTTCTCGAAGCTCCACTTTGTGGGTTCCTTCTGTGGTAATACCCCTTTTAGCGTGACTATAAGTGGATTGTGGTCGGATAGAAATCGGGGTGCTATGTCAATTGTGAAGTTGTTCATTAATGAAGCGGAGATAAGGAAGTAGTCTAGTCTGGCTAGGGTTTTGTGTGGGGCTGAATAAAACGTGTATCCGGGTTGGGTGGGATTTTTGTTAGCCCACCCATCTATTAGGCCGTGGGTTTGCATGAGGTTGTTCAGGGCTTGAAAGACTTTGGGTTTCCTGCCTTTGTATTTTTGTGTTGAGTCTGAAGCCCAATTGCTGGGTAGATGGACATTAAGATCCCCACAGAGAACTATCGGGGTGGGCCAATGTGCTAACTCCCCGGATACAAGATTGATAACCCCGGGTTCGTCGAGGTTACTTCCGTATACCGAGCAGAGAGTGATAGAAGAATTATTGGGAAGTACAATCTCTGAGATAACCCACCTCCCTAGAGGGTCGATTTGGTGCGGGGGCTGTTAATGGCGAGTTTTCTATCTAGTATAATTCCTACCCCCTTGGTTTTAGCCCCTTGTGAAGTTGCGCCCACCAGTTTGTACCCTAGGGTATCTAGTAAATGTTTTTGGGAGTGTTCTATATGCGTTTCTTGCATACATATGATGTTCCCACCCAGTGTCCGTAGACCTAGCGCCACTTTTTGTCTCTTAGTCGGATCGTTTAGTCCACATATATTGATAGATATTATTCGTAAAGAATCTACCCTAGCCATCTTACAACATAAGGTTGAAGAGCTGTGGGACGTACCTTTTTTACTTTAAACATTTTATAAGTTTGACTTTGGGAAGAGATATCTAAATTCAGAGATATAGTTGTGTCGTTGTGAGTGTATTGCCTAAAAAAAAGTAACTTTTTTAGTTTTTTTGTTGTTTTTTTTCCTATCTGCACCTAAGTGTCCTTGCCGAGCCCCCTCCCACCCCCCCCAACCTCCCGTCCCCCCCCCACCCTCCCCCTTGTGTGAGCAATCAGGCAGAGCCTGAGTGATGGTGGTCAGTCATAAGCCACGGCTGCTGGAGCCACCAGTCAGTCCTGTAAGGAAAGAAGTCTAGGTCCGTGACCGGCAAAAAGTGCTGCTGCGTGAGAT